>NC_143510.1:11514894-12124894 GCF_031878675.1 Megascapheus bottae
TTCTCTCAATTTGGGTAGGTACGATACTAACTGAGTGCTTTCCAGGTGTGAGGCATTGTAATGTCTTGTGTTTAATTTTCCCCAAAACTCCATGTGGTAGATCATCTTCCCAGTTAACAGCTAAAGAAACTGAGGACTAACGTACCTTAGAATTGGCTAGTTAGAAAACAGTAGCAAACTGTGTAAGAATCCTTTCTTGACTGAATTTATTCTGGGTCCATGGCTCACCAGAGAGAAGCTTGGATTCCCAAGGGGATCCTTAGCAACATGGGAAGGAGGGGGAAATTTGGGTTGTCTGGAGGCACAGGGAGACGTCAGGGTTCCTCTCATCTTTTGGTAGAAGCGAGGGATGCTAATATTCTGACGTGGACAGGACAGTCCAAGAACATACCTACAGTGCTGTGGAGGGAGAATCAAGAGGTATCAGAGACGAATGATGAGCCAGATATGTTCATCACAGTGCAATTTGTAATAGCTGAGTATTCCAAGACTCAATAAATTACAGTGTATCTATTTATCAGAGCTCTGTGGCTACTAGCATGACACTTTTTCAAAAGAATAACCATATGAAAAAATTCACACTTCCTATTTACATGTGCAAAAGCAATATTCACCAAAACATTCATATTCACAAGTCCTAAAAGTAATCTGGTTAGCAGGGCTGTTGTGTTAGAAAAGTATTTATATGTTTATGTATGCACATGGGAAATACTTTGGAAGACATCAGCCAAAGTTTTAATTACTATTTGTTGCTGAAGTATAGTCGAGAGTCCATATAAAATATTTTATGACAGAATCATTATGAATAGCCACACATACCACTGTAAGAAGGAAACACTCATAAGTAATATAATCTATTATCTCAAAGTCCTTATGAATTCCGTAAGGCAAAGATTTGATACCCATCTTTTCAGAATGTGTCACTGGCAGCATTTTATTTCGTTTTATTTTCTGACATCAAGTTCTTTAATAATAGAAAAGAAAAGCACCAGGTGTTTCTCACCAGGTGCCTTTGCAATGGCAGCAGAGTTCACTGGTATTTTTTTCAGAGCCAGAATAGCACCTACTATTCACATGCCCTATCTTTAAAGCCTTCATTGTTTCACTATGATTCAAAAGTGAACTTACTCACTCCCGCCCACACAGCAAGAACAATACGATCACGACACTGAACTGAATAAATGCTTGAAACTTCATAAATACTAAGTATCTCATCTCAGAATGTCTTATGAGTAGAAATCATTATGATGCTGTCTGCCATATAATTTATCATCATCATCATCATCATCGTTTGGGTTTTTGTTCTGGTACTGGTGATGGAACTCCATCACCTGAGCCACACCACCAGTCCAACATTTTGCTGGTTAATTGGAAATGAAGAATTTTCTGTTTGGACTAGCTTCAAACTGATCCTCCAGGTCTCAGCATAGTGACTAGGTAGGATTTCATATGTCAGCCACTGGTGTCTTGCTCAGAAGTCTTACTTTATTAGAACACAGTCTAACAAATGACCCTTTATTTTACTGACAAGTACCTCATTGTGACCTGGAAAAAAATACAACTAAAATGGCAGCAAACCTTCAAAAATACCATGAGATTTATATCGGCCAAAAAAACTGCTAAGAAAAAGTTTATTCCCCAATACAGATGAAAAATTTGACTTACAGTAGCAAGACAAACAACAAAAAAGAAAGAGCTGGACAAATATAAAAAGAAGATAAGAATTGTGATTTCTTTCAAAATTGTAATGATTAAATAAAATAAAATTTGCTTATTTTCATCTTCAAGGAATCCAAATGGTTTACATTGTATCTAGCATACAGACTATTACTAAATAATAACAGTTAACAATATCACAAAGTATAAAGGTTTTCAGAAACATAAAAATGTTAGAAGGTATTTCAGAAACTTCTTTGATTCAAATTAGAGAAGATATATCTAATTATGACATGATATGAAAAGGAATGCTGTATAAACTAAGTAAGCAAAGATATTTGCCAGTAATATTAAAAGTAATTCCTGAATGTTTCTCAAGTATGTGAAATACAGAGAAAATCAATGCATAGCATGACAATGCCACTTGTCAAAACAGTCTGTTAATTATCTTTATCATGCTCTTGGCAAAATAGGATACTGTTGGACAAATAACATCTTCACATAATTTAAATCCATGCTATGTTTTATTAATTTATTTTTATTTTTTTTAAATTTTATGTTTTTATTGTAATTAGTAAAAGGGTTACATGATATTTGCCAGATAGAAGGTGCATTAATTCACATACATTGATACCCATTCACATTATTAATTTAGATCCTCCGTTTACCCCAAGAGGGGGTGGAGATGATTGGCTACATCTTCTGTTGCAAATATACACAAAGCCTTATTTGCAATGGAACAAAAACACAAATTTAGAATTGGATTGACGAATGTCCAAAACCCAACTCTACTACTTCAGTGCCTGTCTTTGCACAATTTACATAATACTACTGACCTTCCGTGTCTCTATACATTAAAAATAAACAGTGCCAATAATCAGATCCCTCATAGGGTCCTGTAAGAAAAACAATGAGATATTATTTGTGAAGTTCTGGCAACACAGTAGGGATTTGATTGCTGTGAATTTTTTTATCTCCTTCCCATTTTTACCTTTCTGTCCTTGCTTTCATACCTAGATCTTCACAAGGCAAGTTGATCTGGAGGGAAAACAGAAAGAAGGAAGAAATAAAGGGGGGGAGAAGGGAAGGAGGAATAGAGGAAAGGAATGGAGGGAGGGAGGTAAGAAGACAAAGAGGAATTCACCTTACCAGAGGCTTACACCTGTAATCCTAGCTACTCAGGAGATTGAGATCTGAAGATGGAGGTTGGAAGCTAGCATGGGACAGGAAAGTCTGTGAGACTCTTTAACCACCAAAATTCAGACGTGGAGCTGTGGCTCAAGGGGTAGAACTACAAGGAACAGTGCTAGGTCCCTAAGTTTAAATCCTAGTGCCAGCACCAAAACAAAGAAACTCACCTTAAATTCAAAGAATGTTCTAGGGAAAAGGAACTGTAAACAGCAACAGGCTCAAATCCCCTGATTATACAGATTGTGAAACTGAGACCACATCAGGATCATTCTATAGAAACATGCATGTGCAGGGACCATTTCCTCTTATCCTCCAGAAATGTCTAAAACTAGAGGCCATTGGGGAAAAAAACCCTTCAACTTCCAGGGCTCAAAGGGCTGATTGTTCCATGGCCACAAAGTTCCCTTTTACCCAGTTTATACAAGATGTGGAAGGTGGTAAACTAGGAGTTTACCACAAAGGCATCAAATTGGAACTGAATAACACATCTCCACCAACGAAAACCCTGTAACTCATAGAGATTGAACAACACATTGTTGAGTCACCAATGGGTCATCGAAGAGATCAGAACAGAAATCCAACAGTTTATGAAATTTAACAGTAAGGAGCACACAAAATACCAACTCCTTTGGGACACAGCAAAGGCAGTACTCAGAGGAAAATATATACAATATATCAGATAACAAGGTGAAACACTGTAACAATATGAGATAGCCAAGAGACAGCAAAAGAGATGAGACATAACATTAAGGACAACAATCACTCATTATATGGCTTTTGTTTCTATATCCTGGAAGTCCTTTCATTTAATATCATACTATATGACCTTATGTATCTAGGTTTTATTCCATTGTAAATCTCTGGTAAGACAGCTCAGTGTTTTTACTGATTATGAAACTATTGAGCCTAAGTTCCCTTGAGTCTGGCTTACTTCACTTAATATGATTTTTTCTAAGTCTTTCCATTTCCTTACAAATGGGGCAATGTCATTCTTTCTGACAGCAGCATAGAATTCCATTGTGTACAAATACCACCCTTGTTGATCCACTCATCAACTGAGGGGCATCTGGGTTGGTTCCATATCTTTGCTATGGTAAATAGTGCTGCAATGAACATCACTGTGCAAATGGACTTAGTATGTTCTTGTTTCTGGACAACTGGGTAAATGCTAAGTAGTGGAATTGCTGGGTTATAGGGGAGCTCTATGTTTAGTGTTTTGAGGAACTGCCATACTGCTTTCCATGGTGGTTGAATGAGTTTGCACTCCCACCAACATTGTAGCAGTGATCCCTCCTGGCCACATCCTCTCCAGCATCTGTTGTTAGTAGATTTCTTGAACATGGCCATTTTAACTGGAGTGAGGTGGAATCTTAGATTGCCTTTGGATCCTCTTTATGCTTGCTTCTTGCCTTATTACTCTGGGTAGGAATTCTAATACTATGTTTTTAGCGGAGTGGAGAGAGTGGGCATCCTTGTCTCGTTCCTGATTTTAGAGGGAATAAGGGCCTCTCTTTCTAAGCAGATTGCTGAAATTCCACTACATTTTTAAGATAAGGAAAAGGGAAAGATGAGGAAAAGCAGAAATGATTTCTATCGCTTCAGCTATAAGTACTCTCTTCCTTTCCCTAAAAGTTCCTACCTGTAGATCAATCTTTACTCTCCCAGAAATAAACAAGAAAAGGAGCACTATGAAACAAAGGATCAGGGATCCTAGCAAGGCATTGAGTCAGAGCAACAACCTGGAAGGAAGACAAGCTTCAGAGGACTTCCCCTAGCCAAGAGCAAAATCTTGATACATAAGGACATATAATGTGAAGCTAATTGAAAGGACCTCCAGGATAGTGAAACAAAAGCCATATAATGAATGATTGTTGTCCTAAATGTACTGTGTTGTCTCTCATCTCCTTTGCTGTCCCTTGGTTATCTCATATTGGTATAGTATCTCACTTTGTTATTTGATATACTGAATTTATTTGTATTTGGATATTTGAAATTTGAAGGGGAAGGGGGAAAACCAAGACGGGTGGGGGATGTGGGGGGGAGGGAAACGGGTAGCAAGACATGTGAAAGGGTATCAATGTATGTGAATTAATGCACCTTCTATCTGGCAAATATCATGTAACCCTTTTACTAATTACAATAAAAAAATAAAAAATAAATAAAAAAAACAAAGTGAAATGTATTAGCTCATGTATCTAAAACACTTGACCATGGCACCAAAAGTTCTGTGTGTGTTTATCTTTATGTGTGAAGTTGGTTTTCTGTTGATATTATTTGGGATTTTTGTTGTTGTTTTGTCAGTTGTGGGACTTGAACTCAGGGCTTGGGGGCTGTCCTTGAGCCTCTTTGTGCTCAAGGCTAAAGCTCTACCACTTGAGCCACAGCATCATTTCCAATTTTGGAGTGGTTAACTGGTGGTAAAAATCTCATGGGGACTTTTCTGCATGGGCTGGTTTTGACCCACAATCCTCAGATCTCAGCCTCTTTTGTAGCAAGGATTACAAGAGTGAGCCACCCATGCCCAGATTTGTGTGCGAGTTTTCCCTACTTCCCTCCATCTTCCAAGATATTTATAGATCTACTAAGCTTCCCTCATTCACATTCAGTGGGGAAAAAGTCACCTTTTCTCCAGAATTTGGGCAAAGTGCCTCTTACTCAGATTGTACCAATTTAGATGACATAGAAACAGGGTGGCTGGCCTGAATAATCTCTTGCATACAGTTTCAGATAATACATAAATATCTATAGAAAGTGTAGTAAATCAAAATGGAACTCACTCTTCAGTAAAATCAAAGGGTTCAGATGACTACCCTTATTGGGTGCTGGAAACACGTCTACAATTTTAGCTATTCAGGAAGCTACTCGGGAAGCTACCTACAGCATTGTAGTTTGAGGCCAGCTTAGGTGAAAAGTCCATGAGACTATCTCTTCCAAAAAACAAAAATCAGGACGGAAGGATGGAGTGTTCTGCCTACAAAGCAAGCCGAATGAGGACAAGACTGTTGTAGGGAAAAGTTGAGTGTTAACCTTAGCTGCTAAGTATAAATTAATTTTCCACCTTTATTTTTAAAGGTAGTAATCTAAGAACAAAAGTTATTTCAACTTTAATGCAGCACAACAAAAAATATAAAACAAATAAAAACTGAACTATGAATTTATGGATAGGGATGGGAGGGGAAAATGAAAGAGGGCAAAGGAAGGGATGATACTAATCAAGAAGCACTGTACTCATAACCTGACTTACAAAATTGTAAGACTTTTATACAACTACTTAATAAGAAAAATAAAAAATACAAGAAATGAACAAGAAAAGAAACATAAAACAGTGTTATCATAACAGTCAGTAGAAGAACTGCTGCCCTCTGGCAATACAAAATCCATTACCACCAAATAAATATTTGAAAGTATTACAGGACCACTACCAAAGTATTTTTATAAACTATGATTTTAAATCTCAATACTCTTATGCTTATTTGTGTTTTTGATTAGCCACTTATGAATTCTGATAAAAGGTCATAGAGAATGTTGACATCCACAAAATAAAATTAACATTAAATATTAGAGAACTTCTTTGAATAATGAATTGTTTGAATAACAAGGTTTGCTTTAATTAGCATTTTTGGTGTGTATTTATTTATATCTGGACAAGGGAATAAATTACAATGCAAATTATTGAATCACTTCTCTGTAAAGTTTAGAGAAAAGGTAAACAAGCACCTTAAATAACTAGATAAAAAATGATAACTAGCTTTCATATAATGACCGTATCCTACATTGAAAGTACATATAAAATTATAAAATTATATACACCTGTGCCAAAAACAAAAAAAGACAACATAAGCCAGTGCTCCAAAAAAATCCTTGCATATAGAACTTTAGGTACTGATAGCCTCTTTTACATAGAAATTAAACAGCAACAGTCTATAAAGTCTATAAAGTCCTTTAAAAAGTATATTCAATGACCTCTGTCTCCCTGAACTGGTCATCTTCACTCTGTCATTACTTTTACCATCTCCTCCATTCTTACAGCTTCTATTCCAATATCCATGCTCGGAATGACTCAGAATTCCTCAACAAGCCTCCACCTCAGACCTCTTCCTCATGAGGGAATACTTCTCAAACCTTTATGCCAACAAATTTGAGAATCTAGAAGAAATGGATGAATTCCTAGCCAATATTAACATACCCACATTGAACCAAGAAGAACTAACCCAACTCAACAGGCCTATTTCAATCTCTGAAATAGAAATGGCAATTAGAGAACTTCCAACTAAGAAAAGCCCAGGGCCAGATGGATTCACAGCTGAATTCTGTAAGTTCTTCAAAGCAGAGCTCACACCAATACTCCTCAAGCTCTTCAATGAAAATGAAACCAAACGTTATTTACGAAACTCATTCTATGAAGCCAGTATAACCCTCATCCCAAACCAGACAGAGATTCATCAAAGCAAGAGAACTCTAGACCTATTTCTTTGAAGAACATCGATGCAAAACTTCTCAACAAAATACTGGCCAACCGTCTACAACAACTCATCAAAAAAATTATACACTATGATCAAACTGGATTCATCACAGGGAGGCAAAGCTGGTTCAACATATGCAAATCAATTAATATAATTCAACACATCAACAGGAGCAAGGACAAAAATCACATGATTGTCTCAATAGACACGGAAAAGGCATTTGACAAGATCCAACACCCCTTTATGTTAAAAGCTCTGGAGAAACTAGGAATCCATGGAACATTCCTCAATGTAATAAAGGCTGTGTATGAGAAACCTACTGCTAGTATTACACTTAATGGTGAAAAATCTAAAGCCATTCCTTCTTAAATCAGGAACGAGACAAGGATGCCCACTCTCTCCACTCCTCTTTAACATAGTACTAGAATTCCTAGCCAGTGCAATAAGGCAAGAAGCAAGCATAAAGGGGATCCAAGTAGGGAAAGAGGAAATAAAACTATCCCTCTTTGCAGATGACATGATTCTGTATTTAAAGAATCCTATAGACTCTACTCCCAAGCTCCTTGAGCTGATTCAAAGCTTTGGAAGAATAGCAGGCTATAAAAATCAACCCTCAAAAATCAACTGCCTTTCTTTATGCCAACAGTGAGAGGAACGAGGCAATAATCAGGAAAGAAACTCCTTTCACAATAGCCTCAAAGAAAATAAAGTACCTAGGAATTAGCTTAACTAAGAATGTAAAGGACCTTTTTGATGAAAACTTTAAAACCCTAAAAAAGGAAATTAAAGCAAAACTAAGGAAATGGAAAAACCTCCCATGCTCCTGGATTGGAGGAATCAACATTGTGAAAATGACAATCTGGCCAAGAGCTATCTACAAATTCAATGCAATACCCAGCAACATCCCAATGTCATTCTTTAAAGAAATAGAAGAGGCAATCCAAAATTTCATATGGAATAAGAAAAGACCCCGTATAGCAAAAACACTTCTTAGCAGAAAGAACAGCGCTGGAGGAATTTCAATTCCAAACTTTAGACTCTATTACAGAGCTATAATTCTCAAAACAGCTTGGTACTGGCACAGGAACAGGCCTGAAGACCAATGGAATAGAACTGAGGACCCAGTTATTAAACCACAGACCTAGGGGTGAACTGCAAACCTCAGATCTTGGACACCTTAGCAACTAGGAATACAGAGCACCATCACCTGGCAAAAAAAAAAAAACAATGCTTTCCACACATCCCCTCACACCCTAACCCCCATGCGCCATGCAAGATGTGGGCTGGGAGCAACATGTGTTGGGATCCATACAGCCCATCCTACATTTGAGTGTACACCCAGATCCCACACTTACGATTGATTCAAAGGTTCTGGAATCTTCATCTTTTCTCATCACAGCACCTACAGTGAAAGGAGTCTCTGAAGAACAAATGCTCAGCATCCCGAGGCATCTCTTCCGCTGAGCAGGATCTGGGGTAGTGCTGACAGAAGGAAAAAAAGAAAAAGCCACATAGACCACGCTTTCTGCTCCCACCATCTGCTACCCCACCAAGCTCCTCATGAGGCAGATCCCAGGCCAGGGAAAGCGGCAGGCGGCTTGCCAGGCCTCTCCACTCTCCACCAGGCCCTAGGCCTTCTAAACTGAAAATTCACCGCTGACTGTGAGCTGCCTCTGGAGGTCTGGCTTGGGCCTAACATGTGCTCTTCAGGAAGAGCACAAAGAACGCACAGGGCTTGGCAGGCCACACTTCACACACCTTCACAGCCACCACCTGCCCATGCCTTGTATAGACCTGGCAAGAAGCACTGCTTTACCTCAAGAGCCCTGGCCTTCCTCACACACATGCAGCCTCTGAGTATAGATAGGCTCCTTCAGGTGTTTCCCCAAGAAGAAATGCTACCAGCAGTTTACAGGCTGGGTGAACACAAAACAGGCCGAGAGTGCCCCGAGAGGCCCCGGAACAAATGCCGCTCTCTCAGAGGAAGGCGGCTGCAGTGGAGCCTCTCACAGGCCAACTGATCCCGGGCAGAACCGCCCAGAACCAGATCAGCGTCCTCTCCCCGCCCCAGACCCCTTAAGTCCTCACTCAGCCCCACCACTCTCAGCCTCTGAACCTGCTAGCCCCGGCCCTGATGACTCTGCCCAACCCCTCTCAGGATGAACCCACAAACCCCGCCTGCAACCCCTCAAGTCCTCAGAGTAGAGGGGCAGCAGCCCAGACCCTGTTTGCTCTGACCCCTCCCTCCCGTGGCAGCACCGTCCCCAGGCCTGGATGGAGGAAAATAAAACAATAGAGGAGGCAGTGGCGGGCGTGCTGCCATGCCTGTCCACTCACAACCAGGCCCTGGGCCTACACTGAAAGCTCACCACTGACGGACCTGGCTCTGGAGGCCTGGCTTCAGCTTAACATGGCCGAAGGCCCTTCAGGGAGAGGAAAAATGAAGCTGCTCACCCCACTTCTCCACACACTCACAGCCACCACGCACCAGGCCCCGGCTCTGCCTAGGCTAAAAAGCACACCTCTGACAGGGAGCTGGCTCCAGAATCCTGGCTTAGGCCTAAGGGCCTTCCTCTCACACATGCAGCGTCTGGGTAGAGATAGCCTCCTTCAGGCCCTTCCCCAAGAAGAAACGCTGCCGGCAGCTTACAAGACGGGTGAACACACAACAGGCCGAGAGTGTCCTGCCCTGCTCTCTAGGCCCCAGAACAAATGCCGCTCTCTCTCTCGCACTGGAGCCTTTCACAGGTGGACTGGTCCCAGGGCGAACCGACCAGAACCAGTTCAGTGTCCTCGCCCCGCCACTAATGCCTCACGTCCTTGCTTCACCCCACCCCTCTCAGCCTCTTAACCTGTAAGCCCCAGCCCTGACCTCTCACGTCCTCGCTCCGCCCAACCCCTCTCTGGCTGACACACAAGCCCCACCTGCAACCCCTCAAGTCCTCACAGTGGAGTGGCAGCTGCCCAAGCCCCATTTGCTCTGACCCCTCCCTCCCGTGGCGGCACCAGGCCTGGATGGAGGAAAATAAAACAAAAGAGGAGGCAGTGGTGGGCGGGCTGCCGCACCCGTCCACGCTCGACCTGGCCCTGGGCCTACACTGAAAGCTCACCGCTGATGGAGCTGGCTCCGGAGGACAGGCTTCAGCCTAACATAGGCGAAGCCCTTTCAGGAAGAGGAAAAATGAAGCAGCAGGCCCCACCTCATACACCTTCACAGCCACCACACACCAGGCCCCAGGCCTGCCAAGGCTAAAAAGTGCACCTCTGACTGGGAGCTGGCTCCGGAAGCCGGGCTTAGGCCTAATATGGCCTTCCTCACACACACGAGGCATCTGGGTAGAGACAGCCTCCTTCAGGTGCTTCCCCATGAAGAAACGCTGCCTGCAACTTACAGGACCGGTGAACAGGCAACAGATGCCCGGCCTCAGGCCGAGAGTGCCCGCCCAGCTCTGCAGGCCCCAGAACAAATGCTGCTCTTTCAGAGAAAGGCGGCCGCACTGGAGCCTCTCACGGGCAGAACCGCCAAGGACCAGTTCAGTGTCCTCGCCCCGCCCCGGACCGCTCACATCCTTGCTCCACCCCACCCGTCTCAGGCTCTGATCCCGCAAGCCCCGCCCCTGACCTCTCACGTCCTTGCTCTGCTCCAGCGCTCTCAGGCTCGGACCATGCAAACCCCGCCCCCAGACCACCTGTTCCGTGCCCTGGCTCCACCACCCTGGAGCTCTCCCTCCAAGCCCCGCCCTAGACCGCTGACCTCTGTTCCTCGTCCAGGCCCCACCCCCCCGGTACTCAGCACCCCTCAAGCCCCGCCCTTCTCAAGCCTCAGCCCCACTCCGGCTCCAGCCCGCCTTTTTCTCTGGCTGTTCTTCCCACTGCCTTTGGCTGCTCTCCTCTCAGCTCCACTTCTTCCCCTTCCCACCTGGAGAGGCGGGGCGAACAGAGCAGCAGCCTGTGAACCAGAACAGACCCCTGACCACAGACCCCCGACCCCAGACACAGAACCCAGACCCCCGACCCCACCCAGACCCCACACACCTGACTCCAGACCCCCAACCCCAGAACACAGATCCGAGACGCCAGACTCCCGACCCCCGACCCCCGACCCAAGACCCCAGACCAGTCCCTAGCCTCGGTCCGAGACCCCATATCCCAGAGCCCTGTCCTCAGACCCCAGACCCCCGACACAACACCCCCTACCTCAGACTCAGAACCCAGACCCCGGTCCCCCGACCCCAGACCCCCGACCCCAGACCCCAGACCCTAGAACCCAGACCTCAGGCCCTAGACCCCAGACCGCAGACCCAGAACCCCGACCCTAGACCTAGACACAGACCCCAGACCCCCGACCCCCAACTCCAGACCCCAGACCCCAGAACCCTGACCCCCGACTCCAGACCCGACCCCAGACCCCAGACTTAGACCCCACACCCCAGACCCCGGCCCCAAACCCCAGACCCCACACCCCAGACCCCAGGCCCAGACCCCATCTCCAGACCCAGAACCCAGACCCCACACACAGACCCCACACACAGACCGCAGACCACAGACCACCAACCCCAGACCCACGTCCCCAGACCCAGGACCCCAGATCCCAGACCCAGGGCCCGAGACCCCAGATCCCGGTCCCCAGGCCCCGACCCCAGACCCCAAACCCCCGACCCCAGATCCCAGACCCCAGATCCCCAACTCTGACCCTTGACCCCAGACCCTAGACACCCGACCCCCGATCCAGGCCCCAGACCCTGACCCCAACCCCATACTCCAAACTTCCAGGAGGGCCCGCCCGACCCAGACCCCAGACCCCCGACGCCAGACCACCGACCCGAGACCCCAACATGCCCGGAGAGCCCGCCTGACCCCCGACCCAAGAACCCGACCCTCATTTGTCAAAATCAGTAGAAACCTTGGGCTCTTCTAGCAGAGATTTGCAATAGAGCAAAACCTAGACACATAAGGTCTGTATACAGTATGACGCTAAATGAAAGGACCTCTAGGATATAGAAACAAAAGCCATATAATGAGTGATTATTGTCCTTAATGTGCTATGTTATCTCTCATCTCTTTTGCTGTCCCTTCGTTATCTCATATTGTTACAGTATTTCGCCGGGTTATCTGATATATTGCATACATGCGTATTTGCTTATTTGAAGTCCGACAGGAAAGGGGGTAAAACAAGATGAGGGGCGGGGTTAGGGGGAGGGAAATGGGGACCAAGACATGAGAAAGGGTATCAATGTTTGTGTAGTAATGCACCCTGTATCTGGTGAATATAATGTAACCCTTTTATTAATTACAATAAAAATATATTAAGAAGAAGAAGAAGAAGAAGAAGGAGGAGGAGGAGGAGGAGAAGGAGCAGGAGGAGGAGGAGGAGGAGGAGGAGGAGGAGGAGGAGGAGGAGGAGAAAGAGGAGAAAGAAGAAGAGGAGGAGGAGGAAGAGGAGGAGGAGGAGAAGGAGGAGGAAGAAATTGCATGCCCTGGAGTGCATTCTAAATTATTCACAGACCTAGTAATTGTCTTCACAGAATCTGTCAATAATTAATTTTCCTAACTTAATGCATTTCAACAGAATCTCTCTAAATTTCCATATTCAAGAAAAATGTTTATAAAATATAATAAATATAAGTACAAAATTTGATAAAGTTTCGGCAAAGTTAGATATATGATAAACATTGGGAGCTCAGGTCTATAAGTGTGACATATTGTTTTCATCTATTTCTGGCTTCTCTCTAGAGAACAGTTAATGTAGAGATCACATCTCTAGAGCTCATCTCTCTAGCTTGACCCTTCCTTATTTCTTATATCCATTCTGATAATGTGCACCTTCATAATATACTTTTTAATACTGTAATTGCAAGGATTGGAAAAGGGGTAGATTTAGTTTTTTTGACAATAGAGGTGAATTCTACGGTGATTATATTTAAGGTAATTACTAGCTATCCACATTGGTGGAAGCATCACCTTGACAATAAAATTAAATTAAAAATAAATAAATATAAAATATCTAAAGCCATTCGCTCTAAAATCAGGAATGAGACAAGGATGCCCACTCTCTCCACTACTCTTTAACATAGTACTAGAATTCCTAGCCAGTGCAATAAGGCAAGAAGCAAGCATAAAGGGGATCCAAGTAGGGAAAGAGGAAATAAAACTATCCCTCTTTGCAGATGAATGAGATGAAGAATTTGATATATTATTATACGTTAATCTTTTAACACAGTCATGAATTCTGTTTCTAAAACACCGAGTAGTTGGGCAATTGAAATAAGCACACTTTAAGACCAGCACAAAATTTTTTCCTACAGTACTTACAATTAAACCTCATTTTAGTAACATCACAATATTCGTGAAAAAATCTTAGTCTCTCTTTCAGATAGATATACTAATTAATTATATTCTCTTCATCAAACAAAATAGTGGGATTAGATCAATGCTGTGCATATTTATACAAATAATATAACCTTCACTTTTTGTGAGGAAAGGAATGCCCTACCAAATGAGGACTAGTTAAAATGTGGAAGAATATACCCTTGGTCGTGGGGTAGCTATTTTTACAATGAAACCTGAACTTTGTCTAACAAGTTCCCTGGGGAATTAAGAGAAAAACACATTGAAATAGAGAATATAAATTTTAGCACAAAATTACATGGACTAACTTTAGACTTTAGAGTAAATATTCACATTGTATACAACAGGACTGAATTTCTCATGAATAAAATATACAAAATTATCAATACTTAATTTTGTCTAGAAAGTAAAATGCATAATTGCCCAAACATTTCTCACTGGTTTTTAAAATGTACATGACACTTCAGATGATGACAGTTTTTGGTATTGGAAATGATTATACAATAAATTCTAACTGGTCTGAGAAAAAAAGAAAGTAAAGTGCAGAGGAAAGCAATTCATGAGGGGCCGAGAGCATGGCCTAGTGGTTGAGTGTTTCTCTAACATTCATGAACCCCTGGGTTTGATTCCTTAGTACCACATAAACAGAAAAAAGCTGTAAGTGGTGCTGTGGCTGTGGTAGAGTGCTAGCCTAGACAAAAACACAAGGACAGTGCCCAGGCACTGAGTTCAAGCCCAGGACTGCCCAAAGGAAGAAGCAATTAATGAAGGAAGCATGTATATCTAAGTCATCAATGCCATAGAAATGATTTATTTTATGGAATACATTTTGACTCATATGTCAAGAATTTTTGTGACTCAGAAAATGCATTATTTGGGGCTGGGAGCATAGCCTAGCAGTAGAGTGCTTACCTAGTATTCTCAAAGCCCTAGGTTCAATTCCTCAGAACCACATACTTAGAAAAAGCCAGAAGTGGTACTGTGGCTCAAGTGGAAATATTATTTTCACCCAGTATAATCTCAGTTGCAATCAAACTATAAACAAATGGCTTTGTCCTAACAGACATGTATTTAGAGTTTTCATATCCTTATAGTCTACAAAGTTACAAAACTAATGTAAATAAACATAGTAACCATAAAGGCTTTTTCTTGCACTCAAATGGCATAGCAGTATTCATTTTATATACTCATTAGAAAAGTCCCACAGAAATTCAATACTGTTGTCAGAGGATGCTTGGAAAATGGTGGCTCTATTGAATACCAACTTGGTTAACTTGTTTTCATCAGCAGTAGCTGAGAATAGCAGGAGGACAGGACCTACAAGAGACAAGCAAGGTTCTATCTCCTTTATCCATCCAAAGGAGACACAGTTTCTCTGCATCAGAGGCAAATTTTGACAACAGTGTCATAGATGCTAGAGGGTTCTTGCAGGCCTGAATTTGTAGCCCATAACTCCTCTAGTAATTACAGGAAAAGTAAATGGAAAGCACCCAGTGCCTGACACTGGAAGATGAAAGAAGAATGGAAATAAGAATGTTCACTTCAGAACATCCAGAGGTGACAGACTACTGCCAACTACTGTAACCTCAGGTCTCATGTGTGAAGAGCAAAGCAACTTATATTCCTTAGAAGTTCCGTCCATTAACATACTGAGGAAGTAGTGTGAAAAAAATTACCACAAGTTCAATGGAACCCAACTTTAAATAAGATCATAAGAGTACATCAATATATTTAAGAAAAGAATAAAGCAAGTTCCTGGAAACTGACTACATCATCATAACAAGAAGATATAACAAAAGACATGGGAATCTCTTATCTGCTTTTCTTAAAAGACACAAGTGGTGCTGTGGCTCAAATGATAGAGCTCTAGCCTTGAGAAAGCCCAAGGACAGTGCTCAGCCTCTGAGTTCAAGACCCAGGCCTGGAAAAAAAATCATCAACATGAACTCTTGTAACAATGTCTGAAACATGATTGATTCTCAATAAATTTGTTGGTGTTGAATGCATAAGCAGGTAAGTGATTGAACAAAGTTGACGCATCAAGTAAACTTTGTGGTTCCACATCCTCAATTACATCCTCAATTTTAGTATGGTGCTGATCTCTTTTACAAACTACCAGAAGGCATGGTGGAATTTGTGTAGGGTGACTGCCGTGAACAGTGAGTGCTGAAATTGTGGTCTTTCATTCAGCAAAAGTCAGTGAATGCCAGGCAGACGCCATGCCTGTGATAGACAGCCTCATTTGTGCACAATTACTTTCTTGAACCTTTCCCACATTTCCTTGTAGGCAGAGTATCATTCTTGCTCCAGTGATTTCAGGCTCGGTCCAGTCACTTGCTACAGCCAGCAGAAAGCCCCTGCCTGTGATTTTTTTGCTGCCTCTGGGCACAAGTGGGAAGGGGAGTGGTATGGTGTGCTGATCCCTGGCTCTGAGAAATGCATCATGGGAGCAGCATGCTCCAGATGGTGATTGGCTGTATCTTCAGCTTGGGCTCTGAGTGAAAAGACATACGGAATGCAGGCAATCCCATCAGGATGAAAGCTTTCCACAGCCTCATAACATGAACCAAAAAAATCATTTTTGTTACATGCCTCTGGATATACTGGGGTTGTTTCTGCTGCATAATAACTAGAGAATAGCATTAACTATTTCAGTGTCTACTGTGAATGCTGGAAAAGATGAGAACACATTATTCGTGGTCATATCTGCATCCCAGAGGCCAGAGCCACATGTCTGGTAGCCTGGTGACATTTGTCAAATGAAAGGGATTATACAAATATCACAAATGCCTGTAATGAGCTTGAGAAGCCTGAACCTCATCTGTCAGCACTTTGCAACAGCTTCGCATTGCCATGAGCAAACCCTTTCCAGGGAGTATGCCCTGCATTTCCCATCTAGCAGGCAGACATTGCTATACTGTCAATTCTTTTCCCTCAGCCACCATACTTGAGTGAGAGTGTGATTGCCTGGGTGGGTATGTGTGGGTGAGTTCACTGCTGGTGTGGTATCATCAGTACATTCCCATACTCATAGTCAGCATGATTCTCACCAGCTCTACTCTTCTGTGAGCCCATACTGCTTCTTAAAATTTGGTCAGAGTATAATGCCTGCTGAAGTCTTTTTAATTATTCTTCTCTATACCTTCTTACTATCAGAAGAAGCTTATTTAGAAGGAACCAGGGCTTAATGAGCTATTTTATCCAAACTAGCCACATAGCAAGTAACAAGTCTCACACCGCTTTGATAACTCAATGTATATACTCCAGCAGAAAGACCAGTTTAAAAATTCTGAAACTGTTCTATCAAACCACTAGCAGAAAGAACATTAATATTCAGAAAGTGTTGAGTAAAAACAGGACTAACCATCTGATAATGAATCATCAGTTAATTTGTACACACACGGGAGCGCTGGCACTTACCTTGCATTGTCCAGTGCTTCAAAAGGTGAGAAAAGCTGCAAGGACAACCTTGGAGAAATTCACTTCTACCTTCAACCATACTCCCCGGAAAGTCCCATGACCTTAGGAAGATACATAATTTCTTTGGCTGTCAATTAGGACTCATCTCTATAGTGTTGTCTACCTCTCAAATGTTATGATTTCCTAAGTTCTGGAAGCATCCCATTTATACAGGTAATAGGTGCATTAATTGTTGAACCTTGATACCCCTTCCCATGTTTTTATCCCCTATATAACATTAGTAATCTCAACATGCTTTGATATTTTCCCTTCTTAAAAATTTATTCTATAATTCACAGATACTGATAAATGCTGTGTATATTGTGAGAGCTCTCAAAATATTATTCAATAATTTGAATCAAAGTTTTTATTTTAAGCATTACTGGACCTGTACAGAGCTATATATCATTAGCATCCCAAAGTACTTATTGTATAACATTCTATATAATTTAGTACATTAGGGTGACAATCTGTTTCTTTTTTCTTCTTTTTAAATTAAAGAATTTATTAACATTGATTTTTACATTATATTCCAAATGTCATGTTTAACAAACAAGTATTCAAGAAGGGAATCTCTATATATGATCACTGGCACATAGATTTTAGAATATAATTAAATTAAGCTGAAGGTTTATATGTCATAGATACATATTAATATATGTAATAAGACATTATGTCCATAGCATATATAGCCCATCATAGATTTTATGTCTATGTAGTTATATTTATATCTCCAAGACCATGTCCATAACCTTGGGTACCGAAATATTGAGTCATTGCTGGTGTAGTGCTTGGATCTAATATCCATAGATTAAGGATACCATATGCCTTTTGTTCCTTTGGTCTTGACTTATCTCAATCACAATGATTTGCTCTAATATGTTTCTTTTTTACTATTTTTATTGTAATTGATAAAAGGGTTACATGATATTGTGCATTAATTCACATACATTGATACCCTTTCACATGTCTTGGTCCCCATTACCCTCCCCCCACCCCTCCATCTTGGTTTTCCCCCCTTCCCTATCCAATTTCAAATAACCAATTACAAATATATCCAATATATCAGATTACAAAGTGAGGTACTATAATAATATGATATAACCAAGGGACAGCAAAAGAGATGAGAGATAACATAGTACATTAAGGACAACAATCATTCATTATATGGCTTTTGTTTCAATATCATGCAGGTCCTTTCAATTAGCTTCATACTATATGGCCTTTTGTATCAAGGTTTTGCTCTATTGCAAATCTCTGCTAGTAGAGCCCAAGGTTTCTACTGATTATGACAAATGAGGGAAACCATTGAGCCTAAGTTCCTTTGAGTCTGGCTTACTTCACTTAATATGACTTTTTCTAAGTCTTTCCATTTCCTAACAAATAGGTCTAATCTGTTTCTTAAAGAGAAAATAAACGGTTTTACTGGGCTGTTGTTTTCAGTTTTTTAATAGGTGGGTCCTGCTTGAAGTCAGGCCTGGTTGCTGTCTATGAGCTTTTCATTCAAGGGTAGTGCTTGAGCCACAACCCCAGTTCTGGTTTTTTTTTTTGAAGAGATAATAGTCTTATGGATTTGCTGCTGGGATGGCATTTAACCACAATCCTCAGATCTCAGCTTCCTGAGTAGCTAGGATTACAGGTATGAGCCAGTGGCACCTGACTTAAACAAGTTTTAATTTAAATTTTACATATTTTATATAACTAAACATAATGGCATTTCCAACAAGAAAAGTCAAAAGGCTTATTAAGCAATGCTTTGCAAACTGTTACATCTATAACTAACCATGATTTAATTTCAGGTAATCATATTCTCCAAAGATCAGTTACTTTATAAATATTGCTGTAAATTAAAACAAGTGGGAGTCAAAGAAGAGAAACAATCCAATAGTCAAGGCACAGAAACCATAAATTCCCTTTGTTCAATTTAAGAGAACCTGGAAAACATGCAATTTTATAACATATGCCCTCCTGAAAAAGTTAACATTTTTGAACCTACTAATTAACGCTGATACTTAGTGCAAGTTGCATAAAATTGTTAAGAATTAATTAACTAATATAGTCTAAATAGGATCTCATTATGAACTGTAAAAACACAGGGAGGAACCTGCAAAAATTGCCTGAGGCTTTTCAAATGTAAGAGTGATAATAAGTAATCAGAGAAAGAAAGTTTCCTTAAATTAGTCGATTTATATTTTGGATTTGGGCAAGAAAGTTATTTTTAACATTATTCTAAAAGCTTCAATATTTTAAAATACAAAGAAGTCAATGCATTTTAATCATCTACCGTGAAATGCCCAGAAGTGAAGTTGATCATAGATATCTGCAAAAAAATTAGACTCCTGAATATGCTAGAAGACCAACAATGACATGAGGCAAGAGGTATTCTTAACAGAGCTGCCAGGTCTTTGCAAAGGCTAAGTCAGATGCTAGCATGGCTGTGTCCAAAATCCAGGCATGCATAGTCTCTCTTCATTCAGTCAAAGCCAAACTCCCGGAAGAGAGTGTCAAGACCTTCTGTTATCTGCAAGCATAGCAGCAGTCCTGCCTGCCTCCTCTCTGATCCCATCTCCTCCTCGCCCTTCACTCCCACTAAGTGCAGTGGTGTACATACTTGATGTTACTTCAGGGTGGCAGGTGATCTCTAACATGAAACAGCTCAGATCATCACTTTCCTCTGCCTGTGTGTTTCTCCCTGATGGTCACCAAACCCCCAACCTGCACACTTTGCTCATAGATCACTTTCTCAAAGACCATTCAGGCACTGCTACCCTGCCTCATGCATTTTCAATCCTTATTCCTGTGAACTTTTCTCCTTTTATCCTTCTGATGTCAAGTTCCTATGTGCAATATAATTTACTACTTTATTATGCTTAGTATTTATTATCTGGTTCCCTCTAGAATATAAGCACTGGAGACTGTCCTAAAAGCTGGATGTAAATTTACAATGAAGTTTTTAAATTGTATTTTATTATCAGGATAAAATACAGAGGGATTGCAGTTACATACATCGGGTAAGGGGTATATTACTTCTCAAACCTTGATAACCCGTTCTCATATTTTTGTACCCCTTTCTCTTCCTCCACCCCTTCCCAATCATCTCCTAACCAGGAATTGTTAATGCTAACTGACATTTAAAGGCTATGATATACCTACTCTTTTTAGACCACTGATGTTTTCAAATCATTTGGAATAAATATAATTCATTCAACTTCTTTTCAGACTTCTTGTGAGTACCAGAAAGGATTTACTGAGGGATATTTAGCTTCCTAATATGGCACAAGCATTCAATAAGGTACCAACTAAACTGGAATTATAGTAAAATCACCTTCAGTCGCATGAATCATAAGTAATGATTGACAACAGATAACTACCAAGGCGTTTTTTTCTACAAGAGCCTATAAATGATCTCAATCTGTGTCTTAGAAGACACAAACACCAATAATATCAGTGGAGATAGGAAGGTTGGGGCAGAAAAGCAACCCAGAAAAAAACTCAAACTCTTAGAAAGGAAAAAAAATAACTAAAGCAGAAAGGGCCAGGGACATGATTCAAATAGTATAGCACACACAACTCTGTCCTCAAAAATCATGAGTACAGTATTCATCTTTCATTAATTCACACAATAGAGTTGCTAAAACTTTTTAAAGGTACTGGCTTTATGAAAATTATTTAGTACAAAGTGAGGGTCAAGATTTAAAGACATTGCCTAAGCTACCAGAGCACTGATAGCTTTGAAAATATCTGAACACTGCACAGATAAATATTAAGGTTATTCTGTGAAGGATAAGGGGATACCTGGTATGCTATGACAGCTCATAAGTGATGATGAACATTCACTGAAACACTGATTCATGAAGACACTTTGGGCAGTAGTGCTCCCTGTAACTACTACTCTGGCTGTTTCTTTCACTTCTTTCTAAGGCTAAATAATTCCTAGAATTTCGTGCCCTGTCTTCAAGTGAAATTAAATGTAGAATACTACAGCAGTGCTTTTACTTGGGAACTTGTGGCAAACACATTTGTCCAGCCTTGTCCAACAAACAGAGGAGGGACACTGGCATAGCAACTCAGGCTTAGGGAGAACCTAAGCATGACATTTAGAAAAATATTTGTGAAAAAGAAGGGTTTTGTTTCCACAGCAACCAACTTTCTTAGTCTTCTGAGCTCTACTAAAAATAAAACAAATGAAAGCTGGTAAGAGAAACAGAGTAAGGTCTAATGTAGAATGGCACACAAAGCAAAAATAAAGGACGCTGAAGCCTAGTTCATTGGAAGAAGCATAGCAAAACCTCAGATAATCATGAGTGTCCTAATCGGGTCATGACCCTTTAAATCTTCATTTCTTTATTTTTTGGTACTACTGGCCATGAGATTCTTCTCTTTCCATAAAGCAGAGCCTCCAGAATTTATTCATCTTGTACAATTGGGTTGGTTTCAGTGCCCAGGATCAGTAACTCTCCTGCCTCTGTTCTCGGCTACCCATCACCGCAACACCGTGAGGCTGTCTATTTTAGGTAACTTGTACAAGTCTTTGTTGTCTTGTGATGAGGTTACTTTGCTTAACACAACATCTTCAGAATTCGTCCCTACAGCTGCCTGTGGTTGAACTCCCTTCTTTTCTAGGGTTCAATAATACCCAATTTTGTGTATATAACACATATACTTTGTCAATTTACCTGTGGTTGAGCCTTTACCACTTTTTGAGTATGGTGCAGTGTTTCAATCAACATTCTGATTTGGGTTTTCTTTGAGGTATCTTAACTTACCCTTTAGTAACAAGTCATTGCCTGGCCTCATAAAATGAATTTCAATGTAATCCATCTTCTTTTAGTTTTTGAAACAACTAAAGATTCATTATTGATTCTCCTTTATTTTTTTTAATTTTTTATTGTAATTAGTAAAAGGGTTACATGATATTTGCCAGATAGAAGGTGCATTAAGTCACATACATTGATACCCTTTCACATGTCTTGTACCCATTTCCCTCCCCCCCCACACCCCCTACCCGTCTTGGTTTTCCCCCCTTATGTTTGGTATGGTTCATCAGTGAAATGTTATGGTTTAAGCTTTTCTGCTGAATGACTGTATGTCATTTCTACATTCCATTTCTTCATGATTAAATGCATAAGTGTTTTATGTTTGTAGGACTTTTTCCCAGTTCCCCTAGGTCAATTATTTTTCTTTCAGATAATTGTTATAAATTCTAATGGTCCTTTCTCTTTCTGAAACATCCATTGTAATACCTCCTCTCTTTTTATCTAATATTATTTATTTTTATATTGTTTATTTCTTAGTATAGATGAAGGACTTTAATATTTCTTTTTTTTCCAGTCCTGGGCTTGAGCTTAGACCTTAACACTGTCCTTGGACTTTCTCAAGGGTAGTGCTCCACCACCTGAGCCTCAGCACCACTTTCGGCTTTTTTCTATGTATGTGGTACCGAGCAATCGAACCCGGGTCTTCATGCATGCTAGGCAAGCACTTTAACAACTAGGCCAAACTCGTGGCCCCTGAAGGACTTTAATTAAAATTTTTTTATTGTAATTAGTAAAAGGGTTACATGACATTTGCCAGATAGAAGGTGCATTCATTCAGATACATTGATACCCTTTCACATGTCTTGGTACTCATTACCCTACCCCCGCCCCCCCCCCCACGTCTTGGTTTTCCCCCCTTCCCTATCAAATTTCAAATAACCAAGTACAACTAAATTCAATATATCAGATAACATAGTGAGATACTGTAACAATATGAGATGACCAAGGGACAGCAAAGGAGATGAGAGACAACACAGTACATTAAAGACAACAATCATTCATTATATGGCTTTTGTTTCAATATCCTGGAGATCCTCTCCATTATCATGAGGGAATAATTCTCAAACCTTTATGCCAACAAATTTGAGAATCTAGATGAAATGGATGAATTCCTAGCCAATATTAACATACCCACACTGAACCAAGAAGAACTAAGCCAACTCAACAGGCCTATTTCAAGCTCTGAAATAGAAATGGCAATTACAGAACTTCCACCTAAGAAAAGCCCAGGACCAGATGGGTTCACAGCTGAATTCTATAAGGTCTTCAAAGCAGAGCTCACACCAATACTCCTCAAGATCTTCAACGAAATTGAAAATGAAGGTTCCTTACCAAACTCATTCTACGAAGCCAGTATAACCCTCATCCCCAAACCAGACAGAGACTCATCAGAGAAAGAGAACTATAGACCTATATCTTTGATGAACATCGATGCAAAACTTCTCAACAAAATACTGGCCAACCGTCTACAACAACTCATCAAAAAAAATTATACACTATGATCAAACTGGATTCATCACAGGGAGGCAAAGCTGGTTCAACATATGCAAATCAATTAATATAATTCGACACTTCAACAGGAGCAAGGACAAAAATCACGTGATTGTCTCAATAGATGCGGAAAAGGCAGTTGACAAGATCCAACACCCCTTTATGTTAAAAGCTCTGGAGAATCCATGGAACATTCCTCATTGTAATAAAGGCTATGTATGAGAAACCCACAGCTAGTATTACACTTAATGGTGAAAATCTAAAGCCATTCCCTCTAAAATCAGGAACGAGACAAGGATGCCCACTCTCTCCACTCCTCTTTAACATAGTACTAGAATTCCTAGCCAGTGCAATAAGGCAAGAAGCAAGCATAAAGGGGATCCAAGTAGGGAAAGAGGAAATAAAACTATCCCTCTTTGCAGATGACATGATTCTGTATTTAAAGAATCCTAAAGACTCTACTCCCAAGCTCCTTGAGCTGATTCAAAGCTTTCGAAGAGTAGCAGGCTATAAAATCAACCCTCAAAAATCAACTGCCTTCCTTTATGCCAGCAGTGAGACGAAGGAGGCAATAATCAGGAAAAACTCCTTTCACAATAGCCTCAAAGAAAATAAAGTACCTAGGAATTAGCTTATCTAGGAATGTAAAGGACCTTTTCGATGAAAACTTTAAAACCCTAAAAAAGGAAATTAAAGCAGAACTAAGGAAATGGAAAAACCTCCCGTGCTCCTGGATTGGAAGAATCAACATTGTGAAAATGAGAATCTTGCCAAGAGCTATCTACAAATTCAATGCACTACCCATCAACATCCCAATGTCATTCTTTAAAGAAATAGAAGAGGCAATCCAAAATTTCATATGGAATAATAAAAGAACCTGTATAGCAAAAACACTTCTTAACAGAGAGAACAGCGCTGGAGGAATTTCAATTCCAAACTTTAGACTCTATTACAGAGCTATAATTCTCAAAACAGTTTGGTACTGGCACAGGAACAGGCCTGAAGACCAATGGAATAGAACTGAGGACCCAGATATTAAACCACAGACCTATGGCCACCTAATCTTTGACAAGGGAGCCAAAAAAATAGAATGGAAGAAAGACAGCCTCTTCAATAAGTTGTGCTGGCAGAACTGGCTAAGCACCTGCAGATCCTTCTTTGTTTCCTTGCACTAGAATAAACTCCAAATGGATCAAAGACCTGGAGGTAAAAGCTGACACACTGAAAACTCTACAGGAAGGAATAGGAGATATACTAGGCCTCCTTGGCACAGGTCGCAACATTCTTAATAAGGACCAAGAATCACAACAAATCAGAGTAAGGCTGGATTAGTGAGACTGCATTAAACGGCAGAGCTTTTGTATGGCAAAGGACATAGCTAGTAAAATAATCAGGAAGCCTACAGAGTGGGAGAAGATCTTCACCAACCAAACAACTGACAAACGCCTCATATCTAAAATATATCAACAACTCAAAAAATTGAATCACTCCAAAACTAACCTCCAAAGTAACAACCATCCCATTAAAAATGGGCCAAAGACTTAAAGAGAGTCTTCACTGAAGAAGAAACGACAATGTCCTATAGACACATGAAGAAATGCTCAACATCTCTGGTCATAAAAGAAATGCAAATCAAAACAACTCTAAGATTCCACCTCATTCCAGTTAGAATGGCCAGGATCAGGAAAACGAATGACAACAGATGCTGGAGGGGATGTGGCCAGGAGGGATCACTACTACACTGTTGGTGGGAGTGCAAACTCCTTCAACCACTATGGAAAGCAGTGAGGCAGTGCCTCAAAAGGCTAAACATAGAACTCCCCTATGACCCAGCAATTCCACTACTTGGCATTTACCCAACCATCCAGATACATGGACATACAAAACCCACTAGCACAACAATGTTCATTGCAGCACTATTCACCATAGCAAAGATATGGAACCAACCTAGATGTCCCTCAGTTGATGAGTGGATCAACAAGTTGTGGTATTTGTACACAATGGAAGTCTATGCTGCTGTCAGAAAGAATGACATCGTCCCATTTGTTAGGAAATGGAAAGACTTAGAAAAAATCATATTAAGTGAAGTAAGCCAGACTCAAAGAACTTAGGCTCAATGGTTTCCCTCATTTGTCATAATCAGTAGAAACCTTGGGCTCCACTAGCAGAGATTTGCAATAGAGCAAAATCTTGATACATAAGGCCATATAATGTGAAGCTAATTGAAAGGACCTCCAGGATATTGAAACAAAAGCCATATAATGAATGATTGTTGTCCTTAATGTACTATGTTGTCTCTCATCTCCTTTGCTGTCCCTTGGTTATCTCATATTTGTATAGTATCTCACTTTGTTATCTGATATATTGAATTTATTTGTATTAGGATATTTGAAGTTTGATAGGGAAGGAGGGGAAACCAAGACGGGTGGGGGGGGTGTGGGGGGGAGGGAAATGGGTACCAAGACATGTGAAAGGGTATCAATGTATGTGAATTAATGCACCTTCTATCTGGCAAATATCATGTAACTCTTTTACTAATTACAATAAAAAATTAAAAAAAAGACATGCAAATCAAAACAACTCTAAGATTCCACCTCACTCCAGTTAGAATGGCCTGAATGAGCATCTATTAATAGCCTGCCAATATTAGGTTTATGTATCTGTTTAATAAAGAAATCTTAAGAATGTGTTGAATCTAAGTAACTTTATAAAGGCTCCCCATGTGCTAAGGGTCAGTACACTTATGTTTCCCATAATCCTTGACTGTATGACAACTAGCTGTCATTCACTTGAAAAAGCCGGGACCATAACAGTGACTGCAATCTCTCCACAACACTTATCTCTGTAGCACTTGTCAGATATAACTGATTTGCCAAGGTAAGCAAGAATCTAAGGCTTCACCTGGATTTTTCTATTTTCCTTTGTAATATTTATTTTCCAGAAACCTGACTTACATGGTTTCCATGGAAATTAGTGAAATGGTGAAGCACAGAGCTTTCTGATGAGTGCCACAATGAAAGGAAAAGTTATTTTTGTTAATCATTTATTTAAAAATATTGATCAATAACACCATATAGAAGGTACTATAGAAAAAAGTTGATTGTTAACAGTCTAATTCATATCATAGTATATAAATACTGTGAAAAGCCTATTTCAATGAATAAAGTAGACATAAGGGAAAAGTCTCTATATACTGACTTACTGGTTTATGTAAATGAATATATTATGAATCAAGTTTAATTGGTAGATATACGTACAGATGTTTATTGTCTTAGCCTGACGTCTTATAATACATTTTCTTGATACCTTCAACTCTAAGCCTCTGCTCTTTTTCAAACTCAATATGCAGTAAACAATTAAATGGTTAGATAAATAAATGAGATAGAAATGAATTGGACACCTCTAAATATAAATGTTAGATGCACCCAAGAGAGGAGCAGCATTGGCTCTACTGGCTACTGGTATCAGGAAAAACAGGTACAGAGCTGTGGCACAGCAAAGCACTTACAGCAGGAAGGAGACATAAAACCAATAGCGAAGAGTCTCAGGAAACACTTGCTATCATGTCTGGCAGAGAAAAGCCTAGGGGCTATAGACTGATTCCCTCGTGAAAAGCAAACACCAAAGACAAAACTCTTTCAACACTCTATGCTATTTCTAATTACATTTTTATTATTTGGATGTTATATAGCAATTTTCTTTCCCAAATTAACTGTTTTTAAGTTGGCTTCATTCACATTATCTGCAATAGTGACAGTAATTCAGTAGAACAATGTCCTATAAAATCAGAGTATGATAGTAGACTATACTTATGAAAGTCCTTATGATTTCAAACTGAATTATTTGTTTGATGGCTATTGTCATATTAGAATGCTGCTCCTTGATTCTTCTTAATGATTTTTACTGATATGCATGATGTATAGTTTTCTTTGTGCTCAAAAACTGCTTTTCTTGCGGGCTCTGGGGCTTGAAGTCAGGGTCTGGGTGCTGTCCCGAGCCCATTCGTGCTCAACGCTAGCTCTCTTACCACTTAAGGCACAGTGCCATTTCCACTATTACTGAACGGTTTACTGGAAAGAAGAGTCTCTCAGGCACTTCTTCCTGGGCTAGCTTCAAACCTTGATCTTCAGATCTCAGGCTCCTAAGAAGCTTCGAGTATATTACAAACAAGCACCATCAGCATCCAGCTCCAAAACTAATTTTAAGCAATCTTTTGTCATTTTCAAAACTGAAAGTGACAAAGACTTGGATCTAAGGTGTAACCTACTTATAGTTCACCAGCTCTCTGAACACGAGAGATGATTCCCAAATTACATTTTCTTAGATGATTTTAAGAATGCAAATAAACCCTCAATTTCACTCTAAATGTTTAAGGCCTGACTGGAATTCTAGAAGTCTTTTCCATAAGAAATGGAAATTTTCTTCTACCCTAGCATAAATGGATTAAAATGCTACTTCTGAGGCCCCTACAATTACAACTTACTTGGGTTTGATACGTTCCGATTATACGTCCAAGAATATGTTATCAGGTCAATAAATAATACAAAGCACCTTTTCCTTGCTAAGAAAGGACAAGGAAAGTAACACCTTCTGGAGATAGTGAAGGTACTAGAAGATGAAGGTAATGTTCAAAGGATTATACATGGTGTTTGAAGCTACCTGCCCAACAGAATAACCAATACTAACTGGGAAGACCTGCACTTGATCACTCAGGCCTCACTGCTCACGACCATTATTAAATATTCTCTTAGTTTCTCAGCAGGCTGCTTTGAAGTTGCCACATGGAACATTTTTCTGCATAAAGAATTATAAT
The DNA here is from genome assembly GCF_031878675.1 of Megascapheus bottae. Classification (NCBI taxonomy): domain Eukaryota; kingdom Metazoa; phylum Chordata; class Mammalia; order Rodentia; family Geomyidae; genus Megascapheus; species Megascapheus bottae. Next base: position 11,543,133 of record NC_143510.1, read on the forward strand.
TCACAAAAATGAAATGCTGATATGTAGCTACAAGATGAAAGCAGATATTAACCTGCATACCGCTCAACTGCTCACTGACCTTGGGTTAAGGTTTATTTCTATCATATATACTGCTTATCTCTTGAGAAGTTCATTTTACCAGCAGTCAGCACAGCCTTTTGACCATAGGGATGTATTAGATACAGGGGAAATAACCAAATAATACTGGATACAGTTATGTGTGAGCAAACCAAAAATATAAAGAATGTTTTCTGGAAACATAAGGACCTGGGAAAAATGTGTTAAGTAAAGTAAATCAGGTCCAGAGAGAAGAAAGGATGCATCTTTTCTCCTATAAGTGGAACACAAAATTAATTCATAGCTATATAAGTAATCACTCTGGGGTAGTATACAAGTGTACATAAGTGTATGAATCAAACTATGATAGATTCAGGGGAAAAGTCAAAGGATAAAATTCCTTAGAAAGTCTAACTCACAGTTCAACAAAATAATGCCAGAAAATATGGAAGGAAGTATTAAGGAAAGCAGGATAAGGACAAATGAAAAGAGGAAGAAGGAAGAATGCAGTTATAAAACCTAATATATGTCTTACAAAATTGGGAAAACTGAGGGAAGGTTAGGATTGAGAGGGATGGGTGGGAATGTTGAAAGGGTGACACTGATCAAGATGCAGGGTATTCATAAATGACTTTGCTGAATGGGAACTCCTTTGTACAACTACTTTAAAATTATAAAAATTTACATTTTAAATTTAAAAGTATTTTCTTACATAAGTACTAATTTTCAAAGTTAGAATAAGTGAAAATCCTTTTCTTCAGGTATGTCATGTTTGCTGAAAAGTTGATAGGCAAAACATTCACTGAGTCAAAATAAAATCATGAAACCACTATGTTGTGAGTGTTCAAACAGAAAGCATGAACACAGCACAGATGTCAGTCCACAAAAGAATTCTAGACACAACTAAAAAGAGGTGTAGCAAAATGAACTGAATTGATTCATGTTTATGAAAATCTAAGATTCCCATGGAATTCTCTAACTTGTGAAGGACAACAAGCATATCTTTAGGTAGGAGTCCAAACACAGACACATACATACATTGAAAAGATCTTGTGGATCAATTATAAGCATAAGAATTTATGAAATCATGTGGAGATTTATGGAATTATCTTGAAACCATTACTAACCCTTCATCCTAAACAATTCAAAAAGGCAGTCATTAATATTTACTATGGCTAAGACTTACACAAGAAGCATAAATAAACCACATTTTTGCATTCTTATTAGGAAGCCAGATACATCAAGGGTTTATACTGCTACATCACAGAAAATAAACAATTATAATACACAACATCATTATAATAAAACACATAGCCATATGATTGTACCAATACATGCAGGAAAGTTATGTGATATTTAAAATATAATATCAATTCATAATAAAAATAAAGAAGAACCCATATCCACATAACTATGTCCATTCATGAGGCAGTAGCTAACTTACACACTGAGGAAAAGCTGGGAACTTTCTTGATAAGATCTGGAACATGATAGGGAAGAACACACATTGGAGATAGGACAGCCTTTTAAATAAATGGTACTCAGAAAGTTGGAGATTTACATATCAGAGAACAAAATCAAAACCACTTACAAGCCACACAAATCAGGTCATAATATATTAAAGCCCTAAACATGAGACATAAAACTTCTACAATAGTAAATAGGAGAAATGCCTCTGTACACTGGAATAGGAAAGGACACAGTTGGATGAGACCTACAAAGCAGAGAACACCAAAGCAAAAATTTAAAAATGGCATTACCTCAAACTAAAATGCTTCTTCCCAGCTAAGGAAATAATCAACAAAGTGAAGAGCCAATCTGAAGAATGGGGAAAAAAATCTGTCAATATATATTTGAAAATGGGTTATATATACAGTGTGTGTGAGGAAGCCTAAACACTCAGCCAGAACAAGCAGATTCTGTTCCGAAGAAGCCAGGTCTGATTCTGCTCAAAAAAGCTAAGAGAATTTCCACAAAGAAAGTGATGCTTTTAGTAAGTCATGCTGTAAAAGAATCAGTATGGAAAGGACTGCAACTATGAAATCCATAATTAATCTGAGAATTATGCAAAGTCCAATATTAGAAAGCAGAAGGTGAGAAAAAGTGATGTGGCAACTGTAGAGTCAGAATTGGTTGTCTTGTTTCAACTATTTCATCAGCTAAATCAAGATATAGTGGTTTAAATACCAACTCAATTTGAAGTAGAGGTAAGTAACATTCAAGGAGCTAATCGATAAGATTTTAATTGTCTACTGGGAAAGAAGAGAAAAAATTGAAATTAAGGGTATACTACTTGTTCTTTCATAAAGTGTTACCATCATCCAAGATAGGAAATAAAGGGAATTGGAAGGAAATAGTGAATTTTATTTTTACCATTTTAAGTTTTGACTCAAAGAATTAGGTGCTCTGAATTACACTGAAGTGAATCCCAGGAGATGGGTGCGGGGCAGAGCACATGTGGTTGGAAGAAACAGCTCAAGATGATCATTGAAATTTTGACAGTACAATGTGGGAACAAGGGCAGAAGAGGAGGAAATGGCAGAAGAGAGAACCAAAGATACTAAAGGTTGACAAATAGAGAGAGATCACAATGTGGAAAGGAATGAAAGGTGTAGAAGAAAGGAAGAGACAGGAAGTAGAATTGTTTTCTGAAAGGCAAGAAATAATTCCTTCAAGCATAAAAGTGAAAGGGCTTCTTCAGACTGTGAAAAACTGAGGGAAGTTAATTCAAAAGAGATACTAAAATTGGTCACTGGATTTAATCTATAAGCCACCAGACTTATGTTGATGGCTGAATAGTGCGAAGGAAGTGGTGGTGTGGAAACTATCATACTGCAGCGATGGAAGATGCTGGCTAAAGGAAGCCTGGCCAATCGTGTTAAATATGAGTGGAGGTTTTCTGTTAAGCTGTTCCTTTTTTCCAAAGGACAGATAAATAGGAACATCTTAGTGTGCTTGTAAATAAACATGATTTTAAACAAAATGACTACAGAGAGAAGTAGAACAAATAATGCTTTAAATAGTCAACAATTGATGCTTCATCTTAGGAAAGATCCAGCACTGTCACTTTTGCTACAGTGACACACTGAAGGTGAAGTGTATTTGAAAAGAGGAAAAAGGCAGAACTTGTATTATTACACCCTCTAATTCCCTATAAATTTGAGTCTCTTCTGGGTGGTAGAGATCAAAATATGAGGAGGAGAGGAATCATATGGCAGCAATGTGATTTCCAAACCTAGCAATTAGAATTCAAGGATAAATTGTTTGCTATTTGGGTTTTGAAATTTGTAATATTCAAATTTACCCAGAGTAACACAGTTAAAGGTGCATGTCAACACTTGTGAGTTATTTCCTCATATCTAAATGGTTGCATTTGCAACCACTTTCAAGTGTATTTGCTCAACAAATGCATGCTATTTGAGGAATCTACAGTGCCCAAACCATTCAAATCTGAGAAATAGGAGCTGGCTCAACCTACTGAAAGACCGCCAGGTACTAGGTTGTATTTGTAGTCATGTGGTACTTAAGAAAATGAACCTTATTTAACCAAGAAGTCTCAGTAAAATCAAGAGCTGTTGGCTAAAATTTTGCATACACACTAGTCTTCTTTTTAATCAATGTCTTTTCATCCTTTTAGGTGCTGTGATCTTTCCCATAAAGAAAACTTGGAAAACTATTCCCACAAAGCAGAATTAAATCACCAGTGAGAAGAATTATTCATGGAAGGAGTAAGGGTGATTACTGGAAATCATTCTGGGCCATGCTCCATACTGTCTAGTGCACTCTGGAGGGATTATTACATCCATAAGCTGACTTCTTACTCAGCAGGCTATCTTACAGTTCTCTAATGGCAAAAGCTAACTTGAGAACATCTGATGGTAATGCAAATTACACCATAAATAACAATGCAAAAGAATTTTAGTTAGTGGAGAATCAATTGATTCTCCTTGTAGAATTCATAATAACCAAGACATTCATGACATATTTGATATTGATAATTTTCTGAATTGATTAGTAAATTATTTCTTCATTTTTACATGTACTGCAGTCATATGCAGACACACATCAATTTTTCAAGTTGAATCAGACCTCATTTAAATTTTATACTGTTCCTCCATTACCAGTAAGGGAAATGAAGAATTTGATATATTATTATATGTTAAACTTTTAACACAGTCATGAATTGTTTCTAAAACACCGAGTAGTTGGGCAATTGAAATAAGCACACTTTTAAGACCAGCACAAAATTTTTTCCTACAGTACTTACAATTAAACCTCATTTTAGTAACATCACAATATTAGTGAAAAAAGTCTTAGTCTCTCTTTCAGATAGATATACTAATTAAGTATATTCACTTCATCAAACAAAATAGTGGGATTAGATCAATGCTGTGCATATTTGTACAAATAATATAACCTTCACTTTTTGTGAGGAAAGGAATGCTCTACCAAATGAGGACTAGTTAAAATGTGGAAGAATATACCCTTGGTCGTGGTGTAGCTATTTTTACAATGAAACCTGAACTTTGTCTAACAAGTTCCCTGGGGAATTAAGAGAAAAACACATTGAAATAGAGAATATAAATTTTAGCACAAAATTACATGGACTAACTTTAGACTTTAGAGTAAATATTCACATTGTATACAACAGGACTGAATTTCTCATGAATAAAATATACAAAATTATCAATACTTAATTTTGTCTAGAAAGTAAAATGCATAATTGCCCAAACATTTCTCACTGGTTTTTAAAATGTACATGACACTTCAGATGATGACAGTTTTTGGTATTGGAAATGATTATACAATAAATTCTAACTGGTCTGAGAAAAAAAGAAAGTAAAGTGCAGAGGAAGCAATTCATGAGGGGCCGAGAGCATGGCCTAGTGGTTGAGTGTTTCTCTAACATTCATGAAGCCCTGGGTTTGATTCCTTAGTACCACATAAACAGAAAAAAGCTGTAAGTGGTGCTGTGGCTGTGGTAGAGTGCTAGCCTAGAGAAAAACACAAGGACAGTGCCCAGGCACTGAGTTCAAGCCCAAAGGAAGAAGCAATTAATGAAGAAAACATGTATATCTAAGTCATCAATGACATAGAAATGATTTATTTTATGGAATACATTTTGACTCATATGTCAAGAATTTTTGTGACTCAGAAAAATGCATTATTTGGGGCTGGGAGCATAGCCTAGCAGTAGAATGCTTACCTAGGATTCTCAAAGCCCTAGGTTCAATTCCTCAGAACCACATACTTAGAAAAAGCCAGAAGTGGTACTGTGGCTCAAGTGGAAAAGATTATTTTCACCCAGTATAATCTCAGTTGTAATCAAACTATAAACAAATGGCTTTGTCCTAACAGACATGTATTTCCAGTTTTCACATCCTTATAGTCTACAAAGTTACAAAACTAATGTAAAGAAACATAGTAACCATAAAGGCTTTTTCTTGCACTCAAATGGCATAGCAGAATTCATTTTATATACTCATTAGAAAAGTCCCACAGAAATTCAATACTGTTGTCAGAGGATGCTTGGAAAATGGTGGCTCTATTGAACACTAACTTGGTTAACTTGTTTTCATCAACCCCTGAACCCAGACCCTCGACCCCAGGCAGCGGCCCCAGACGCCAGACCCCCGACCCAGACCCAAGACCCCGGACCCCTGACCCCAGACCCCAGACCCCGACTCCACACCCCGAGCCCAGACCCCAGACCACGGCCTCAGACCCCAGACCCCAGGCTCCGGCTCCAGATCCAGACCACGACCCCACCTAGACCCCAGACCCCCGACCCCAGACCCAGGGCGCAGGCCCCCGTCCCCAGACCCCCGTCCCCAGAGCCCCAACCCCAGACTCCCGAACCCAGACCCAGACCACAGACCGCAGCCCCCCGACCCTGGACCCAGACCCCCAACCCCAAACCCGACCTCTGACCACCAACCCCAGATTCCAGTCCCCAGACCCCAGACCCCCGACTCCCGACGCCAGACACCTGACCCCAGACCACCGACCCCCAACTCCAGAACCCGACCCCAGACCCGAGACCCTGGCCCCATAACCCAGACCCAGACCCCAGACCCAGACCCCCAACCCCAGACCCAGTCCCCACACCTCCGACCCCAGATCCCAGATCCCAGACGCCAGACCCAGACCCCAATCCCCGAACCCACCCAAACCCCAGAACCCCGAACCCAGACCCCACCAACGACCACAGACCCGCGACCCCAGACCCAGGACCCAGATCCCAGACCCTACACCCCGTCCCCAGATCCCAGGCCCCAGACCCTAGACCCCAGATCCCAGGCCCCAGACCCTAGACCCCAGACCCAGACCCCAGACCCCGGCCCCAAACTCCAGACAACAGACCCCAGACCCCCGACCCCAGAACCCAGACCCCTAACCCAGACACCAGACCCCGTCCCCAGACTCCAGACCCCAGACCCCAGACCCCAACCTGCCCGGAGAACCCGCCCGACCCAGACTCCAGACTCCCGACCCCAGACCACCGACCCGAGACCCCAACATGCCCAGAGAGCCCGCCTGACCCCTGACCCCAGACCCCGGCCCCAGACCCCAGGCCCCCGACCCCAGACCCCTGACCCCAATCCAGACCCCCACCCCAGGCCCGGGCCCTGACCCCCGACCCAAGACCCCCGACGCCCCACCCCAGACTCCAGACACCAGACCCCGGCCCCAGACCCCAGATTCCGAAACAAGACCCCAATATGCCCAGAGAGCCTGCCCGACCCCTGACCCCTGACCACTGACCCCCGACCGCAGACCCCAGCTCCAGACTCCAGACCCTGACCCCAGACCCCCGACCCCAGACCACAGACTCCAGGCACTGGCCCTAGACCCCGAATCCAGACCAAGACCCCCGATTCCCAATCCCAGACCCCAGACCGCAGAACCCTGACCCCAGACCCCAGAAACCCGATGCCCCACCCCAGACCCCAGACACCCGACCCCCGACCCCTGAACCCAGACCCTCGACCCCAGGCAGCGGCCCCAGACCCCAGACCCAGACCCCATCTCCAGACCCAGAACCCAGACCCCACACCCAGACCCCAGACCCCCGACCCCAGATCACAGACACCAGACCCAGACCCCAGACCCCTGACCCCATCCAGACCACAGAACCCCGACCCCAGACCCCAGACCCCAGGCCCCGACCCCTGACCCCAGACCCTAGACACTTGACCCCCGAACCCAGACCCCAGACCCTGACCCCAATCCCATACCCCAAACTTCCCGGAGCGCCCGCCTGACTCAGACCCCAGACCCCCGACGTCAGACCACTGACCCGAGACCCCAACATGCCCGGAGAGCCTGCCCGACCCCCGAACCCCGACCCCAATCCCAGACCCCGACCCCAGACCCAGACCCCCGAATAAAGACCCAGACCCCCGACCCCCGACCCCAGACCCCAGACCCAGAACCCAGACCCCCGACCCTACGCAGACCCCAGACCCCCAACCGCAGACCCCAGACCCCCGACCCCCGACACCACACCACAGACTTCTGATCCCACACCTCGGACCCCTGAACCCTGACAACCGACCCCAAACCCCTGACCCCCGACCCCAGACCCCAAATGCCAGACCCCAGACCCCAGACACTGACCCCAGACCCCAGACACTGACCCCAGACCCCAGACCCATACCCCCGAACCCAGACCCCCGACCTCATCCAGACCCCCGACCCCAGACCCCAGACCCAGACTCAGACCCCCGACCCCATACCCCCGACCCCAGCCTGACACCAGACCCCCAACCCAGACCCCAGACTGCGACCCCAAACCCCCGACACCTGACCCCAGACCTGACGCCAGACCCCCAAACCCAGACCCACAGACCCTGACCTCAGATCCAGACCCCAGACCCCTGATCCCAGACCCCATGCCCCAGGCCCCAGACCACTACCCCAGATCCTGACCTCAGACCCCAGGCCCCGGCCCCAAACCCCAGACCCCAGACCCCTGACCCCTGACCCCACACCCCAGACCCCAGACCCCAACTTGCCCGGAGAGCCCGCCCAACCCCAGTCCCCCGACCCCATATCCCAGATCTCAGACCCAGACCCCAGACCCAGGACCCCAGACCCCCGACCACAGACCACGACCCCAGACCCCAGACTCCAGACCCCAACCTGCCCTGAGAGCCCGCCCAACCCCAGACCCAAGAACCCCGACTCCAGACCCCAGATCCCAGACCCAGACACCTGATCCCCGAACCCTGACACCAGACCCCCGACCCCTGACCCCAGACCCAGACCCTGGTCCCACACCCCAGACCCCAGACTACAACCACAGGCCCAGACCCCTGACCCCTGATCACAGACCCCCGATGACCGACCCCAAACCCCTGACCCCAGTCCCCAGACCCCAGGACTAGACCCCCAACCTCAGACCCAGACCCCAGACTCCCAACCCCATACCCCAGACCCCGAACCCACACCCCAGTCCCTAGACCCAGAAACCAGACCCCTGACTCCCGACCCCGGACCCCTGACCCCAGACACCAGACCCAAACCCTAGACCAGATCCCAGACCTCAGACCCCAGACCCCACCCAGTCCCCAGACACCCATCCACCGACCCCAGAGTCCAGACCCCAGACCCCAGACCCCTGACCCCAGACACCAGACCCCGGGTCCAGACCCCAGATTTCCGACCCCAGACCCCAGACCCAGACACCAGACTCCAGACCCAGACCCCAGACCCCGACCCCAGACCCCGACCTTCGCCACAGGACCCCAGACCCTAGACCCCAGATACCGGCCCCAGACCCCAGACCCCCGGCCCCAGACCCCAGACCCCCAACCCCAGACCCCCGACCCCAGAACCCAGTCCCCCAACCCCAGACCCCCGACCCCAGACCCCCTCCACCAGACCCAGGACGCCCGACCCCAGACCACAGACCCCCTCCACCAGACCCCAGACCCCCGACCTGAGACCCCAGACACCGGCCCCAGACCGCTGCAATGCAATACCCATCAATATCCCAATGGCATTCTTTAAAGAAATAGAAGAGGCAATTCAAAATTTCATATGGAATAATAAAAGACCCCGTATAGCAAAACCACTTCTTAGCAGAAAGAACAGCGCTGGAGGAATTTCAATTCCAAACTTTAGACTCTATTACAGAGCTATAATTCTCAAAACAGCTTGGTACTGGCACAAGAATAGGCCTGAAGACCAATGGAATAGAACTGAGGACCCAGATATTAAACCACAGACCTATGGCCACCTAATCTTTGACAAGGGAGCCAAAAAAATAGAATGGAAGAAAGACACCCTCTTCAACAAGTTGTGCTGGCCGAACTGGTTAAGCACCTGCAGAAAACTAAAGTTGGATCCTTCTTTGTCACCTTGCACTAGAATTAACTCCAAATGGATCAAAGACCTGGAGGTAAAAGCTGACACACTGAAAACTTTACAGGAAGGATTAGCAGATGCACTGGCCTCCTTGGCACAGGTTGAAACTTCCTTAATTAGGACCAAGAAACACAACACATCAGAGAAAGGCTGGATAAGTGGGACTGCATTAAACTGCGGAGCTTTTGTATGGCAAAGGACATAGCTAGTAAATTAAATAGGAAGCCTACAGAGTGGGAGAAGACCTTCAACAACCAAACAACGGACAAAGGCCTCATATCTAAAACATATCAGCAACTCAAAAAATTGAATCACTCCAAAACTAACCTCCAAAGTAACAACCATCCCATTAAAAAATGGGCCAAAGACTTAAAGAGAGTATTCTCTGAAGAAGAAACAAAAATGGCCTATAGACACATGAAAAAATGCTCAACATCTCTGGTCATAAAAGAAATGCAAATCAAAACAACTCTAAGATTCCACCTCACTCCAGTTAGAATGGCCAGGATCAGGAAAATGAATAACAACAGAGGCTGGAGGAGATGTGGCCAGGAGGGATCACTACTACACTGTTGGTGGCAGTGCAAACTCATTCAACCACTCTGGAAAGCAGTGTGGCAGTGCCTTAAAAGGCTAAACATAGAACTCCCCTATGACCCAGCAATTCCACTACTTGGCATTTACTCAACCATCCAGAAACAAGGGCATAATAAATCCACTAGCACAACAATGTTCATTGCAGCACTATTTACCATTGCAAAGATATGGAACCAACCTAGATGTCCCTCAGTTGATGAGTGGATCAACAAGTTGTGGTATTTGTACACAATGGAAGTCTATGCTGCTGTCAGAAAGAATGACATCGCCCCATTTGTTAGGAAATGGAAAGACTTAGAAAAAATCATATTAAGTGAAGTAAGCCAGACTCAAAGGAACTTAGGCTCAATGGTTTCCCTCATTTGTCATAATCAGTAGAAACCTTGGGCTCTACTAGCAGAGATCTGCAATAGAGCAAAATCTTGATACATAAGGCCATATAGTATGAAGCTAATTGAAAGGACCTCCAGGATATCAAAACAAAAGCAATATAACGAATGATTGTTGTCCTTAATGTACTATGTTGTCTCTCATCTTCTTTGCTGTCCCTTGGTTATGTCATATTGTTATAGTATGTCACTTTGTTATCTGATATATTTAATCCCCCCCCTTACATGAAGGAGTCTTGTCTCCCCAGGGAGCCAGGTGGCAGGAAGCCCTTCCCACTGTGAAGACCAGTTTGCAGAATTCCGTGATTTGGGGGCTTGGGAAAAAGTCAAAATATGCAGTGTTTATGCAAAAATAAAGTCTATTCAATGACTTCAAACCAGTGTTTCCACATGAAAACACCAAGACTGAAAGAAAAATTATGAAATCTAAAGATTAAATATAAAAGTCACTTCGATAAGATTAATGCATTCTATGTGTAATAAGATTCTTAGCTTCCGTCCTTGCAAATTATCAGTTGCCAAAGTTAAGGTAAGTAAAGTTATTTTCTACAAGGACTGTTCCATTTTTCTTTGTTATATAGACATTCATTCTTTTCCAACTGAAAATTTCTTTCCAGAATTGCACATTGTAAGTGTAGATTCATAGTTCTCTATCCCCAAAAGAGAATCAAAGTAGCTCAATGTTTTTCAGTTAGCTAAGAGACTACTATGCCATGTTTCCAACAGAGCATCTCTCTGGAAAACGATACTTGTGAATTATAAATTACAGAAACAACCAACCCCTGGTTAAGGAAAAATCAAATGAAGTAATCCAGACTCTCCCAGAGTGACAAGAGAATAGCTTGCCTTGTTGTGTAAAAGAACAAGTTTCCTGTCTCCTGGCTGTCCTCTGTCCACTAAAGAGTCAACAACATTTTTATTGTTTCTCAGTACTCCATTTGGAGCATCTCAACTTGCTTTTTATATTGCCTTAGTTTATGAAAATAAATGTTGTACTTTCCTGGTGGGACCAAAAATAAATGATGGATCATACTGTACGTGGGTTCTTGCTCATGACAATCCAGACTGCTAACAGATTGTTAATATGTTAACAGTTCTATTATAAGATGTTCAAAAATGGGGGGGCGGGAAATGGGTACCAAGACATGTGAAAGGGTATCAATGTATGTGAATTAATGCACCTTCTATCTGGCAAATATCAGGTAACTCTTTTACTAATTACAATAAAAAATAAATTTAAAAAAAAGATGCTCAAAAATGTAATTTTAAGGCCATTTGTGGAGCTGGATTCTGCATGCCAGGGGTCATCAGGACTGACATAGCTGAGAAGCTGTATGACCTCTCCACTCAGGTGTCTGCAAAGGTGTGAAGGATGAGATAACCCAGCAGTTTAGGGTAGCAGTTTTCAAGCTGTTCTGTTTACCCAGGGGTAGCCATTTTGAGCAGAATGTTAACTAACATAATACAGTAAGTATGATCGAGTTCCTTTTGGTACAGAGCTACGTAAAATTAAACTAAGGGTATTTCACATCCAGAATTTTCTGGCAATGACAAAGGTGAAGAAAAATTACCAAAGGCTGAACTCAAAGAAATTAGTGTGTATTTTGCAGTTCCTATTCGCAAAGATATTGGCAGAAACATTTAATCATATGTGATCCAAAATACTTAGCTTTGGTGTTATTCACATGTTTTATTTATTATTTATATATGTTACTTAGAAATTACGAGGTGTTCCTACACAGATTCTTGATACTGATATTATAATGGGGAAGTCTAGCATTAGGTAGGAACCTCTGTGATATCACAAAGAAGAATATACAGAAACATAATTAGTCAGATAAACAGATAGGAGTACACTCCACACATTCATCTCAGTAAATTTTCACTGAATGAGTGGCATTATTTGAAAGAAAATATTTAGTAGAAGGTTGTTACCTACTGTCACAATTGCTACCCTCAAACACTAGATAGTAACAGCAAATTCCAGCTACTGATTTAGACTGACTCAGACAAATTTCATGCAAGTCAATTTTCCTCAAACACTTCAGTGCCATACACCACAGCAAATGTTTATACTCATAAATTTCCATAAGTCAATGTGTACTCCTATCTTACGCTGTGTCATTCAGTATTTTTTTTACAAACTAAAGTATTATAGAGAGTATTTTCACATTGTTATTATGTGTTTTACTTTAGTATTTGTGTATATTTATCATTTATAGAACTGAAATTGTAGGGGAGTGTTTTGGTTTTTCAGGTGTCCACACCCCACCTGCTCATTCTCTCCCTCACATTACTAGGCAGAGGTGATATTTCAAGTAAACATGCAGAGCTTCTGTTTGCCAAGGATATTTAAATATTTTCATGATGATAACTTTATTTGGAAGCCAATTCTTTAAAAAGCCTTTAACCAGTACTCCAGATTTCCCAGCCTAGTATGTTTTTCCAGTAATTGCATATAAACGCATAGAGACAATTTCATGCTGATGCACTCTGACTGTTACAAGGCCCTGAGCCCAACTCTGAATTCCAAAGGTAGGTTCAGCATCACCTAAAACATACATTGAGTTCAAGGAAAAAATTCCTGAAAGAAACTAAAGAAGGCTCACTACTCCCCTAACTTACAACTAAATATACACAAAAACAATGGTAATATGCCAAGTGAGAAAACCCCAAATCAACTCAGACCCGGTGATCATAAGGCCAGTGGGATGTGTGCACTGCACTGCACTGCTGGCCACGGCCACTGGGCTAGACCTCATCCAGGTGAGGAAGAGGCTCCTTCTGATATGCTCTCCACAACTCACACGCAAGTCATTCCATATGTGAGAGCACATCTGTTCTCCTCACAATTGTTATGTGGGAATAGAGCTATCTTCTTCCTAAAACTATTAGAAAGGACTTCAAACTCCAAGAAAAATAGAACTATTAGTATTTTCTGGTAGTTTTACATTTGTGTTATTTAAATGTAAGAAAGAAAATGTTATTTTCTATAAGAATGCCTCCTAAATATAACAAAGCAAAAGGGCTAAAGAGACCAGGCCGAGCAGGATTCACAATCTTCCCAGGGCTAGAAGTTCAGCAATAATGTTTGCCTAGCAAGCAAATCCTAGAGCTGCCAAATAGAAAACAAGCAAAACCTTTTCCAATTGTATTCCCTCTGAAACATTTAAAACTTCTGCCCAATGACAATCCTTCCTGAAAAGGCCTTCTGAGGTCAGAGATACTTAGAACTGTGCGGAAGTATCAAGTCACATGGGAACAATGCAACGATGCAGGTCTTATTACTTGTGATTAGAGTCAGATAACTAACCTCACACTATGACTTCTAATAATCATTTCTATACTATACTATAGTATTCTTGAAAGAACTCATACTGCTTTACACAAAACATCTGCAGCTGTGAGGAGGAAAATGTCCACTGACTCACGCTGGAGTTGGGGTATTTTGACATCATTTTCAAGGTAAGCAAACAGAGAGAGGTTAAATGACATTGGAAGGTCACATGTCTCCTCTTTCTGAAGGAAGATGATGGTTGCGTTCCAAATAAAGAGAACTTCAACCAGAGAGAATTAGTGGAGCAGTCACAATTTGACCTTTCACCCTCTGACTGTAGCAAGCTATTAGAATTGTGTATATATGTCATCGTTATACTATTGCATGAGAAATGAATTAACTAATTTCCACGCTGATACTCGTGCTGCTAGAAAATCATGCTTCCATTCAATTTTACATAAAAGTATACCAATGAATTTAGACTGTTCTACTAAATCTCATGTAATGTTTAGATTTTTATTATGTCAGGTAACTGAAACCATGTTCCCCATACTTCAGAATTGAACGTATCAGAAAAGCATGGAGAAGATATACAAATGTTTAGCTCAGTTGACAAAACTCGGGTTCCTTCTGAATTACTGTTATGTTTTTACTGCTGTCCCTGTAAGTCGGCAGTGTCAATGAGAAGCCTACTCTGTATGAATCAATAGATAATGAGATGAGTGAAGGTTTAGGATTGGAGAACACTAACACTAGTTCTTTGATATAGACTTTCAATCCCAGTTACAATATAATTATACTAACCTTAATTTTCCAATGACAAATTTGAACATTTATTTGAGAATCACAAAACAGACGTTCCTCTGCTTACATGTTTCAAAATAGTACTCTTGTTGAATTTTAATGCAACCAAGACATAATTCATATCATAAAAGAGATACAAACTTGTATGAGACTTTACTTACAAGTAGTTATTTTCAGTAGTTATTTTGTATAAGAAAGACAAGGATGTTTGTATGGCACAGAAAACATGTAAAGGGGAATTTTTAGGGATAGTTATGATTTTAACGTAGCCGAGATTATGATGGAAATCAAGACAGTCTTTACGACCCATTTGATTGAATAGTATTTGTTAGCAAGGGTTACGGGAGAATTTTTGGAACCAAATGTATTAAAAACTAGTTTGGAGAAAGAGAATACCATTAAATGAATATAGAAAAAAAGATGATATGAGTACAAAAGGTGAGAAAAATCAGAGGAACAGCTGTCTTTTTCCTTGTTGGTATTCTTTATATCAGTTTCCCTTTGTCCTCCTCTATCAATCTTCCCTACCTGGGAGTAACAGAACCACAAAAGCAAAATGGAAAGTATCAGTGGTAAATTAGCTTTCTTAGCTAGTGATAGATGTCTCATAATCAGGAAAGAAATAGGACAGCAAACTCAAGTAGTTTGTTGTATCCAAACTACTGCCTATTCTAACAGGGTACTAGAACTAGAGTTAACAAGTTCTCATTTAACCTTCTCTTCATCTCTAAAAGCAGCACTCAAAAGTCTTCACGGCTTAACTTGACTTTCAAGATCATGCATTTGGGATGTATTTATCATTGTTCAGAATAGGGGAGGAGAGTGCCCAGGTAAAAGAAAGGCAATTTCGCAAAATGAATTAAAGATAATTCAAGAGAAAGGAGATTGACAAAGAAAGAAACACTTGCCACAACTGCATACATTTTACTTATTTAAGGTACAGATAATGAGATTTTATAATGACTCATACATAAGATTACCACATAAATAATTTTATTTTCTTAAAAAATGGGAAATGCCAACCAATTCTAATAGGTGAGAGATACCAGCCAGGTTTTTGAGGAAGTTATTTAGATGGGAGGAATGATGAGTACAATAAAAGGACTCTGGATACCCCAGAACAGAAGAGCATAATAGTAGGAAATGTTTAAATAAGGAACTGTTTTCAGCAAGAGGTCATGAAGGGAATTAGCTGTTCCCACGAGTCCAGATGCTCCAAATCCACAGGGGCAATGGTAAGAATTTTATGTTTCACTGATAAGGGAATGGGGGTGATAAAAGAATTAAGCTGAAATAGACATCCTAGGAGGAACTGGTACACATGCCATGCCCATACTCCAGTTATATTTGGAAAGAAACTAAATCAGAACAATGTAATTGGAGTAACATTTCTAAAGCAGAAAATAGATTAAAAAGTAACAAATGTATGGCTTCCTTCTGCCAAGTCCTGGGTAGAGAAGGAAAAAAATCCACAACTTCTCAATACTTCGCAAAGAACCACTAGTCTTGAAAATAAGAACCAGCATCCTAGCAAAAGCAGAAAATACAGGAAACAACATCACGAGACCGAGACGTGTCACTTACTACTCAAAGTAGTGAAAGATGCAGCAAACCTGCAGATTTTAACCATAGGGTTTTGAAATAGAACAGAAAATAGGGTGCTTGAAAAAGAACAGAAGAGGTTTACTCATCCTTCTCCTTAGAGTTGAGACCAATCTCCTAGCTTTGTTCCTTGGTTCTAAACAAAGTAGAAACAATCATAAGCATCTGGATAGAATATAAAATGATACATGTACACTCTTCATGCAAGATAGACACCAGGAAGAAATCTTGTATTCAAGGAAGTAGGGTTTGCCCTGTTGAAGAGATAGGAGAGTGAGTAGGTAGGTGCTGGAGAAGCATCTTCTGTAGAATTATGAGTCAACCCAAGAAAACTAAATTTCTGTATCATAAAATTAGCCAGCAAAACAGAAAGAACAGTTCAAAACCATGAAACTTGCTTGGCTTGATTTCTGTTTATATTGGTGAAGTACTTGCTCATTGAGGATCAATATTTCCACTGCAAACAACAAGCAAACTTGACTAAAATATAAAATGACTTACGTCTGGAAAGCACTGGGGAGATTCCAAGGTGTTAAGAATTTGAGAACCAAGATCAAGGAGAGAGAGAAAGGATAAAAGCAAGAGACCTAAATACCAAATCACCACATGGAATGTACAAGCTCTAACATACAAGGTGAAAATAAAATCATGGGGTAGTTGCTAAGAGATGGAGTAGGTAGATCCACTTTTAAGCTTTGTCACCAAGTTTATAAAACAAACTTTGACAGTCATAAAAGAGGACACGGGTATTTTCTGCATGATTTTACTGATGGTAAGGCTCTACTTTGCATAAAAATGTTGAAAGAAAGCAACATTTGATCGTTGGCAAGTGGCATGCAGAGATGGAGAAACTTGAGAATACATATACCATACTAGCAACACTCTCCTTTTTGAGAAGTGAATTTTAGAAGTGCCCTTAAGATAACAGTCCAATAAGTCACATTTTTATTAGTATTTGATATGTATTTTTGTGTAAATACAACATATGTATGCAAATACATATGTATGTAAATACGATAAAAATTTGGCTATATCTAGTATCGGTAACATTACTCCATTTATGAGGCAGCACTGTCATGATGTAATGACTTTCTAAAGGACTCACCTCAACACAGCAATGAAATTCCAAAAGGGTATAGAGGAGTCATTCCACCTGCGAACATCCTGCCCTGGATCCTCCACAGTTCATGTCTAATTCATGTCTTCTGCAAACACAATATACATCCATTCTATACTCCATAGCTCCCAACATCCTCACGTATTCCAACAGCAACTCAACAGCAACTCACAGGTCCAAACTCTCAGCTAAATCAGACATAACTAGACCTAAAACATCCTGAGGCAAATTCTGTCTAGCTAGGATGTTTTAACTCAAAGTGTTAAGGTTAAGTGCTTCTCAAACACAGTGGAAGGGCATACATCAAAAAAGAAATGGACAACAGGACCCACGTAAATTCACACAGGGAAAGCAACATTAGACCCTAAACTCTATACCAGTTCTCTGCATGTGTTCTCTATTGGACACACAGTGGTGGTTGACACCACAAAGCCTTTGGCAACCCTGCCTCTTTGGCTTTGTAAGTTCATCTATCATATATTTTTCTTCCACAAAGCTCTAAAGCAGAGAGAGACTGCCGAGAGGATGGGTTTTACTCCATCTTCCAGGAAATTGTTCTCCATTTACACCATAGATTGGCTAACTATACTTCCATCAGCATTCTGTCAAATTACCTAAGCACTCTTCTTAGAGGATTCAGACTTTCTCTACAGCACCCTTCTTTCTCCCAATCCTCACCAGCACAAACCTCAATATTTTGCTAGTGACAATACTGGTTTTCTGGCCTGCTCTTCCAAATTCTTCTGGTTTTTATCCAGCTTCAAAGCTGCTTCCACATGTTCAACTATTTGCTATAGTGATAGTCTCACTTTTCAATATCAATTTTCTTTTTTAGTCTGTTTTGTGATGCAGTCGCTATACCACAGACTGGGTCAATCATAATCAGTAGAAGTTTTTTTTTGTCTCACAGTTCTGGAGACTGGGAAGTCTGAGATTGAGAGACTGCATCTGGGAGGTGTTTCATGCTATGTCTAAAAAGACAGCAGGACAAACACAAAGTATGATAGAGAGAAGAAAAAAGCTCAAAGAAATTCACCTTTTTTTGAGAGACTTTTGAGAGTTAGAAAAGCCTACAAACCATAACAAATAATCTATTCTAAACATGGCAGTTGTAGCTGAACATCTTTGATATTTTCTCCAGTTTCTTACTAATTTAAAACACTTTGTAGTCTGTGAGCTGGGAGTTGTAAACCTTAAAAAGGTTGTATTATCAAACATTTAAAACAAATGTAGAAAAATTCATATGTAAAATCTTAATTAAAAACACATAAGAGGTAGAATACTAATTTATAGGAGCTATTTCCAACAAAGAAATAATCTATAATTAAGTTTCAAACATGATTATGAACATAGAGCACCATTTTAAAATATGTCTGGATTGAAAGAATGCCACGGTTTATAAAACTGTAATACTTCTGGTGAGATGATTTTTATGGCTAAGTAAAACAAAAGGTAAGATTTTAAGCAAAAATTTAATATCAATCAAACTGTTTTATTTTATTTATTTTTTTATTTTTTATTGTAATTAATAAAAGGGTTACATGATATTTGCCAGATAGAAGGTGCATTAATTCACATACATTAATACCCTTTCACATGTCTTGGTACCCATTAACCTCCCCCCCACCCACCACCCACCCCCTATCTTGGTTTTCCCCCCTTCCCTATCAAATTTCAAATAACCAAATACAAATAAATTCAATATATCAGATAACAAAGTGAGATACTGTAACATTATGAGTTACCCAAGGGACAGCAAAGGAGATGAAAGATAACATAGTAGATTAAGGACAACAATCATTCGTTGTATGGCTTTTTTTTAATCATTATAATATTTATCATCTAAGCAGAAGTGCATCTTGTGTATTGGAAATGGCAGCATCAAATTGTTGAATTATTTCTTTTTTTTAAATTGTTTTAAATTTTTTTTATTTTTTTATTGTAATTAGTAAAAGGGTTACATGATATTTGCCAGATAGAAGGTGCATTAATTCACATACATTGATACCCTTTCACATGTCTTGGTACCCGTTTCCCTCCCCCCCCACACCCCCCACCCGTCTTGGTTTTCCCCCCTTCCCTATCAAATTTCAAATATCCAAATACAAATAAATTCGATATATCAGATAACAAAGTGAGATACTATACCAATATGAGATAACCAAGGGACAGCAAAGGAGATGAGAGACAACATAGTACATTATATGGCTTTTGTTTCAAAATCACATGATTGTGTCAATAGATGCAGAAAAGGCATTTGTCAAGATCCAACACCCCTTTATGTTAAAAGCTCTGGAGAAACTAGGAATCCATGGAACATTCCTCAATGTAATAAAGGCTGTGTATGAGAAACCCACAGCTAGTATTACACTTAATGGTGAAAATCCAAAGCCATTCCCTCTTAAATCAGGAACGAGACAAGGATGCCCACTCTCTCCACTCCTCTTGAACATAGTACTAGAATTCCTAGCCAGTGCAATAAGGCAAGAAGCAAGCATAAAGGGGATCCAAGTAGGGAAAGAGGAAATAAAATTATCCCTCTTGGCAGATGACATGATTCTGTATTTAAAAAATCCTATAGACTCTACTCCCAAGATCCTAGAGCTGATCCAAAGCTTTGGAAGAATAGCAGGCTATAAAATCAACCCTCAAAAAGCAACTGCCTTCCTTTATGCCAACAGTGAGAGGAACGAGGCAATAATCAGGAAAGCAACTCCTTTCACAATAGCCTCAAAGAAAATAAAGTACCTAGGAATTAGCTTAACTAAGAATGTAAAGGACCTTTTTGATGAAAACTTTAAAACCCTAAAAAAGGAAATTAAAGCAGAACTAAGGAAATGGAAAAACCTCCCATGCTCCTGGATTGGAAGAATCAACATTGTGAAAATGACAATCTTGCCAAGAGCTATCTACAAATTCAATGCAATACCCATCAACATCCCAATGTCATTCTTTAAGGAAATGGAATTATTTCTTAACGCTGCCTCTAACTTCCTTTACGTAGCAGCAATAGATTTTGTTTTGATCTTGATTTTTTTAGTGATTCAGTCCATATAGAGAATTAACAATTAATCTGGTCCTAATATCAATAGCCTGTGAAATACTAAATTAACTGACATTCCGGATTATTAATTACTGTTTTCCAAGTTAGCATTGATCTTTTCATGGTTGGCTATGGCGCACATTAGATATCTATAAGCAGCTCCAACAGCAACTGGGACATTGTAGGGTGCTCAATAATGTTTTATTGTTTTTGGTCGTGGGACCTGAACTCTGGGTCTCGGCATTGGCCCTGAGCTCTTCAGCCCATAGCTACCACCCTACATCTTGAGCCACAGCACCACTTCCTGCTCAATGAATTTTTGTTATTATTTTAGGAACCAGAATTGGCCACCACACAATAGAAAAATTATTGCTCACAAACATCACATTAATATATAAAAGAGAATGGCTATTAATATCTTTGAAATCCATTGTGAAAATATGGCAAGAAAATAAAAAGGTAGCTTGTTAATGATAATCACACTGATAAGACTTATTATTCCTTGTATATTCTACATATGTTCATTCAGCAGGTTTCTCATGTTGAGTACAACAGACTACATAAAGGTAAAGCAAAAAGTAATTCTTGTCCTATAGGATTTAGTCTAGAAAGAGAAACAGAAATCTTATTATACAGGTGAAATTTGTTTTTGTAGAGCTCACTGTGAAACCACCAGTAAAAATGCCTACTTAGTATGAGGATAACTATGTACATGTTAAGACTTGAAGGAAGAGTATAAGGGTAGGGCAATAATCTCTGCCATGAAAGAAGAACCCCATAGTTGGAGTTTGCAGTACATACAGAAATCTACATAATAGTTCAAGGTAGCTTTCAGGAAGGAGAAACTACCAGAATAAATGAAGCTCATACCACTGAGAAAATCTGAAAAAGTTCTCAGTAAATTTGTGAGACCTACATACATACACAGTTACTTATTTGAAATGTAAATACAATTGAGCATGCTATATTTATTTTTAAATCCGTATTCCCAGTGATCACATAAGTCCTGAGTAGAAAGTATATCAGAAGAAAAATCACAATTGCAAACATGAGAAAGGGTAGTAATGTTTGTGAAGTAATATATCTTCTATCTGGCAAATATAATATAACCCTTCTATTAATGACAATAAAAATATCTTAAAAAAGAAAATTTACATTTTCAGACAGTATTTGTGGAGCATTATATTTCTGCTTTTGTTAGCTCCAATTTCTACAGGCAGATCTACATATGAACATTCCTGGACAGTCTTCACTTTAAAATGTTGATTCAGTACCCAAGTAATTTTAACTCCCCTAGTCCATAGGCTATGGGAGTGAAATCACAATTTCAACAAGTGCTGGAGGCCTAGGATGTATAGGTATAGGTACCAGAATACACCTAGACAGCTTTATCATATCCATGTTCCTCCATAATGCCTAATATTCTCTGTGTGATCCATTCTTGTACTAGAACTGTTACTCTTCAAAAACCTCAAGGTGTTCAAGGAAGAATTGAGCTTCTTTCCCAAAAGAAATGCCAGTTCCTTAATAGCAGGGTATATACCTCAGATTATATCTTAACCTTTCACCATTACAATTGTAATTATAATTAACTTTTGTTGAGTTTTTGTTGCAGGCCCTGTTAAAAAGAGACTTAAATAAATTAGAGATCTAATTAAATTCGACAGTTCAGTAACTATTTCTTAAATGCTTTCCTCTCCCACATTTTTTACATTTTAAATATATTTTTTGTAATTAATAGAAGGGTTACATTATATTCACCAGATAGAAGGTGAATTACTTCACATACATTGATACCCTTTCTCATGTCTTGTTCCCCATTTCCCTCCCTCCATCCTCGCCACTCATCTTGCTTTCCCCCCTTCCCTATCCTATTTCAAATAACCAAATAAACATATACAATATATCAGATAAAAGGTAAAATACCGTTATAATATGAGGTAACCAACTCTCCCACAATTTTTTTTGCCAGTCCTGGCTTAAGCTCAGGGCCTGAGGACTGTCCCTGGACTTTCTCAAGGCTAGAACTCTACCACTTGAGCCTCAGCACCACTCCTGGCTTTTAAGTATATGGTACCAAGGAATCGAACCCGGGTCTTCATGTATGCTAGTCAAGCACTCTACCACTACGCCAAACTCCCAGTCCACTCCCACAATTTTTATAGTTAATTTTCAACATAGCATCTAGTGAGTATCACCAATACATTTGTTCACCCTGTGTCCCACCATTTCAGTGCCCCTCTCCCTCCCACAAATAGATAACATATATACCAGACAAAAGGTACAGAAATCACAAGTGGTGGCAAAGGAGAAAACAGACAAACATCAAAAAGACAAAAGGCAAAAATCAAAAGGCAAACAGCAAAAACCAAAGTCTTATCTCCATTTCTTGTAGTTCATTTCAATAAATCGTATTTCTGGATGATCATATGCACATAGCTATTGAGTTTTTTGATCTAGAATGTGCCTATAATTCTCCAAGTAAAAACATTGGAAAGTAAAAGACAAAAATTCACTAGGATATGATAAAGTATACAGGACTGTGAACACTCACACAGTAAGACCAGAGGAGGATATTCTTATTCTTCTCTTCCAAAATCTCACTATATAATAAGCACTGGTATTTCTTGGCATGGTGGCTTTGAAGGCTCCTGGGCATCACCTCATTTCTATATACTTTAAAGCCAAATCAACTCTCATCTCACCTTACCCTCTCTCCTGTATTTCTAAAATAGCTGCACAAATGGGGGTTTAAAGTGTTAAAACTATGACTGGAATTAAGAAAAGCAAACTAATGTGTGTGTCCAGTCTTAGAGATCAAGAACATGCACAAGCATTGACTTGACTCATTTAAATCTTGATGTTTTCAAGCAGTTCCTATGATGCTCTGAGTGTCTATTAATACCGAGTACCTGCTCTGCCTCACTCAGCCTTCACATTACTAGCTCCATTTCTTTTCCAGTTAGTTTACCAGATCAATATAAAGTTAAAAATGCTGATGGAACTATTTGAAATGGAAGACTAGGAGACTTAAGGGGGATTATGTAGGCTCTCAGAAATGATTTGAAGAGTTAGATCTCTATTGGCTTTAGAAAGATTTTTAAAATTGACATTCTGGCACATTGCTTCAAGGACATAACAACTTTGAAGTACAACAACCGAAATGATAATGCTAAAAAGAAAATATCTACTCTAGGACAGCAAAAGGCTTAAGGTAATTTGTTCCAGTAATAAGTTTTAAAAACTGTACTCTCCATGATTTGGAGATACAAATGAAACTTTATTATAGAATATGGCATTCATTCTTTGCTCTGATGGGAATACTGGTCCTAGAAAGAAAAAATACAATATTGTTATACATTTTAAAGAATTAAAAGTAATACAATGGCAAGCCCTCAAATCTGTCCACTAAGAATAAAACTATTGATTGTATACTTACTAAATTTAATATGAAAAGCCTCAGAAATGTTGAATTTCTCCTTTTAGGCTAAAAACACTTTTTCCCTTATTTGGACATTATGTTATTTAAAATGCAGTAATTTAAACAAGAGAAACACAACCCAAATTTACTTTACATAAAGAAGAAAGTTTACAGCTCATGTCCTGGAACGACAGTAGGTTGGGATATGATTTCCCAAAAGGTCAATAATGTCTCACAGTTTTGACAGTTTTCTCATTATCTTGCATTTCTCCTCCTTGTTCTATTTATTCTTTGGAACCCTCTACTACACCATCCTAACAAGCTTCTAACACCAATTCCCTTTGAAATAAAGACAACTGCCTCCCAAAAGTTTGATGAGAGACTCTGGAAGTTAACTTGTTGCCCCCGATAAGGCAATAAGTCAAACTCAATCATTTTGATCAAATTTTTGGTTCATATTCCTGTACCATTACATCAATGTGTGGTACTAGTTTTAAGTCCTGGACCATTAGGGATATTGTTTTTTCTATCTAAACATTTACCCATATCAATAAATTCTAATCTGCTTTGGTTGTTTTTGACAGACACAAATAAAATGACTTTCAAAATTATATTACTACTTGATTTGTAAAATGTACTATATTATCCATCACAAAACAGTACTATATATAATCAACAGTTAACTAAAATATGGCCAGGCACATGCTCATGCCAATAATCCTAGCTACCCAAGAAGCTCACATATGAGGACAGGAGCTCAAAGCTAGCACGGGCAGGAAAGCCCAGGAAATTCTTATCTCCAATTTGCCACCAAGAAATCAAAGGCAGAGCTGTTATACAAGTGGCTGAGTATTAACATCAAGTGAAAAATCTAGTGGATAGCAGCCTGACATCAGTTCAAGGCCCAGATACTGGCATACATACACAAAAAGTTAATTAAAATAGAATGAATCAAGAACAAACCATGTAATCATAATTCAAACTATATTTGCTTCCCTGACTTTTCCAGATATGATGAAGGTTGAATATTCTCCACATAGTCACACTGTTTGAGAGAGCCAATAAGCAAAGCAATATCACTGAAAACTTTTGTGCAAAAGTTTCAAGCCTAATATTAATTTATTTAAAATGTTTGAGAAAGTTTGCATAGAAAATCTTGACAAATTAAAAAAAATATTATTTGTTTTTACCCCAGTTTCTCAAAACTCCTTATATTCGATAGCAGAAGAAATGGAACGGTACAGCATTAACTTATGCACATATCAGCTGTTTCTATCTTAACTAGGAAGCACTGTTTCATCTCTTATCAGACACAAAATGGATTGAAAGTTAATTGGAAAAGTATTTCAGAAGAAAAGTGGTAGAGAAAGGTCTAATAGGTTTTTCAAGATGTAAAGATTCATATTTTTATGTTGGAAAGGATACCAAACCAGAGAAAAGTTTCTAGTTAAGAACACAGTGAATATTTTTAATGTATGAAAAACCTAGCTACAATAGAGCAAAATAATAATAATAGTAATAATAATAATAATAATAATAATAATAAATCTACAGTTCCACTATACCTAGCAGGTCATGAAATATTTGTGATAAGCTTGAACAACCACTTTTTCATGAACTTAATAATTTTTTCTTTTCTTTTCTGGTTAGTCTTGGGTCTTGAACTCTGGGCCTGGGCGCTGTCCCTGAGCTCTTCATCTCAAGGCAAGTGCTCTACTCCTTGTCTCACCAAATAAAGGTTATACCCTTTATTTTAAAAGCTATGCCTTTTCAAATTAACATTAAAACTTATACCACTTCTGCTTTTCTGGTGGTTAATTGGAGATAAGACTCTCACAGGCTTTCATGCCCAGGCTGGCTTTGAACTACAATACTCAGACCTCAGTCTTCTGAGTGGCTAGGATTACAGGTGTGGGTCACTAGCTCCTGGCTTAATCTTTTTTTCTAAGTACTCACTTTGTTTTCAGATGAGGGACTGCTTTCCCAAGAGCCCTCTTTGTCTATTGATATCATCTCAAAAACCTTCTTCTTTTCAGTCACCATCTGTGGCTGCCTGCCTAGATATTATATATTCTTCCTGACCCCTGGAACTTGATCTGCATATTTTATCATTGTGCATATAGTAGTTGTGTAGTTCTTTTTTTGCCATCATGGGCTTGAGCTCAGGGCCTGGGCACTGTCTTTGGACTTTCTCAAGGCTCAGCACTCTACCAGTTGAGCTTCAGCACCACTTCCAGCTTTTTTCTATGTATGTGGTACCAGGGAATTGAACGCTGGTCTTCGTGCATGCTAGGCAAGCACTCTGCCACTAGGCCCCAGTAGTTGTTCTTCTTTATCAATACTGGAAGATTCTGATGACTCAGATACATCTGAGTCATTTTTTGTAGCCCCTATAATACAACTATCTGCACTAAGATGTTCTGAATACACCTGAACACACACTCTGAAATCTAAAGAAAGGACATGCATTTTGATTTAATAATCCTGAATTCCAACAACTAGGACCAGTCAGAATTATTCTGGACTGGTATCCTTAAATTCAGTTGTTATGATAAAACAAAATACTGGACTATTTAAAACTATTGTCAAAAATCTCATTCAGTGGGGTAAAAGATAAGTCATCAAGGCAAATTGAAATACATATTTCAAGACCATGAAAAGGGGACTAATCTGAAGAAGAAAATCCAGAAACGATAAAGATTTCTACTCCTCTTAAATAGCATGCTTTCAATAATATGGGAATACCTGAATGCCCTAGAAAATTAAAGCCTAAGTACATTACAAAGAAGTCAATGCATTTTAATCATCTACCGTGAAATGCCCAGAAGTGAAGTTGATCATAGATATCTGCAAAAAAATTAGACTCCTGAATATGCTAGAAGACCAACAATGACATGAGGCAAGAGGTATTCTTAACAGAGCTGCCAGGTCTTTGCAAAGGCTAAGTCAGATGCTAGCATGGCTGTGTCCAAAATCCAGGCATGCATAGTCTCTCTTCATTCAGTCAAAGCCAAACTCCCGGAAGAGAGTGTCAAGACCTTCTGTTATCTGCAAGCATAGCAGCAGTCCTGCCTGCCTCCTCTCTGATCCCATCTCCTCCTCGCCCTTCACTCCCACTAAGTGCAGTGGTGTACATACTTGATGTTACTTCAGGGTGGCAGGTGATCTCTAACATGAAACAGCTCAGATCATCACTTTCCTCTGCCTGTGTGTTTCTCCCTGATGGTCACCAAACCCCCAACCTGCACACTTTGCCCATAGATCACTTTCTCAAAGACCTTTCAGGCACTGCTACCCTGCCTCATGCATTTTCAATCCTTATTCCTGTGAACTTTTCTCCTTTTCCCCTTCTGATGTCATGTTCCTATGTGCAATATAATTTACTGCTTTATTATGCTTAGTATTTATTATCTGGTTCCCTCTAGAATATAAGCACTGGAGACTGTCCTAAAAGCTGGTTGTAAATTTACAATGAAGTTTTTAAATTGTATTTTATTATCAGGATAAAGTATAGAGGGATTGCAGTTACATACATCGGGTAAGGGGTATATTACTTCTCAAACCTTGATAACCCGTTCTCATATTTTTGTACCCCTTTCTCTTCCTCCACCCCTTCCCAATCATCTCCTAACCAGGAATTGTTAATGCTAACTGACATTTAAAGGCTATGATATACCTACTCTTTTTAGACCACTGATGTTTTCAAATCATTTGGAATAAATATAATTCATTCAACTTCTTTTCAGACTTCTTGTGAGTACCAGAAAGGATTTACTGAGGGATATTTAGCTTCCTAATATGGCACAAGCATTCAATAAGGTACCAACTAAACTGGAATTATAGTAAAATCACCTTCAGTAGCATGAATCATAAGTAATGATTGACAACAGATAACTACCAAGGCGTTTTTTTTTTCTACAAGAGCCTATAAATGATCTCAATCTGTGTCTTAGAAGAAACAAACACCAATAATATCAGTGGAGATAGGAAGGTTGGGGCAGAAAAGCAACCCAGAAAAAAAACTCAAACTCTTAGAAAGGAAAAAAAATAACTAAAGCAGAAAGGGCCAGGGACATGATTCAAATAGTATAGCACACACAACTCTGTCCTCAAAAATCATGAGTACAGTATTTATCTTTCATTAATTCACACAATAGAGTTGCTAAAACTTTTTAAAGGTACTGGCTTTATGAAAATTATTTAGTACAAAGTGAGGGTCAAGATTTAAAGACATTGCCTAAGCTACCAGAGCACTGATAGCTTTGAAAATATCTGAACACTGCACAGATAAATATTAAGGTTATTCTGTGAAGGATAAGGGGATACCTGGTATGCTATGATAGCTCATAAGTGATGATGAACATTCACTGAAACACTGATTCATGAAAACACTTTGGGCAGTAGTGCTCCATGTAACTACTACTCTGGCTGTTTCTTTCACTTCTTTCTAAGGCTAAATAATTCCTAGAATTTCATGCCCTGTCTTCAAGTGAAATTAAATGTAGAATACTACAGCAGTGCTTTTACTTGGGAACTTGTGGCAAACACATTTGTCCAGCCTTGTCCAACAAACAGAGGAGGGACACTGGCATAGCAACTCAGGCTTAGGGAGAACCTAAGCATGACATTTAGAAAAATATTTGTGAAAAAGAAGGGTTTTGTTTCCACAGCAACCAACTTTCTTAGTCTTCTGAGCTCTACTAAAAAATAAAACAAATGAAAGCTGGTAAGAGAAACAGAGTAAGGTCTAATGTAGAATGGCACACAAAGCAAAAATAAAGGACGCTGAAGCCTAGTTCATTGGAAGAAGCATAGCAAATCCTCAGTTAATCATGAGTGTCCTAATCTGGTCATGACCCTTTAAATCTTCATTTCTTTATTTTTTGGTAACTACTGGCCATGAGATTCTTCTCTTTCCATAAAACAGAGCCTCCAGAATTTATTCATCTTGTACAATTGGGTTTCAGTGCCCAGGATCAGTAACTCTCTTGCCTCTGTTCTCTGCTACCCATCACCGCAACACCGTGAGGCTGTCTATTTTAGGTAACTTGCACAAGTCTTTGTTGTCTTGTGATGAGGTTACTTTGCTTAACACATCTTCAGAATTCGTCCCTACAGCTGCCTGTGTTTGAACTCCCTTCTTTTCTAGGGTTCAATAATACCCAATTTTGTGTATATAATACGTATACTTTGTCCATTCACCTGTGGTTGAGCCCTTACCACTTCTTGAGTATGGTGCACAGTGTTTCAATCAATATTGGGATTTGGGTTTTCTTTGAGGTATCTTAACTTATCCTTCAGTAACAAGTCAATGCCTGGCCTCATAAAATGAATTTCAATGTAATCCATCTTCTTTTAGTTTTTGAAACAACTAAATAGTCATTATTGATTCTCCTTTAAATGTTTGGTATGGTTCATCAGTGAAATGTTATGGATTAAGCTTTTCTCCTAAATGACTGTATGTCATTTCTACATTCCATTTCTTCATGATTAAATGCATAAGTGTTTTATGTTTGTTTACAAAGTGCAAGTGTATAGGCAAAAATGCAACTCAGATACATGCCTATTAATTTTCAAGAGGCCACAAACAAGAATTGCTCTAAAATTTCTTTGGCTTGAAAATACCATGATAACTTTCAAAACTACTGAAAACTCTAGAAAGCATATGATT
Source organism: Megascapheus bottae (assembly GCF_031878675.1). Taxonomy (NCBI): domain Eukaryota; kingdom Metazoa; phylum Chordata; class Mammalia; order Rodentia; family Geomyidae; genus Megascapheus; species Megascapheus bottae. The sequence goes on from NC_143510.1 coordinate 11,572,483, forward strand.
ATGTGAGTTTTATCAACTTATATTTTTTCAAATGTGAAGTTGAAATCAAGTAACTAAAAAACAGTTTGGTTATTCAACCATCTTGTAGGCCATGTTCACAAGAATTATATATTTAATGAGCTACTGATATACTCTAACAAAAATATGTGGTGAAAACTGCATTAACTTTTGACAAATCGTACACATCTCTCTAATATTTGACTTGATAGAAGACAATATTTCTCATATTTTGTTCTGAATTAAATCTGCTTGGATTTGTCATTCTGGTTATGCTGCATGAACAAAATTTGATGTTATTGAGATAAGAAAGTTAGAAAAGGGATATGAAATCAAAATAGTAGTTTAGCTTACAATCTGATCAAGTATCATCATTCCAGCAGAAGTACTTTGTGAATGAGTCTCACCATGCCACACAAACTGTTTAAAAGTATGCACTCAATGTACTGAGATTTATTGACAGTATCTGACTACAAGGACATGCGATTGTCTGATCACAATTAGGCCTGAGCACTTGGTAGTAAAGGTTACAAAAACTACTAGTGTAGTGTCCTTTCAGTGATATACTAAGGCTTTACAGCACCTTTGCCTATTATTGAGTTTGTACCAGTGAAGCAAACCTCAAACACACAAAAAAAACAGCAAATAATGCTTTATCATTACTATGGAAACCTTATCTTCTAACCTCCTAAAATCTCAAGGAAACCTAGGGGTCTGAAAACTCCATGTTGAGTCCCATTGTCTTAGCATGTAGCAGATGCAAACACTATGAGTAGACTATAGCACAGTATAAGCAACACAAATATTTGCCTCACATTTCCAACTCAAAAGACACAAAATGACTGGGAAATAAACCTTCAAAATATCTCTGTTTTTCCATTTACCTTCATCCAAATTCCCCTCCATCCCCCCATTTCCTCATGACCGCTTTCAATTGTTAAAAGGAGCACATCATGGAGAGAGGAGTATGGATTTTTCTTCTACTCTATAAATACATACTTCGTAGACATATGTATATAAATATACATAATGCATAAGCAAATTTAATGTATCTTAAAATATAATTTATAAGAGGACAACACTTTTCCAAATGCAACTCAGCAATATGAATTTTTAAAGTAGGGTTGTTTCACAGTCATTGGGTGACTGAAAGGTGACTTTCACCCGCAACTACATTAGTTAGTCAGCAATTCAATTTTCTCAGATCTGTAAGAGGGGGTAATAGCTGCAAATTGTCCTGACATATGCTACCAGCTGCTTCTGTAAAGCAACAGTTATACAACTTACTCTCTCTCAGTTTGAAGCAGAAAGAAAAAAATTTTCTTTAACAGTTATTTTCCATTTTCAAGTTTGGAATTAAAAGTCTGAAACTGCCTCTGTGCACAGTACACAAAAGCCAGTTCACAAAAGCTACTCTGATACATAATTTTAACTGCTGACTCATTTTTTCACAATTTGACCACATTTTAATGTTTCCATGAAATTTTCCACTACATCTGAAATAATACCGCATTTTTTCAAGAACTGTTCAGATCCCTCACTTCTTGAAGCCTAAAAACCATGGTGAGTGGTGTGTTCAGTGTATAATGCAGGGAGTACTTGCCACAGGTCCAAGCAGGAGAAACTGAAGTTCCAGGAAATCAGAATGTGACTACTACAAAATGAGTGTCTTGATTCCTGTTCCTTCATTCAACAACAGTAACATTCAACTCCACATGAGAAAACCATTCCTATCAGGAAATCATTCTACCTTTAATTCATGCTATTTATCCAAACTCAACAACACCACCTGTGATTTTCATGGTCTCCAGAGTGTCATGCTATGCTCTGTTCTTATAACTCAGTCTTACTCCCAAGGCATGGCCCACTGACTATCTTCTCCTGGGAGGACTTCCTCGAAATTCTTCAGCAGCCCATTCTCCAGCTCAGAATCATTTTTAGTATATTTTTATTGTAATTAATAGAAGGGCTACATTATATTCACCAGATAGAAGATGCTTTACTTCACAAACATTGATACCATTTCTCATGTCTTGGTCCCCATTTCCCTCCCTCCACCCCCAAACCTCATCTTGTTTTCCCCCCTTCCCTATCCAATTTCAAATAACCAAATAAACATATATACAATATATCAGATAACAAGGTAAAATACTGTAACAATTCGAGGTAACTAAGGGACAGCAAAAGAGATGAGAGATAACATAGTACATTAAGGACAACAATCACTCATTATATGGTTTTTGTTTCTATATCCTGGAGGACCTTTCATTTAGCATCATACTATATGGCCTTATGTATCTAGGTTTTATTCTATTGGAAATCTCTGCTAGGAGAGCCTAAGGTTTCTACTGATTAGGACAAATGAGGGAAACCATTGAGCCTATGTTCCTTTGAGTCTGGCTTACTTCACTTAAAATGATTTTATTCTAAGTCTTTCCATATCCTTACAAATGGGGCGATGTCGTTCTTTCTGACAGCAGCATAGAATTCCATTGTGTATAAATACCACATCTTGTTGATTCACTCATTAACTGAAGGGCATTTGGGTTGGTTCCATATCTTTGCTATGGTAAATAGTGCTGGAATGAACGTCATTGTGATAGTGGATGTGGTATGTCCTTGTTTCTGGACAACAGGGTAAATGTCAACTAGTGGAATTGCTGGGTCATAGGGGAGCTCTATGTTAAGTCTTTTGAGGAACCACCTGTCAGGAAGGCTCTTTTCCTTTGTTTTGCAGAAACTGTTCTGTATTCAAACAGAACCCTACCTGTATTACTCACTTCTGTAAAGGATTGTACTGCACCACCTAGCAAAAACACTGAGAAACTTCAGCTTCCTGAGCAACTAGCTGCAAAAAACTATGAAACATAAGTAATACACTACTTCGTTTTTTTTTTTGCCAGTCCTGGGCTTTAGCTCAGGGCCTGAACACTGTCCTTGGACTTTCTCAAGTTTAGAGCTCTACCACTTGAGCCTCAGCACCACTTCCGGCTTTTTTTTCTATGTATGTGGTACCGAGGAATCGAACCCAGGTCTTCATGCATGTTAGACGAGCACTTTAACCACTAGGCAAAACTCCCGGCCCCAGTGATGTCTTTCACATATCTTACATGCTAGCTTAAGCTCCCAGACTTAACAACAAAGAGGTTTTATTATAACAGTTCTAAACACTCATATATTTTGACCATATTCATTCTTTTTTTAATCTCTGCTCCTCTTGTTCATTTCTGGTTGCGTATCAAGCTCATGATTAAAAATGAAATTAATGTCCCCTAAGATATATTCCTCTTTGTTATGGCTTGTATCTAAAATGTTGCCCCAAAGCTATATGCTAAAGATTAGATTGCCTGCTGATATGCTTTTTACAAAGTGGTGGGATCATGAAAACTTTGTTCTCACCAAAGGATCAACCTACTCATGTGTCCATAATTTGATGAGCTATTGGGAAGGGATAAAAACTTTCCAATTTGAGCTGGGACTTAAGGTTGGTAAATGCATCCCTGAAATGTGTCCTTGTAAATGATCTTTGTTCTGCTATCTTCTCTCTCCTATTTCTCTTCTATCTCTGCTCTCCAGTCTTCAATTCTCTTTCTCCTTCTTCCACTTCTCTCCTTTTTCTCTTCTCTCTCTCTGTCCTGCCTACTTAACGTGAATAAAGAGCTTCCTCCTCCACATACTCCTGCTAACATGATGTTCTGCTTCTCCCCAAAGCAGACTGAAACTCCAGAAAGTATATTCCAAAACAAATGTTGCCACCGTTAAGCTGATTTTCTTAGGTATTTTGCCATAGAGCTAGAAGGCTAGCACATTCTTTTACTAGCTATTTTTCCATATATTTTTATTGTAATGAATAGAAGGGTTACATTATATTCACCAGATAGAAGATGCATTACTTCATAAACATTGATACCCTTTCTCATGTCTTGGTCCCCATTTCCCTCTCCCCACCCCCGCCCCTCATCTTGTTTTCCCCGCTTCCTTATCTATCCGATTTCAAATAACTAAATAAGCATATATACACTATATCTGATAACAAGGTGAAATACTGTAACAATATAAGATAGCAGAGGGACAGCAAAAGAGATGAGAGATAACATAGTACATTAAAGACAACAATCACTCATTATATGGCTTTTGTTTCTATATTCTGGAGGTCCTTTCATGTAGTGTCATACTATGTGGCCTTGTGTATCTAGGTTTTGCTCTGTTGGAAATCTCTGCTAGGAGAGCCCAAGGTATCTACTGATTATGACAAATGATGGAAACCATTGGGCCTATGTTCCTTTGAGTCTGGCTTACTTCACTTAATATGATTTTTTCCTAAGTCTTTCCATATCCTTACAGATGGGGCAATGTCATTCTTTCTGACAGCAGCCTAGAATTCCATTGTGTATAAATACTACATCTTGTTGATCCACTCATCAACTGAGGGGCATCTGGGTTGGTTCTATATCTTTGCTATAGTAAATAGTGCTATCTAGCTATTTTCTTTACCACTGCTTGCAATACTTCATTGATATCTCAGAGGCACACTCTGACTCAGCTTTCAGATATTAATGATTCTTTTATTTCTTTACACAAATAAAATTTTCCATTGTCCTTCAACTCTTCTACTCAGTAATCTTCAGTAGCTCTCTATTTCATCCAATAATAGGCCAAAATTTCTCCTGAACCAGGAAACAGAAACTTAAGTCTCTGAGCTAGCTAATTAAACTTCTAAATTTCAAAATCACCATCTATGCATATGTGTGGACATTTATATAGTAATATTCAAATGGTAAAAGATTCTTTATAATCTTTTCTATTCACCTAATGAATTATTCACATCATCATATAATCTTCTACTCCTTGGTTATGATTCCCACTGTGATCTCATTAACAATTCGTTATGGATCCCATTTCTTCTAAGTTTCTCTTATTTCTACTTAGGATGGTTTTCTCACACCAGTAACCTTATGTTTGACCTAATTTTGAAACTATTTTCTGACCCTGATCGAGAGCTCAGACATCAAAAAGATATTCACCATCTTTCTAGAAACTGGCTTTGGTTTAACCCTAAAATGAGTAAATAGGTGTTCTTCATGAACTGCACTCAAAGCTTACTTGCTACTTAAAGCAAGACCTCAAAAAACATCACAACTCATAAAATCAGTAATATCCCAGAGTTCTTTTGTAAAGAACTTCAAGCATTTACATATATGAAATGAAACTGATGTGCAGTCAAAAGGACAGAAACAGATGGTTCTGCCATCACTTAATATGACACTTGTTTCTCCAGGCTGGTGAACAGAAGGAACCAGTTGTAGAAGGTGAAAAGGGTCTTGCAATTTAGAACCCACTGAAGTATAAAATGCCACCAAACTTGTCTCAAATTAAAACACATTTTAGTTTCTTCATTTGAAATCCTATACTGCGTAAGATTAAAAATCTCATAACTACCCAGATTTAAACTCTGAGCTTCTGATCATCTGAGGCCTGAAAATACTGGTTTGTGATGAACAGGTCTTAGGAAAACAGAAGGGGCATTTCAAATTCAAGATAAAACTATATCCATTGAAAATCTATATAACTGTCCAAACAAGAGTTTTCAAGATAAAATATCCAATTTATTTTAAAGTAAGATGTTTTAAATGTTCATATTCACCAAGTTTCACCAACTTACATATTCCTTTATGTAACAGTGATTTATTGATAAGAAATAATACAGTATAATGAACAGAGCACAATATCTGGTATTGTATACCTTGGGTTTCCTTTCCTACCTCCCCTACTTGTTGATTCTGTAGATCTATAGTCCTGGAACAGAAGCCTGGCTTTATAAGATTCATTTTTCTCTACTGTCATGAAGCAGAATGTAGCATGTAAGTCCAGACAGTATTTGGCATTTTCTGAGCAACTACGTATAAACTCACCTCCTTCACTCACGTTCCTTCTCCTGCCATGTCCTATCATGCACATGTTGAGCACAGTTCAACTCCAAAGTTCAGAGTGTGAAAAAGTTCAAACTTTATACTTAATGCTGTGAATATTATCTCTCAGCCCAGAAAGCAGAATCACAATTCTGCCATTCTTTGGTGTCACTACTTTTCATCATTCACACTGCAGCTTAAATTTTGCACCCAAGAAAAGTCTAAATCACCAAGTTTGTACATTTTTATATTATATATCTGACAGTACAGTGACTAGGATTCATGTAGCCCATTATAATTCTCAGTTGTTCATCTTTTCTTAGAGCCTGGTTATTTTCTTTGGTGTCTAAAGTTATTTCATTAGGTCCAAACAAGATAAAATGATTTGCATTTCCGTACAGAATTACAGGATTTTCCCATGCTTTGACTACTTGTACTTATTTAATTAATTTATAGAGTTATTTATTTTCGCTGTCATACAAGCTTTGAACTCAGGGCCTTGGGCTTACTAAGCTGGTACTGACTCTGTAACTGAGTCAAGTCTCTAGTCCTGTTTTTTAAGAGTCTCATTTAACTCCCAAGCACACACTCAAGTCACAATTGACTTACTTTATGCTTCTCATAGGTGCTGGGCTAAGAAACACAAACCACCATGTCTATGGCTTGTGAAAGTGATACACACATTTCAGGGCTGGCCTCAAGCTGTGTCCTCCAATATTTCCCTCCCCAGAATCTAAGATGACAGGTGTGAGCTACCGGTAACCCCACTTGACTTATTACAATTTTTTTTTGCCAGTCCTGGGCTTGGGCTCAGGGCTTGAGCACTGTCCTTGTACTTTCTGAAGGCTAGCACTCTACCATTTGAGCCTCAGCACCACTTCCGACTTTTTGCTATGTATGTGGGGTACCAAGGAATTGAACCCGGGTCTTCGTGCATGCTATGCGAGCACTCTACCACTAGACCAAACCCCGGCCCTTACAATTTTTTTTATAATTTGAAAGCAGTTCAAGAAAAGAGATTACTCCTCAGAAACCACCAGCTCTCACAAAGTGCCTTACACAAAATCAACCAATTCTATAGAAGCCTTAAATAAATTAGTGTGTATATCCTTCTACTTCAGTTCTGCAATTCCACCTGCTCATAATTCTCCAACTATGCCTCAAATAGGTTTATATTTAATGTTATTAATGGCTTCATGTTATTCCTCCTCTTAGAAATAGCAGTTTTACACATGTCTTATTAACGATGGATTTCTGTCATTAGACAGAGCTCAGTGTATAAAAAATTTTGGAACTCTCTGTTGTGTCCAAACCCTATGACATATATCACCATCCAATCTGCCTGTGTACAACAACAGTTCTCCTTTCACTTTCAAAGTATTTCTACTTTTGATAGTTGCTATCATTCCCAGTTCAAGAATGCCTACAAAAGGAAGAAAGAAGAATCTAATTAAACCAAAAAGAACAGCTAAGTGGAAGGAAAATATTATCTATTGCCCACATATTGACATTCTTATGAATTATTCAACTTGGATTTGTGCAAAACCTCCCAAACTGTGATTGCATCTGTATGGATAGATGCCTTTGGAACATGGTGGGAGCGTGATTCTTTAGGTAGGAAGTAGTTACAGTGGAAATTTCTGTGGTGCTATCATCTACATGCCAAAGAGTTCTGTGGTTTGTTTTTGCTTTTGGAGAGACTGGTGATTGGTCAGGGTGAAAGGAGAGTCTCTAAATTCATCATTTCCTAGCAATACGAAGCCTGGGTTCTATCATTTATTTCTTGTATGTTTGTCTATTATCTCTCATTTGTCATACTAAGCTACTTCAGGAACTCCTCTTCATAGATATTTGTCTGCTATCTGCTATTCTAAACAAGAAATAATTTGGGGATCATGTAAGGTGATCTATTTGAGGCAATCCTGCTGAGAAACACTAACGTGGGATTTGCTGGCTCCCACTCTGTATTCAGCAGCATTGTGACATAGTTTATAGACTTCATTTTATTCTCTCCCTTATTTCCTTTTTCTCAATCACAACATGAACTAGGGTAGATTTAATAGTTTATAAATAATTCTGACACCTAAAGTAAGGTTTTGTTTTTTCTTGCTTTTTACTTAACCAAGAACAGAGATTGTTATGGTTATGCTCCGTGCCACCTTATTAAAACAAAGAGCCCAAACAGCCCAAACTAAATTTTCTATCTGGCAGATAATTCAACAGACTCATTTTAATATTCTGCTTAGCAACTGCAGTTTTATGGATACATACTGCCCTCTGCAAAGATGCACTGCATCCAGGGACAGAGGAAGAAAAACATTCTCCAAGTCCTTCATGTACATGGAAAATATATTCATTAATATATCCTGCCACTTATTGAAGAAGGAAAATAGTTGTGAGGCCTAAGCCCTTCCCTCCTACTCTACTAGCTTGGCCCGGGGCTGCTGGGCACCAGAGGCAGAGAGACTTGCTTTTAACACACATTTCATTTTAAAGATGCTGACAGTCTCCATTTGCTGACAGTGAAAAGCGAATGCTTTATGATCATGCAGGTTACCACGGACTAGTAAATTCCCTATTGCAAAAAATAAGCCACAATTTAGCTTTTAACGTAAGCTGTTACTCTCAAGGATATAGAATTTGCTACAACTACACTATGGCTCAAATAACTAGAGATGGAAGGACAGAAATTGTGTAAATATGTCTATTTAAGAACAATATGAAATTCCATATGTAATACGCCAAACAGAAAACAGAAAAACATTTGCCTAATAGTAAAGAAGAAAGAACTGAACAAACAACATCAACTGAAGAAAAAATATTTTAATATGATTCTGTTGCTACTCTTAATATGTTGTAAAGAGGGGTAACCATTGCATAAGGTAAATAATGAAAATTCTTTGTGTTTGCTGGTTCTGGGGTCTGAACTCAGGAACTGGGCATGATCACAGACCATTTTTGCTTAAGGATAGCTCTCTACCACTTGAGACAGAGCTCTACTTCTGGAAATTTGGGTGGCTAATTAGAAATAAGGTTCTCAAAAGACTTTCCTGCTAAGCTGGCTTAGAACCATGATCCTCAGATATCAGGCTCCTGAAGAAATTAGGATTACAGGCATGAACCAGCAAAATTTAGCTGAGTACAAGGTTCCAACTTCCTTCCTCTCATCTCTGACAAGATACACAGAAGAATAGCATTTTTTAAATTTAAAATGAAACTTGATTGCAAAACCTAAAACTTTTGAACATTTAAGGAATTTTGCTACATTAACTGAGGTAAGAGTTTTATACCCATAAGGGTATATTTGGAAAGTACCATATTCTCTCTAGTAGGGAACATGAATACCAAAAGATGTTCCCTTCACCATCAAACTGTCAAATCTTGCAAAACTACCAGACAGAATTTTGGCATAAGTATCAGCTTCTAGAAGAAAGTAGGAAATGCTTTCAATAAGCTTGCAAATTTGAGTCTAGCACTTCAATTCAATAACTAATAAATATTTGAACTCTACTTACAGTAATTTTCACATTACTATGACGTCTCACAACAGATGGTTGTTAATTGATTCAATTGTTGTCTGAAAAACAGTACATCAAGAATAGTAGTCTTTCCTTCAAAACTTTGATTTCACATACAAAATAATTTAGCAGGGCCAAGTCATTTGAACAAATTTTAAAACATCTCTTTAGCAGAAATTTCCTTATGCTAATTAAATTGTAATACAAAATTTATCTTCAATATACTATATTTCCTCCACTCATTCTAACATATATCTTTCTAGTGCTGTGTCTAAGATTTAATTGAAATGGTGAACTGACCTCAAGTTTTTCCTTCCCTAATCTCCATACATATCCATCAACAATTTTTGTAGAATACCTATTCTTTTTAATGAATTTTAAATATATTTAGAAATGGTGTGATATTCTATTGTTCTTTATATTATGTAGTAAAGACCATATTATATACCTTTTGAAAAATCTCTCCAAAATCCCAGAAAATTGTTCTATCTCCAGTAAAGCAAAGTTAGATATAAGATAAACATTGGGAGCTCAGGTCTATAAGTGTGACATATTGTTTTCATTCTATTTCTGGCTTCTCTCTAGAGAACAGTTAATGTAGAGATCACATCTCTAGAGCTCATCTCTCTAGCTTGACCCTTCCTTATTTCTTACATATCCATTCTGATAATGTGCACCTTCATAATATACTTTTTAATACTGTAATTGCAAAGATTGGAAAAGGGGTAGATTTAGTTCTTTTGACAATAGAGGTGAATTCTAGGGTGATTATATTTAAGGTAATTACTAGCTATCCACATTGGTGGAAGCATCACCTTGACAATAAAATTAAATTAAAAATAAATAAATATGAAATGTCTAAAGCCATTCGCACTAAAATCAGGAACGAGACAAGGATGCCCACTCTCTCCACTACTCTTTAACATAGTACTAGAATTCCTAGGCAGTGCAATAAGGCAAGAAGCAAGCATAAAGGGGATCCAAGTAGGGAAAGAGGAAATAAAACTATCCCTCTTTGCAGATGACATGATTCTTTATTTAAAAATCCTATAGATTCCACTCTCAAGCTCCTTGAGCTGATTCAAAACTTTGGAAGAGTAGCAGGCTATAAAATCAACCCTCAAAAATCAACTGCCTTCCTTTATGCCAACAGTGAGAGGAATGAGGCAATAATCAGGAAAGCAACTCCTTTCACAATAGCCTCAAAGAAAATGAAGTACCTAGGAATTTGCTTAACTAAGAATGTAAAGGACCTTTTTGATGAAAACTTTAAAACCCTAAAAAAGGAAATTAAAGCAGAACTAAGGAAATGGAAAACCTTCAATGCTCCTGGATTGGAAGAATCAACATTGTGAAAATGACAATCTTGCCAAGGGCTATCTACAAATTCAATGCAATACCCATCAATATCCCAATGGCATTCTTTAAAGAAATAGAAGAGGCAATTCAAAATTTCATATGGAATAATAAAAGACCCCATATAGCAAAAACACTTCTTAGCAGAAAGAACAGCGCTGGAGGAATTTCAATTCCAAACTTTAGACTCTATTACAAAGCTCTAATTCTCAAAACAGCTTGGTACTGGCACAAGAACAGGCCTGAAGACCAATGGAATAGAACTGAGTACCCAGATATTAAACCACAGACCTATGGCCACCTAATCTTTGACAAGGGAGCCAAAAAAAATAGAATGGAAGAAAGACAGCCTCTTCAACAAGTTGTGCTGGCAGAACTGGTTAAGCACCTGCAGAAAACTAAAGTTGGATCCTTCTTTGTCTCCTTGCACTAGAATTAACTCCAAATGGATCAAAGACCTGGTGGTAAAAGCTGACACACAGAAAACTTTACAGGAAGGATTAGCAGATACACTAGGCCTCCTTGGCACAGGTCGAAACTTTCTTAATAAGGACCAAGAATCACAACAAATCAGAGAAAGGCTGGATAAGTGGGACTGCATTAAACTGCGGAGCTTTTGTATGGCAAAGGACATAGGTAGTAAATTAAATAGGAAGCCTACAGAGTGGGAGAAGATCTTCACCAACCAAACAACGAACAAAGGCCTCATATCTAAAATATGTCAAGAACTCAAAAAATTGAATCACTCCAAAACTAATCTCCAAAGTAACAACCACCCCATTAGTAAATGGGCCAAAGACTTAAAGACAGTCTTCTCTGAAGAAGAAAGAACAATGGCCTATAGACACATGAAGAAATGCTCAACATCTCTGGTCATAAAAGAAATGCAAATCAAAACAACTCTAAGATTCCACCTCACTCCAGTTAGAATGGCCAGGATCAGGAAAACGAATAATAACAGATGCTGGAGGGGATGGGGCCAGGAGGGATCACTACCACACTGTTGGTGGGAGTGAAAACTCGTTCAACCACTATGGAAAGCAGTGTGGCAGTGCCTTAAAAGGCTAAACATAGAACTCCCCTATGACCCAGCAATTCCACTACTTGGCATTTACCCAATCACCCAGAAACAAGGGCATACTAAATCCACTAGCACAACAATGTTCATTGCAGCACTATTTACCATTGCAAAGATATGGAACCAACCTAGATGTCCCTCAGTTGATGAGTGGATCAACAAGTTGTCGTATTTGTACACAATGGAATTCTATGCTGCTGTCAGAAAGAATGACATCGCCCCATTTGTTAGGAAATGGAAAGACTTAGAAAAAATCATATTAAGTGAAGTAAGCCAGAGTCAAAGAAACTTAGGCTCAATGGTGTCCCTCATTCGTCGTAATCAGTGGAAACCTTGGGCTCTACTAGCAGAGATCTGCAATAGAGCAAAATCTTGATACATAAGGCCATATAGTATGAAGCTAATTGAAAGGTCCTCCAGGATATTGAAACAAAAGCCATATAATGAACGATGGTTGTCCTTAATGTATTATGTTGTATCTCATCTTTGCTGTCCCTTGGTTATCTCATATTGTTACAGTATCTCAATTTGTTATCTGATATATTGAATTTAGTTGTACTTGGTTATTTGAAATTTGATAGGGAAGGGGGGAAAACCAAGACGGTGGGAGGGTGGGGGGATTGTAATGGGTATGAAGACATGTGAAAGGCTATCAATGTATGTGAATTAATGCACCTTCTATCTGGCAAATATCATTTAACCCTTTTACTAATTACAATAAAAAATTTTTTTTAAAAAAGTCTAATAATGTATCACTTAAAAAATAAAATTTAACAGTAAAATTTTGCCTATCACCTGTGACACACTTTTATATGGTAAAAGACTTAAAAGTAAAACAAAATACATAAAAATATCAACACGTGCCTAACACATAAATAATATACTTCTTATTGTTTACAATAAACATATTATTCAACTGGCTAGTATGTTTGACACGGATTGCATTCACTAATTGCATTTGTCATCTAATGTGGTGAAAATTAAAGTGTGCTGGGACATATGAACCTTTAAATGAACGTAATTAATAAAGCGCATTCATGAACACTCATCGCAAACAACCATATATAATTATGTCCTTAAGAATTAAAAGCCTTAATCTCATCATTATTTCTTGAGAGTAATATGTAAGAATTTGATTAATAAACTCTAAATACTTATTAAGCCATCTACTTCTCTCTGGATTCAATTCTCGATAACTCACTGTAAGTGAACATCATTAACGCTAATGGTCATTGCTGAAAATATATGTGACTGTTCTTAATATCTTGGCTATCATCATTAGCAAATTATACAATTCCTCCCCCAGGCTTTAGGGGTTTGATTTTGTTTTGGCAAAATGGAGAAGTATTTAGCATAATCTGATTACAGCTCATACTTGAAATAATGAAGATCTCCTTATTTTCCAAAGTTCCATGCTATACTATATACATAGCACAGTTATGAAAAAAATTAAAACAAAAATATCTAAGTAAACTTTTTATTAAGGTGGAAATTAATGAATATTCCTATTTTGAAAAATGAACAATAATCTCTCTATATAGCCTAGTTCCTGAAAACATGAAAAAGTGCAATTGACAAAATCTATGTACCAAACTTAAAATCAGTTACTTTAACCTAGATGGCAAAGGAGTACTTCATTTTTTTCTGTATTATTACAAGATACATTTTTCTTGCTTAACTTTGATTAAATATAAAAAGAATACCGCTCAGTGCCCCAATTTCAAGATAAGAATCCTTTAGTGTCTACTTATCATATTTGGGGAAGTTAGGTATTCTAATTCTTACAACACTTAAAGACAAACAACAGTATCTTCATTTTTCAGACTGAGAAAAACAAAAGCAGATCCAGAACCGGTCTCAACTACCATTCCCTAAGCCATATAGCAGACACTAAGTAGACCCTGTCTGACTCTAAATCATGATTACACAATATTCCTTCAATAAGCCTATCTTGGGTATGTTCACAGAATAATCTCACAACTGCAAATATCAAAGGACTAAGTACTATATGGCCTTGTACTTTAATGAGACACTATATCTTTTTTACGTTTCTTTTTAATTCTAAAGGTGATATCCAAAGGGATTATTAATTATATAAGTCACTTCAAACGTAGTGTCAAACATAGTGTCTAGTGAGTATCATTGCTGAATTAGGTCTCCCTTTGTTCTACCATTTTTGTGATTTTCCTTCTTCTCCCCTAATCACTTACTAGACAAAGGGTAGAGAAATCAAAAACAGAGACAAAAGGGAAAAATCAGAAGAAAAAAAGAACCACAAACAGTATAATAAAAAGAAAACGTCTTGTTTTCATTTCTTGGAGTTCAATTCCATAAGCAGCAACATTTTCTATGATCATATGCACATAATTACTGAGCACTTGTGATCCTCTCCTAAGAATATCCTCCTTTGGTCTCCCTGTGTGAATGCTTTAGAGTCCTGACCAAAGTATAATATTTTGTCTTTTACTATTCATAAAGTTTACATGTAGATTTATAGGCACATTCTAATTATTACAAGTGAGGAAAATCATGCACCCTATGTTTCTTTTGGTCTGGCTTACTTCATTTAATATAATTTTTCCCAAGTCTTTCTATTTCCATATGAATAGGGCAATGAGACACTACCTCTTGAAAAAGTGGTGAGACCTAATAAACTGACATGCATATAATACTGGGTGACTAGGTCAAAGTGGACAGTCACAACATTCCCTTCACCATTAATCTGTGGGCACTCAGCAGCATTGCTTGGATGAATGACATCAGTCCCTAGTGAAATATAAATGTATCCTTGCCTCCTAGTATTAAAATGTGTTTACCGGGACTGTGTGAAGGTACTTTCATCTATTTCACGCAAAGAATAAGCCATGAAACATTTTTCTTCATTTAGTGCACATATACCATTGTAAGCTCTAAGCTGTATTATTCCCTTTGTCACTAAGAGAAAACCTATAAACTGTCTGGTTAGGAAAAGTGTTTTGCAGGTCGTCATACAACAAAAGAGATCACTGGCAAATTTGGCAGTTAATTGCCTCTGATTCCCAGAAGAAGCCACATGCTGACAATGATACAAATTGCCTTAGAAAACTACTTCTAAATAGAAGATATCAGACCAGAACATAAACCCAAATGAAGTGGATAACTTTACATGCTTCCCTAATCATCTTCATTCACAAGGAAGAAACTGACTGTTTTTTGTATAGTGAGAATTGATGTCAAAATAATCACATTTGTTAGATCATTTTTTGTGGTATATAATAGGCTTTTCTTTTGGGCTAGTCCTGGCACTTGCACTTGGGGCCTGAGCACTGTCCTTGGGCTTTCCTCAAGGCTAACACTCTACCACATCAACCACAGTACCACTTCTGGATTTTTCTGTGTATGTGGTATTGAGGAATCAACCCCAGGGCTTCTTCAAGAATGCTAGGCAAGCACTCTACCACTAGGCCACACACCCAACCCCCTATTATAGGCTTTTATGCCAGAATCTATATTACCGTTCCATACTCATAAAATAATTAATTTAAAATACTTTGGACGCCAAAGAGAACTTTTCAGAGATTACGTCTAGTTGACTGAGCCACTCAATCAGAAACAAAACACAAAATTAGTTGGCCCATAGTTTTTCCAAAAATATGATACTATAGTTCTAATTTAATTTTTTATTAGTCAAACTTATGAACAGACATTCAAAAAGTTTTACTACTAATGAGCCACTAATTCTTACAAAAAAACAAATGCTTCTATTGTATTTGACCTAGTCTGCAATTCATAAATTGTGAATAAAAATTATAAAATATCTGAAATAGGATAGGAAAGGGGGAATAGAAGATGAGGGGATCAGGGGAGGGAAACTGGGACAAAAACATGAGAAGGGGTATCAATATATGTGAAATAATGCACCTTCTGTCTGGCAAATATAATGTAACCCTTCTATTAATTATAATAAAAAGGAATATAAAATAAAAATTATAAAATACACAATTTAAGTATATAGTTATGAATTAAAAATTACGATAATCTCCATTTATTAATTCATCTACTTATCCAAAGAAATAAATGTTAAAAATCAATTATTAATAAAATAATTCATTAGGTATTGATTATTTAGGTACTAAATATTTAAGTTTATTAATCAATAATTGCTTTTAATTGCAACTATTAAAGATACCAACTAAAACTGCAAGTTTTAAAATAATTAAAAAACTTAGGAACCCATGTACATAAAAGATTTTGATGTCTTTTCAATATTTATTACACTAAAGTCTGACCATTTAATTGGTTAAATGTTATCAATGTTTCTGCATTTCAAAATCCTAAACATTTTGACTAATGTGCAAGATCATTAGTTGTACTGAAATTTCTTGGAGACACTATGAAATGTGTTCTCAATGGGATATTAATTAATTCAGAAATAAGTTTCTGTTGATTACCCTCGAGCTAGACATAAATATTAATAGAAGATCACTGCTTAAGAGATGATGAGATGTTTTTAAATAAAATGGACTGGAAGACTGGTTTTTGTCTTTATTTTTTTAATACCTCAATTGCCTGGCAATCACAGGGTTCTTTATTTTTTCTTTTCTTTTAATTGTATTTTATTGTCAAAATGATATATACAGGGGTTACAGTAACATTCATCAGGTAGTGGGTACATTATTTCTTGAACATTGATACTCATTCCCATGTGTTTATTTCATCTATTGCCAACATAGTTAAAAAGTAAAAGCAAGATTCTTAATTTACTCCATTGTATAAATTTCAGGAATACCGTGAAGAAGAACTACAGAATTACTCATAGCATGGTGGTCAACTTTACTACAGATATCAGAAAAGTGTTCTCATAGGAAATGTCACTTAAGCAAACCAGTAGTTGTCATATAGCAAAAGTGGTATAGGTAAAACTAGGAAGATAGGTTGGGGAGATAAAGCATGCCAGGTCTATGGGAAGCTCTGAGGCTGGAGAAGGCATAAAAACACATGAGGCTGAAGGTAGGTGACTGTAAATGGAATGAACAGGTATGGGAAAGCCCTTGCTATATGAACTCTTAAATATGTGTGTATGTATTTGTAGGGTAATGTGCAGAGGGTTGCTGTTACATAAGTCAAGTATTGAATACATTTTTAACAGTGTCACCCGTTCCCTTGCTCTCTCCCTGATTTTTCCCTCATCCTCACCTGGTGAGTATCACTGCTGCAATTTTTTAACCTTTAGTCCCATCCTCTCAAAAACAGATTAACAAAACAAAAACAAACAGCAACAAATTATTTTTTTTGCCAGTCCAGGGCTTGAGCTCAGAGCCTGAGCCCTGTCCTTGGACTTTCTCAAGACTAAAGTTCTACCACTTGAGCCTCAACACCACTTCTGGCTTTTTTCTATGTATGTGGTACTGAGGAATCGAACCCGGATCTTCATACATGCTAGGCACGCACTCTACCACTAGGCCAAACTCCTGGCCCAACAAATTTTTTAAAATACCCTCTTCTTTCTGCTTCCTGGAGTTGAATAGATATTATTTTATATGCACATAGCTATTGAATCTTTGTGATCCTCTGCCAAGATTATCCTTTGGTCTCACTGTGTCAATGTCTGGAGACCTGTATAATTTATCATGTCCCAGTGTATTTTTTTATCTTGTAATACTGAGTGTGTTTACTTGCAGATTGATAGGCATATTTTAGTTACCACAAATAAGAGAAATCAAGCAGTCTGTTTCTTTGGGTTTGGCTTACTTCACTTAATATACAGAAATACAAATACAAAGAAAGTTGAGATTCTACCTTACTGGAGTTAAAATGGCCATTATCAAAAAAGTAATAATAACAAATACTGGTAGGATGTGGCCAAAGGAACTCTACTACACTACTGGTAAGAATGGGAACTTGTTCAACCACTCTGGAAAGCAGTACAGAGGTTCTTCAAAGTTGAAACATTAGAGCTTCCCTATGATCCAGCAATTCTACTTCTGGGCATTTATCCAATATAACACAAAATGCAATTCTACTCTTCCATCAGAGAGAATGATTTTGTATCATAGAAACTCATAAATCAAAACTGAAGCTCTGATCTTTGTCCTGGGTGGCAGAGGAATGTAGTACAAGTCTTTAAAGTGTGCTGGCAATGAGAAGGAAGGGTTTGGGCAGGAGTTGGTAAAAGGTTATGGCATCAAATATGGCTTTACTTTACCAAGATGTTTAATCCCATGTAATTACAGGGATATTTTCCTACTACACTAATTGCAGAGAGAGTTATTCTTAAATTTCAAAATCCTTTCATGTATGCAGGGATATGAACTACATTTACTGTCACAGAATTATTACACACAGATTACTTCTTACTTTCTAATTTATCAATCATTTTATCATAACAACTTTTGTACAGTTTTAAGATCTTCACAATTTCATATCATTACTAATTATGATAAAAAGAAATCATGTATCATGTAACCTTAACCTATAGGTGAGTCTTGACCCCTAGAGGAAACTAGCTAAGTCCCTTCTCACCTAACTACAAGATTCTCTCCCCATTTCCCTGCCACAGAGCCTCCTAGATCAAGGTGATTTGCATGAGTCCTGCTCTTTCCTGAGATTTATGTATCAGTTCTGTGCATGCCCTTAAAATGCCTCAAAAAAGGTAAACCCTTCCACACACAGGATCAGAGGGCATCCATGCCTGAATCTAGTCACCTCCCACAGCTCCTGTCTTCTCATACAATGTCCTTCTTCCTGTAAACTTGAGTAACTATTATAAACTACTGCCATGTCCATCTGTCCAATGCTGTGATCCCTATATTCATCCATCTCTAGAAACTTGAGGCAGAATCTATCCACCACAAAGGACATGAGCAGGCAGTCATTAAACTAACAATTGGAGAAAGAAAACAGCCTGGGAAAATATGTTTGAAAGTGATGAAGTGCTTTACAAATATAAATGAGACCTCTATATTAAGCAAAGTTTCCCTATTTTTACTTTGAAAGTACCCTGCACTGCTTTAGAGATAATTGAGGCCAATCAATGAACTTGTTTCTTTCTAATGGTTGTTTCTCCCAAGATCATACAATTACTAAGCATTAAAGCTGGGATTTAAAATGTTTTGTTTGTCTGAACCCCAGGCCTTTATTGCTTCTATTCTGCCATTTTGCTATCATGTACCCCTCCCCCACACTCCTTCAAGAACAAAATGCAATAAATGATTACTATTTCTATTTAAAGGAATATAAACAATCAAGAAATGATTTTCTTAAAAATAATTTGTCATTATTCTCCTACTATCCACCCAGAATTGTAGGAAAATAACCATATACAAAGCTTTTAGGCCTAGTTCCTCCATCACTGTCATCTTCTGACAGGTACAAATAGAAGATCTAACACATGAAAGGTCTAACACACACACACACACACACACAATAACAAAATACATGGCTACGATTGCTGCCTACTCCACACAGCCTTGTGAAATTGCTAATTCTCATATAAAGAAGAGGAGGTTTTTCTCTACTCAATCAACACAGAGTGCATGTGCACCAAAAAGAAAGTGTAGTCATAATATTTTAACTGGGAAACCACAGATTATGCTGTTACTCTTATAATGTTTAAATGTGTTCATGACACTATTTATTTAGCACCCAACTTGGCCAATGTCTTGGGAAGATGTTTCAAAAAGCAAAGTCTAGTGTGTTAAGAAAGTACTGATAAGTGAATGTGATCATTACTCAGGTGTGCCAGGGTCTGAGGTGTGGACTGTTAGGCCAAGGGAGGGTCCAGAATGCAGTGCTGGGACAATCCTGTGGCCAGCTTCAATCTGGAAAATAAAAGATGACCACGTTATCTTACACTAGCAAATTAAATGCAGACATTGCTTATAGTATCAGGAATCAAAAGCAAGCTTGTGCTTCTTCTACATAATCTTCAACGTGGAGAAAAGACTTTCGTGTCTATTGTGACATTTACATTCCACATATGCTTGTATAAAACTAAATGGCAATATAAAGTATTTAGTCATGATTAGTCAGAATTAACAACAATACAAAACCCAAGTTAGCAGAGTAGAGAAGCTCTTTCTTCTCAAAAGTCAGCTATGCCTTCTATAACTGTACACACACACACACACACACACACACACACACACACACACACACTACAAGTGCCTGCATTTTGCCTTTCTAAATTCATCCTACTCAGGCAATTTTCCAAATAAGAAAAATTGTAGAAAGAGGAGGAAGCGCTGGATTTTATTTAAGTCACCAGCATCTACTGAGTGTCTAATATCTACTTGGAACCTGGTGCACTTTGAACATATATGTTAACTCAAATGTACACCATCTCTCAAATATGCCCCATGGTTAGCAAGAAGCAGAGATCTGCCCACCACTTTATTCTGACTGTTTTGATTCCATACCGTTCACTGGTAAACATTTGTGTCTTTCCACATGCGAACTGGCTGCTTCATCACCAGATGGAAAGCTCATTGAAGAAAGAACTCCTTCCTATCTGCTCCATGCACAGCTGTACACCCTGCCCTCCATAGGGACCTTCTATGTTGAATATGTACTATAATATGAAGAGGTTTCCCATACAACTCTCAGCAGCAATGATTCATCAGAACTCAACAATTAAGCAAAAAGCTGTATTATTTGGGGGGATAGTTTATTACAGCACAAACAGACTATTACTAGCAAACAAAAAAAAGCCTCCTCCTATGACAAGGTCCAGAGACCAAGCACGGTTTCTGTTATCCTCTCCCAGTGGACTAGCACAGACCATTCTTAATTTCCCCAGCCATGATGTATGACAACCGACATCAAACATTGTCAGCCACAGAAGTTTACTTGAGCCCTCTTGTCCAGGGGTCTTGCCCCTGTTAATCAAATAGGAATAAAACTCCTATGAAACTGACATTATCAAGCCAATCTCTAGCCTCTTCTAAGGCCAAAATGATAAGGCAATGACCCCATCAGCCTCAAGTGTGAGTCAATACCTCATTGCACAGAGTCAATACTTCAATGCTAAGAGAATGCAAGGTGAGGGATTTTTGCAAACAGAGTGCAACAACACCATAAAAAAAAGATGGAGCCTCGTTCTGAAAATATGAGAAAATATCCCTGTGGACACTGGTAGATACCCAGATCTGGAACATAAATGGGGGTTAACAAAAGCCAGAGGTTTATAAATGGAGGCCAGAGGGTTAGAAGTTTGGCCTAGTGATAGAGTGCTTGCCTAATATGAACCAAGACCCGGATTTGATTCCTAAGTACAACATACACAGAAAAAAGCCAGA
The DNA here is from genome assembly GCF_031878675.1 of Megascapheus bottae. Classification (NCBI taxonomy): domain Eukaryota; kingdom Metazoa; phylum Chordata; class Mammalia; order Rodentia; family Geomyidae; genus Megascapheus; species Megascapheus bottae. The sequence goes on from NC_143510.1 coordinate 11,593,616, forward strand.
AGTGGTGCTGTGACTCAAGTGGTGGAGCTCTACCTTGAGGAAGCCAAAGGACAGTGCTCAGGTCCTCAGTTAAACCCAGGACTGGCAAAGATAAATAAATAAATAAGGCCAGATGTATAAAGAGATAGGAAAAGAGAGGTGGCAGAGGCATGCAAAGTGAATATACAACATATGAAGATCTGGAGGCACAAATTTTCAAAATGTATGCATTTAAATTCATCTTTCAACTCTTAGGTGCATCCTTTTGTATTTTATATCAAGGAAAAAACAACTCCTTACTTTGGCCAATGCATTTTAAATTCCAGTCTTAGTCTTATGCTGCTGTTTATCTAATCAAATATGTTTATTGTGAGTTACTATGTATTAAACATAACACAGAATACTGTCAATATAACTATAAACCTCAGTTCTCACTATTAATGGGGCATTTTATCTAAAACGAATTGGCGCTGTTTTACAAGTTGGGATTATAAAAGAAAGGAAAACTATAAATTGGAGTAATAGGCTAAGTCATTAAGATTATAATGATCTAAAAGGAGTTAGGCAGGTAACAGACAGAGGATAGGAAGAAGACAATGGACAGCAGTACTGGAAAAGCTTCATTGCAGCATATGAAAGGAACTACTCGGGGAAACTTGAAGTGCTCCAGGAGTAAAAAGGAAATTAATACTCCTGGGCAGACAGCAAAAGAAATGGTAAGGGAGACATCTCATGGTAGAAGGCCTTCTGGAAGAAGGAAAGGAAGAATCCTTAGTTCTTAATGCAAAGTGAGGGTTACAGAGGGCTTTCTAGAACTATTCAGTTTTTTTGTAAGAACAGCTGTAAGTTTAAGGATATCTGTGAGATAAATTTCTGTCCTGCACATGGTGTTTTCTCATCATCCAATACGGCACCACAGACACATGCATGTACATGAACACTCTCTCCCTCCCTGTCTCTGTCTCTGTCTCTCCCTCTCTCTCTCCCTCCCTCCTGTCTCTGTCTCTGTCTCTCTCTTTCTCTCCCTCCCTCCTGTCTCTGTCTCTGTCTCTCTCTTGCTCTCTCTCTCTCTGTCTCTCTCCCTCCCTCCTGTCTCTGTCTCTGTCTCTCTCCCTCCCTCCTGGCTCTGGCTCTGTCTCTGTCTGTCTCTGTCTCTCTTGCTCTCTCTGTCTCTCTGTCTCTGTCTTTCTCTCTGTCTCTCTCTCTGTCTCTGTCCCTGTCTCTGTCCCTGTCTCCCTGTCTCTCTCTCTCTCTGTCTCTCTCTCTGTCTCTCTCTCTCTGTCTCTCTCTCTCTCTCTCTTTCTCTCTCTCTCTCTCTCTCTGAGTGATTTTGTGCCTTTCCAAGAGCAGACTAGTGCTGTATGACTCCCACCAGCTATGAGACAAGAAGAGGTCCTGCATTTACTTAAGAAGGGGCAGAACCCAGGGGTGATATAATCAAGTCTCCATCACTGGTAACCTTGTAAGTCCAAGATTCAGACTTCCTAATGCTACATTTTCCAACACTTAGTTTTGAATCCATTAGTGTAAAATGTGATAATATTCATTCTCTCTCTCTCTCTCTCTCTCTCTCTCTCTCTCTCTCTCAATCTTACCAGATAGATAGATAAATAGATACATAAATACATATGGTAAGTATATATACAGTGAATTTATTTTAAAACACAAAGAAGATAAGGGTTGAGGTGCTTGCACTCAGAATGCAAAGCCTTTTAAAATGACATAGTAATGAATTAAATTCTGTATGTTCTCTCAGAAGGAGAAGCAAGAAGTGTCCCTAACAAAGGAAAAAGTTTAAAAAGCATAGAGAAAACATTGTCATCAGTTCCTCTGCTTTGGCTTTGTAGTTGAGTAGGATGAGAACCCCTATCGCTCTGAACGATTTCCTGTTTTGCACCATGCTACAATTACTCCCCTGTTTAAACAGTGATTTTAAAAAATAAAAGAGAGAGAGGACAGAAGATGGCGCCGAGACAATAGGGACGCTGCCTAGCTCTCTCTCACAAAAAGAGAGAACCAGGGAGTCCCACGAGCCAATTATCTTAAGAAATCCACACCAACAAACTTAAAAAGCAACAGAGAAGGACTCAAAGTGGAAAAGAAATCCAGATAAAGCTCACATCCAACTTTCTCAAAGAATTCGGAACGCGAGGACCCCTCCCCCCAACTCTCTCCTCTGGCTCCAAGCTGCGAAAACTGGCGGCTGGCGGAGGGCAGCCCGACCCCTGCAGAAACCAGCATAGAACTGGTTCCACCACCGTGGAACACACACAGACGGAAAGCAGAGGCGTGAGTAATACAGCAAGTCCCTAAACCCATCGGGAAAGCAGAGCAGGTGCCAAGCAATAGAATTTAACTCAGACCCCTTCACCCCACCCGAGAAAGACTGGCAGGAGTAGTGGGGCAAGGAATTAAGCATCCTGTCCCTTCCCTCAACAGCCCCCTCCCTCAGGCCATTGACTGGAGATTGACAGGCAGACTACCTAAGACCCAGCACCCCATCAAGGGAGGCGGAGCTGTCCCAACTCCCCCCCGCCCAACGGGCTTAACTCCCAGCCATCTGACTGGAAACTGACAAGCAGGCGGACCCTAAGACTCCTCTCCCAGGCCACTGGATCTGGAATGTGGAGGGCGCTGGGACCCAACAGTGGGTAGGGTGTGCAGGAAAATAAGAGCCAGCATCTCTCCCCCCTCAATTCTTGAGCGGGGCATCCTCCAGGACCTTTTTGATGAAAACTTTAAAACCCTAAAAAAGGAAATTAAAGCAGAATTAAGGAAAAGGAAAAACCTCCCATGCTCCTGGATTGGAAGAATCAACATTGTGAAAATGACAATATTGCCAAGGACTATCTACAAATGCAATGCAATACCCATCAATATCCCAATGGCATTCTTTAAAGAAATAGAAGAAGCAATTCAAAATTTCATATGGAATAAAAAAAGACCCCGTGTAGTAAAAACACTTCTTAGCAGAAAGAACAGCGCTGGAGGAATTTCAATTCCAAACTTTAGACTCTATTACAAAGCTCTAATTCTCAAAACAGCTTGGTACTGGCACAAGAACAGGCCTGAAGACCAATGGAATATAACTGAGGACCCAGATATTAAACCACAAACCTATGGCCACCTAATCTTTGACAAGGGAGCCAAAAAAAATAGAATGGAACAAAGACACACTCTTCAAAAAGTTGTGCTGGCAGAACTGGTTAAGCACCTGCAGAAAACCAAAGTTGGATCCTTCTTTGTCACCTTACACTAGAATTAACTCCAAATCGATCAAAGACCTGGAGGTAAAAGCTGACACACTGAAAACTTTACAGGAAGGATTAGGAGATACACTAGGCCTCCTTGGCACAGGTCGAAACTTTCTTAATAAGGACCAAGAATCACAACAAATCAGAGAAAGGCTGGATAAGTGGGACTGCATTAAACTGCGGAGCTTTTGTATGGCAAAGGACATAGGTAGTAAATTAAATAGGAAGCCTACAGAGTGGGAGAAGATCTTCACCAACCAAACATGCTGGAGGGTATGTGGCCAGGGGGGATCACTACTACACTGTTGGTGGCAGTGCAAACTCGTTCAACCACTATGGAAAGCAGTGTGGCATTGCCTTAAAAGGCTAAACATATAACTCGCCTATGACCCAGCAATTCCACTACTTGGCATTTACCCAATCATCCAGAAACAAGGGCATGCTAAATCCACTAGCACAACAATGTTCATTGCAGCACTATTCACCATAGCAAAAATATAGAACCAACCTAGATGTCCCTCAGTTGATGAGTGGATCAACAATTTGTGGTATTTGTACACAATGGAATTCTATGCTGCTGTCAGAAAGAATGACATTGCCCCATGTGTTAGGAAATGGAAAGACTTAGAAAAAAATCATATTTAGTGAAGTAAGCCAGACTCAAAGGAACTTAGGCTCAATGGTTTCCCTCATTTGTCATAATCAGTAGAAACCTGTGGCTCTACCAGCAGAGATCTGCAATAGAGCAAAATCCTAGTACATAAGGCCATATAGTATGAAGCTAATAGAAAGGACCTCCAGGATATTGAAACAAAAGCCATATAACGAACGATTGTTGTCCTTAATGTACTATGTTGTCTCTCATCTCCTTTGCTGTCCCTTGGTTATCTCATATTGTTATAGTATCTCACTTTGTTATCTGATATATTGAATTTAGTTGTACTTGGTTATTTGAAATTTGATAGGGAAGGGGGGAAAACCAAGACGTGTGGGGGGCTGGGGGTAGGGTAATGGGTACCAAGACATGTGAAAGGGTATCAATGTATATGAATTAATGCACCTTCTATCTGGCCAATATCATGTAACCCTTTTACTAATTACAATAAAAAATTTAAAAAAAAGAAATAAGAGGAAGGACAAGGACAAAGTAGAGGTAAGTCTATCTAGAGTTCAAGGGGTTTCAACCCATAAAACTCCTCAAAACAATTTGGGCATTTTTCAGAAGAGAAATTAGTCTTGTTCCTAATGGTCCTTACCATTAGCATCCTGTGATGGGAGCTAAAAACTGTAATTAGTAGAATATTTAAATTGTCAGTGGTTGGAAGTTACCCCATTTAAGAATAAAGAATCAGTAGTTTATCTAGTGAACCACAATGTCTGGATAGCATTACCCAAGAATACGAAGAAGCGAGTCAGACATGCATGATATCCAGTACTTCAGAGAAAAATACCATAAGCACAAAACATATATTTCTACTATTTTCTTTCATCACTCACTCCTCCTCATAATATTCTCACTCATCTTTTCAAGAAAAAAAATCTAACTGAAAGTTCAACATACTCTTTGTAGATCAGCTTATAAACATTCTTAAATACATTCAAACAATCTAAGAGCAACAGTGTTTCTTGGATAAATAATGATGTCTGAAATGGTATGTGACAATACTGACATGCATACTACCTAGTAAGCCTCACATTTGATTATTGATACCCAACATAAAATTGATAATTATTTCAGGAAAATCATAGCCTTAACATAAGTTATAAAATGAAAAATTCCAAATGGCAAAATCTAGTAATTGAACTGCTTTCAGGTAAAAGGATTTCAGGGATGCTTGATTGTTGTTCTTAATGTAGTATGTGACATTATTTCTTTTCTTTTTCCCGTTTATGATTTATCTTAAAGACTAGATAAAATTATGTGCTTGCTTTATATTTGTTTAATGCAATTACAAGTGAAATTTCAAATTATGTTGATAAATACACATAAATTTTTTTCCTTAACCTATTTTAATATGTTGTCTACCTAAATCTCTCTTCACTACTGTAATTACACAGTTTTCAAATGACTGACAAGGTTTAACAATGAAGTACTTGTTTAGAGAGACACGGAGATGAAACCTAGTTTTTTTTTCCCTCAAAACTAAAGAAAGACAGATAATGACAGTGACTTTCAGAGGATGAAACTCTTATTTTTCCCTACATATGTCATAATTTCAAAGGGTCAGTACACTGAGAAGAATATACTTTTCAAAACAATCCTCCAGAAAGGTCACCCCCACAGTGACAGTTACTGGCAAATTTGACAACTACCATCACCAATTAGAGTGTCTTCCTCCTGGGAGTCTGCCCCTGTTTTATTCTAGATGTGCAATTTGGCCTCTATCTGTCACAGACCTCCTCTTGGTAGGGCACAATAAGGAAACCAACACTGTTGCTTAATTTTTTTCAGCCATAGGAAATTTCAATCCACAGCCATCTCATCCATTGGTGTTAATTACTCTTCCCTCTTCCCGGAGCCCAAATTGGGAAGACAATACCCACAGGTCACTGAAGTGCAAGACCAGGTCAACAGGAGTTTGCAAATGGCACATTCAGCAAACCCATCAATGCAAGTGTGTGTACACAAATTATTACAGCAAAGTAGGCCCGGTTCATGGCAAAACAATAAATTAAGAGAAAAGAAAAAGAATAAGGGCCTCCCTTTCTTTGCTTTTTTCATGTATTTTTATCATAATTAATAGAGGGGTTATATAATATTCGCCAGATAGAGGGTGCATTACTTCACAAACATTGATACCCTTTCTCATGTCTTGGTCCCCATTTCCCTTCCCCCACCCCCACCCCTCATCTTGTTTTCCCCCCTTTCCTATCCGATTTCAAATAACCAAATAAACATATATACAATATATCAGATAACAAGGTGAAACACTGAAGAATATGAGATAGCCAAGAGACAGCAAAAGAGATGAGACATAACATTAAGGACAACAATCACTCATTATATGGCTTTTGTTTCTATATCCTGGAAGTCCTTTCATTTAATATCATACTATATGGCCTTATGTATCTAGGTTTTATTCCATTGTAAATCTCTGCTAGGACAGCTCAGTGTTTTTACTGATTATGAAACCATTAAGCCTAAGTTCCCTTGAGTCTGGCTTACTTCACTTAATATGATTTTTTCTAAGTCTTTCCATTTCCTTACAAATGGGGCAATGTCATTCTTTCTGACAGCAGCATAGAATTCCATTGTGTACAAATACCACACCTTGTTGATCCACTCATCAACTGAGGGGCATCTGGTTTGGTTCCATATCTTTGCTATGGTAAATAGTGCTGCAATGAACATCACTGTGCAAATGGACTTAGTATGTTCCTGTTTCTGGACAACTGGATAAATGCCAAGCAGTGGAATTGCTGGGTTATAGGGGAGCTCTATGTTTCGTGTTTTGAGGAACTGCCATACTGCTTTCCATGGTGGTTGAATGAGTTCGCACTCCCACCAACATTGTAGCAGTGATCCCTCCTGGCCACATCCTCTCCAGCATCTGTTGTTAGTAGATTTCTTGAACATGGCCATTCTAACTGGAGTGAGGTGGAATCTTAGATTCCCTTTGTATCCTCTTTATGCTTGCTTCTTGCCTTATTACTCTGGGTAGGAATTCTAATACTATGTTTTTAGCGGAGTGGAGAGAGTGGGCATCCTTGTCTCGTTCCTGATTTTAGAGGGAATAAGGGCCTCTCTTTCTAAGCAGATTGCTGAAATTCCACTACATTTTTAAGATAAGGAAAAGGGAAAGATGAGGAAAAGCAGAAATGTTCTCTGTCGCTTCAGCTATAAGTACTCTCTTCCTTTCCCTAAAAGTTCCTACCTGTAGATCAATCTTTCCTCTCCCAGAAATAAACAAGAAAAGGAGCACTATGAAACAAAGGATCAGGGATACTAGCAAGGCATTGAGTCAGAGCAACAACCTGGAAGGAAGACAAGCTTCAGAGGACTTCCCCTAGCCAAGAGCAAAATCTTGATACATAAGGACATATAATGTGAAGCTAATTGAAAGGACCTCCAGGATAGTGAAACAAAAGCCATATAATGAATGACTGTTGTCCTAAATGTACTGTGTTGTCTCTCATCTCCTTTGCTGTCCCTTGGTTATCTCATATTGGTATAGTATCGCACTTTGTTATTTGATATACTGAATTTATTTGTATTTGGATATTTGAAATTTGAAGGGGAAGGGGGGAAAACCAAGACGGGTGGGGGGTGTGGGGGGGGAGGGAAACGGGTAGCAAGACATGTGAAAGGGTATCAATGTATGTGAATTAATGCACCTTCTTTCTGGCAAATATCATGTAACCCTTTTACTAATTACAATAAAAAAACAAAAAAATAAAAAATAAATAAAAAAAACAAAGTGAAATGTATTAGCTCATGTATCTAAAACACTTGACCATGGCACCAAAAGTTCTGTGTGTGTTTATCTTTATGTGTGAAGTTGGTTTTCTGTTGATATTATTTGGGATTTTTGTTGTTGTTTTGTCAGTTGTGGGACTTGAACTCAGGGCTTGGGGGCTGTCCTTGAGCCTCTTTGTGCTCAAGGCTAAAGCTCTACCACTTGAGCCACAGCATCATTTCCAATTTTGGAGTGGTTAACTGGTGGTAAAAATCTCATGGGGACTTTTCTGCATGGGCTGGTTTTGACCCACAATCCTCAGATCTCAGCCTCTTTTGTAGCAAGGATTACAAGAGTGAGCCACCCATGCCCAGATTTGTGTGCGAGTTTTCCCTACTTCCCTCCATCTTCCAAGATATTTATAGATCTACTAAGCTTCCCTCATTCACATTCAGTGGGGAAAAAGTCACCTTTTCTCCAGAATTTGATCAAAGTGCCTCTTACTCAGATTGTACCAATTTAGATGACATAGAAACAGGGTGGCTGGCCTGAATAATCTCTTGCATAGTGTTTCAGATAATACATAAATATCTATAGAAATTGTAGTAAATCAAAATGGAACTCACTCTTCAGTAAAATCAAAGGGTTCAGATGACTACCCTTATTGGGTGCTGGAAACACGTGTACAATCTTAGCTATTCAGGAAGCTACTCGGGAAGCTACCTACAGCATTGTAGTTTGAGGCCAGCTTAGGTGAAAAGTCCATGAGACTATCTCTTCCAAATAAGAAAAATCAGGACGGAAGGATGGAGTGTTCTGACTACAAAGCAAGCCAAATGAGGACAAGACTGTTGTAGGGAAAAGTTGAGTGTTAACCTTAGCTGCTAAGTATAAATTAATTTTCCACCTTTATTTTTAAAGGTAGTAATCTAAGAACAAAAGTTATTTCAACTTTAATGCAGCACAACAAAAAATATAAAACAAATAAAAACTGAACTATGAATTTATGGATAGGGATGGGAGGGGAAAATGAAAGAGGGCAAAGGAAGGGATGATACTAATCAAGAAGCACTGTACTCATAACCTGACTTACAAAATTGTAGGACTTTTATACAACTACTTAATAAGAAAAATAAAAAATACAAGAAATGAACAAGACAAGAAACATAAAACAGTGTTATCATAACAGTCAGTAGAAGAACTGCTGCCCTCTGGCAATACAAAATCCATTACCACCAAATAAATATTTGAAAGTATTACAGGACCACTACCAAAGTATTTTTATAAACTATGATTTTAAATCTCAATACTCTTATGCTTATTTGTGTTTTCGATTAGCCACTTATGAATTCTAATGATAAAAGGTCATAGAGAATGTTGACATCCACAAAATAAAATTAACATTAAATATTAGAGAACTTCTTTGAATAATGAATTGCTTGAATAACAAGGTTTGCTTTAATTAGCATTTTTGGTGTATATTTATATCTGGACAAGGGAATAAATTACAATGCAAATTATTGAATCACTTCTCTGTAAAGTTTAGAGAAAAGGTAAACAAGCACCTTAAATAACTAGATAAAAAATGATAACTAGCTTTCATATAATGACCGTATCCTACATTGAAAGTACATATAAAATTATATACACCTGTGCCAAAAACAAAAAAAGACAACATAAGCCAGTGCTCCAAAAAAATCCTTGCATATAGAACTTTAGGTACTGATAGCCTCTTTTACATAGAAATTAAACAGCAACAGTCTATAAAGTCTATAAAGTCCTTTAAAAAGTGTATTCAGTGACCTCTGTCTCCCTGAACGGGTCATCTTCACTCTGTCATTACTTTTACCATCTCCTCCATTCTTACAGCTTCTATTCCAATATCCATGCTCGGAATGACTCAGAATTCCTCAACAAGCCTCCACCTCAGACCTCTTCATTTGCTAGTTTCTCCTGCTTGGATTGGAATTTTCTTCATGCCCTGCTCTCCTACTTCCTTCTGTTTTTTTTTTTTACCTAAATATGACATCCATGGTAAGTCCTTCTCTGACTACCCACCTGAAACAAATAAAATAACTTCCCCAATACCATTTCTTACTTTTTACCAATACTTCACCTGTGTGTATATAGATATTACACATCGGCCTATATACACACACATATACATATATTTAATTTATTGGGATATATTCCTAAGGGACACATGATGCAAAATACAAACAGCAATAAAGTAGAGAATTAAAGTCATAGAGTTAGTGCTTTCCATAATTCATGCCTGTGCTTTTGGTCTAGTGATTAAAATGCAAATCAAATACATCTTCCAGGGGACCTGACTAGGCAGCAATCCCTCAGGTGAACAAGAGTGTATTTCAGACAGTACCATCCTTTGGTGAAATAAGCGGCTTTTTGGCAGGTCTGTAAGAGTATGAGGAAAATGAGAGGATCACTCATTATAACTGCCCTCCTGGAGTCCTTTCAAGAATATGCCTCCCTACAGACAAAGGGAATTCAAAGGCTAAGAGGCACTCCACTAAAATTTACAGGAGGCTTTGGCATAGATCCACATGAAAGATAAATACAGAAGTGCAAAGGATAAAAGATGTGTCAGGTTGACAATATCCTTCATGTGCTGTGGAAAGCAGTGTTTCTGAAGATGCAAATCCAGCCTGTTGAACAGTCCTTGGCAATGACATTTTAAAAGAACATCAGGAAACTAGACGACCTATAGGGAAAATGGCTTAGAATCCAAAATTAGAGAAGCTGAGCACTAAAGCAAAACATGTACTGCCTTCTAAACCTTATGGTTCAAAGATCACTGCCATTTGTGGTGTAGAAATTACAAAGTTGAATCACTTCCAATAATTTCTGTGTTAACAAATGATGTATAACCAAAATTTATGGTATCACAATATTCTGCTCTCCTTTCTAAGGGGTTCTTTCTCTCAAATTTAACAGGATTTTACAAAGTAAAATAGATACTTTTCGGTAGTGCAAGCTAAAGATTCCTGTAAACGTTCAAAATCGAGCCAGGACTTTGGCTTAGCAGTAGAGTGCTCTCCTAGGATGCATGAAGCCCTAGGTTCAATTACTTGGTTAACCACATACCCAGAAAGAGCTGAAGTGGTGCTGTGGCTCAACTGATAGAGCAGTAGCCTTGAGAAAGTTCAAGGACACTGTCCATGCCCTGAGTTCAACCCCAGGACTGGCAAATAAAGAAAAAAAATTTGGTGACTCCTCTATACATTGCAATAAAAAATTTTCAAAATCATCTTTTATAAAATTATAAATCAAGATATGTAATGGGAAGAAAATGGCATGAGCTATACGGTACCCTGCTCTCAATAACCATTCTTTCCTCTATATTTCTTTGGGAATACAAAATACTATAAACACAAATTATTAATTTATATCCTAAATTCCTGAACCCATATAAAATACATAGAAAAAATTAATATATTCAATGGTTTCCCTCATTTGCCATAATCAGTAGAAACTTTGGACTCTCCTGGCAGATATTTGCAATAGAGAAAAACATTGATACAAAAAGGCCATATAGTAGGACACTGAATGAAAGGATCTCTAGGATGTAGAAACATGTCATATAATGAATGCTTGTTGTTCTTAAGGTACTATGTTATCTCTCATCTCTTTTGCTGTCCCTTGGTTATCTCATATTGTTACAGTATCTCACTTTGTTACCTGATATATCGGATATATTTGTATTTAGTTTTTTGAAATTGGATAGGGAACAGGGGAAAACAAGATGAGGGGTAGGGTTGGGGGGGAGGGAAATGGGTACCAAGACATGTGAAAGGGTATCAATGTATGGGAATTAATGCACCATCTATCTGGCAAATATCATGTAACCCTTCAATTAATTACAATAAAAATTATGAAAAAATTAATATATTATAAGTTCTAAATTATGATTTCTTTAATTTTTTATTGTAATTAGTAAAAGGGTCACATGATATTTGCCAGATAGAAGGTGCATTCATTCACATGCATTGATAACCTTTCACATGTCTTGGTACCCATTACCCTACCCCCCGACCCCCCACCTGTCTTGGTTTTCCACCCTTCCTTATCAAATTTCAAATAACCAAGTACAAATAAATTCCATATATCAGATAACAAAGTGAGATACTGTAACAATATGAGATAACCAAGGGACAGCAAAGGAGATGAGAGACAACATAGTACATTAAGGACAACAGTGTTTCGTTATATGGCTTTTGTTTCAATATCCTCGAGGTCCTTTCAATTAGCTTCATACTATATGGCCTTATGTATCACGATTTTGCTCTATTGCAGGTATCTGCTGGTAGACCCCAAGGTTTCTACTGATTATGACAAATGAGGGAAACCATTGAGCCTAAGTTCCTTTGAGTCTGGCTTACTTCACTTAATATGATCTTTCCTAAGCCTTTCCATTTCCTAACAAATGGGGCGATGTCATTCTTTCTGACAGCAGCATAGAATTCCATTGTGTACAAATACCACAACTTGTTGATCCACTCATCAACTGAGGGACATCTAGGTTGGTTCCATATCTTTGCAATGGTGAATAGTGCTGCAACGAACATTGTTGTGCTAGTGGATTTATTGTGCCTTTGTTTCTGGATGGTTGGGTAAATGCCAAGTAGTGGAATTGCTGGGTCATAGGGGAGTTCTATGTTTAGCCTTTTAAGGCAGTGCCACACTGCTTTCCATAGTGGTTGAACGAGTTTGCACTCCCACCAACAGTGTAGTAGTGATCCCTCCTGGCCACATCCCCTCCAGCATCGGTTGTTATTCGTTTTCCTGATCCTGGCCATACTAACTGGTGTGAGGTGGAATCTTAGAGTTGTTTTGATTTGCATTTCTTTTATGACCAGAGATGTTGAGCATTTCTTCATGTGTCTATAGGCCATTGTTCTTTCTTCTTCAGAGAAGACTCTCTTTAAGTCCTTGGCCCATTTTTAATGGGATGGTTGTTACTTTGGAGATTAGTTTTGGAGTGATTCAATTTTTTGAGTTCTTGACATATTTTAGATATGAGGCCTTTGTTCGTTGTTTGGTTGGTGAAGATCTTCTACCACTCCGTAGGCTCCTAATTAACTTACTAGCTATGTCCTTTGCCATACAAAAGCTCCGCAGTTTAATACAGTCCCACTTATCCAGCCTTTCTCTGATTTGTTGTGATTCTTGGTCCTTATTAAGAAAGTTTCGACCTGTGCCAAGGAGGCCTAGTGTATCTCCTATTCCTTCCTGTACAGTTTTCAGTGTGTCAGCTTTTACCTCCAGGGCTTTGATCCATTTGGAGTTAATTCTTGTGCAAGGTGACAAAGAAGGATCCAACTTTAGTTTTCTGCAGGTGCTTCACCAGTTCTGCAGCACAACTTCTTCAAGACGCTGTATTTCTTCCATTCTATTTTTTTGGCTCCCTTGTCATAGATTAGGTGGCCATAGGTCTGTGGTTTAATATCTGGGTCCTCAGTTCTATTCCATTGGTCTTCAGGCCTGTTCTTGTGCCAGTACCAAGCTGTTTTGAGAATTATAGCTCTGTAATAGAGTCTAAAGTTTGGAATTGAAATTCCTCCAGCACTGTTCTTTCTGCTAAGAAGTGTTTTTGCTATACGGGGTCTTTTATTATTCCATATGAAATTTTGGATTGCCTCTTCTATTTTTTTAAAGAATCGCATTGGGATGTTGATGGGTATTGCATTGAATTTGTAGATAGCCCTTGGCATGATTGTCATTTTCACAATGTTGATTCTTCCAATCCAGGAGCATGGGAGGTTTTCCCATGCTAGTATTTTAATAGTTTAACGGCCCTCAGAGTTTGCCATACAATTTTTAAGAGTAGATAAAACAGGCTTCCAAATCCCAGATCTCCTCCTTTTCTCTCTTTGTGTAAAACTGCTACAGAATAAAAATTTTATTGTACTGAACAGCTTTAAATAATTCAGATAACAGCAATGAACTACTTTTATGACACTATCTAGAATGCTTTCATGGGCATAAATACCTAGCTTTGTTTTAATGGGCTACACAAAAGTTTATCCTAAATTTGCAGTATTTGCAAAGGCCTTTAAGATACAGGATGTTTGTACAAGATGATGTATATGCCCTCATTGGATGGTGACTTTTGTCCCAGGTCAAAAAAAGTTAAGTTTAATCATATCAACATGCATCATTATAATATGCTAAATTAAAACCAAGGAAATATTTTATCCTCAGGTAACTCTTACTTTAATTTGAAAAGTCTCTCTGAAACAACTAGGAACTGAATTAGTTGGATTTATTTTTTTATTTTTATTAAGTTTACTTATCAAGGATATCTTGAGATTTTCCTGGATACAAGCCCAAGGTGCAGGAAGAATAAAACTTTTAGAGGCACAAAAGTTAAAGAATCTTTCCAAGATACTGGTCAATGGGTGTTAGCAACAGGATGTGTACATGATCACACTGAGTGAACACAGGTGGCTAGAAATGATGACAAAGAAGATTCTAATGTATACTAAGCACTTCCTACATTTCTCACTATTCTGAGCCTTCCATATACATCTAAACTTTTTAAATTTTTTTACATCTAAACTTTTGATAAACTTTTCTGAGATCACTCTTCTCAATTCACAGTCACAAAAACTGAGCACTAGAGATAGGGGTAATACCTGCAAAATCACACAGCTTCCAATGGCATGCATTCTGAACCCAAGAGTTGCTTGACTCCAACTCCATGTTTGGAGAGAAAGGAAATACTTATAATGACCAGAGATATGCCAAGGACTATCCAGCACAGCTGAAAGTCTACACTCACATTGGCTATATATATAAAATAGGAGAATCTAAAGCCAGATGGTTGTAAGGAGATGGAACATTCATGGACATCCTAATGGACATCCATTAATTCTTTTGCTCGGGAGTTTCTTCATGGTTATCTAAACCCCACACATATCATCAAGCTGCCAGCACTGACAGTCATCTAGAAAGTTATACAGCCAGGGTCACTCCTACTGCCCAAATACTTTAGCCATCTGGAGTGAAATCAAATATTGCATTGTCAGTCATGGGTCTTGAACTCTGGCCTGGATGCAGCCCCTGATCACTTCAACTCAAGGCTAGTGCTCTACCACTTGAGCCAGAGCACCACTTCCAGTTTTCTGATGGCAAAGCGGAGATAAGAGTCTCATAGATTTTTGTGCCCAGACTAGCTTTGAACTGAGATCCTCAGATCTCAGCCTCTTGAGAATTACAGATGTAAGCCACCAGCACAAGGCTGACACTACCCTTTTAATTGACATGGATAAAGGAATAAGATCCTGCCATAGGGAATAGGAACAAATACACTCACACCTGTTATCAATCACTCCAAAGTGAACTGTGCACAAGAAGTCACTGAGAAAGAACCCCCAAATCAGAGGTCCTCCTTTTAAAATACTTCATTCAATATTTCACTTGGCTTAAGAATAAGCTGCAATAAATACTTCCACCAAACTAGCAACAATGCCCCTCATCTACTCCTATATACAAAGAAACCAATGAGGCTAATAGATATGAACTAAAACAATGGGGCAAGACTAAAGCAGCCACATGAAGCATCAGGGTGGCTGGCTAAAGGACAGGAGAGCAAGGGCTGTGCTGCAGAGGCCAGGAAGCCCAAGGCAGTAAGACCAGATCACATCACAAAATCCAAAGGAGAGGACTTGAGAGAACTGTTCTCTTCCTGATGGCTTCATTCCATTCATGATTCACATAGAAATATACCCTACTTCTGCATTCCACCTGTCTACCATGAAAAGGCAGAAAGACAGAAATTAATACCCTCCAATAAAAAGTGACTAGTAATAGCAGTTACCAGCATTTTAAATGGAATCATTATTCTATCTCATGTCAACAGCTCTGCAGCAGAGGGGCACATTTTCAAAATCTTGACAAGTATTTTAAATCCAGATATCAGGTTTTTCTAGTTACAATAGCACACACAGGAAGCACTTACCTTCCTGACTATATATTGTCTTGGGTTTTAAACCCCCAGAGGGGAATGCTATATTCTACACTTAATTCTGAATAACCTTTTTCTTTTAAATAACTCATTGCTTTTATAAAGCAGATTATATATTTCAGTGGAGTTTTTCTATTATAACATTTTATTTGACTTTCATCGTCTTATCCCAAGTGTATAGACAGAAGCTGAAAAAGAATACTTTCCCAAGAACACATAGCTACTCAATACAAAAAATTAAGGTAAGAATCTGAATCTTCTGATGTAAGGGAAACAAACCTAATTTTTCAGATTTGCTTATTTTCAACAACAACAAAAAAGCAACAGTGATTTTTATTGTATAGCCTCCCTCTTAAATTGACTACTCAGCCTAAATCATGGATCAGACACGAAGAAACCTTAAATAGAAGGTCTAGGACAATTACTGTTTAATCTTAGAAATTATTTTTTTTAATTTCAATATATAGAGGGGTTAGAGTTATATTCGCCAGATAGAGGATGCATTACTTCTCACACATTGATATCCCTTCTTATGTTTTTGTCTGCATTTCCCTCCCACTACCCCCTACCCTCATTTTCCCCTCCTATTTCAAAGAAACAAGTAAACATCTATATAATATACCAGGTAACAAAGTGGGATAATGTAACAATATGAGATGAACCAAAGGGCAACATAAGAGAAGGGAGAAAAACATAATACATAAAGAGTAACTTATACTTAAAGTCTTGTTTCCATGTCCTGGAGGTCCATTAGTTTGGCCTCATCCTATATGGTCTTCTGTATCTAGGGTTTGAGCTATTGTAATCCTCTGCTAGGAGAGTTTTAGATGTGTACTAATTATTACAGATGAGGGAAACCATTGAGCCTATGTTCCTTTATGTCTGGCTTACTTCACTTAATCTGAATTTTTCCAAGTCTTTCCCTTTCCTTACAAATGGTGTGATGTCATTCTTTCTGATGGCAGCATAGAATCCCACTATGTATAAATACCACATCTTGTTGATCCACTCATCAACTGAGGGGCACCCTGGTTGGTTCCATATCTTCGCTATGGTAAATAGTGCTGCAATGAACACTGTTGTTCTAGTGGATTTAGTATGTCCTTGTTTCTGGACCAATGGGTAAGTGCTCAGTAGTGGAATTGCTGGGTCTACAGGGGGCTCTATGATTAGCCTTTTGGGGAATCGTTATACTGCTTTCCATAGTGGTTGAACAAGTCTGCACTCCCACCAACAGTGTAGTAGTGTTCCCTCCTGGTCACATCCCCACCAGCATCTGTTGTTAGAATTCGTGATTATGGCCATTCTAACTAGAGTGAGGTGGTATCTCAGAGTTTATGCATTTCTTTTATGTCCAGAGATGTCAAGCATTTCTTCATGTGCCTAGAGATCGTTCTTATTTCTTCTTCAAAGAAGTCTCTAAGTTTTTGGCCCATTATTTAATGGGATGGTTGTTTCTTTGGAGATTTGTTTTGGAGAGATTCAATTTTTTAGATATTTTAGATATGAGGCCTTTGTTGTATGGTTAGTAAAGATCTGTGGGCTTTCTATTTAACTTGCTAGTTATGTCCTTTGCCATACAGAAGTTCTGCAATTTAATGCAGTCCCATTTGTCCAAGCTATCTTTAAGTTGTTGTGTTTCTGTGTCTTTATTAAGTGTGTTTCTGGGTTTTTATTAAGAAAGGAGGACTCTCCTATTCCTTCTTGTAAAGTTTTTGAGGTGTATGCTTTTACCTCAAGGTCTTTGATCCATTTTGAATTAATCCTGGTGTGGGGTGACAAAGAAGGATCCAACTTTAGCTTTCTGCAGGTGCTTAGCCAGTTCTGCCAGCACCACTTGTTGAAGAGGATGTCTTTCTTCCATTCTATTTTTTGGCTCCCTTATCAAAGATTAGTGGCCATAGGTCTGTGGGTTGATATCTGGGTCTTCAGTTTTATTCCTTTGGTCCTCAGGCCTGTTCTTGTGCCAGTCCCAAACTGTTTATCTTAAAAACTGTTTTAAACGATAATGTAACCGATTGCTAATAAAGTGGAATGAGGATAGATCATTCCTCTAAGCAAGAATTTAATCTGGACTGATAAAGGTGGATTGTTAGTACAATGCTCTACTGAAAGACTTAAAAACAAAAGGAAGAAAAGGACAATGTCATGGATTGAAGGTGTGTGGGATGATATTTACTGATGTGGACTTCAGGAGCTAATGGGATTAGATTAGACCATTACAGTTGGGTTTTCATGATGGGATTGTATGCATATAAAAAGAAAGGCACTCCACTGCTGTATCTGTGTGGCCATAGGAGGACATAACCAGGACCTCACCAAGAACCTAACCCTCCTGAGCCCCTGATCTTGGGCATCCAGCTCCAAGAGCACTAAGGACTGAAACATCTCTAGTGTAACACCCCAACTATGGTATTCTGGAAGGGCACTCTGAGCAGGCTGAGAACAGTGCCGATGAACAGATGTCATCTGTGGCCACATTACAAGCTAAGTGTGGCAGCAATTCCACACACCAAGTGATCCCTGTCATTATGTGAAATTGTGACTCAACAGCCAAAGTAAAGTCATTTTTCTATACTGTCTTCTAAAAGATATGACAACAAAAATCTAGCTCTTAGTAAGTTCTAGTTACTGAAATACCACCAACCTCTAGCTTTTCAAAACACAGCTAATGAGTTAAATGGGGACCAAGACATGAGCAAGGGTATCAACGTTTGTGAAGTAATGTACCTTCTATCTAGTGAATATAATGTAACCATTCTATTAATTATAATAAAAATATATTTAAAAATAAATAAAAACAAAAACACAGTTACATATATATATATATATATATATATATATATATGATAAATTAATGGAAAACTCGCAAGTACCACTACTCTATTTAGAGGACTGTCTCAACATAACACTTCTCTATGAGATGACATATACTAAGGACAATACCTATGCATCCGCCAGATGAATCCCAAAACCACCAATACTCACAAACCCTGTTCTGTGATGCCTTTCCACCTCAACAAAACACAGAAGCACTGGCTCTAACTTTGATAGTCTGAAGTATGACCACAGAGTAATATGCATTTTCTCCTTCATAATTTCACAGATCGATTTAGTCTATCCATGAAAAGCATGAGGTAGTAAGAAATTTACATTTTATGCCAAAACCAAATTTTCACTTTAGGAAAACTGTAAAGAATAAGGTTATTTACCTACCAAAGTAAGAATTTTCTTCATTTTTAAGCAAAGTTATTATAAATGTTTATCATATGAACTCAATAAGAAATCGAATTTTAAGTTTTAAGGAATAATAAAAGAACTCTATTTGTGACTCTCACCAAATATAATCGCAGATATTATATTTACATAAATGTATTTTTGAATTTCATATTGAAGTTAATATCAAAGTACTGGAGAATATATATTTGATAATATACATTATTCTAAACCCAGAAATATAGAATATATGATAGCTTCAGCTTCTGAAGAGCATTAATCATCAGGGTAGAGTATTTTAACTTAGCTAACATTGACTTTTTCTTCTTTTTGGCTAGACCTGGGGCTTAAGCTCAAGGACTGGGTACTGTCCTTGGACTTTTTCAAGGCTAGAGCTCAATCACTTGAGCCACAGCATGACTTCTGGCTTTTTCCATGTAAGTGGTACCAAGGAATCAAACCCAAGGCTTTGTGCATGCTAGGCAAGCACTCTACCACTAGGCCACACTCCCAGCCCGTGAAGTCAAGATTTTGAGCTCCAGAGAAAGAATTCTGTTAAGCAGTAAACGCAAGGGATTTAAATCCTAACAGAGTAGAAGTCAAACTCTGCCCCTTCCACTTTCTGACTGTATAATCTGTAAGTGATCAGCAGTCAACCTGCTTCCTTATAATATGTGTAGTTACCAAACATGTTGCCAGGTGGAATATCTGAGATGAGATGAAGTGAAAAAGAAGTGAGAACAGTACCGCACTCAAGATAAGAAGCCAATGGCAACCATTATTTAAGGAAAACAAGGAAACTTCTATATACAAATATATGTATAATTCTGTTGGTGGGAGTGCAAACTCGTTCAACCACTATGGAAAGCAGTGTGGCAGTGCCTCAAAAGGTTAAACATAGAACTCCCCTATGACCCAGCAATTCCACTACTTGACATTTACCCAACCATCCAGAAACAAGGACATACTAAATCCACTAGCACAACAATGTTCATTGCAGCACTATTCACCATAGCAAAGATATGGAACCAACCTAGATGTCCCTCAGTTGATGAGTGGATCAACAATTTGTGGTATTTGTACACAATGGAATTCTATGCTGCTGTCAGAAAGAATGACATTGCCCCATTTGTTAGGAAATGGAAAGACTTAGAAAAAAATCATATTAAGTGAAGTAAGCCAGACTCAAGGGAACTTAGGCTCAATGGTTTCCCTCATTCGTCATAATCAGTAGAAACCTTGGGCTCTACTAGCAGAGATCTGCAATAGAGCAAAATCTTGATACATAAGGCCATATAATGTGAAGCTAATTGAAAGGACCTCCAGGATATTGAAACAAAAGCCATATAATGAATGATTGTTGTCCTTAATGTATTATGTTGTCTCTCATCTCCTTTGCTGTCCCTTGGTTATCTCATATTGTTATAGTATCTCACTTTGTTATCTGATATATTGAATTTATTTGTATTTGGTTATTTGAAATTTGATAGGGAAGGGGGGAAAACCAAGACCGGTGGAGGGTGTGGGGGGGGGAGGAAAATGGGTACCAAAACATGTGAAAGGGTATCAATGTATGTGAATTAATGCACCTTCTATCTGACAAATATCATGTAACCCTTTTACTAATTACAATAAAAAAACAAATATGTGTATAATTACATATTGTATGTAATTATAATATAGAATTATATATAATTGCATATTAAACATTTATTATACAACTGCTTTCATGAGACATGTGGT
Organism: Megascapheus bottae; assembly: GCF_031878675.1. Lineage (NCBI taxonomy): Eukaryota > Metazoa > Chordata > Mammalia > Rodentia > Geomyidae > Megascapheus > Megascapheus bottae. Next base: position 11,614,192 of record NC_143510.1, read on the forward strand.
AATTATTTCATGTATCTGTCCCCTTATTGGAGACCTAGCTCCCAGAGGCAGATTTCGCCTTTTTCCACATTTAATAAGGATCTTCATACATATTTGGTGCAGAATGATTTTTTTGTACATGAAGTAAAGCTTAAGTGGCTATTATTTTTAAGCTATTATTTCCAATTATTTTATCTAAGAAGCAGAACTATGTAGCCCTGTATTCTGCTTCAAATATTTAGAAGTATTTAGGATAAATTACCTTCCAAAAACTTCCATCAAATACAATACTAAAAGGGGAATCTGTTCCCAAGAAAAATACGCTGTGCTATGCTTTTCAGCTGGTAGTAGAGTTCAAAGTCTCAAGGCAAGTATCGAGTTAATGTCTAACAACTGAACTGCTATTTCATTTTAAGTACTGACAGTGTTCTTAGCAATCGGCAAAGAAGAAAGGCTGTAATGTTCTTTCAGATACAGGGACAGAACTGTTGGTTCTGGGCTCTAACCCCTGCTGCATAATTTACATTCAGAAGGTTATTTTCAAAGCCAAAAGATCAAGGACTACAAAGGCTTCAAGTAAGAAATTTAGGAATTACTGTATCTAAAAGTCTTCATATTTTAAAACTGTCTTCACATGATAATAGGATTCTGAGTATAATGAAGAAAAGAAAGTCTTCACTTTTCCCCCTGGAAAATGAATTTTTCCCATGGGGAATGACCTGAACTAGTTTAAAGTTATGTTCATAGATATTTCATGGGTTGCAGTTAACTACAGAGTGCTGAAGGAGTGGACATGTTTCTGGAATCCTGACTCAACAAAACTGAATCAAAGCAGAAGCTCTGAGTACCCCCTCACACCTGCTTCCGAAGCTGCATCCAGGGCTTACCTGGCCTAGACAAAGCTCAGCAAATCTCTGAAGGTGGGTGCTCAATTACAGCAGGAAGAGGCTACCTCCCATCAGTTAATCTAACATCTGCCTGGAAAGCTAGAAGTGTTGACTGTGATCTAGAGCAGAAAACAAGGTGGTAAGTTTGCAGTAAGGAGGCAAAGAAGGAAGGTGAAGTGTACAGTAGAGACAAGAAAGGCTACCACAACCACTTAGGTAAGAGTTCTGACCAGCCATTTCAACTGTCTCCAACTTACTACTCTAGAAGGATCTTCTTCTCGCTAGGGTATTGTGCTCAGCGTTTGGAGTTCTTTACTTTCCCCTTCTCTGACCTGTGGCCTTAGGAATTGAATCCATTTCAAGTAGTGCCTATGCACTGATGTGATCCCCAGTGTTCATCTTGAGTACTGCCTGTGCTCTTTTGATATGGACATGTAGGCCATCTAATGCACCACTGCTAATACAGGACCCTTGAACATGTGCCCCACGTCAGCCATCCCAGCCAGTCAGAATCAATGGCAGCACCACCTACTTACTTCTGTTTTCCCCAACAACATTCTAGTCAAAACAACTCTTCCCTGTCACTCCCAAAGGTCTTCCACAGGCACCTTTGTTCCCTAGCATTCATTCCCCACACTGCCAGACCCAGGCATTTCCTTTTCTTTTGAAGAACAGCAACTTCACAATCACAATTCTGAGGAAACATTTACTATGGTTTACCTCTGCTCCTAGAACCAACTCTTACTGTAGTCAAAAGTCCCTGCATCATCTGTTCCCTCCCAATGACCACTTTTCCTCCTCCTCCTCTATTCAAAATATACCAGTGCCTTGAGCATGGGAAGTCCCATTGGAACGGAGCCCATGAAGTCATTCTCTTTTCACTCTTAGGGAAAGGATTTTAAATAAAATTCACTGTGTACAAAATTTCTCTTGGATGCTATATCATAATCTCTGGTTTGGTTCTTTGTACACTGTCCCTCTTTCTGTCCTGGGAGTCAGTCCTTCAAAACCCTTGTCATTGCAAATTCCTCTCCTTATCTGGAAATTATGTTCCCATCTCCACACAGGATCCACTGCTTTTCCCTATACAGGACTGACAGTGATCCACAATTAAATATTCCAGGATGCGTTCTGATTTGATTACTCATTCTAGTAAAAGTCCACATGGGGCTTCAACAAAACACTGCACAGTGGGAGAAGGGTTTGGCAATTCAAATCAAGATGATCCTGAAGACTTTGCATATATTTGTTTCCTCCATTAGTCTGCTCTCTGAACATACAATATTTACTGCCTCCATTCGTATGCTCTCTATACATATATTTACTGCCCCTGTAGTATATCAGGCATCATATACATTTTGAAGGGTGACTATCAGCAAATGTACGTGAAAAGTACACCTTACTCCTGTAATCACTCATGATACTCATATGTCCAAATACACTTCAAATGACAACCAGTATCTGCTCTAATGCGAATTGATCTGCAAACCTTACTTTGTTCATAGTACACATAACATATTACATTTTAATGTAGATCTGTTTCATTATCTCTGTACATGCTCTTTTCCACATCAAATTAGGTCTTATCCTTCTGTATCACAAGAGTAGACTATAGCACAGTATAAGCAACACAAATATTTGCCTCACATTTCCAACTCAAAAGACACAAAATGACTGGGAAATAAACCTTCAAAATATCTCTGTTTTTCCATTTACCTTCATCCAAATTCCCCTCCATCCCCCCATTTCCTCATGACCGCTTTCAATTGTTAAAAGGAGCACATCATGGAGAGAGGAGGATGGATTTTTCTTCTACTCTATAAATACATACTTCGTAGACATAAGTATATAAATATACATATTGCATAAGCAAATTTAATGTATCTTAAAATATAATTTATAAGAGGACAACACTTTTCCAAATGCAACTCAGCAATATGAATTTTTAAAGTAGGGTTGTTTCACAGTCATTGGGTGACTGAAAGGTGACTTTCACCCGCAACTACATTAGTTAGTCAGCAATTCAATTTTCTCAGATCTGTAAGAGGGGGTAATAGCTGCAAATTGTCCTGACATATGCTACCAGCTGCTTCTGTAAAGCAACAGTTATACAACTTGCTCTCTCTCAGTTTGAAGCAGAAAGAAAAAAATTTTCTTTAACAGTTATTTTCCATTTTCAAGTTTGGAATTAAAAGTCTGAAACTGCCTCTGTGCACAGTACACAAAAGCCAGTTCACAAAAGCTACTCTGATACATAATTTTAACTGCTGACTCATTTTTTCACAATTTGACCACATTTTAATGTTTCCATGAAATTTTCCACTACATCTGAAATAATACCGCATTTTTTCAAGAACTGTTCAGATCCCTCACTTCTTGAAGCCTAAAAACCATGGTGAGTGGTGTGTTCAGTGTATAATGCAGGGAGTACTTGCCACAGGTCCAAGCAGGAGAAACTGAAGTTCCAGGAAATCAGAATGTGACTACTACAAAATGAGTGTCTTGATTCCTGTTCCTTCATTCAACAACAGTAACATTCAACTCCACATGAGAAAACCATTCCTATCAGGAAATCATTCTACCTTTAATTCATGCTATTTATCCAAACTCAACAACACCACCTGTGATTTTCATGGTCTCCAGAGTGTCATGCTATGCTCTGTTCTTATAACTCAGTCTTACTCCCAAGGCATGGCCCACTGACTATCTTCTCCTGGGAGGACTTCCTCGAAATTCTTCAGCAGCCCATTCTCCAGCTCAGAATCATTTTTAGTATATTTTTATTGTAATTAATAGAAGGGCTACATTATATTCACCAGATAGAAGATGCTTTACTTCACAAACATTGATACCATTTCTCATGTCTTGGTCCCCATTTCCCTCCCCCCACCCCCAAACCTCATCTTGTTTTCCCCCCTTCCCTATCCAATTTCAAATAACCAAATAAACATATATACAATATATCAGATAACAAGGTAAAATACTGTAACAATTCGAGGTAACTAAGGGACAGCAAAAGAGATGAGAGATAACATAGTACATTAAGGACAACAATCACTCATTATATGGTTTTTGTTTCTATATCCTGGAGGACCTTTCATTTAGCATCATACTATATGGCCTTATGTATCTAGGTTTTATTCTATTGGAAATCTCTGCTAGGAGAGCCTAAGGTTTCTACTGATTAGGACAAATGAGGGAAACCATTGAGCCTATGTTCCTTTGAGTCTGGCTTACTTCACTTAAAATGATTTTATTCTAAGTCTTTCCATATCCTTACAAATGGGGCGATGTCGTTCTTTTTGACAGCAGCATAGAATTCCATTGTGTATAAATACCACATCTTGTTGATCCACTCATTAACTGAAGGGCATTTGGGTTGGTTCCATATCTTTGCTATGGTAAATAGTGCTGCAATGAACGTCATTGTGATAGTGGATGTGGTATGTCCTTGTTTCTGGACAACAGGGTAAATGCCAATTAGTGGAATTGCTGGGTCATAGGGGAGCTCTATGTTAAGTCTTTTGAGGAACCACCTGTCAGGAAGGCTCTTTTCCTTTGTTTTGCAGAAACTGTTCTGTATTCAAACAGAATCCTACCTGTATTACTCACTTCTGGAAAGGATTGTACTGCACCACCTAGCAAAAACACTGAGAAACTTCAGCTTCCTGAGCAACTAGCTGCAAAAAACTATGAAACATAAGTAATACACTACTTCGTTTTTTTTTTGCCAGTCCAGGGCTTTAGCTCAGGGCCTGAACACTGTCCTTGGACTTTCTCAAGTTTAGAGCTCTACCACTTGAGCTTCAGCACCACTTCCGGCTTTTTTTTCTATGTATGTGGTACCGAGGAATCGAACCCAGGTCTTCATGCATGTTAGACGAGCACTTTAACCACTAGGCAAAACTCCCGGCCCCAGTGATGTCTTTCACATATCTTACATGCTAGCTTAAGCTCCCAGACTTAACAACAAAGAGGTTTTATTATAACAGTTCTAAACACTCATATATTTTGACCATATTCATTCTTTTTTTAATCTCTGCTCCTCTTGTTCATTTCTGGTTGCGTATCAAGCTCATGATTAAAAATGAAATTAATGTCCCCTAAGATATATTCCTCTTTGTTATGGCTTGTATCTAAAATGTTGCCCCAAAGCTATATGCTAAAGATTAGATTGCCTGCTGATATGCTTTTTACAAAGTGGTGGGATCATGAAAACTTTGTTCTCACCAAAGGATCAACCTACTCATGCGTCCATAATTTGATGAGCTATTGGGAAGGGATAAAAACTTTCCAATTTGAGCTGGGACTTAAGGTTGGTAAATGCATCCCTGAAATGTGTCCTTGTAAATGATCTTTGTTCTGCTATCTTCTCTCTCCTATTTCTCTTCTATCTCTGCTCTCCAGTCTTCAATTCTCTTTCTCCTTCTTCCACTTCTCTCCTTTTTCTCTTCTCTCTCTGTCCTGCCTACTTAACGTGAATAAAGAGCTTCCTCCTCCACATACTCCTGCTAACATGATGTTCTGCTTCTCCCCAAAGCAGACTGAAACTCCAGAAAGTATATTCCAAAACAAATGTTGCCACCGTTAAGCTGATTTTCTTAGGTATTTTGCCATAGAGCTAGAAGGCTAGCACATTCTTTTACTAGCTATTTTTTCATATATTTTTATTGTAATGAATAGAAGGGTTACATTATATTCACCAGATAGAAGATGCATTACTTCATAAACATTGATACCCTTTCTCATGTCTTGGTCCCCATTTCCCTCTCCCCACCCCCGCCCCTCATCTTGTTTTCCCCGCTTCCTTATCTATCCGATTTCAAATAACTAAATAAGCATATATACACTATATCTGATAACAAGGTGAAATACTGTAACAATATAAGATAGCAGAGGGACAGCAAAAGAGATGAGAGATAACATAGTACATTAAAGACAACAATCACTCATTATATGGCTTTTGTTTCTATATTCTGGAGGTCCTTTCATGTAGTGTCATACTATGTGGCCTTGTGTATCTAGGTTTTGCTCTATTGGAAATCTCTGCTAGGAGAGCCCAAGGTATCTACTGATTATGACAAATGATGGAAGCCATTGGGCCTATGTTCCTTTGAGTCTGGCTTACTTCACTTAATATGATTTTTTCCTAAGTCTTTCCATATCCTTACAGATGGGGCAATGTCATTCTTTCTGACAGCAGCCTAGAATTCCATTGTGTATAAATACTACATCTTGTTGATCCACTCATCAACTGAGGGGCATCTGGGTTGGTTCTATATCTTTGCTATAGTAAATAGTGCTATCTAGCTATTTTCTTTACCACTGCTTGCAATACTTTATTGATATCTCAGAGGCACACTCTGACTCAGCTTTCAGATATTAATGATTCTTTTATTTCTTTACACAAATAAAATTTTCCATTGTCCTTCAACTCTTCTACTCAGTAATCTTCAGTAGCTCTCTATTTCATCCAATAATAGGCCAAAATTTCTCCTGAACCAGGAAACAGAAACTTAAGTCTCTGAGCTAGCTAATTAAACTTCTAAATTTCAAAATCACCATCTATGCATATGTGTGGACATTTATATAGTAATATTCAAATGGTAAAAGATTCTTTATAATCTTTTCTATTCACCTAATGAATTATTCACATCATCATATAATCTTCTACTCCTTGGTTATGATTCCCACTGTGATCTCATTAACAATTCGTTATGGATCCCATTTCTTCTAAGTTTCTCTTATTTCTACTTAGGATGGTTTTCTCACACCAGTAACCTTATGTTTGACCTAATTTTGAAACTATTTTCTGACCCTGATCGAGAGCTCAGACATCAAAAAGATATTCACCATCTTTCTAGAAACTGGCTTTGGTTTAACCCTAAAATGAGTAAATAGGTGTTCTTCATGAACTGCACTCAAAGCTTACTTGCTACTTAAAGCAAGACCTCAAAAAACATCACAACTCATAAAATCAGTAATATCCCAGAGTTCTTTTGTAAAGAACTTCAAGCATTTACATATATGAAATGAAACTGATGTGCAGTCAAAAGGACAGAAACAGATGGTTCTGCCATCACTTAATATGACACTTGTTTCTCCAGGCTGGTGAACAGAAGGAACCAGTTGTAGAAGGTGAAAAGGGTCTTGCAATTTAGAACCCACTGAAGTATAAAATGCCACCAAACTTGTCTCAAATTAAAACACATTTTAGTTTCTTCATTTGAAATCCTATACTGCGTAAGATTAAAAATCTCATAACTACCCAGATTTAAACTCTGAGCTTCTGATCATCTGAGGCCTGAAAATACTGGTTTGTGATGAACAGGTCTTAGGAAAACAGAAGGGGCATTTCAAATTCAAGATAAAACTATATCCATTGAAAATCTATATAACTGTCCAAACAAGAGTTTTCAAGATAAAATATCCAATTTATTTTAAAGTAAGATGTTTTAAATGTTCATATTCACCAAGTTTCACCAACTTACATATTCCTTTATTTAACAGTGATTTATTGATAAGAAATAATACAGTATAATGAACAGAGCACAATATCTGCTATTGTATACCTTGGGTTTCCTTTCCTACCTCCTCTACTTGTTGATTCTGTAGATCTATAGTCCTGGAACAGAAGCCTGGCTTTATAAGATTCACTTTTCTCTACTGTCATGAAGCAGAATGTAGCATGTAAGTCCAGACAGTATTTGGCATTTTCTGAGCAACTACGTATAAACTCACCTCCTTCACTCACGTTCCTTCTCCTGCCATGTCCTATCATGCACATGTTGAGCACAGTTCAACTCCAAAGTTCAGAGTGTGAAAAAGTTCAAACTTTATACTTAATGCTATGAATATTATCTCTCAGCCCAGAAAGCAGAATCACAATTCTGCCATTCTTTGGTGTCACTACTTTTCATCATTCACACTGCAGCTTAAATTTTGCACCCAAGAAAAGTCTAAATCACCAAGTTTGTACATTTTTATATTATATATCTGACAGTACAGTGACTAGGATTCATGTAGCCCATTATAATTCTCAGTTGTTCATCTTTTCTTAGAGCCTGGTTATTTTCTTTGGTGTCTAAAGTTATTTCATTAGGTCCAAACAAGATAAAATGATTTGCATTTCCGTACAGAATTACAGGATTTTCCCATGCTTTGACTACTTGTACTTATTCAATTAATTTATAGAGTTATTTATTTTCGCTGTCATACAAGCTTTGAACTCAGGGCCTTGGGCTTACTAAGCTGGTACTGACTCTGTAACTGAGTCAAGTCTCTAGTCCTGTTTTTTAAGAGTCTCATTTAACTCCCAAGCACACACTCAAGTCACAATTGACTTACTTTATGCTTCTCATAGGTGCTGGGCTAAGAAACACAAACCACCATGTCTATGGCTTGTGAAAGTGATACACACATTTCAGGGCTGGCCTCAAGCTGTGTCCTCCAATATTTCCCTCCCCAGAATCTAAGATGACAGGTGTGAGCTACCGGTAACCCCACTTGACTTATTACAATTTTTTTTTGCCAGTCCTGGGCTTGGGCTCAGGGCTTGAGCACTGTCCTTGTACTTTCTGAAGGCTAGCACTCTACCATTTGAGCCTCAGCACCACTTCCGACTTTTTGCTATGTATGTGGGGTACCAAGGAATTGAACCCGGGTCTTCGTGCATGCTATGCGAGCACTCTACCACTAGACCAAACCCCGGCCCTTACAATTTTTTTTATAATTTGAAAGCAGTTCAAGAAAAGAGATTACTCCTCAGAAACCACCAGCTCTCACAAAGTGCCTTACACAAAATCAACCAATTCTATAGAAGCCTTAAATAAATTAGTGTGTATATCCTTCTACTTCAGTTCTGCAATTCCACCTGCTCATAATTCTCCAACTATGCCTCAAATAGGTTTATATTTAATGTTATTAATGGCTTCATGTTATTCCTCCTCTTAGAAATAGCAGTTTTACACATGTCTTATTAACGATGGATTTCTGTCATTAGACAGAGCTCAGTGTATAAAAAATTTTGGAACTCTCTGTTGTGTCCAAACCCTATGACATATATCACCATCCAATCTGCCTGTGTACAACAACAGTTCTCCTTTCACTTTCAAAGTATTTCTACTTTTGATAGTTGCTATCATTCCCAGTTCAAGAATGCCTACAAAAGGAAGAAAGAAGAATCTAATTAAACCAAAAAGAACAGCTAAGTGGAAGGAAAATATTATCTATTGCCCACATATTGACATTCTTATGAATTATTCAACTTGGATTTGTGCAAAACCTCCCAAACTGTGATTGCATCTGTATGGATAGATGCCTTTGGAACATGGTGGGAGCGTGATTCTTTAGGTAGGAAGTAGTTACAGTGGAAATTTCTGTGGTGCTATCATCTACATGCCAAAGAGTTCTGTGGTTTGTTTTTGCTTTTGGAGAGACTGGTGACTGGTCAGGGTGAAAGGAGAGTCTCTAAATTCATCATTTCCAAGCAATACGAAGCCTGGGTTCTATCATTTATTTCTTGTATGTTTGTCTATTATCTCTCATTTGTCATACTAAGCTACTTCAGGAACTCCTCTTCATAGATATTTGTCTGCTATCTGCTATTCTAAACAAGAAATAATTTGGGGATCATGTAAGGTGATCTATTTGAGGCAATCCTGCTGAGAAACACTAACGTGGGATTTGCTGGCTCCCACTCTGTATTCAGCAGCATTGTGACATAGTTTATAGACTTCATTTTATTCTCTCCCTTATTTCCTTTTTCTCAATCACAACATGAACTAGGGTAGATTTAATAGTTTATAAATAATTCTGACACCTAAAGTAAGGTTTTGTTTTTTCTTGCTTTTTACTTAACCAAGAACAGAGATTGTTATGGTTATGCTCCGTGCCACCTTATTAAAACAAAGAGCCCAAACAGCCCAAACTAAATTTTCATCTGGCAGATAATTCAACAGACTCATTTTAATATTCTGCTTAGCAACTGCAGTTTTATGGATACATACTGCCCTCTGCAAAGATGCACTGCATCCAGGGACAGAGGAAGAAAAACATTCTCCAAGTCCTTCATGTACATGGAAAATATATTCATTAATATATCCTACCACTTATTGAAGAAGGAAAATAGTTGTGAGGCCTAAGCCCTTCCCTCCTACTCTACTAGCTTGGCCCGGGGCTGCTGGGCACCAGAGGCAGAGAGACTTGCTTTTAACACACATTTCATTTTAAAGATGCTGACAGTCTCCATTTGCTGAGAGTGAAAAGCGAATGCTTTATGATCATGCAGGTTACCACGGACTATTAAATTCCCTATTGCAAAAAATAAGCCACAATTTAGCTTTTAACATAAGCTGTTACTCTCAAGGATATAGAATTTGCTACAACTACACTATGGCTCAAATAACTAGAGATGGAAGGACAGAAATTGTGTAAATATGTCTATTTAAGAACAATATGAAATTCCATATGTAATACGCCAAACAGAAAACAGAAAAACATTTGCCTAATAGTAAAGAAGAAAGAACTGAACAAACAACATCAACTGAAGAAAAAATATTTTAATATGATTCTGTTGTTACTCTTAATATGTTGTAAAGAGGGGTAACCATTTCATAAGGTAAATAATGACAATTCTTTGTGTTTGCTGGTTCTGGGGTCTGAACTCAGGAACTGGGCATGATCACAGACCATTTTTGCTTAAGGATAGCTCTCTACCACTTGAGACAGAGCTCTACTGGAAATTTGGGTGGCTAATTAGAAATAAGGTTCTCAAAAGACTTTCCTGCTAAGCTGGCTTAGAACCATGATCCTCAGATATCAGGCTCCTGAAGAAATTAGGATTACAGGCATGAACCAGCAAAATTTAGCTGAGTACAAGTTTCCAACTTCCTTCCTCTCATCTCTTACAAGATACACAGAAGAGAAGCATTTTTTAAATTTTAAATGAAACTTGATTGCAAAACCTAGAACTTTTGAACATTTAAGGAATTTTGCTACATTAACTGAGGTAAGAGTTTTATACCCATAAGGGTATATTTGGAAAGTACCATATTCTCTCTAGTAGGGAACATGAATACCAAAAGATGTTCCCTTCACCATCAAACTGTCAAATCTTGCAAAACTACCAGACAGAATTTTGGCATAAGTATCAGCTTCTAGAAGAAAGTAGGAAATGCTTTCAATAAGCTTGCAAATTTGAGTCTAGCATTTCAATTCAATAACTAATAAATATTTGAACTCTACTTACAGTAATTTTCACATTACTATGACGTCTCACAACAGATGGTTGTTAATTGATTCAATTGTTGTCTGAAAAACAGTACATCAAGAATAGTAGTCTTTCCTTCAAAACTTTGATTTCACATACAAAATAATTTAGCAGGGCCAAGTCATTTGAACAAATTTTAAAACATCTCTTTAGCAGAAATTTCCTTATGCTAATTAAATTGTAATACAAAATTTATCTTCAATATACTATATTTCCTCCACTCATTCTAACATATATCTTTCTAGTGCTGTGTCTAAGATTTAATTGAAATGGTGAACTGACCTCAAGTTTTTCCTTCCCTAATCTCCATACATATCCATCAACAATTTTTGTAGAATACCTATTCTTTTTAATGAATTTTAAATATATTTAGAAATGATGTGATATTCTATTGTTCTTTATATTATGTAGTAAAGACCATATTATATACCTTTTGAAAAATCTCTCCAAAATCACAGAAAATTGTTCTATCTCCAGTAAAGCATTGTTCTTTCCAAGAAAGAAAAGTAAATAGAGAAAGTAAACAGAGGAAATGGCAAGGAGGTGGGCAAGATTAGGACAAAAGGAAAGAAACAAATAAAAAATAAGGATATACAAAAAATAAAAAGAAACAGAAGGTACAAATAAGAATAAGAGAAGCTGAAATATTGAAAAAAACCCAACTAAGTTTAAAAATGAGCAACTCCTAACGCTTATCTCAAACAAAATGGGGCATTGTCAAATAACATATAGACTAAAATCTTCAGGGAAAATGGGGCAGTACTGACAATGGTCTTATCTCAGTACTGAGAGACAATTAGCCCTAGAGTAAACAGGTGTTGAGAGCAAAATTAAAACGATTCAACCATTTCCAATGAAATAATCTCAAGTATTTTTATAGGATAGCAAAGATATACAGCACCTATGAAATAAATGCTATAAGATCTGGAATATGATTAGGTATTCTAAGAAAACGAATGAGCAGAAAATACAGTTCATCAAAACCTATCTGGAGTTGACATTGTTGTTAGAATTATCAGGCAAGAAGTACTTATTAGTTTTTGTAACTTTCTGTTTAAGTGTAGATATGGGAGATACTTTAAAAATGAACATGTAGAGATGAAAAGTACAATGTGCGTAATGGGCCCAAGACACTGGGTTACTGACAGTTTGAAGATCATTGACTCAAACATTAATGCACTTCAATACACATGATACACATCACTCAAAAGATAACATCATGGAAAACATAATTTAAGAAAGTAAACATTTATCACTGAGCCTGTGAAGCTTTTAAGAAATAAAACAGCATCAAATATGAACCTACAGAGAAAAAGAAAAGAACATAAAATATCTGAAGAAATAATGCCCCAAATTTTCTAAGAAGCCCATTAAACTTAAGCACAACCCATAAAGAAAGCTATATACAAGATTTCATAAACAACCTCCTCAAACCAATGATAAAGAAAAAAGCTTTTCAAATTTTGAGTTTCTGAAAAATAATGAGAAATAAGGCAAGCAATGTACAGAAGACAAATGATTAAAAAACAATGAGAGGTTAAGGGAGGGAGGTGTGGAGGAGTCACCACTGGCATGTCTAGGGGTGGCGCCAGCCCAGATGACCCATGCCTGGCTTCCAGTCAAGGTTTGTGGCCACACCAAGACAGCATTGTTTCAGCAGTGAATAGGCAGAGACACAGCTTGAAACAGAATGCTTGGAGATTGTAGCAAGGGGAAAGACTACAGTGAGGAAGCAAAGTATTCAGTGGTAAAGGACAACAGCTACAGTGAAAATAAACATTTGGAAAATGGAAAACTACAATTTTAGTCATGAGCAAAGAAAATCTTAGCAGTTTAAGAGACCACAAAGACGGATGGGGGGTGTGGGGGGGGGAGGTAAATGGGTACCAAGACATGTGCAAGGGTATCAATGTATGTGAATTAATGCACCTTCTATCTGGCAAATATCTTGTAACCCTTTTACTAATTACAATAAAAAATTAAAAAAATCTAAAAAAAGAAATCTGTTGTAAAAATCAATGGTAATAAATTCTTTAATAAAAAAAGAAAAGAAAAAAGAAAAAAAGAAAAAAAATCCATTAATGCTAGTCACTGGTGGCTCATGATTTTAATCTTAGTTAATCAGAAGGCTGAGATCTGAAAATTGTGATTATAAACTAGCATAGGGTAGAGTCAAGAAATGCAAATCAAAACAACTCTAAGATTCCACCTCACTCCAGTTAGAATGGCCAGGATTAGGAAAACGAATAATAACATGCTGGAGGGTATGTGGCCAGGAGGGATCACTACTACACTGTTGGTGGGAGTGCAAACTCGTTCAACCAATATGGAAAGCAGTGTGGCACTGCCTTAAAAGGCTAAACATAAAACTCCCCTATGACCCAGCAATTCCACTACTTGGCATTTACCCAATCATCCAGAAACAAGGCCATGCTAAATCCACTAGCACAACAATGTTCATTGCAGCACTATTCACCATAGCAAAAATATAGAACCAACCTAGATGTCCCTCAGTTGATGAGTGGATCAACAAGTTGTGGTATTTGTACACAATGGAATTCTATGCTGCTGTCAGAAAGAATGACATTGCCCCATGTGTTAGGAAATGGAAAGACTTAGAAAAAAATCATATTTAGTAAAGTAAGCCAGACTCAAAGGAACTTAGGCTCAATGGTTTCCCTCATTTGTCATAATCAGTAGAAACCTTGGGCTCTACCAGCAGAGATCTGCAATAGAGCAAAATCCTAGTACATAAGGTCATATAGTATGAAGCTAATTGAAAGGACCTCCAGGATATTCAAACAAAAGCCATATAACAAATGATTGTTGTCCTTAATGTACTATGTTGTCTCTCACCTCGTTTGCTGTCCCTTAGTTATCTCATATTGTTATAGTATCTCACTTTGTTATCTGATATATTGAATTTAGTTGTACTTGGTTATTTGAAATTTGATAGGGAAGGGGGGAAAACCAAGACGGGTGGGGGGGCGGTGGTTAGGGTAATGGGTACCAAGACATGTGAAAGGGTATCAATGTATGTGAATTAATGCACCTTCTATCTGGCAAATATCATGTAACCCTTTTACTAATTACAATAGAAATTAAAAAAAAAGAAATAAGAGGAAGGACAAGGACAAAGTAGAGGTAAGTCTATCTAGAGTTCAAGGGGTTTCAACCCATAAAACTCCTCAAAACAATTTGGGCATTTTTCAGAAAGAGAAATTAGTCTTGTTCCTAATGGTCATTACCATTAGCATTCTGCAATGGGAGCTAAAAACTGTAATTATTAGAATATTTAAATTGTCACTGGTTGGAAGTTACCCCATTTAAGAATAAAGAATCAGTAGTTTATCTAGTGAACCACAATGTCTGGATAGCATTACCCAAGAATACGAAGAAGCGAGTCAGACATGCATGATATCCAGTACTTCAGAGAAAAATACCATAAGCACAAAACATATATTTCTACTATTTTCTTTCATTACTCATTCCTCCTCATAATATTCTCACTCATCTTTTCAAGAAAAAAAATCTAACTGAAAGTTCAACATACTCTTTGTAGATCAGCTTATAAACATTCTTAAATAAATTCAAACAATCTAATAGCAACAGTGTTTCTTGGATAAATAATGATGTCTGAAATGGTATGTGACAATACTGACATGCATACTACCTAGTAAGCCTCACATTTGATTATTGATACCCAACATAAAATTGATAATTATTTCAGCAAAATCATAGCCTTAACATAAGATATAAAATGAAAAATTCCAAATGGCAAAATCTAGTAATTGAACTGCTTTCAGGTAAAAGGATTTCAGGGATGCTTGATTGTTGTTCTTAATGTAGTATGTGACATTATTTCTTTTCTTTTTCCCGTTTATGATTTATCTTAAAGACTAGATAAAATTATGTGCTTGCTTTATATTTGTTTAATGCAATTACAAGTGAAATTTCAAATTATGTTGATAAATACACATAATTTTTTTCCTTAACCTATTTTAATATGTTGTCTACCTAAATCTCTCTTCACTACTGTAATTACACAGTTTTCAAATGACTGACAAGGTTTAACAATGAAGTACTTGTTTAGAGAGACACGGAGATGAAACCTAGTTTTTTTCCCTCAAAACTAAAGAAAGACAGATAATGACAGTGACTTTCAGAGGATGAAACTCTTATTTTTCCCTACATATGTCATAATTTCAAAGGGTCAGTACACTGAGAAGAATATACTTTTCAAAACAATCCTCCAGAAAGGTCACTCCCACAGTGACAGTTACTGGCAAATTTGACAACTACCATCACCAATTAGAGTGTCTTCCCCCTGGGAGTCTGCCCCTGTTTTATTCTAGATGTGCAATTTGGCCTCTATCTGTCACAGACCTCCTCTTGGTAGGGCACAATAAGGAAACCAACACTGTTGCTTAATTTTTTTCAGCCATAGGAAATTTCAATCCACAGCCATCTCATCCATTGGTGTTAATTACTCTTCCCTCTTCCCGGAGCCCAAATTGGGAAGACAATGCCCACAGGTCACTGAAGTGCAAGACCAGGTCAACAGGAGTTTGCAAATGGCACATTCAGCAAACCCATCAATGCAAGAGTGTGCACAGAAATTATTACAGCAAAGTAGGCCCGGTTCATGGCAAAAAATAAATTAAGAGAAAAGAAAAAGAATAAGGGCCTCCCTTTCTTTGTTTTCATGTATTTTTATTGTAATTAATAGAGGGGTTATATAATATTCGCCAGATAGAGGGTGCATTACTTCACAAACATGGATACCCTTTCTCATGTCTTGGTCCCCATTTCCCTTCCCCCACCCCCACCCCTCATCTTGTTTTCCCCCATTTCCTATCCGATTTCAAATCACCAAATAAACATATATACAATATATCAGATAACAATGCGAAATACTGTAACAACATGAGATAGCCAAGAGACAGCAAAAGAGATGAGACATAACATAGTACATTAAGGACAACAATCACTCATTATATGGCTTTTGTTTCTATATCCTGGAAGTCCTTTCATTTAATATCATACTATATGGCCTTATGTATCTAGGTTTTATTGCACTGTAAATCTCTGCTAGGACAGCTCAGTGTTTTTACTGATTATGAAACCATTTAGCCTATGTTCCTTTGTGTCTGGTTTACTTCACTTAATATGATTTTTTCTAAGTCTTTCCATATCCTTACAAATGGGGCGAAGTCGTTCTTTCTGACAGCAGCATAGAATTCCATTGTGTATAAATACCACACCTTGTTGATCCACTCATCAACTGAGGGGCATCTGGGTTGGTTCCATATCTTTGCTATGGTAAATAGTGCTGCAATGAACATCACTGTGCAAGTGGATTTAGTATGTTCTTGTTTCTGGACAACTGGGTAAATGCCAAGCAGTGGAATTGCTGGGTTATAGGGGAGCTCTATGTTTCATGTTTTGAGGAACTGCCATACTGCTTTCCATGGTGGTTGAATGAGTTTGCACTCCCACCAACATTGTAGTAGTGATCCCTCCTGGCCACATCCTCTCCAGCATCTGTTGTGAGTAGATTTCTTGATCATGGCCATTCTAACTGGAGTGAGGTGGAATCTTAGATTCCCTTTGTATCCTCTTTATGCTTGCTTCTTGCCTTATTACTCTGGGTAGGAATTCTAATACTATGTTTTTAGCGGAGTGGAGAGAGTGGGCATCCTTGTCTCGTTCCTGATTTTAGAGGGAATAAGGGCCTCTCTTTCTCAGCAGATTGCTGAAATTCCACTACATTTTTAAGATGAGGAAAAGGGAAAGATGAGGAAAAGCAGAAATGATCTCTGTCCCTTCAGCTATAAGTACTCTCTTCCTTTCCCTAAAAGTTCTTACCTTAGATCAATCTTTACTCTCCCAGAAATAAACAAGAAAAGGAGCACTGTGAAATAAAGGATCAGGGATACTAGCAAGTCATTGAGTCAGAGCAACAACCTGGAAGGAAGACAAGCTTCAGAGGACTTCCCCTAGCCAAGAGCAGCACCCCATTCTCCAGCAAGTAGCTCCCCTGGAGAGGGACATCCAAGGCCTCATTGCTTTCCAAGGCAGATACAAATCAAGATTGCTACTAAAAATTCTCCCATTTTTCAAGTGGTAGCTTAAATATTATAAAGATGCAATAAATAAACCAACTTAAATGCTGCTGGAGAACAAGCAAATAAGTATATTCAAAAGTTACTTGTGTCTACTTCAGTTTAGTCTTCATAACTCTCCAACTTGATTTTTTTAATCAGGACAAAAAGCAGCTGTTTTAGAGACATTAAAAGGATTACATGAATAAAGTACTTTTGATTATACATTGTACAATATACATTGCAAATGACTACTAGATATCTGCTATACACAGTTAAGTAGGAATTTAATTTTAGCTTACCCCAAGGCCTACCCTTTACCAATTCAACATTATCATTCCTTTAACAAAGCCCTATTTTAGAGTTTTTATCATAAGTCCCTGATTGATCCAAGGGTTAACTGGCACATTTGGAAAGCTAAACATTGGTTAAGTGTCATTTTTCTCCTATAAAAGAACATCTAATTCAACGTGAAATGTATTAGCTCATGTATCTAAAACACTTGACCATGGCACCAAAAGTTCTGTGTGTGTGTGTTTTTTTTTTGCCAGTTTGGGCTTGAGCTCAGGGCCTGAGCACTGTCCTTGGACTTCCTCAAGGAGGCTAGAGCTCTACCACTTGAGCCTCAGCACCACTTCCGGCTTCTTTTTCTATCTATGTGGTACCATTGTATCTATGTGGTACCCGGGTCTTCGTACATGCTAGGCAAGCACTTTAAACACTAGGCCAAACTCCCGGCCCCAGTGTGTGTGTTTATCTTTATGTGTGAAGTTGGTTTTCTGTTGATATTATTTGGGATTTTTGTTGTTGTTTTGTCAGTTGTAGGACTTGAACTCAGGGCTTGGGGGCTGTCCTTGAGCCTCTTGGTGCTCAAGGCTAAAGCTCTACCACTTGAGCCACAGCATCAGTTCCAGTTTTGGAGTGGTTAACTGGTGGTAAAAATCTCATGGGGACTTTTCTGCATGGGCTGGCTTTGACCCACAATCCTCAGATCTCAGCCTCTTTTGTAGCAAGGATTAAAATAGTGAGCCACCCATGCCCAGATTTGTGTGCGAGTTTTCCCTACTTCCCTCCATCTTCCAAGATATTTATAGATCTACTAAGCTTTCCTCATTCACATTCAGTGGGGAAAAAGTCACCTTTTCTCCAGAATTTCGAGCAAAGTGCCTCTTACTCAGATTGTACCAATTTAGATGACATAGAAACAGGGTGGCTGGCCTGAATAATCTCTTGCATACAGTTTCAGATAATACATAAATATCTATAGAAAGTGTAGTAAATCAAAATGGAACTCACTCTTCAGTAAAATCAAAGGGTTCAGATGACTATACTTATTGGGTGCTGGTAACACGTCTACAACCTTAGCTATTCAGGAAGCTACTCGGGAAGCTACCTACAGCATTGTAGTTTGAGGCCAGCTTAGGTGAAAAGTCCATGAGACTATCTCTTCCAAAAAACAAAAATCAGGACGGAAGGATGGAGTGTTCTGCCTACAAAGCAAGCCGAATGAGGACAAGACTGTTGTAGGGAAAAGTTAAGAGTGTTAACCTTAGCTGCTAAGTATAAATTAATTTTCCACCTTTATTTTTAAAGGTAGTAATCTAAGAACAAAAGTTATTTCAACTTTAATGCAGCACAACAAAAAATATAAAACAAATAAAAACTGAACTATGAATTTATGGATAGGGATGGGAGGGGAAAATGAATGTTATGTGGGAATAGAGCTATCTTCTTCCTAAAACTATTAGAAAGGACTTCAAACTCCAAGAAAAAATAGAACTATTAGTATTTTCTGGCAGTTTTACGTTTGTGTTATTTAAATGTAAGAAAGAAAATGTTATTTTCTATAAGAATGCCTCCTAAATATAACAAAGCAAAAGGGCTAAAGAGACCAGGCCGAGCAGGATTCACAATCTTCCCAGGGCTAGAAGTTCAGCAATAATGTTTGCCTAGCAAGCAAATCCTAGAGCTGCCAAATAGAAAACAAGCAAAACCTTTTCCAATTGTATTCCCTCTGAAACATTTAAAACTTCTGCCCAATGACAATCCTTCCTGAAAAGGCCTTCTGAGGTCAGAGATACTTAGAACTGTGCGGAAGTATCAAGTCACATGGGAACAATGCAACGATGCAGGTCTTATTACTTGTGATTAGAGTCAGATAACTAACCTCACACTATGACTTCTAATAATCATTTCTATACTATACTATAGTATTCTTGAAAGAACTCATACTGCTTTACACAAAACATCTGCAGCTGTGAGGAGGAAAATGTCCACTGACTCACGCTGGAGTTGGGGTATTTTGACATCATTTTCAAGGTAAGCAAACAGAGAGAGGTTAAATGACATTGGAAGGTCACATGTCTCCTCTTTCTGAAGGAAGATGATGGTTGCGTTCCAAATAAAGAGAACTTCAACCAGAGAGAATTAGTGGAGCAGTCACAATTTGACCTTTCACCCTCTGACTGTAGCAAGCTATTAGAATTGTGTATATATGTCATCGTTATACTATTGCATGAGAAATGAATTAACTAATTTCCACGCTGATACTCGTGCTGCTAGAAAATCATGCTTCCATTCAATTTTACATAAAAGTATACCAATGAATTTAGACTGTTCTACTAAATCTCATGTAATGTTTAGATTTTTATTATGTCAGGTAACTGAAACCATGTTCCCCATACTTCAGAATTGAACGTATCAGAAAAGCATGGAGAAGATATACAAATGTTTAGCTCAGTTGACAAAACTCGGGTTCCTTCTGAATTACTGTTATGTTTTTACTGCTGTCCCTGTAAGTCGGCAGTGTCAATGAGAAGCCTACTCTGTATGAATCAATAGATAATGAGATGAGTGAAGGTTTAGGATTGGAGAACACTAACACTAGTTCTTTGATATAGACTTTCAATCCCAGTTACAATATAATTATACTAACCTTAATTTTCCAATGACAAATTTGAACATTTATTTGAGAATCACAAAACAGACGTTCCTCTGCTTACATGTTTCAAAATAGTACTCTTGTTGAATTTTAATGCAACCAAGACATAATTCATATCATAAAAGAGATACAAACTTGTATGAGACTTTACTTACAAGTAGTTATTTTCAGTAGTTATTTTGTATAAGAAAGACAAGGATGTTTGTATGGCACAGAAAACATGTAAAGGGGAATTTTTAGGGATAGTTATGATTTTAACGTAGCCGAGATTATGATGGAAATCAAGACAGTCTTTACGACCCATTTGATTGAATAGTATTTGTTAGCAAGGGTTACGGGAGAATTTTTGGAACCAAATGTATTAAAAACTAGTTTGGAGAAAGAGAATACCATTAAATGAATATAGAAAAAAAGATGATATGAGTACAAAAGGTGAGAAAAATCAGAGGAACAGCTGTCTTTTTCCTTGTTGGTATTCTTTATATCAGTTTCCCTTTGTCCTCCTCTATCAATCTTCCCTACCTGGGAGTAACAGAACCACAAAAGCAAAATGGAAAGTATCAGTGGTAAATTAGCTTTCTTAGCTAGTGATAGATGTCTCATAATCAGGAAAGAAATAGGACAGCAAACTCAAGTAGTTTGTTGTATCCAAACTACTGCCTATTCTAACAGGGTACTAGAACTAGAGTTAACAAGTTCTCATTTAACCTTCTCTTCATCTCTAAAAGCAGCACTCAAAAGTCTTCACGGCTTAACTTGACTTTCAAGATCATGCATTTGGGATGTATTTATCATTGTTCAGAATAGGGGAGGAGAGTGCCCAGGTAAAAGAAAGGCAATTTCGCAAAATGAATTAAAGATAATTCAAGAGAAAGGAGATTGACAAAGAAAGAAACACTTGCCACAACTGCATACATTTTACTTATTTAAGGTACAGATAATGAGATTTTATAATGACTCATACATAAGATTACCACATAAATAATTTTATTTTCTTAAAAAATGGGAAATGCCAACCAATTCTAATAGGTGAGAGATACCAGCCAGGTTTTTGAGGAAGTTATTTAGATGGGAGGAATGATGAGTACAATAAAAGGACTCTGGATACCCCAGAACAGAAGAGCATAATAGTAGGAAATGTTTAAATAAGGAACTGTTTTCAGCAAGAGGTCATGAAGGGAATTAGCTGTTCCCACGAGTCCAGATGCTCCAAATCCACAGGGGCAATGGTAAGAATTTTATGTTTCACTGATAAGGGAATGGGGGTGATAAAAGAATTAAGCTGAAATAGACATCCTAGGAGGAACTGGTACACATGCCATGCCCATACTCCAGTTATATTTGGAAAGAAACTAAATCAGAACAATGTAATTGGAGTTACATTTCTAAAGCAGAAAATAGATTAAAAAGTAACAAATGTATGGCTTCCTTCTGCCAAGTCCTGGGTAGAGAAGGAAAAAAATCCACAACTTCTCAATACTTCGCAAAGAACCACTAGTCTTGAAAATAAGAACCAGCATCCTAGCAAAAGCAGAAAATACAGGAAACAACATCACGAGACCGAGACGTGTCACTTACTACTCAAAGTAGTGAAAGATGCAGCAAACCTGCAGATTTTAACCATAGGGTTTTGAAATAGAACAGAAAATAGGGTGCTTGAAAAAGAACAGAAGAGGTTTACTCATCCTTCTCCTTAGAGTTGAGACCAATCTCCTAGCTTTGTTCCTTGGTTCTAAACAAAGTAGAAACAATCATAAGCATCTGGATAGAATATAAAATGATACATGTACACTCTTCATGCAAGATAGACACCAGGAAGAAATCTTGTATTCAAGGAAGTAGGGTTTGCCCTGTTGAAGAGATAGGAGAGTGAGTAGGTAGGTGCTGGAGAAGCATCTTCTGTAGAATTATGAGTCAACCCAAGAAAACTAAATTTCTGTATCATAAAATTAGCCAGCAAAACAGAAAGAACAGTTCAAAACCATGAAACTTGCTTGGCTTGATTTCTGTTTATATTGGTGAAGTACTTGCTCATTGAGGATCAATATTTCCACTGCAAACAACAAGCAAACTTGACTAAAATATAAAATGACTTACGTCTGGAAAGCACTGGGGAGATTCCAAGGTGTTAAGAATTTGAGAACCAAGATCAAGGAGAGAGAGAAAGGATAAAAGCAAGAGACCTAAATACCAAATCACCACATGGAATGTACAAGCTCTAACATACAAGGTGAAAATAAAATCATGGGGTAGTTGCTAAGAGATGGAGTAGGTAGATCCACTTTTAAGCTTTGTCACCAAGTTTATAAAACAAACTTTGACAGTCATAAAAGAGGACACGGGTATTTTCTGCATGATTTTACTGATGGTAAGGCTCTACTTTGCATAAAAATGTTGAAAGAAAGCAACATTTGATCGTTGGCAAGTGGCATGCAGAGATGGAGAAACTTGAGAATACATATACCATACTAGCAACACTCTCCTTTTTGAGAAGTGAATTTTAGAAGTGCCCTTAAGATAACAGTCCAATAAGTCACATTTTTATTAGTATTTGATATGTATTTTTGTGTAAATACAACATATGTATGCAAATACATATGTATGTAAATACGATAAAAATTTGGCTATATCTAGTATCGGTAACATTACTCCATTTATGAGGCAGCACTGTCATGATGTAATGACTTTCTAAAGGACTCACCTCAACACAGCAATGAAATTCCAAAAGGGTATAGAGGAGTCATTCCACCTGCGAACATCCTGCCCTGGATCCTCCACAGTTCATGTTTAATTCATATCTTCTGCAAACACAGTATACATCCATTCTATACTCCATAGCTCCCAACATCCTCACGTATTCCAACAGCAACTCAACAGCAACTCACAGGTCCAAACTCTCAGCTAAATCAGACATAACTAGACCTAAAACATCCTGAGGCAAATTCTGTCTAGCTAGGATGTTTTAACTCAAAGTGTTAAGGTTAAGTGCTTCTCAAACACAGTGGAAGGGCATACATCAAAAAAGAAATGGACAACAGGACCCACGTAAATTCACACAGGGAAAGCAACATTAGACCCTAAACTCTATACCAGTTCTCTGCATGTGTTCTCTATTGGACACACAGTGGTGGTTGACACCACAAAGCCTTTGGCAACCCTGCTTCTTTGGCTTTGTAAGTTCATCTATCATATATTTTTCTTCCACAAAGCTCTAAAGCAGAGAGAGACTGCCGAGAGGATGGGTTTTACTCCATCTTCCAGGAAATTGTTCTCCATTTACACCATAGATTGGCTAACTATACTTCCATCAGCATTCTGTCAAATTACCTAAGCACTCTTCTTAGAGGATTCAGACTTTCTCTACAGCACCCTTCTTTCTCCCAATCCTCACCAGCACAAACCTCAATATTTTGCTAGTGACAATACTGGTTTTCTGGCCTGCTCTTCCAAATTCTTCTGGTTTTTATCCAGCTTCAAAGCTGCTTCCACATGTTCAACTATTTGCTATAGTGATAGTCTCACTTTTCAATATCAATTTTCTTTTTTAGTCTGTTTTGTGATGCAGTCGCTATACCACAGACTGGGTCAATCATAATCAGTAGAAGTTTTTTTTTGTCTCACAGTTCTGGAGACTGGGAAGTCTGAGATTGAGAGACTGCATCTGGGAGGTGTTTCATGCTATGTCTAAAAAGACAGCAGGACAAACACAAAGTATGATAGAGAGAAGAAAAAAGCTCAAAGAAATTCACCTTTTTTTGAGAGACTTTTGAGAGTTAGAAAAGCCTACAAACCATAACAAATAATCTATTCTAAACATGGCAGTTGTAGCTGAACATCTTTGATATTTTCTCCAGTTTCTTACTAATTTAAAACACTTTGTAGTCTGTGAGCTGGGAGTTGTAAACCTTAAAAAGGTTGTATTATCAAACATTTAAAACAAATGTAGAAAAATTCATATGTAAAATCTTAATTAAAAACACATAAGAGGTAGAATACTAATTTATAGGAGCTATTTCTAACAAAGAAATAATCTATAATTAAGTTTCAAACATGATTATGAACATAGATCACCATTTCAAAATATGTCTGGATTGAAAGAATGCCACGGTTTATAAAACTGTAATACTTCTGGTGAGATGATTTTTATGGCTAAGAAAAACAAAAGGTAAGATTTTAAGCAAAAATTTAATATCAATCAAAGTGTTTTATTTCATTTATTTTTTCTTTTTTTATTGTAATTAATAATGCACCTACTAGCTGGCGAATGTAACCTTAACCCCTCTATACATTACAATAAAAATATAAATAAATTCTAATAAACATTTTATGATCTCTATAAAAATTCTGAAAAATATCTCCAAATTATCATATGATGTGAAAGAATACAATCTATATGGCTTCATCACATTAGGATACATCATAAATTAAACTTACAAGACACTATCACAAGATAATTGATACACTGATAATAGAGAAATATCGAAATTGTTACTCTAGGACTAAAGGATTCGTTTTAGCATTAAAGAAATTGCATGCCTAGACATCTCTAGCCATAAAAGAAATACAAATCAAAACAACTCTCAGATTCCACCTCACTCCAGTTAGAATGGCCATGATTAAGAAATCTAAAAACAGCAGATGCTGGCAGGGATGTGGCCAGGAGGGATCACTACTACACTGCTGATGAGAGTGCAAACTCGTTCAACCAGTATGGAAAGCAGCAGTATGGCAGTTTCTCAAAAGACTAAACATAGAGCTCCCCTATGACCCAGCAATTCCACTACTTGGCATTTACCCAATCGTCCAGAAACAAGGACATGCTAAATCCACTAGCACAGCGATGTTCATTGCAGCACTATTCACCATAGCAAAGATATGGAACCAACCTAGATGTCCCTCAGTTGATGAGTGGATCAACAAGTTGTGGTATTTGTACACAATGGAATTCTATGCTGTGGTCAGAAAGAATGACATCGCCCCATTTGGAAGGAAATGGAAAGACTTAGAAAAAAATCATAGTAAGTGAAGTAAACCAGACTCAAAGGAACATAGGCTCACTGGTTTCCCTCATTTGTCAAAATCAGTAGAAACCTTGGGCTCTTCTAGCAGAGATTTGCAATAGAGCAAAACCTAGACACACAAGGTCTGTATACAGTATGACGCTAAATGAAAGGACCTCTAGGATATAGAAACAAAAGCCATATAATGAGTGATTATTGTCCTTAATGTGCTATGTTATCTCTCATCTCTTTTGCTGTCCCTTCGTTATCTCATATTGTTACAGTATTTCGCCGGGTTATCTGATATATTGCATACATGCGTATTTGCTTATTTGAAGTCCGACAGGAAAGGGGGGAAAACAAGATGAGGGGCGGGGGTAGGGGGAGGGAAATGGGGACCAAGACATGAGAAAGGGTATCAATGTTTGTGAAGTAATGCACCCTGTATCTGGTGAATATAATGTAACCCTTTTATTAATTACAATAAAAATATATTAAGAAGAAGAAGAAGAAGAAGAAGAAGAAGAAGAAGAAGAAGGAGGAGGAGGAGGAGGAGGAGGAGGAGGAGGAGGAGCAGGAGGAGGAGGAGGAAGAGGAGAAGGAAGAAGAGGAGGAGGAGGAAGAGGAGGAGGAGGAGGAAGAGGAGGAGGAGGAGAAGGAGGAGGAAGAAATTGCATGCCCTGGAGTGCATTCTAAATTATTCACAGAACTAGTAATTGTCTTCACAGAATCTGTCAATAATTAATTTTCCTAACTTAATGCATTTCAACAGAATCTCTCTAAATTTCCATATTCAAGAAAAATGTTTATAAAATATAATAAATATATGTACAAAATTTGATAAAGTTTCGGCAAAGTTAGATATATGATAAACATTGGGAGCTCAGGTCTATAAGTGTGATATATTGTTTTCATTCTATTTCTGGCTTCTCTCTAGAGAACAGTTAATGTAGAGATCACATCTCTAGAGCTCATCTCTCTAGCTTGACCCTTCCTTATTTCTTATATCCATTCTGATAATGTGCACCTTCATAATATACTTTTTAATACTGTAATTGCAAGTATTGGAAAAGGGGTAGATTGAGTTTTTTTGACAATAGAGGTGAATTCTACGGTGATTATATTTAAGGTAATTACTAGCTATCCACATTGGTGGAAGCATCACCTTGACAATAAAATTAAATTAAAAATAAATAAATATAAAATATCTACAGCCATTCGCTCTAAAATCAGGAATGAGACAAGGATGCCCACTCTCTCCACTACTCTTTAACATACTACTAGAATTCCTAGGCAGTGCAATAAGGCAAGAAGCAAGCATAAAGGGGATCCAAGTAGGGAAAGAGGAAATAAAACTATCCCTCTTTGCAGATGAATGAAATGAAGAATTTGATATATTATTATATGTTAATCTTTTAACACAGTCATGAATTCTGTTTCTAAAACACCGAGTAGTTGGGCAATTGAAATAAGCACACTTTAAGACCAGCACAAAATTTTTTCCTACAGTACTTACAATTAAACCTCATTTTAGTAACATCACAATATTCGCGAAAAAATCTTAGTCTCTCTTTCAGATAGATATACTAATTAATTATATTCTCTTCATCAAACAAAATAGTGGGATTAGATCAATGCTGTGCATATTTATACAAATAATATAACCTTCACTTTTTGTGAGGAAAGGAATGCCCTACCAAATGAGGACTAGTTAAAATGTGGAAGAATATACCCTTGGTAGTGGGGTAGCTATTTTTACAATGAAACCTGAACTTTGTCTAACAAGTTCCCTGGGGAATTAAGAGAAAAACACATTGAAATAGAGAATATAAATTTTAGCACAAAATTACATGGACTAACTTTAGACTTTAGAGTAAATATTCACATTGTATACAACAGGACTGAATTTCTCATGAATAAAATATACAAAATTATCAATACTTAATTTTGTCTAGAAAGTAAAATGCATAATTGCCCAAACATTTCTCACTGGTTTTTAAAATGTACATGATACTTCAGATGATGACAGTTTTTGGTATTGGAAATGATTATACAATAAATTCTAACTGGTCTGAAAAAAAGGAAGTAAAGTGCAGAGGAAAGCAATTCATGAGGGGCCGAGAGCATGGCCTAGTGGTTGAGTGTTTCTCTAACATTCATGAACCCCTGGGTTTGATTCCTTAGTACCACATAAACAGAAAAAAGCTGTAAGTGGTGCTGTGGCTGTGGTAGAGTGCTAGCCTAGACAAAAACACAAGGACAGTGCCCAGGCACTGAGTTCAAGCCCAGGACTGCCCAAAGGAAGAAGCAATTAATGAAGGAAGCATGTATATCTAAGTCATCAATGCCATAGAAATGATTTATTTTATGGAATACATTTTGACTCATATGTCAAGAATTTTTGTGACTCAGAAAATGCATTATTTGGGGCTGGGAGCATAGCCTAGCAGTAGAGTGCTTACCTAGTATTCTCAAAGCCCTAGGTTCAATTCCTCAGAACCACATACTTAGAAAAAGCCAGAAGTGGTACTGTGGCTCAAGTGGAAATATTATTTTCACCCAGTATAATCTCAGTTGCAATCAAACTATAAACAAATGGCTTTGTCCTAACAGACATGTATTTCCAGTTTTCACATCCTTATAGTCTACAAAGTTACAAAACTAATGTAAATAAACATAGTAACCATAAAGGCTTTTTCTTGCACTCAAATGGCATAGCAGTATTCATTTTATATACTCATTAGAAAAGTCCCACAGAAATTCAATACTGTTGTCAGAGGATGCTTGGAAAATGGTGGCTCTATTGAACACCAACTTGGTTAACTTGTTTTCATCAGCAGTAGCTGAGAATAGCAGGAGGACAGGACCTACAAGAGACAAGCAAGGTTCTATCTCCTTTATCCATCCAAAGGAGACACAGTTTCTCTGCATCAGAGGCAAATTTTGACAACAGTGTTATAGATGCTAGAGGGTTCTTGCAGGCCTGAATTTGTAGCCCATAACTCCTCTAGTAATTACAGGAAAAGTAAATGGAAAGCACCCAGTGCCTGACACTGGAAGATGAAAGAAGAACGGAAATAAGAATGTTCACTTCAGAACATCCAGAGGTGACAGACTACTGCCAACTACTGTAACCTCAGGTCTCATGTGTGAAGAGCAAAGCAACTTATATTCCTTAGAAGTTCCGTCCATTAACGTACTGAGGAAGTAGTGTGAAAAAAAATTACCACAAGTTCAATGGAACCCAACTTTAAATAAGATCATAAGAGTACATCAATATATTTAAGAAAAGAATAAAGCAAGTTCCTGGAAACTGACTACATCCTCATAACAAGAAGATATAACAAAAGACATGGGAATCTCTTATCTACTTTTCTTAAAAGCCACAAGTGGTGCTGTGGCTCAAGTGATAGAGCTCTAGCCTTGAGAAAGCCCAAGGACAGTGCTCAGGCCTCTGAGTTCAAGACCCAGGACTGGAAAAAAAAATCATCAACATGAACTCTTGTAACAATGTCTGAAACATGACTGATTCTCAATAAATTTGTTGGTGTTGAATGCATAAGCAGGTAAGTGATTGAACAAAGTTGACGCATCAAGTAAACTTTGTGGTTCCACATCCTCAATTACATCCTCAATTTTAGTATGGTGCTGATCTCTTTTACAAACTACCAGAAGGCATGGTGGAATTTGTGTAGGGTGACTGCCGTGAACAGTGAGTGCTGAAATTGTGGTCTTTCATTCAGCAAAAGTCAGTGAATGCCAGGCAGACGCCATGCCTGTGATAGACAGCCTCGTTTGTGCACAATTACTTTCTTGAACCTTTCCCACATTTCCTTGTAGGCAGAGTATCATTCTTGCTCCAGTGATTTCAGGCTCAGTCCAGTCACTTGCTACAGCCAGCAGAAAGCCCCTGGCTGTGATTTTTTTGCTGCCTCTGGGCACAAGTGGGAAGGGGAGTGGTATGGTGTGCTGATCCCTGGCTCTGAGAAATGCATCATGGGAGCAGCATGCTCCAGATGGTGATTGGCTGTATCTTCAGCTTGGGCTCTGAGTGAAAAGACATACGGAATGCAGGCAATCCCATCAGGATGAAAGCTTTCCACAGCCTCATAACATGAACCAAAAAAATCATTTTTGTTACATGCCTCTGGATATACTGGGGTTGTTTCTGCTGCATAATAACTAGAGAATAGCATTAACTATTTCAGTGTCTACTGTGAATGCTGGAAAAGATGAGAACACATTATTCGTGGTCATATCTGCATCCCAGAGGCCAGAGCCACATGTCTGGTAGCCTGGTGACATTTGTCAAATGAAAGGGATTATACAAATATCACAAATGCCTGTAATGAGCTTGAGAAGCCTGAACCTCATCTGTCAGCACTTTGCAACAGCTTCGCATTGCCATGAGCAAACCCTTTCCAGGGAGTATGCCCTGCATTTCCCATCTAGCAGGCAGACATTGCTATACTGTCAATTCTTTTCCCTCAGCCACCATACTTGAGTGAGCGTGTGATTGCCTGGGTGGGTATGTGTGGGTGAGTTCACTGCTGGTGTGGTATCATCAGTACATTCCCATACTCATAGTCAGCATGATTCTCACCAGCTCTACTCTTCTGTGAGCCCATACTGCTTCTTAAAATTTGGTCAGAGTATAATGCCTGCTG
Organism: Megascapheus bottae; assembly: GCF_031878675.1. Lineage (NCBI taxonomy): Eukaryota > Metazoa > Chordata > Mammalia > Rodentia > Geomyidae > Megascapheus > Megascapheus bottae. The sequence goes on from NC_143510.1 coordinate 11,644,040, forward strand.
AAGTCCTTTTAATTATTCTTCCCTATACCTTCTTACTATCAGAAGAAGCTTATTTAGAAGGAACCAGGGCTTAATGAGCTATTTTATCCAAACTAGCCACATAGCAAGTAACAAGTCTCACACCGCTTTGATAACTCAATGTATATACTCCAGCAGAAAGATCAGTTTAAAAATTCTGAAACTGTTCTATCAAACCACTAGCATTTCCCCCCCCCCACAGCCCCCACCCGTCTTGGCTTTCCCCCCTTATGTTTGGTATGGTTCATCAGTGAAATGTTATGTTTTAAGCTTTTCTCCTAAATGACTGTATGTCATTTCTTCATTCCATTTCTTCATGATTAAATGCATAAGTGTTTTATGTTTGTAGGACTGTTTCCCAGTTCCCCTAGGTCAATTATTTTTCTTTCAGATAATTGTTATAAATTCTAATGGTCCTTTCTCTTTCTGAAACATCCATTGTAATACCTCCTCTCTTTTTATCTAATTTTATTTAATTTTATATTGTTTATTTCTTAGTATAGATGAAGGACTTTAATATTTCTTTTTTTTTCCAGTCCTGGGTTTGAGCTCAGACCTTAACACTGTCCTTGGATTTTCTCAAGGGTAGCGCTCTACCACCTGAGCCTCAGCACCACTTCCGGTTTTTCTATGTATGTGGTACCAGCAATCGAACCCGGATCTTCATGCATGCTAGGCAAGCACTTTAACCACTAGGCCAAACTCGCGGCCCCTGAAGGACTTTAATTTTTTTTTAATTTTTTATTGTAATTAGTAAAAGGGTTACATGATATTTGCCAGATAGGAGGTGCATTAATTCACATACATTGATACCCTTTCACATGTCTTGGTACCCATTGCCCTACCCCTCGCCCCCCCACCCATCTTGGTTTTCTCCCCTTCCCTATCCAATTTCAAATAACCAAGTACAACTAAATTCAATATATAAGATAAGAAAGTGAGATACTCTAACAATATGAGATGACCAAGATAGAGCAAAGGAGATGAGAGACACCACAGTACATTAAAGACAACAATCATTCGTTATATGGCTTTTGTTTCAATATCCTGGAGGTCCTTTCAATTAGCTTCATACTGTATGGCCTTATGTATCAAGATTTTGCTCTATTGCAGATCTCTGCTAGTAGAGCCCAAGGTTTCTACTGATTTTGACAAATGAGGGAAACCATGGAGCCTAAGTTCCTTTGAGTCTGGCTTACTTCACTTAATATGATTTTTTTTAAGTCTTTCCATTTCCTCAAAACTAATCTCCAAAGTAACAACCATCCCATTAAAAAATGGGCCAAAGACTTAAAGAGAGTCTTCTCTGAAGAAGAAACAAAAATGGCCTATAGACATACGAAGAAATGCTCAACATCTCTGGTCATAAAAGAAATGCAAATCAAAACAACTCTAAGATTCCACCTCACTCCAGTTAGAATGGCGAGGATCAGGACAACGAATAATAACAGATGCTGGAGGGGATTTGGCCAGGAGGGATCACTACTACAATGTTGGTGGGAGTGCAAACTCGTTCAACCACTATCAAAAGCAGTGTGGCACTGCCTTAAAAGGCTAAACATAGAACTCCCCTATGACCCAGCAATTCCACTACTTGGCATTTACCCAATCATCCAGAAACAAGGCATACTAAATCCACTAGCACAACCATGTTCATTGCAGCACTATTCACCATAGCAAAGATATGGAACCAACCTTGATGTCCCTCAATTCATGAGTGGATCAACAAGTTGTGGTATTTGCACACAATGGAATTCTTTGCTGCTGTCAGAAAGAAGGACTTTAATTTTTATAAGAAATAATTATTAGTTCACTGATTTTTGTCTTTACTGATTTTCCATTTTCTTTGTTTCTATTGTTGTTTTGGTTCTACATTAAATACTAATTTCTGCAAACTGGACTTCATTTGTCGTTTTTTTTCAATGTCATTATAATGTGTAATGTATAATGTTAGGTTACTTATTTGAAACACTTCTTGTTTCTTTTTTGACTGTCCTGGGTTTTGAACTCAAGGTTTTATGTTTGCTAAGAAGGTGCTCGGTCACTTGAACCAAAACTCCAGATCTATATTGCAGTTATTTTTAAGATAGAGCCTCAGTGATGGACCTTGATACTCCTGTCCACTCTTCTCAGACTAGCTGGACTACTAGCACATGCCGCCATTCCCAGCACCTGTTGAAGTGGGATCTCATGAAAGCTTCTGCCTATACTAAATTCTGATTTTCCAGATCTCTGCCTCCTGTACAGCTGGGGTGATAGGTGTGTGCAATTGGTTATGAGAGATCTTATGACCTTTCTCCCTCCAGGATGACCTTCAATGGCCTGGGCAGTTTTGCTTTATATATTTACTCTTATGATAGTGATCATGTATTTACCACTATTATGATTTCTTGGTGAATTGGAACTTACATAACTACATATTGTTTCTGTTTATGTCTTAGAACAATTTTTACTGAAATTCTACTCTGTATGATATAAATATAGCCACTTCATTCTTTTTTTTTGCTTGCCTTTTGCATGGGATGTCTATTCTTTTCCTTCACTTTCAGCCTACACATGCCCTTAAATGTAAAGTAAGTTACTTATAGCCAACATATAGTTTGATTTTAAGCTACACGTGCACATGCACAAATACATATAAAATTTTTGAACTCAGGCACGCTTACTTGATTTACGTGGTTGGCCAGAACTCTACCATTTAAGTCAGTACAGCCCTGCTCTTTGCTTGTTATTTTACAGATGTGGTCTAGAAAACTCCTCACTGACTGGCCTTGGACCACAATCCTTCGGATCTCAACCTGCTGAGTAACTATGATTACAGGCCTGACACACCAGTCTCCAAACTCATCCTGTTTTCCATGTAGCCTCTCTAAGACAATAGTAATGTAAATGTCTCTTGTGCCATGAATATTTCATACTTTCTTATTATCACATTTCTCTCCCTTCCAAGGTAACTTTCTTTGTTTTAAAGTTCATGTGATCAAATGGGGTCTACCTAAATTTTACAATTGAGGAGAGTTTCCTTATTTTAAAACCTGGTCTACAAACTTAATCCTATCTGTAAGGCCCTTTTTGCTATAGAATGCAACATATTCATAACTTGTAGAGATTAGGAATCATTATCATACCTACTACAGTCACAAATCCAAGAAACAAATACTCATGAATACTACTTACACCGAACAAAACAGATCTGTTGTCCTAATCATAACTCAGGGATCTCTAGGAAATAAATGTCATCAACAGAATATTACTCTTAAAATAAAGCTCTTAAATTAACTTCATGAAGATAAATACATTATTTAATTTTACAATCTTTATCGCTATATGCAGTCGCTAGTACTACACAAAGGTCAAGGTGCTGTGGTGTGGGATATATGAATAGTTAATAACCAACATTTGTTCTCAGTCTTCCTCCATTTGGAAGAATAGATGGAGTCATTACTATTGTGTACAGTGCCTTGAAGCCAGTATAAATAAGTCACTTTTTTATTGGGCTTGATTTATATAAACTATTAAACATTTTCAATGGGTCAAAAGACAACATTGCCCCACAGAGTCATCTGTCATTTGTTTATTCTCATTAGCTGTATGAAAAATAAACCATGGAACTACATAAAAATATATTGGCTACTTTATGTCCCTCATTGTAGTTATCTACCTAAACAGGCTTTTTGTGAGGTTTTGTAATCTGAAGCAAGGTCACTGTCATCTAGTTATCACCTTGTCTTGGGTCCAAAAAATAGAACACAGTCCTGTAACAAGTTCTACGAAGTAGGTTTATTAGTTACAAGAATAGGAGTCCAAGATCCACTGCAAGCTGGTTCCTAACGCTAAAGAAAGCTCTCCACAGCAGTCGCCTCACTTGCACCACAGGTGAAGGATTCCCCAAAAGTTTCATCTTAAGTTTTACACGAGGACAGATGAGTTTCTGTGTTAAAGGGCATCTGTCTCCTAAATGGGACTAGAATGAGCACAGATGTTTTCATCATGACAAATTTATCATCTTGATAAATTGCATTCCTATACAATACAACCTACAGTTAATTTTGAGCATTACAAACGATGCAAAGGAAAGAAATGGGTCTCTCTAAGGCCACTCAGAAAAATGTTCCACAGAAATGAATTTAACTAATCGAGAATTTATTTACATGTGCTTTTGAAAGTTTAATACCTTCATAACCCATTATTTTATATAGTATTTTGTCTCTTCAAAGTAAAGGACAATATAACAGCTTCCATTTACTAAGTACACACTGTGTACCAGCATGGCCCTTAGTGTTTATGAATATCTGCTCATCTAATGTTCACAGAAATTTGAGGCATTTACTCTTAATAACCTCGGAGGTTTTTCAAAGAAAACAGTGAAGCACAGAGTGGCTTGTTCAAGGTCATCTAGGTTGTAAATGAATGCAGTAAGTTTTGAAGCTAAGCAGCAGCTTTCAGAACCCATATTTACATCCATTAAGCTACAATGCCAAGGATGAAAGCCTAAAAAGGGGTAGATATACCTCTGTACTCCAACTACCATTTTTAAGGTCAGTGTAAATGTTTGGAGGTGTGTAAGCAAAATTGCAATTGTGCCTTTCTTCAACTACACTAGATATAAAGTGCATGCTATAAGTAGAAATGGCAGAGTAAGGGTAAGAGATGACAGGAGATTAGGAAGAGGAATGAATATTTTGACTAGTTAGAAAGGCTGGTAGCGCTAAGAAATGTCTGAAACACAATGAACTAGATATAATCCCGGAATTCTAGCTCTGCTGCTATTGTGGGGCACATCTTCAACTAAAATAAGAAGTGGAATCTAAAACCCAGACTAAATTAGACTCATATTTTCTAAAGATTATCTAATTTAATTATATTATTGTATAAATTACAGAAACACTGCCTTTGGCCACGAAGTCAATTTACTATTTTTTTCATCTTTTTTTTTTTAACATTTCTCTCTTTACTTTTTTTTTTTTGCCAGTCCTGGGCTTGAGCTCAGAGCCTGAGCCCTGTCCTTGGACTTTCTCAAGGCTAGCACTCTACCACTTGAGCCTCAGCACCATTTCCAGCTTTTGTCTATGTATGTGGTACCAAGGAATCGAACCTGGGTCTTCGTGCATGCTAGGCAAGCACTTTAACCACTAGGCCAAACTCCCGGCCCCAAATAGATTTTGGTAGCTCTTTTTTTTGCCAGTCCTGGGCTTGGGCTCAGGGCCTGAGCACTGTCCTTGGACTTTCTCAAGGCTAGAACTCTACCACTTGAGCCTCAGCACCACTTCGGGGTTTTTTCTATGTATGTGGTACCGAGGTTTTTTCATCTTTTTAACAAGATTCTCTTAAATGAAATTTTTCATTAAATTAATGCATTCATGTAATTTTACTCAAGCCAAGAAAACTGAATAGATATTATCATCTAAAGCAGGGAGTCTGGGACCACAGTGTCCTGGACCAGTCCACTCTTGTCTGTAAAATTCAGTGTTTCAACCAAAAGGGATTATTTCCACATTCCATTCTGATAGAATGTTTTGCTCAGGGTCCAGTAAGAACTTCTGGGAAAAGGTATTCTGTTTAGCCATTTATTAAGCACCTTAATTCATAAATAAAAACAACCCCCAAAGGATCAACAGTTGGTGAAATTATGTAGGACAGATATATAGACAGGAAGACTCTGGGCATTACATCTTTTGTAAAGGCTCATGGATAAATAGTAGCTAAAAACTCCAGGATTTAGCTTCCTGTGTTTCTGATTTCTCTGGATGGGGAACTTTCTATGACTAATAGCACCCTTTGGCATCTGTTTCCCTAGGGGGAAAATACATTAGCCATAGAAAGATTAAATATAATGATTGTGATTTCCATTTCTGGGACAAGGCCTTTTCATCAATAATTATGATTCGGTGCCAAACTGGCAATCTTTAAGCACTGGCCCTATCGTTCATAATAATGAGCAGATTCATAACCCATGCTCCTTAGCTGTAGAAGGCTAATTAGGACTTTAACCAAAAACACCACTCATGTGAACTGCTCACAGAGGTCACTGGCTTCAGAACACCAGTTCTGGCCAAATGAACTCCATGTGCTGATCAGGAGTAAAGAGTACCTGCACTAGAAAAGAAAGTTACAGCTCAGAGTGTAACCCTCAGAGAGAGGCAAGTTTTAATTCCTGCAGGAGTATGTACTTAAACATGCAAATGGAAATCACAGCCAAATCAAATATTCCAAAGGGCAGTGAACAACTATGGATAAAATATGAAATACCACATGCTCACAGGTGGATGAGGACAAAATAAGTCAAAACATTAAAATTTATTAAATATGTATGATGATAACAAAAGACCAATTTTTGTCTGAGCTTTTTTTTGTTTACCTAAGATATCTACTAACTGCAGAAAAGATTTTAAAATATATTACTCGTCTAATATGCAGGCTACCAAACAGTACTCACTGGATTTGCTCTGACACTGCACTTTCTAATTTATAAGTCATTAATCACACATTTTCTGATGCTTTTCAGTCTCACTGTTGTCCTACAACAAGCCCTGCAGGAAAAGGATTTATTTATTCTCACAGTATCCCCAAGAGCCTAGTTAAGAGCTTGCCACTGCATGTCACTTGTATATTACACGTACACATTTTATCTATTCCACAGGTCATAATGAAGAAAATTCATGAAGGACCTCCCTGCCTCTCCGTCAAAGGAAAGCAATGAGGCTTCATTGGGCAGACCATAAAGTGCCCTGCAAAACACACGGAGGACGAGAGAAACTTATAAATGAGTTTTTGGCTGTAGAGTGGAAAAGCTTATAATTTATTTTAGGCTCTTTACCAGAATTTTGCTCCCAGGAGATAACAAATGGTCAACACACCACCAGGCCACCACTCACTAGCTATTCCCTGGTCTGTTTGAAGCACACATTGTTGATCTACTGCCTCTCACTCCCCTTTACATTGTAATTTGGTAAAGTAACAATAAAGTCTGGATTAAAGTTCATTATGTATGAAGCTAACTGTAGTAATCCATATGCTATGCTTCATTTGCACAATTCACTGTACCTATTTCCAGTGGTCGATTTTACCTTTTATTATTGATCCAATGTTATTTCAGGAGCTAAGGTAAATGAATGCCTTTGCAAGTTCGTACAATGGCTCATATCTTCTTTGTGCAGAGTGTCCTTGAACTTTTGCTGAATTACTGTAAGGAATCAGAATTCCCAATTCTATTTTCACAGTCTAGTATCCTAAAGAAAACCTACTAGTTGCTTTTATGAATTTTGAAGCAGTCTAAAAGCTGTAAGAAGGAAAGAAGCCTGAAAAAGATCAGAGGTGACTGAAGAATCCATCCGAAGGTCATTCACTAAACAGGCATGACTTTCTCTAAGTCGGAGACATGAGTATCTGTGTAATTCACAGATTGTGACAAAAGACAACATTTAGTGCCTCTCATAGCTATTCCTTTCTCATACTCTGTACTGAGAGAAAAATATGGTGAGATAAAGGTTGTTTACAAAGTGCAAGTGTATAGGCAAAAATGCAACTCAGATACATGCCTATTAATTTTCAAGAGGCCACAAACAAGAATTGCTCTAAAATTTCCTTGGCTTAAAAATACCATGATAACTTTCAAAACTACTGAAAACTTTAGAAAGCATATGATTATGTGAGCTTTATCAACTTATATTTTTCAAATGTGAAGTTGAAATCAAGTAACTAAAAACAGTTTGGTTATTCAACCATCTTGTAGGCCATGTTCACAAGAATTATATATTTAATGAGCTACTGATATACTCTAACAAAAATATGTGGTGAAAACTGCATTAACTTTTGACAAATCGTACACATCTCTCTAGTATTTGACTTGATAGAAGACAATATTTCTTATATTTTGTTCTGAATTAAATCTGCTTGGATTTGTCATTCTGGTTATGCTGCATGAACAAAATTTGAAGTTATTCAGATAAGAAAGTTAGAAAAGGGATATGAAATCAAAAGAGTAGTTTAGCTTACAATCTGATCAAGTATCATCATTCCAGCAGAAGTACTTTGTGAATGAGTCTCACCATGCCACACAAACTGTTTAAAAGTATGCACTCAATGTACTGAGATTTATTGACAGTATCTCACTACTCTACAAGGACATGGGGTTGTCTGATCACAATTAGGCCTGAGCACTTGGTAGTAACAGTTACAAAAACTACTAGTGTAGTGTCCTTTCAGTGATATACTAAGGCTTTACAGCGCCTTTGCCTATTATTGAGTTTGTACCAGTGAAGCAAACCTCAAACACACACAAAAAAACAGCAAATAATGCTTTATCATTACTATGGAAACCTTATCTTCTAACCTCCTAAAATCTCAAGGAAACCTAGGGGTCTGAAAACTCCATGTTGAGTCCCATCGTCTTAGCATGTAGCAGATGCAAACACTATGCTCTGTGTTTAACTAAGAATACAAGGAAAACGGGGATGGCCTATGGTCTGCATTTTTGTTCAACCTGTCAGCCTGCTCTAAGTTAATTGTCACAGAAATGAAGCTTCAGCAAGCCAACAGAAGCATTCCACATGCAAGAACCAAAAACAAAAATTGATAAGAACAAATGACATCATTTAAGTTGCCCAACTCACAGCTAAATAATGTCGTATGTTTGTATGTACAACTCTCTTCAGCCACACTATCCTCTCATGAACACGTTCCAGTTCCTACTCCCTCTGCTTCATTCCTCTTTTAATCCAACATACTTCTCATCATAAATAGCAGTTTCCTGATTATGTTTTGCTAACACATACTAAAGCATTCTTAAAATATTATCTCTGGGTGGCTTAACTACATTTAAAAGCTGTATTCTAGCCCAAAGCAATTAAAAATGGTGTAATCTAAATCTCTGGATGATAAAATTCTAAGGAGAAAACAAAATGCATATAGTTCCTAATTATCTTTGCATGCATTTTAAATCTTTCCAGAGGACAGAATATCATTTAAACATGAATAATTGTACTGCAGAGGAAATGAGTTCATCCTAGAATGCAATCTGCAAAGATAACAGTTTACTTCACTCAATGGTGGTTGAAACTTTGGCTAAATCAAATATATGAGTAAAAATCTCTTCAGGAATAAGGCAGAAAGTTTGAGAGAAGAAAGATGCAATCAATATTTCCAATTCTAAATTACAGGCTTACTAACCTGTACCATACTGCAGATGTTGCTTGATGTGTTATAAGCAAACGATAGCAAATTTCCTCCTACACAGAATAAAATTATTACCTTGGCGCAAATTTTTTTTTAAAAGAGATGATGTGAGACCGGGAGTTTGGCCTACTGTCTAGAGTGCTTGCCTAGCATTAACAAAGACTGGGGTTCAATTCCTCTGTACCACATACATAGAAAAAATGTGGAAGTGGTGCTGTGGTTCAAGTGGTAAAGCACTAGCCTTGAGAAAGCCCAAGGACAATGCTCTGGCCCTGAGCTGGCAAAAAAAAAGAAAGATGATGTGAGATAAAGTGATTATCTCTCACTAAGTTACAACTTGAAAATTGGTCCCAACTGAAATCTATTCTGCCTTTAGGCATTAAAACATGGTTAATGATACCTCATATCAGTCACTTACGTGCTATTTAGGTCTTCATAATTGAATAATATTTTATCATAAAAAGGAGTACACACTGAGGTTGGGTAATTTTCCCAGTATATATTTGTTAAAGGACTTTCTGTGTCCAACATTATGGCAAACAGACGGATGAATTCTTTGTTATAAGTACCTACAAGACAGAAGAAATTTAGTTATGTTCTTCCTAGGATCTTAGTACAATAATCTATATATCAAAGACCCTAAGAGAAATGGATATTGTAATTTTGAATGTTCTGATAAAATTTAAAAGACAAATTTTAATACTTATACATAAGAATTATGCCTTACATTTTCTAGAATTCCTGTAATGCAAACATAAATATATACCAGCTGAGTGGTGTTTTATTCAATAAACAGCTCTAGTTTAATTTCAACAAACAAAAAATGGAATCCTGTATACTTCCTGTCAATCTTTCATAGCCTTTAGCAGTTCATATTAATAAGAACAGTACAGATTTCTAGTTGTGGTGTTACAAAGCTTTATTATCTAGCATTTAGGGATCTATAAATGTAGGTGTCTTATTATCATCCAATGTTCAGATTGTAGCCACAACATAATTATTACATATTGGAACTTTATTTATAACATTATTTTTCAAAGATTATCAAAACTGTCTCTGAAACACTGGCTAAAATATTTATGGTGACATCTTTCTTTGACCCAAAAATTTAAAATCTAAACTAACCTAACATTGCATAACCTACAGAAAAAAATGGAACAAAGTGCCACTAAGAAATTAAAAGATAGACCAGAAATCTTTTTCCCTATAAGTATGGGCTAGAAGATTTTGGACAACTCATAGAAATAGAATGTATCCGGATCATCACTCTTACAGCCAATTTTTTCTCTCTCTCTCTCATTTTGTTTTAGTCCATCATGGACTAGAACTCTGGTCCTGGGTGTGTCAAATGAGACAAAGCATTGGAGTTTTTGGTTTTTTGTGGGTTTTTTTTTTTGCCAGTCCTGGGCTTGATCTCAGAGCCTGAGCACTGTCCTTGGACTTTCTCAAGACTAGAGCTCTACCACTTGAGCCTCAACACCACGTCCAGCTTTTATCTATGTATGTGGTACCGAGGAATTAAACCGGGTCTTCGTGCATACTAGGCAAGCACTCTACCACTAGGCCAAAAGCCCAGCCCCAGGAACTGGGTTTCTAACTAAACTATCCTTCCATAGAAGTATTAGAATTGTTACTTATTTATAGATCTAAATATCTGTATGTAATATTTGATTTTAAACAAATTTGTATTTCTCTATATATGCAAGCAGAAATATAGAAACAGATACACATATATATGAATATTATATACATATTTTGGGGCACAAGGCTGGTACTCTACCATTTTGATCCACATCTACACTTCCTGATTGTTAATGGAGTTGAGAGTCTCATGGATTTTCTTAATGAGTGCTGGCTTCGAATCTTGACTCAAATATCGCAGCCTCCTATTAGTAGCTAGGATTACAGATATGAGTCACCAGTACATGACTTCCAACAGTGTTTTCAAATATTCTGATCTGAAAAATCTCCACATTAAAATCTTTTAAATTAAAATTTCATTACTTTTAAGTACCTGCTATAAACTTAAGAAAAAATGGATTTATCTTTCTTGGTAAAGAAATAAGAATAATTTACATATTTGTCTATTGGTTATCAGTTTAAAAAGTGTACCACTTTACTTTGTCAAAAACATTTGTCTATTAATTATCAGTTTAAAAGGTATATTACTTTACTTTGTTAAACTGCATGGAGGAAAAATGGCTAGTAGTAAACATTATCACCAGCAACTTATATTTATAAAGAATTTTATAAAGTGAAATAAGTTCAAATTACCACCATTATAAATTTATGAAGTAGTGAAAACAAATTACCATATAATTACCATCCAAGTTCATCCTGATTAATAAGTACATTTCTAAGAAAAACAAGGTTTTTGAAAAGGATGACCATACTTAGAATTCAAAAAGTACTCTTTTTCCCATGAGTCCTGCTGAGATGGATAAACTGCCACTCACATTAGGTACAGTGGCTTGTGGCTGTCTGTAATCACAGCTACCCAGGAAGATTGAGCAAAAACATTAGTTAAGGCCTGGTCTCAAACCATGAGACAAGTGTGTCAGTTCATACCTAGCATCCCAGCTACAAAGAAGTCCATGAGAAGGAAGGCCAGTCCCAGGCAACAACACAAGATACTATTCAACAATAAGTAAAGTGACAAGGTCTGAAGGGATGGCTTGTGTTGACCGCCTGACTAGAAAGCATCAAGTGTTCAGTGTAAGTCCCAATACCAGTAATGATAACAACTGTCCAATAGCTGATATTAAAAACTTCCAAAGTCCCTTCAGTTACAGTGGTGTCTTTAGAGACTGGAAATCCCCATTCTCTAAACAAAAGCTCACTCTGGACTCCACAGGAAGAATATCTGTGGTGGTCACCCAGCTTCCACCCTAAAAAACTGCCAGGGCTCCCTTGACTTTCCAAATGCTCTAAGTAAAACTGGTCCAACCATTGTGAGACCCAAACAAACGGTAAACAATGAGAGGAATGTGTTTTATTTCTCACACTGAGCAACTCCTTTCTGAAAACCTTTTAATAAAAATCTTATGATCTGAATTTGATTATTTGAAATAGGAAAGGGAAGGGGGAAAACAAGATGATTGAGAGTGGGTGGGGAGGGAAATGGGGACAAAATATGAGAAGGGGTATCAATGTATGAGAAGTAATGCACCTACTAGCTGGCGAATGTAACCTTAACCCCTCTATACATTACAATAAAAATATAAATAAATACTAATAAACATTTTATGATCTCTATAAAAATTATGAAAAATATCTCCAAATTATCATATGATGTGAAAGAATACAATCTATATGGCTTCATCACATTAGGATACATCAATAAATTAAACTTACAAGACACTATCACAAGATAATTGATACACTGATAATAGAGAAATATCGAAATTGTTACTCTAGAACTAAAGGATTCGTTTTAGCGTTAAAGAAATTGCATGCCTAGACATCTCTAGCCATAAAAGAAATACAAATCAAAACAACTCTAAGATTCCACCTCACTCCAGTTAGAATGGCCATGATTAAGAAATCAAAAACAGCAGATGTTGGCAGGGATGTGGCCAGGAGGGATCATTACTGCACTGCTGATGAGAGTAAAAACTCGTTCAACCAGTATGGAAAGCAGCAGTATGGCAGTTTCTCAAAAGACTGAACATAGAGCTCCCCTATGACCCAGCAATTCCACTACTTGGCATTTACCCAATCGTCCAGAAACAAGGACATGCTAAATCCACTAGCACAGCGATGTTCATTGCAGCACTATTCACCATAGCAAAGATATGGAACCAACCTAGATGTCCCTCAGTTGATGAGTGGATCAACAAGTTGTGGTATTTGTACACAATGGAATTCTATGCTGCGGTCAGAAAGAATGACATCGCCCCATTTGTATGGAAATGGAAAGACTTAGAAAAAAATCATAGTAAGTGAAGTAAGCCAGACTCAAAGGAACATAGGCTCAATGGTTTCCCTCATTTGTCAAAATCAGTAGAAACCTTGGGCTCTTCTAGCAGAGATTTGCAATAGAGCAAAACCTAGACACATAAGGTCTGTATACAGTATGACGCTAAATGAAAGGACCTCTAGGATATAGAAACAAAAGCCATATAATGAGTGATTATTGTCCTTAATGTGCTATGTTATCTCTCATCTCTTTTGCTGTCCCTTCGTTATCTCATATTGTTACAGTATTTCGCCGGGTTATCTGATATATTGTATACATGCATATTTGGTTATTTGAAGTTCGACAGGAAAGGGGGGAAAACAAGATGAGGGGCGGGGTATGGGGAGGGAAATGGGGACCAAGACATGAGAAAGGGTATGAATGTTTGTGAAGTAATGCACCCTCTATCTGGTGAATATAATGTAACCCTTTTATTAATTACAATAAAAATATATTAAGAAGAAGAAGAAGAAGAAGAAGGAGAAGAAGGAGAAGAAGAAGAAGAAGAAGAAGAAGAAGAAGAAGAAGAAGAAGAAGAAGAAGAAGAGGAAGAAGAAGAAGAAGGAGGAGGAGGATGACGAGGAGGAAGAGGAGGAGGAGGAGGAGGAGCAGGAGGAGGAGGAGGAGGACGAGGAGGAGGAGGAGGAGGAAGACGAGGAGAAGGAGGAGGAAGAGGAGGAGGAGGAAGAGGAAGAGGAAGAGGAGGAGGAGGAGGAGGAAGAAATTGCATGCCCTGGAGTGCATTCTAAATTACTCACAACACCTAGTAATTATCTTCACAGAATCTGTCAATAATTAATTTTCCTAACTTAATGCATTTCAACAGAATCTCTCTAAATTTCCATATAAAGGAAAAATGTTTATAAAATATAATAAATATGAGTATAAAATTTGATAAAGTTTCAGCAAAGTTAGATATAAGAAAAACATTGGGAGCTCAGGTCTATAAGTGTGACATATTGTTTTCATTCCATTTCTGGCTTCTCTCTAGAGAACAGTTAATGTAGAGATCACATCTCTAGAGCTCATCTCTCTAGCTTGACCCTTCCTCATTTCTTACATATCCATTCTGATAATGTGCACCTTCATAATATACTTTTTAATACTGTAATTGCAAAGATTGGAAAAGGGGTAGATTTAGTTCTTTGACAATAGAGGTGAATTCTACGGTGTTTATATTTAAGGTAATTACTAGCTATCCACATTGGTGGAAGCATCACCTTGACAATAAAATTAAATTAACAATAAATAAATATAAAATATCTAAAGCCATTCGCTCTAAAATCAGGAACAAGACAAGGATGCCCACTCTCTCCATTACTCTTTAACATAGTACTAGAATTCCTAGCCAGTGCAATAAGGCAAGAAGCAAGCATAAAGGGGATCCAAGTAGGGAAAGAGGAAATAAAACTATCCCTCTTTGCAGATGACATGATTCTGAATTTAAAAAATCCTACAGACTCCACTCCCAGCTCCTTGAGCTGATTCAAAACTTTGGAAGAGTAGCAGGCTATAAAAATCAACCCTCAAAAATCAACTGCCTTCCTTTATGCCAACAGTGAGAGGAATCAGGAAAGCAACTCCTTTCACAATAGCCTCAAAGAAAATGAAGTACCTAGGAATTAGCTTAACTAAGAATGTAAAGGACCTTTTTGATGAAAACTTTAAAACCCTAAAAAAGAAAATTAAAGCAGAACTAAGGAAATGGGAAAACCTCCCACGCTCCTGGATTGGAAGAATCAACATTGTGAAAATGACAATCTTGCCAAGGGTTATCTACAAATTCAATGCAATACCCATCAATATCCCAATGGCATTCTTTAAAGAAATAGAAGAGGCAATTCAAAATTTCATATGGAATAATAAAAGACCCCATATAGCAAAAACACTTCTTAGCAGAAAGAACAGCGCTGGAGGAATTTCAATTCCAAACTTTAAGACTCTATTACAGAGCTATTGTGACTAAAACAGCTTGGTACTGGCACAAGAACAGGCCTGAAGACTAATGGAATAGAACTGAGGACCCAGATCCTAAACCACAGACCTATGGCCACCTAATCTTTGACAAGGGAGCCAAAAAAATAGAATGGAAGAAACACACCCTCTTCAACAAGTTGTGCTGGCAGAACTGGGTAAGCACCTGCAGAAACCTAAAGTTGGATCCTTCTTTGTCACCTTGCACTAGAATTAACTCCAAATGGATCAAAGACCTGGAGGTAAAAGCTGACACATTGAAAAATTTACAGGAAGGAATAGCTGTTACACTAGGCCTCCTTGGCACAGGTCGAAACTTTCTTAATAAGGACCAAGAATCACAACAAATCAGAGAAAGGCTGGATAAGTGGGACTGCATTAAACTGTGGAGCTTTTGTTTGGCAAAGGACATAGGTAGTAAATTAAATAGGAAGCCTACAGAGTGGGAGAAGATCTTCACCAACCAAACAACGGACAAAGGCTTCATATCTAAAATATATCAACAACTCAAAAAATTCAATCAGTCCAAAACTAATCTCCCAAGTAACAACCACCCCATTAAAAATGGGCCAAAGACTTAAAGACAGTCTTCTCTGAAAAAGAAACAACAATGGCCTATAGATACATGAAGAAATGCTCAACATCTCTGGTCATAAAAGAAATGCAAATCAAAACAACTCTAAGATTCCACCTCACTCCAGTTAGAATGGCCAGGATCAGGAAAACGAATAATAACAGATGCTGGAGGGGATGTGGCCAGGAGGGATCACTACTACACTATTGGTGGGAGTGCAAACTCGTTCAACCACTATGGAAAGCAGTGTGGCAGTGCCTCAAAAGCCTAAACATAGAACTCCCCTATGACCCAGCAATTCCACTACTTGGCATTTACCCAATCATCCAGAAAAAAGGGCATACTAAATGCACTAGCACAACAATGTTCATTGCAGCACTATGTACCATTGCAAAGATATGGAACCAACCTAGATGTCCCTCAGTTGATGAGTGGATCAACAAGTTGTGGTATTTGTACACAATGGAATTCTATGCTGCTGTCAGAAAGAATGACATCGCCCCATTTGTTAGGAAATGGAAAGACTTAGAAAAAAATCATATTAAGTGAAGTAAGCCAGACTCAAAGGAACTTAGGCTCAGTGGTGTCCCTCATTCGTCATAATCAGTAGAAACCTTGAGCTCTACTAGCCAAGATATGCAATAGAGCAAAATCTTGATACATAAGGCCATATAGTATGAAGCTAATTGAAAGGACCTCCAGGATATTGAAACAAAAGCCATATAATGAACGATGGTTGTCCTTAATGTATTATATTGTATCTCATCTTTGCTGTCCCTTGGTTATCTCATATTGTTACAGTATCTCACTTTGTTATCTGATATATTGAATTTAGTTGTACTTGGTTATTTGAAATTTGATAGGGAAGCGGGGAAAACCAAGACAGTGGGAGGTGGGGGGATTGTAATGGGTACCAAGACATGTGCAAGGGTATCAATGTGTGTGAATTAATGCACCTTCTATCTGGCAAATATCATGTAACCCTTTTACTAATTACAATAAAAATTTTTTTTAAAAAAGTCTAATAATTTATCACTCAAAAAATAAAATTTAACAGCAAAATTTTGCCTGTCACCTGTGGCACACTTTTATATGGTAAAAGACTTAAAAGTAAAACAAAATACATAAAAATATCAACACGTGCCTAACACATAAATAATATACTTCTTATTGTTTGCAATAAACATATTATTCAACTGGCTAGTATATGTTTGACACGGATTGCATTCACTAATTGCATTTGTCATCTAGTGTGGTGAAAATTAAAGTGTGCTGGGACATATGAACCTTTAAATGAACGTAATTAATAAAGCGCATTCATGAACACTCATCGCAAACAACCATATATAATTATGTCCTTAAGAATTAAAAGCCTTAATCTCATCATTATTTCTTCAGAGTAATATGTAAGAATTTGATTAATAAACTCTAAATACTTATTAAGCCATCTACTTCTCTCTGGATTCAATTCTCGATAACTCACTGTAAGTGAACATCATTAACGCTAATGGTCATTGCTGAAAATATATGTGACTCTTCTTAATATCTTGGCTATCATCATTAGCAAATTATACAATTCCTCTCCCAGGCTTTAGGGGTTTGATTTTGTTTTGGCAAAATGGAGAAGTATTTAGCATAATCTGATTACAGCTCATACTTGAAATAATGAAAATTTCCTTATTTTCCAAAGTTCCATGCTATAATATATACATAGCACAGTTATGAAAAATTAAAACATAAAAATATCTAAGTACACTATTTATTAAGGTGGAAATTAATGAATATTCCTATTTTGAAAAATGAACAATAATCTCTCTATATAGCCTAGTTCCTGAAAACATGAAAAAGTGCAATTGACAAAATCTATGTACCAAACTTAAAATCAGTTACTTTAACCTAGATGGCAAAGGAGTACTTCATTTTTTCTGTATTATTACAAGATACATTTTTCTTGCTTAACTTTGATTAAATATAAAAAGAATACCGCTCAGTGCCCCAATTTCAAGATAAGAATCCTTTAGTGTCTACTTATCATATTTGGGGAAGTTAGGTATTCTAATTCTTACAACACTTAAAGACAAACAACAGTATCTTCATTTTTCAGACTGAGAAAAACAAAAGCAACTACCATTCCCTAAGCCATATAGCAGACACTAAGTAGACCCTGTCTGACTCTAAAGCATGATTACTCAATATTCCTTCAATAAGCCTATCTTGGTATGTTCATAGAATAATCTCACAACTGCAAATATCAAAGGACTAAGTACTATATGGCCTTGTACTTTAATGAGACACTATATCTTTTTTATGTTTCTTTTTAATTCTAAAGGTGATATCCAAAGGGATTATTAATTATATGTCACTTCAAACGTAGTGTCAAACATAGTGTCTAGTGAGTATCATTGCTGAATTAGGTCTCCTTGGTTCTACCATTTTTGTGATTTTTCCTTCTTCTCCCCTACTCACTTACAAGACAAAGGGTAGAGAAATCAAAAACAGAGACAAAAGGGAAAAATCAGAAGATAAAAAGAACCACAAACAGTATAATAAAAAGAAAACATCTTGTTTTCATTTCTTGGAGTTCAATTCCATAAGCAGCAACGTTTTCTATGATCATATGCACATAATTACTGAGCCCTTGTGATCCTCTCCTAAGAATATCCTCCTTTAGTCTCCCTGTGTGAATGCTTTAAAGTCCTGACCAAAGTATAATATTTTGTCTTTTACTATTCATAAAGTTTACATGTAGATTTATAAGCACATTCTAATTATTACAAGTGAGGAAAATCATGCACCCTATGTTTCTTTTGGTCTGGCTTACTTCATTTAATATAATTTTTTCCAAGTCTTTCTATTTCCATATGAATAGGGCAATGAGACACTACCTCTTGAAAAAGTGGTGAGACCTAATAAACTGACATGCATATAATACTGGGTGACTAGGTCAAAGTGGACAGTCACAACATTCCCTTCACCATTAATCTGTGGGCACTCAGCAGCATTCCTTGGATGAATGACATCAGTCCCTAGTTTAATATAAATGTATCATTGCCTCCTAGTATTAAAATGTGTTTGCCAGGACTGTGTGAAGGTACTTTCATCTATTTCATGCAAAGAATAAGCCATGAAACATTTTTCTTCATTTAGTGCACATATACCATTGTAAGCTCTAAGCTGTATTATTCCCTTTGTCACTAAGAGAAAAACCTATAAACTGTCTGGTTAGGAAAAGTGTTTTGCAGGTCGTCATACAACAAAAGAGATCACTGGCAAATTTGGCAGTTAATTGCCTCTGATTCCCAGAAGAAGCCACATGCTGACAATGATACAAATTGCTTTAGAAAACTACTTCTAAATAGAAGATATCAGACCAGAACATAAACCCAAATGAAGTGGATAACTTTACATGCTTCCCTAATCATCTTCATTCACAAGGAAGAAACTGACTGTTTTTTGTATAGTGAGAATTGGTGTCAAAATAATCACATTTGTTAGATCATTTTTTGTGGTATATAATAGGCTTTTTTTTGGCTAGTCCTGGCGCTTGTACTTGGGGCCTGAGCACTGTCCTTGGGCTGTCCTCAAGGCTAACACTCTACCACATCAACCACAGTATCACTTCTGGATTTTTCTGTGTATGTGGTATTGAGGAATCAACCCCAGGGCTTCTTCAAGAATGCTAGGCAAGCACTCTACCACTAGGCCACATTCCCAACCCCCTATTATAGGCTTTTATGCCAGAATCTATATTACGGTTCCATACTCATAAAATAATTAATTTAAAATGCTTTGGACTCCAAAGAGAACTTTTCAGAGATTACGTCTAGTTGACTGAGCCACTCAATCAGAAATAAAACACAAAATTAGTTGGCCCATAGTTTTTCCAAAAATATGATACTATAATTCTAATTTAATTTTTTATTAGTCAAACTTATGAACATACATTCAAAAAGTTTTACTACTAATGAGCCACTAATTCATACAAAAAAACAAATGCTTTCTATTGTATTTGACCTAGTCTGTAATTCATAAATTGTGAATAAAAATAATAAAATATCTGAAATAGGATAGGAAAGGGGGAATACAAGATGAGGGGATCAGGGGAGGGAAACTGGGCCAAAAACATGAGAAGGGGTATCAATGTATGTGAAATAATGCACCTTCTTTCTGGCAAATATAATGTAACCCTTCTATTAATTATAATAAAAAGGAATATAAAATAAAAATTATAAAATATACAATTTCAGTATATAGTTATGAATTAAAAATTACGATAATCTCCATTTATTAATTCATCTACTTATCCAAAGAAATAAATGTTAAAAATCAATTATTAATAAAATAATTCATTAGGTATTGAATATTTAGGTACTAAATATTTAAGTTTATTAATCAATAATTGCTTTAACTGCAACTATTAAAGATACCAACTAAAACTGTAAGTTTTAAAATAATCAAAAAACTTAGGAACCCATGTACATAAAAGATTTTGATGTCTTTTCAATATTTATTACACTAAAGTCTGACCATTTAATTGATTAAATGTTATCAATGTTTCTGCATTTCAAAATCCTGAACATTTTGACAAATGTGCAAGATCATTAGTTGTACTGAAATTTCCTGGAGACACTATGAAATGTGTTCTCAATGGGATATTAATTAATTCAGAAATAAGTTTCTGTTGATTATCCTCGAGCTAGACATAAATGTTAATAGAAGATCACTGCTTAAGAGATGATGAGATGTTTTTAAATAAAATGGACTGGAAGACTGGTTTTTGTCTTTATTTTTTTAATCCCTCAATTGCCTGGCAATCACAGGGTTCTTTATTTTTTCTTTTCTTTTAATTGTATTTTATTGTCAAAATGATATATACAGGGGTTACAGTAACATTCATCTGGTAGTGGGTACATTATTTCTTGAACATTGATACCCATTCCCATGTGTTTATTTCATCTATTGCCAACATAGTTAAAAAGTAAAAGCAAGATTCTTAATTTACTCCATTGTATAAATTTCAGGAATACTGTGAAGAAGAACTACAGAATTACTCATACCATGGTGGTCAACTTTACTAGAGATATCAGAAAAATGTTCTCATAGGAAATGTCACTTAAGCAAACCAGTAGTTGTCATATAGCAAAAGTGGTATAGGTAAAACTAGGAAGATAGGTTGGGGAGATAAAGCATGCCAGGTCTATGGGAAGCTCTGAGGCTGGAGAAGGCATAAAAACACATGAGGCTGAAGGTAGGTGACTGTAAATGGAATGAACAGGTATGGGAAAGCCCTTGCTATATGAACTCTTAAATATGTGTGTATGTATTTGTAGGGTAATGTGCAGAGGGTTGCTGTTACATAAGTCAAGTATTGAATACATTTTTAACAGTGTCACCCGTTCCCTTGCTCTCTCCCAGTTTTTTCTCTCATCCTCACCTGGTGAGTATCACTGCTGCAATTTTTTAACCTTTAGTCCCATCCTCTTAAAAACAGATTAACAAAACAAAAACAAACAGCAACAAATTATTTTTTTTGCCAGTCCTGGGCTTGAGCTCAGAGCCTGAGCCCTGTCCTTGGACTTTCTCAAGACTAAAGTTCTACCACTTGAGCCTCAACACCACTTCTGGCTTTTTTCTATGTATGTGGTACTGAGGAATCGAACCCGGATCTTCATGCATGCTAGGCAAGCACTCTACCACTAGGCCAAACTCTTGGCCCAACAAATTTTTTAAAATACCCTCTTCTTTCTGCTTCCTGGAGTTGAATAGATATTATTTTATATGCACATAGCTATTGAATCTTTGTGATCCTCTGTCAAGATTATCCTCCTTTGGTCTCACTGTGTCAATGTCTGGAGACCAGTGTATTTTTTTATCTTGTAATATTGAGTGTGTTTACTTGCAGATTGATAGGCATATTTTAGTTACCACAAATAAGAGAAATCAAGCAGTCTGTTTCTTTGGGTTTGGCTTACTTCACTTAATATACAGAAATACAAATACAAAGAACGTTGAGATTCTACCTTACTGGAGTTAAAATGGCCATTATCAAAAAAGTAATAACAACAAATACTGGTAGGATGTGGCCAAAAGGAACTCTACTACACTACTGGTAAGAATGGGAACTTGTTCAACCACTCTGGAAAGCAGTACAGAGGTTCTTCAAAGTTGAAACATTAGAGCTTCCCTATGATCCAGCAATTCTACTTCTGGGCATTTATCCAATATAACACAAAATGCAATTCTACTCTTCCATCAGAGAGAATGATTTTGTACCATAGAAACACATAAATCAAAACTGAAGCCCTGATCTTTGTCCTGGGTGGCAGAGGAATGTAGTACAAGTCTTCAAAGTGTGCTGGCAATGAGAAGGAAGGGTTTGGGCAGGAGTTGGTAAAAGGTTATGGCATCAAATATGGCTTTACTTTACCACGATGTTTAATCCCATGTAATTACAGGGATATTTTCCTACTACACTAATTGCAGAGAGAGTTATTCTTAAATTTCAAAATCCTTTCATGTATGCAGGGATATGAACTACATTTACTGTCACAGAATTATTACACACAGATTACTTCTTACTTTCTAATTTATCAATCATTTTATCATGACAACTTTTGTACAGTTTTAAGATCTTCAGAATTTCATATCATTACTAATTATGATAAAAAGAAATCATGTATCATGTAACCTTAACCTATAGGTGAGTCTTGACCCCCAGAGGAAACTAGCTAAGTCCCTTCTCACCTAACTACAAGATTCTCTCCCAATTTCCCTGCCACAGAGCCTCCTAGATCAAGGTGATTTGCACGAGTCCTGCTCTTTCCTGAGATTCATGTATCAGTTCTGTGCATGCCCTTAAAATGCCTCAAAAAAGGTAAACCCTTCCACACACAGGAACAGAGGGCATCCATGCCTGAATCTAGTCATCTCCCACAGCTCCTGTCTTCTCATACAATGTCCTTCTTCCTGTAAACTTGAGTAACTATTATAAACTACTGCCATGTCCATCTGTCCAATGCTGTGATCCCTATATTCATCCATCTCTAGAAACTTGAGGCAGAATCTATCCACCACAAAGGACATGAGCAGGCAGTCATTAAACTAACAATTGGAGAAAGAAAACAGCCTGGGAAAATATGTTTGAAAGTGATGAAGTGCTTTACAAATATAAATGAGACCTCTATATTAAGCAAAGTTTCCCTATTTTTACTTTGAAAGTACCCTGCACTGCTTTATAGATAATTGAGGCCAATAAAATGAACTTGTTTCTTTCTAATGGTTGTTTCTCCCAAGATCATACAATTACTAAGCATTAAAGCTGGGATTTAAAATGTTTTGTTTGTCTGAACCCCAGGCCTTTATTGCTTCTATTCTGCCATTTTGCTATCATGTACCCCTCCCCCACACTCCTTCAAGAACAAAATGCAATAAATGATTACTATTTCTATTTAAAGGAATATAAACAATCAAGAATTGATTTTCTTAAAAATAATTTGTCATTATTCTCCTACTATCCACCCAGAATTGTAGGAAAATAACCATATACAAAGCTTTTAGGCCTAGTTCCTCCATCACTGTCATTTTCTGACAGGTACAAATAGAAGATCTAACACATGAAAGGGCTAACACACACACACACACACACAATAACACAACACATGAAAGGTTTAACACACACACACACACACACACAATAACACAATACATGGCTACGATTGCTGCCTACTCCACACAGCCTTGTGAAATTGCTAATTCTCATATAAAGAAGAGGAGGTTTTTCTCTACTCAATCAACACAGAGTGCATGTGCACCAAGAAGAAAGTGTAGTCATAATATTTTAACTGGGAAACCACAGATTATGCTGTTAATGTTATAATGTTTAAATGTGTTCATGACACCATTTATTTAGCACCCAACTTGGCCAATGTCTTGGGAAGATGTTTCAAAAAGCAAAGTCTAGTGTGTTAAGAAAGTACTGATAAGTGAACGTGATCATTACTCACGTGTGCCAGGGTCTGAAGTGTGGACTGTTAGGCCAAGGGAGGGTCCAGAATGCAGTGCTGGGACAATCCTGTGGCCAGCTTCAATCTGGAAAATAAAAGATGACCACGTTATCTTACACTAGCAAATTAAATGCAGACATTGCTCATAGTATCAGGAATCAAAAGCAAGCTTGTGCTTCTTCTACATAATCTTCAACGTGGAGAAAAGACTTTCGTGTCTATTGTGACATTTACATTGCACATATGCTTGTATAAAACTAAATGGCAATATAAAGTATTTAGTCATGATTAGTCAGAATTAACAACAATTCAAAACCCAAGTTAGCAGAGTAGAGAAGCTCTTTCTTCTCAAAAGTCAGCTATGCCTTCTATAACTGTACACACACACACACACACACACACACACACACACACACACACACACACACACACACACTACAAGTGCCTGCATTTTGCCTTTCTAAATTCATAGTACTCAGGCAATTTTCCAAATAAGAAAAATTGTAGAAAGAGGAGGAAGCGCTGGATTTTATTTAAGCCACCAGCATCTACTGAGTGTCTAATGTCTACTTGGAACCTGGTGCACTTTGAACATATATGTTAACTCAAATGTACACCATCTCTCAAATATGCCCCATGGTTAGCAAGAAGCAGAGATCTGCCCACCACTTTATTCTGACTGTTTTGATTCCATACCGTTCACTGGTAAACATTTGTGTCTTTCCACATGCGAACTGGCTGCTTCATCACCAGATGGAAAGCTCGTTGAAGAAAGAACTCCTTCCTATCTGCTCCATGCAGAGGTGTACACCCTGCCCTCCATAGGGACCTTCTATGTTGAATATGTACTATAATATGAAGAGGTTTCCCATACAACTCTCAGCAGCAATGATTCATCAGAACTCAACAATTAAGCAAAAAGCTGTATTATTTGGGGGGATAGTTTATTACAGCACAAACAGACTATTACTAGCAAACAAAAAAAAGCCTCCTCCTATGACAAGGTCCAGAGACCAAGCACGGTTTCTGTTATCCTCTCCCAGTGGACTAGCACAGACCATTCTTAATTTCCCCAGCCATGATGTATGACAACCGACATCAAACATTGTCAGCCACAGAAGTTTACTTAAGCCCTCTTGTCCAGGGGTCTTGCCCCTGTTAATCAAATAGGAATAAAACTCCTATGAAACTGACATTATCAAGTCAATCTCTAGCCTCTTCTAAGGCCAAAGTGATAAGGCAATGACCCCATCAGCCTCAAGTATGAGTCAATACCTCATTGCACAGAGTCAATACTTCAATGCTAAGAGAATGCAAGGTGAGGGATTTTTGCAAACAGAGTGCAACAACACCATGAAAAAAAGATGGAGCCTCGTTCTGAAAATATGAGAAAATATCCCTGTGGACATTGGTAGATACCCAGATCTGGAACATAAATGGGGGTTAACAAAAGCCAGAGGTTTATAAATGGAGGCCAGAGGGTTAGAAGTTTGGCCTAGTGGTAGAGTGCTTGCCTAATATGAGCAAAAACCCAGATTTGATTCCTCAGTACAACATACACAGAAAAAAGCCAGAAGTGGTGCTGTGACTCAAGTGGGAGAGCTCTACCTTGAGGAAGCCAAAGGACAGTGCTCAGGTCCTCAGTTAAACCCAGGACTGGCAAAGATAAATAAATAAGGCCAGATGTATAAAGAGATAGGAAAAGAGAGGTGGCAGAGGCATGCAAAGTGAACAAACAACATATGAAGATCTGGAGACACAAATTTTCAAAATGTATGCATTTAAATTCATCTTTCAACTCTCAGGTGCATCCTTTTGTATTTTATATCAAGGAAAAAAACAACTCCTTACTTTGGCCAATGCATTTTAAATTCCAGTCTTAGTCTTATGCTGCTGTTTATCTAATCAAATATGTTTATTGAGAGTTACTATGTATTAAACATAACCCAGAATACTGTCAATATAACTATAAACCTCAGTTCTCACTATTAATGGGGCATTTTATCTAAAACGAATTGGCGCTGTTTTACAAGTTGGGATTATAAAAGAAAGGAAAACTATAAATTGGAGTAATAGGCTAAGTCATTAAGATTATAATGATCTAAAAGGAGTTAGGCAGGTAACAGACAGAGGATAGGAAGAAGACAATGGACAGCAGTACTGGAAAAGCTTCACTGCAGCATATGAAAGGAACTAGTCGGGGAAACTTGAAGTGCTCCAGGAGCAAAAAGGAAATTAATACTCCTGGGCAGACAGCAAAAGAAATGGTAAGGTAGACATCTCATGGTAGAAGGCCTTCTGGAAGAAGGAAAGGAAGAATCCTTAGTTCTTAATGCAAAGTGAGGGTTACAAAGGGATTTCTAGAACTATTCAGTTTTTTTTGTAAGAACAGCTGTAAGTTTAAGGATATCTGTGAGATAAATTTCTGTCCTGAACATGGTGTTTTCTCATCATCCAATACGGCACCACAGACACATGCATGTACATGAACACTCTCTCCCTCCCTGTCTCTTTCTCTGTCTCTCCCTCTCTCTCTCCCTCCCTCCTGTCTCTGTCTCTGTCTCTCTTGCTCTCTCTGTCTCTCTCCCTTCCTCCTGTCTCTGTCTCTGTCTCTCTCCCTCCCTCCTGGCTCTGGCTCTGTCTCTGTCTCTGTCTGTCTATGTCTCTCTTGCTCTCTCTGTCTCTCTGTGTCTGTCTTTCTCTCTGTCTCTCTCTCTGTCTCTGTCCCTGTCTCTCTCTCTGTCTCTGTCCCTGTCTCTCTGTCTCTGTCTCTGTCCCTGTCTCTCTCTCTCTCTCTCTCTCTCTCTCTCTCTTTCTCTCTCTCTCTCTCTCTCTCTCTGAGTGATTTTGTGCCTTTCCAAGAGCAGACTAGTGCTGTATGACTCCCACCAGCTATGAGACAAGAAGAGGTCCTGCATTTACTTAAGAAGGGGCAGAACCCAGGAGTTGTGGTATTTGTACACAATGGAATTCTATGCTGCTGTCAGAAAGAATGACATCGCCCCATTTGTTAGGAAATGGAAAGACTTAGAAAAAATCATATTAAGTGAAGTAAGCCAGACTCAAAGGAACTTAGGCTCAATGGTTTCCCTCATTCGTCATAATCAGTAGAAATCTTGGGCTCTACTAGCAGAGATCTGCAATAGAGCAAAATCTTGATACATAAGGCCATATAGTATGAAGCTAATTGAAAGGACCTCCAGGACATTGAAACAAAAGCCATATAACGAATGATTGTTTTCCTTAATGTACTATGTTGTCTCTCATCTCCTTTGCTGTCCCTTGGTTATCTCATATTGTTATTGTATCTCACTTTATTATCTGATATATTGAATTTATTTGTATTTGGGTATTTGAAATTTGATAGGGACAGGGGGAAAACCAAGACGGGTGGGGGGTGTGGGGGGTAGGGTAATGGGTACCAAGACATGTGAAAGGGTATCAATGTATGTGAATTAATGCACCTTCTATCTGGCAAATATCATGTAACCCTTTTACTAATTACAATAAAAAATAAAGAAAGAAAAGAAACAGCATGTGCACTGTTTTGCTTGCAGGCATAGAAATTACATTATTCAAAAAATATTTTCTACATAGTAGGTAGGGTAGCTACACTGGACATGAAAGGGCGGGGACAATTAATATGGATGAAACAGTCCTGTTTCATTAACTTTCCACCTTATTGTTCATTTATTTTTTCAAATTTTGGGTTTGTCTGAGAGATGAGAGATTCTCTTCTCTCTTTGATTATATCAGAATAAAAATAGATATTGGTCTGGAGGTGTGGCTCAAATACTAGAGCAGCAGATGTGCAAGCAAGTTGAGCAAATATGAAGCCATAAGTTCAAACCAAGTATTTTCTAAAATCATCATCATCATCAATAAAAATAATAAATAGCATAAGCTGGGGACAAGGCAGAAAAGTTCATGAAATGTTAATTTCTAATTAATCAGCAAAAAGAAAAAATTCAGAAGTGGAGATATGGGCTCAAGTGGTAGAGCATGAAATAGTTGAAATAGCCAAGTGAGAGCTCAAGGTCCTGAGTTCATGTCCCAGTGGTGCTTCTCTTAATCATATATGAATGCACATATACACACAGGACTGAAAATGTACATGGTATACACTGCCAAATACACAGCTCACTCCCTCCAGCAGCTCCTAAAACCTGTTTTTAGGTTGCAGGTTTGAAGTCTATAGCAACTCCACATCTCTTAGGCACCTTATTTCAAAGAGGATTGAACAGAGGGACCAGGAAAAGACTTAATTAACTAGGGCAGTATTTCTCGAGATATTTGTTGTTGACATTGCAAAAGGGACAACATATTATATTTGATTTCCCATTTTCAAAGCAGAAGGAAAGGCAATCCACAACATAGGAAACATTTCACTTTCCTTCCTATTTTAATCAATCTTGAAAGAAAGACTGGGGTGGGAACACTTAAAGCATAATTCTGCGGTTATTGAAAACCCCAAGAATGATGAACTTCATGCATATGATGTTGAAATAACACACAATGAATTGTAGGCACTCTGAACGGCAGTGAAATTTACAACTCCTTTCCTCTGTTCCAAAATAAAAAAAGAATTTCTATCTTCCCAGCAAGTGGTCTCCAAAATAAATGCTGTTCTCACACCCATGAACAAAGAAATAACTTGGGGCAAGAAAGCACAGTGTGTTTTTATTTACAAATTATATACATCTCATCACTTTACTAACATGCTGCCAAATATAAAAACTGAAAAATAAACTGTATGAGATATAAAATGCATAGCGTATTAGGCATCTCAGTATTTTTCCCCACATTGTCTGACATACTGTTCCACATAACTCAAATACTGACTATGATGATGTCTCGTGCATAACTATAAATTTCTACCTCCCTAAATATCCCTTCCACACAGCTGAAAACAAAAAACTTGAAGATAACTCTTATTGCTGGCATGCCTCTTTTAGAGAGCCTAAAAGGACAGAAATAAGTTGAGACCATAAATGATTCTCTCAATTTGGGTAGGTACGATACTAACTGAGTGCTTTCCAGGTGTGAGGCATTGTAATGTCTTGTGTTTAATTTTCCCCAAAACTCCATGTGGTAGATCATCTTCCCAGTTAACAGCTAAAGAAACTGAGGACTAACGTACCTTAGAATTGGCTAGTTAGAAAACAGTAGCAAACTGTGTAAGAATCCTTTCTTGACTGAATTTATTCTGGGTCCATGGCTCACCAGAGAGAAGCTTGGATTCCCAAGGGGATCCTTAGCAACATGGGAAGGAGGGGGAAATTTGGGTTGTCTGGAGGCACAGGGAGACGTCAGGGTTCCTCTCATCTTTTGGTAGAAGCGAGGGATGCTAATATTCTGACGTGGACAGGACAGTCCAAGAACATACCTACAGTGCTGTGGAGGGAGAATCAAGAGGTATCAGAGACGAATGACGAGCCAGATATGTTCATCACAGTGCAATTTGTAATAGCTGAGTATTCCAAGACTCAATAAATTACAGTGTATCTATTTATCAGAGCTCTGTGGCTACTAGCATGACACTTTTTCAAAAGAATAACCATATGAAAAAATTCACACTTCCTATTTACATGTGCAAAAGCAATATTCACCAAAACATTCATATTCACAAGTCCTAAAAGTAATCTGGTTAGCAGGGCTGTTGTGTTAGAAAAGTATTTATATGTTTATGTATGCACATGGGAAATACTTTGGAAGACATCAGCCAAAGTTTTAATTACTATTTGTTGCTGAAGTATAGTCGAGAGTCCATATAAAATATTTTATGACAGAATCATTATGAATAGCCACACATACCACTGTAAGAAGGAAACACTCATAAGTAATATAATCTATTATCTCAAAGTCCTTATGAATTCCGTAAGGCAAAGTTTTGATACCCATCTTTTCAGAATGTGTCACTGGCAGCATTTTATTTCGTTTTATTTTCTGACATCAAGTTCTTTAATAATAGAAAAGAAAAGCACCAGGTGTTTCTCACCAGGTGCCTTTGCAATGGCAGCAGAGTTCACTGGTATTTTTTTCAGAGCCAGAATAGCACCTACTATTCACATGCCCTATCTTTAAAGCCTTCATTGTTTCACTATGATTCAAAAGTGAACTTACTCACTCCCGCCCACACAGCAAGAACAATACGATCACGACACTGAACTGAATAAATGCTTGAAACTTCATAAATACTAAGTATCTCATCTCAGAATGTCTTATGAGTAGAAATCATTATGATGCTGTCTGCCATATAATTTATCATCATCATCATCATCATCATTTGGGTTTTTGTTCTGGTACTGGTGATGGAACTCCATCACCTGAGCCACACCACCAGTCCAACATTTTGCTGGTTAATTGGAAATGAAGAATTTTCTGTTTGGACTAGCTTCAAACTGATCCTCCAGGTCTCAGCATAGTGACTAGGTAGGATTTCATATGTCAGCCACTGGTGTCTTGCTCAGAAGTCTTACTTTATTAGAACACAGTCTAACAAATTACCCTTTATTTTACTGACAAGTACCTCATTGTGACCTGGAAAAAAATACAACTAAAATGGCAGCAAACCTTCAAAAATACCATGAGATTTATATCGGCCAAAAAAACTGCTAAGAAAAAGTTTATTCCCCAATACAGATGAAAAATTTGACTTACAGTAGCAAGACAAACAACAAAAAAGAAAGAGCTGGACAAATATAAAAAGAAGATAAGAATTGTGATTTCTTTCAAAATTGTAATGATTAAATAAAATAAAATTTGCTTATTTTCATCTTCAAGGAATCCAAATGGTTTACATTGTATCTAGCATACAGACTATTACTAAATAATAACAGTTAACAATATCACAAAGTATAAAGGTTTTCAGAAACATAAAAATGTTAGAAGGTATTTCAGAAACTTCTTTGATTCAAATTAGAGAAGATATATCTAATTATGACATGATATGAAAAGGAATGCTGTATAAACTAAGTAAGCAAAGATATTTGCCAGTAATATTAAAAGTAATTCCTGAATGTTTCTCAAGTATGTGAAATACAGAGAAAATCAATGCATAGCATGACAATGCCACTTGTCAAAACAGTCTGTTAATTATCTTTATCATGCTCTTGGCAAAATAGGATACTGTTGGACAAATAACATCTTCACATAATTTAAATCCATGCTATGTTTTATTAATTTATTTTTATTTTTTTTAAATTTTATGTTTTTATTGTAATTAGTAAAAGGGTTACATGATATTTGCCAGATAGAAGGTGCATTAATTCACATACATTGATACCCATTCACATTATTAATTTAGATCCTCCGTTTACCCCAAGAGGGGGTGGAGATGATTGGCTACATCTTCTGTTGCAAATATACACAAAGCCTTATTTGCAATGGAACAAAAACACAAATTTAGAATTGGATTGACGAATGTCCAAAACCCAACTCTACTACTTCAGTGCCTGTCTTTGCACAATTTACATAATACTACTGACCTTCCGTGTCTCTATACATTAAAAATAAACAGTGCCAATAATCAGATCCCTCATAGGGTCCTGTAAGAAAAACAATGAGATATTATTTGTGAAGTTCTGGCAACACAGTAGGGATTTGATTGCTGTGAATTTTTTTATCTCCTTCCCATTTTTACCTTTCTGTCCTTGCTTTCATACCTAGATCTTCACAAGGCAAGTTGATCTGGAGGGAAAACAGAAAGAAGGAAGAAATAAAGGGGGGGGAGAAGGGAAGGAGGAATAGAGGAAAGGAATGGAGGGAGGGAGGTAAGAAGACAAAGAGGAATTCACCTTACCAGAGGCTTACACCTGTAATCCTAGCTACTCAGGAGATTGAGATCTGAAGATGGAGGTTGGAAGCTAGCATGGGACAGGAAAGTCTGTGAGACTCTTTAACCACCAAAATTCAGACGTGGAGCTGTGGCTCAAGGGGTAGAACTACAAGGAACAGTGCTAGGTCCCTAAGTTTAAATCCTAGTGCCAGCACCAAAACAAAGAAACTCACCTTAAATTCAAAGAATGTTCTAGGGAAAAGGAACTGTAAACAGCAACAGGCTCAAATCCCCTGATTATACAGATTGTGAAACTGAGACCACATCAGGATCATTCTATAGAAACATGCATGTGCAGGGACCATTTCCTCTTATCCTCCAGAAATGTCTAAAACTAGAGGCCATTGGGGAAAAAAACCCTTCAACTTCCAGGGCTCAAAGGGCTGATTGTTCCATGGCCACAAAGTTCCCTTTTACCCAGTTTATACAAGATGTGGAAGGTGGTAAACTAGGAGTTTACCACAAAGGCATCAAATTGGAACTGAATAACACATCTCCACCAACGAAAACCCTGTAACTCATAGAGATTGAACAACACATTGTTGAGTCACCAATGGGTCATCGAAGAGATCAGAACAGAAATCCAACAGTTTATGAAATTTAACAGTAAGGAGCACACAAAATACCAACTCCTTTGGGACACAGCAAAGGCAGTACTCAGAGGAAAATATATACAATATATCAGATAACAAGGTGAAACACTGTAACAATATGAGATAGCCAAGAGACAGCAAAAGAGATGAGACATAACATTAATGACAACAATCACTCATTATATGGCTTTTGTTTCTATATCCTGGAAGTCCTTTCATTTAATATCATACTATATGACCTTATGTATCTAGGTTTTATTCCATTGTAAATCTCTGGTAAGACAGCTCAGTGTTTTTACTGATTATGAAACTATTGAGCCTAAGTTCCCTTGAGTCTGGCTTACTTCACTTAATATGATTTTTTCTAAGTCTTTCCATTTCCTTACAAATGGGGCAATGTCATTCTTTCTGACAGCAGCATAGAATTCCATTGTGTACAAATACCACCCTTGTTGATCCACTCATCAACTGAGGGGCATCTGGGTTGGTTCCATATCTTTGCTAAGGTAAATAGTGCTGCAATGAACATCACTGTGCAAATGGACTTAGTATGTTCTTGTTTCTGGACAACTGGGTAAATGCTAAGTAGTGGAATTGCTGGGTTATAGGGGAGCTCTATGTTTAGTGTTTTGAGGAACTGCCATACTGCTTTCCATGGTGGTTGAATGAGTTTGCACTCCCACCAACATTGTAGCAGTGATCCCTCCTGGCCACATCCTCTCCAGCATCTGTTGTTAGTAGATTTCTTGAACATGGCCATTCTAACTGGAGTGAGGTGGAATCTTAGATTGCCTTTGGATCCTCTTTATGCTTGCTTCTTGCCTTATTACTCTGGGTAGGAATTCTAATACTATGTTTTTAGCGGAGTGGAGAGAGTGGGCATCCTTGTCTCGTTCCTGATTTTAGAGGGAATAAGGGCCTCTCTTTCTAAGCAGATTGCTGAAATTCCACTACATTTTTAAGATAAGGAAAAGGGAAAGATGAGGAAAAGCAGAAATGATTTCTATCGCTTCAGCTATAAGTACTCTCTTCCTTTCCCTAAAAGTTCCTACCTGTAGATCAATCTTTACTCTCCCAGAAATAAACAAGAAAAGGAGCACTATGAAACAAAGGATCAGGGATACTAGCAAGGCATTGAGTCAGAGCAACAACCTGGAAGGAAGACAAGCTTCAGAGGACTTCCCCTAGCCAAGAGCAAAATCTTGATACATAAGGACATATAATGTGAAGCTAATTGAAAGGACCTCCAGGATAGTGAAACAAAAGCCATATAATGAATGATTGTTGTCCTAAATGTACTGTGTTGTCTCTCATCTCCTTTGCTGTCCCTTGGTTATCTCATATTGGTATAGTATCTCACTTTGTTATTTGATATACTGAATTTATTTGTATTTGGATATTTGAAATTTGAAGGGGAAGGGGGAAAACCAAGACGGGTGGGGGATGTGGGGGGGAGGGAAACGGGTAGCAAGACATGTGAAAGGGTATCAATGTATGTGAATTAATGCACCTTCTATCTGGCAAATATCATGTAACCCTTTTACTAATTACAATAAAAAAATAAAAAATAAATAAAAAAAACAAAGTGAAATGTATTAGCTCATGTATCTAAAACACTTGACCATGGCACCAAAAGTTCTGTGTGTGTTTATCTTTATGTGTGAAGTTGGTTTTCTGTTGATATTATTTGGGATTTTTGTTGTTGTTTTGTCAGTTGTGGGACTTGAACTCAGGGCTTGGGGGCTGTCCTTGAGCCTCTTTGTGCTCAAGGCTAAAGCTCTACCACTTGAGCCACAGCATCATTTCCAATTTTGGAGTGGTTAACTGGTGGTAAAAATCTCATGGGGACTTTTCTGCATGGGCTGGTTTTGACCCACAATCCTCAGATCTCAGCCTCTTTTGTAGCAAGGATTACAAGAGTGAGCCACCCATGCCCAGATTTGTGTGCGAGTTTTCCCTACTTCCCTCCATCTTCCAAGATATTTATAGATCTACTAAGCTTCCCTCATTCACATTCAGTGGGGAAAAAGTCACCTTTTCTCCAGAATTTGGGCAAAGTGCCTCTTACTCAGATTGTACCAATTTAGATGACATAGAAACAGGGTGGCTGGCCTGAATAATCTCTTGCATACAGTTTCAGATAATACATAAATATCTATAGAAAGTGTAGTAAATCAAAATGGAACTCACTCTTCAGTAAAATCAAAGGGTTCAGATGACTACCCTTATTGGGTGCTGGAAACACGTCTACAATTTTAGCTATTCAGGAAGCTACTCGGGAAGCTACCTACAGCATTGTAGTTTGAGGCCAGCTTAGGTGAAAAGTCCATGAGACTATCTCTTCCAAATAACAAAAATCAGGACTGAAGGATGGAGTGTTCTGCCTACAAAGCAAGCCAAATGAGGACAAGACTGTTGTAGGGAAAAGTTGAGTGTTAACCTTAGCTGCTAAGTATAAATTAATTTTCCACCTTTATTTTTAAAGGTAGTAATCTAAGAACAAAAGTTATTTCAACTTTAATGCAGCACAACAAAAAATATAAAACAAATAAAAACTGAACTATGAATTTATGGATAGGGATGGGAGGGGAAAATGAAAGAGGGCAAAGGAAGGGATGATACTAATCAAGAAGCACTGTACTCATAACCTGACTTACAAAATTGTAAGACTTTTATACAACTACTTAATAAGAAAAATAAAAAATACAAGAAATGAACAAGAAAAGAAACATAAAACAGTGTTATCATAACAGTCAGTAGAAGAACTGCTGCCCTCTGGCAATACAAAATCCATTACCACCAAATAAATATTTGAAAGTATTACAGGACCACTACCAAAGTATTTTTATCAACTATGATTTTAAATCTCAATACTCTTATGCTTATTTGTGTTTTTGATTAGCCACTTATGAATTCTAATGATAAAAGGTCATAGAGAATGTTGACATCCACAAAATAAAATTAACATTAAATATTAGAGAACTTCTTTGAATAATGAATTGTTTGAATAACAAGGTTTGCTTTAATTAGCATTTTTGGTGTGTATTTATTTATATCTGGACAAGGGAATAAATTACAATGCAAATTATTGAATCACTTCTCTGTAAAGTTTAGAGAAAAGGTAAACAAGCACCTTAAATAACTAGATAAAAAATGATAACTAGCTTTCATATAATGACCGTATCCTACATTGAAAGTACATATAAAATTATAAAATTATATACACCTGTGCCAAAAACAAAAAAAGACAACATAAGCCAGTGCTCCAAAAAAATCCTTGCATATAGAACTTTAGGTACTGATAGCCTCTTTTACATAGAAATTAAACAGCAACAGTCTATAAAGTCTATAAAGTCCTTTAAAAAGTATATTCAATGACCTCTGTCTCCCTGAACTGGTCATCTTCACTCTGTCATTACTTTTACCATCTCCTCCATTCTTACAGCTTCTATTCCAATATCCATGCTCGGAATGACTCAGAATTCCTCAACAAGCCTCCACCTCAGACCTCTTCCTCATGAGGGAATACTTCTCAAACCTTTATGCCAACAAATTTGAGAATCTAGAAGAAATGGATGAATTCCTAGCCAATATTAACATACCCACATTGAACCAAGAAGAACTAACCCAACTCAACAGGCCTATTTCAATCTCTGAAATAGAAATGGCAATTAGAGAACTTCCAACTAAGAAAAGCCCAGGGCCAGATGGATTCACAGCTGAATTCTGTAAGTTCTTCAAAGCAGAGCTCACACCAATACTCCTCAAGCTCTTCAATGAAAATGAAACCAAACGTTATTTACGAAACTCATTCTATGAAGCCAGTATAACCCCCATCCCAAACCAGACAGAGATTCATCAAAGCAAGAGAACTCTAGACCTATTTCTTTGAAGAACATCGATGCAAAACTTCTCAACAAAATACTGGCCAACCGTCTACAACAACTCATCAAAAAAATTATACACTATGATCAAACTGGATTCATCACAGGGAGGCAAAGCTGGTTCAACATATGCAAATCAATTAATATAATTCAACACATCAACAGGAGCAAGGACAAAAATCACATGATTGTCTCAATAGACACGGAAAAGGCATTTGACAAGATCCAACACCCCTTTATGTTAAAAGCTCTGGAGAAACTAGGAATCCATGGAACATTCCTCAATGTAATAAAGGCTGTGTATGAGAAACCTACTGCTAGTATTACACTTAATGGTGAAAAATCTAAAGCCATTCCTTCTTAAATCAGGAACGAGACAAGGATGCCCACTCTCTCCACTCCTCTTTAACATAGTACTAGAATTCCTAGCCAGTGCAATAAGGCAAGAAGCAAGCATAAAGGGGATCCAAGTAGGGAAAGAGGAAATAAAACTATCCCTCTTTGCAGATGACATGATTCTGTATTTAAAGAATCCTATAGACTCTACTCCCAAGCTCCTTGAGCTGATTCAAAGCTTTGGAAGAATAGCAGGCTATAAAATCAACCCTCAAAAATCAACTGCCTTTCTTTATGCCAACAGTGAGAGGAACGAGGCAATAATCAGGAAAAACTCCTTTCACAATAGCCTCAAAGAAAATAAAGTACCTAGGAATTAGCTTAACTAAGAATGTAAAGGACCTTTTTGATGAAAACTTTAAAACCCTAAAAAAGGAAATTAAAGCAAAACTAAGGAAATGGAAAAACCTCCCATGCTCCTGGATTGGAGGAATCAACATTGTGAAAATGACAATCTGGCCAAGAGCTATCTACAAATTCAATGCAATACCCAGCAACATCCCAATGTCATTCTTTAAAGAAATAGAAGAGGCAATCCAAAATTTCATATGGAATAAGAAAAGACCCCGTATAGCAAAAACACTTCTTAGCAGAAAGAACAGCGCTGGAGGAATTTCAATTCCAAACTTTAGACTCTATTACAGAGCTATAATTCTCAAAACAGCTTGGTACTGGCACAGGAACAGGCCTGAAGACCAATGGAATAGAACTGAGGACCCAGTTATTAAACCACAGACCTAGGGGTGAACTGCAAACCTCAGATCTTGGACACCTTAGCAACTAGGAATACAGAGCACCATCACCTGGCAAAAAAAAAAAAAAAACAATGCTTTCCACACATCCCCTCACACCCTAACCCCCATGCACCATGCAAGATGTGGGCTGGGAGCAACATGTGTTGGGATCCATACAGCCCATCCTACATTTGAGTGTACACCCAGATCCCACACTTACGATTGATTCAAAGGTTCTGGAATCTTCATCTTTTCTCATCACAGCACCTACAGTGAAAGGAGTCTCTGAAGAACAAATGCTCAGCATCCCGAGGCATCTCTTCCGCTGAGCAGGATCTGGGGTAGTGCTGACAGAAGGAAAAAAAGAAAAAGCCACATAGACCACGCTTTCTGCTCCCACCATCTGCTACCCCACCAAGCTCCTCATGAGGCAGATCCCAGGCCAGGGAAAGCGGCAGGCGGCTTGCCAGGCCTCTCCACTCTCCACCAGGCCCTAGGCCTTCTAAACTGAAAATTCACCGCTGACTGTGAGCTGCCTCTGGAGGTCTGGCTTGGGCCTAACATGTGCTCTTCAGGAAGAGCACAAAGAACGCACAGGGCTTGGCAGGCCACACTTCACACACCTTCACAGCCACCACCTGCCCATGCCTTGTATAGACCTGGCAAGAAGCACTGCTTTACCTCAAGAGCCCTGGCCTTCTCACACACATGCAGCCTCTGAGTATAGATAGGCTCCTTCAGGTGTTTCCCCAAGAAGAAATGCTACCAGCAGTTTACAGGCTGGGTGAACACAAAACAGGCCGAGAGTGCCCCGAGAGGCCCCGGAACAAATGCCGCTCTCTCAGAGGAAGGCGGCTGCAGTGGAGCCTCTCACAGGCCAACTGATCCCGGGCAGAACCGCCCAGAACCAGATCAGCGTCCTCTCCCCGCCCCAGACCCCTTAAGTCCTCACTCAGCCCCACCACTCTCAGCCTCTGAACCTGCTAGCCCCGGCCCTGACGACTCACATCCTCACTCTGCCCAACCCCTCTCAGGCTGAACCCACAAACCCCGCCTGCAACCCCTCAAGTCCTCAGAGTAGAGGGGCAGCAGCCCAGACCCTGTTTGCTCTGACCCCTCCCTCCCGTGGCAGCACCGTCCCCAGGCCTGGATGGAGGAAAATAAAACAATAGAGGAGGCAGTGGCGGGCGTGCTGCCGTGCCTGTCCACTCACAACCAGGCCCTGGGCCTACACTGAAAGCTCACCACTGACGGACCTGGCTCTGGAGGCCTGGCTTCAGCTTAACATGGCCGAAGGCCCTTCAGGGAGAGGAAAAATGAAGCTGCTCACCCCACTTCTCCACACACTCACAGCCACCACGCACCAGGCCCCGGCTCTGCCTAGGCTAAAAAGCACACCTCTGACAGGGAGCTGGCTCCAGAATCCTGGCTTAGGCCTAAGGGCCTTCCTCTCACACATGCAGCGTCTGGGTAGAGATAGCCTCCTTCAGGCCCTTCCCCAAGAAGAAACGCTGCCGGCAGCTTACAAGACGGGTGAACACACAACAGGCCGAGAGTGTCCTGCCCTGCTCTCTAGGCCCCAGAACAAATGCCGCTCTCTCTCTCGCACTGGAGCCTTTCACAGGTGGACTGGTCCCAGGGCGAACCGACCAGAACCAGTTCAGTGTCCTCGCCCCGCCACTAATGCCTCACGTCCTTGCTTCGCCCCACCCCTCTCAGCCTCTTAACCTGTAAGCCCCAGCCCTGACCTCTCACGTCCTCGCTCCGCCCAACCCCTCTCTGGCTGACACACAAGCCCCACCTGCAACCCCTCAAGTCCTCACAGTGGAGTGGCAGCTGCCCAAGCCCCATTTGCTCTGACCCCTCCCTCCCGTGGCGGCACCAGGCCTGGATGGAGGAAAATAAAACAAAAGAGGAGGCAGTGGTGGGCGGGCTGCCGCACCCGTCCACGCTCGACCTGGCCCTGGGCCTACACTGAAAGCTCACCGCTGATGAAGCTGGCTCCGGAGGAGCCTAACATAGGCGAAGCCCCTTCAGGAAGAGGAAAAATGAAGCAGCAGGCCCCACCTCATACACCTTCACAGCCACCACACACCAGGCCCCAGGCCTGCCAAGGCTAAAAAGTGCACCTCTGACTGGGAGCTGGCTCCGGAAGCCGGGCTTAGGCCTAATATGGCCTTCCTCACACACACGAGGCATCTGGGTAGAGACAGCCTCCTTCAGGTGCTTCCCCATGAAGAAACGCTGCCTGCAACTTACAGGACCGGTGAACAGGCAACAGATGCCCGGCCTCAGGCCGAGAGTGCCCGCCCAGCTCTGCAGGCCCCAGAACAAATGCTGCTCTTTCAGAGAAAGGCGGCCGCACTGGAGCCTCTCACGGGCAGAACCGCCAAGGACCAGTTCAGTGTCCTCGCCCCGCCCCGGACCGCTCACATCCTTGCTCCACCCCACCCGTCTCAGGCTCTGATCCCGCAAGCCCCGCCCCTGACCTCTCACGTCCTTGCTCTGCTCCAGCGCTCTCAGGCTCGGACCATGCAAACCCCGCCCCCAGACCACCTGTTCCGTGCCCTGGCTCCACCACCCTGGAGCTCTCCCTCCAAGCCCCGCCCTAGACCGCTGACCTCTGTTCCTCGTCCAGGCCCCACCCCCCCGGTACTCAGCACCCCTCAAGCCCCGCCCTTCTCAAGCCTCAGCCCCACTCCGGCTCCAGCCCGCCTTTTTCTCTGGCTGTTCTTCCCACTGCCTTTGGCTGCTCTCCTCTCAGCTCCACTTCTTCCCCTTCCCACCTGGAGAGGCGGGGCGAACAGAGCAGCAGCCTGTGAACCAGAACAGACCCCTGACCACAGACCACAGACCACAGACCCCCGACCCCAGACACAGAACCCAGACCCCCGACCCCACCCAGACCCCACACACCTGACTCCAGACCCCCAACCCCAGAACACAGATCCGAGACGCC
This sequence comes from Megascapheus bottae, assembly GCF_031878675.1. Classification (NCBI taxonomy): domain Eukaryota; kingdom Metazoa; phylum Chordata; class Mammalia; order Rodentia; family Geomyidae; genus Megascapheus; species Megascapheus bottae. The sequence goes on from NC_143510.1 coordinate 11,684,144, forward strand.
AGACTCCCGACCCCCGACCCCCGACCCAAGACCCCAGACCAGTCCCTAGCCTCGGTCCGAGACCCCATATCCCAGCGCCCTGTCCTCAGACCCCAGACCCCCGACACAACACCCCCTACCTCAGACTCAGAACCCAGACCCCGGTCCCCCGACCCCAGACCCCCGACCCCAGACCCCAGACCCTAGAACCCAGACCTCAGGCCCTAGACCCCAGACCGCAGACCCAGAACCCCGACCCTAGACCTAGACACAGACCCCAGACCCCCGACCCCCAACTCCAGACCCCAGACCCCAGACCCCTGACCCCCGACTCCAGACCCGACCCCAGACCCCAGACTTAGACCCCACACCCCAGACCCCAGCCCCAAACCCCAGACCCCACACCCCAGACCCCAGGCCCAGACCCCATCTCCAGACCCAGAACCCAGACCCCACACACAGACCCCACACACAGACCGCAGACCACAGACCACCAACCCCAGACCCACGTCCCCAGACCCAGGACCCCAGATCCCAGACCCAGGGCCCGAGACCCCAGATCCCGGTCCCCAGGCCCCGACCCCAGACCCCAAACCCCCGACCCCAGATCCCAGACCCCAGATCCCCAACTCTGACCCTTGACCCCAGACCCTAGACACCCGACCCCCGATCCAGGCCCCAGACCCTGACCCCAACCCCATACTCCAAACTTCCAGGAGGGCCCGCCCGACCCAGACCCCAGACCCCCGACGCCAGACCACCGACCCGAGACCCCAACATGCCCGGAGAGCCCGCCTGACCCCCGACCCAAGAACCCGACCCTCATTTGTCAAAATCAGTAGAAACCTTGGGCTCTTCTAGCAGAGATTTGCAATAGAGCAAAACCTAGACACATAAGGTCTGTATACAGTATGACGCTAAATGAAAGGACCTCTAGGATATAGAAACAAAAGCCATATAATGAGTGATTATTGTCCTTAATGTGCTATGTTATCTCTCATCTCTTTTGCTGTCCCTTCGTTATCTCATATTGTTACAGTATTTCGCCGGGTTATCTGATATATTGCATACATGCGTATTTGCTTATTTGAAGTCCGACAGGAAAGGGGGTAAAACAAGATGAGGGGCGGGGGTAGGGGGAGAGAAATGGGGACCAAGACATGAGAAAGGGTATCAATGTTTGTGTAGTAATGCACCCTGTATCTGGTGAATATAATGTAACCCTTTTATTAATTACAATAAAAATATATTAAGAAGAAGAAGAAGAAGAAGAAGAAGAAGAAGAAGAAGAAGAAGAAGAAGAAGAAGGAGAAGAAGAAGAAGGAGGAGGAGGAGGAGGAGGAGGAGGAGGAGGAGGAGGAGGAGGAGGAGAAAGAGGAGAAGGAAGAAGAGGAGGAGGAGGAAGAGGAGGAGGAGGAGAAGGAGGAGGAAGAAATTGCATGCCCTGGAGTGCATTCTAAATTATTCACAGACCTAGTAATTGTCTTCACAGAATCTGTCAATAATTAATTTTCCTAACTTAATGCATTTCAACAGAATCTCTCTAAATTTCCATATTCAAGAAAAATGTTTATAAAATATAATAAATATAAGTACAAAATTTGATAAAGTTTCGGCAAAGTTAGATATATGATAAACATTGGGAGCTCAGGTCTATAAGTGTGACATATTGTTTTCATCTATTTCTGGCTTCTCTCTAGAGAACAGTTAATGTAGAGATCACATCTCTAGAGCTCATCTCTCTAGCTTGACCCTTCCTTATTTCTTATATCCATTCTGATAATGTGCACCTTCATAATATACTTTTTAATACTGTAATTGCAAGGATTGGAAAAGGGGTAGATTTAGTTTTTTTGACAATAGAGGTGAATTCTACGGTGATTATATTTAAGGTAATTACTAGCTATCCACATTGGTGGAAGCATCACCTTGACAATAAAATTAAATTAAAAATAAATAAATATAAAATATCTAAAGCCATTCGCTCTAAAATCAGGAATGAGACAAGGATGCCCACTCTCTCCACTACTCTTTAACATAGTACTAGAATTCCTAGCCAGTGCAATAAGGCAAGAAGCAAGCATAAAGGGGATCCAAGTAGGGAAAGAGGAAATAAAACTATCCCTCTTTGCAGATGAATGAAATGAAGAATTTGATATATTATTATACGTTAATCTTTTAACACAGTCATGAATTCTGTTTCTAAAACACCGAGTAGTTGGGCAATTGAAATAAGCACACTTTAAGACCAGCACAAAATTTTTTCCTACAGTACTTACAATTAAACCTCATTTTAGTAACATCACAATATTCGTGAAAAAATCTTAGTCTCTCTTTCAGATAGATATACTAATTAATTATATTCTCTTCATCAAACAAAATAGTGGGATTAGATCAATGCTGTGCATATTTATACAAATAATATAACCTTCACTTTTTGTGAGGAAAGGAATGCCCTACCAAATGAGGACTAGTTAAAATGTGGAAGAATATACCCTTGGTAGTGGGGTAGCTATTTTTACAATGAAACCTGAACTTTGTCTAACAAGTTCCCTGGGGAATTAAGAGAAAACCACATTGAAATAGAGAATATAAATTTTAGCACAAAATTACATGGACTAACTTTAGACTTTAGAGTAAATATTCACATTGTATACAACAGGACTGAATTTCTCATGAATAAAATATACAAAATTATCAATACTTAATTTTGTCTAGAAAGTAAAATGCATAATTGCCCAAACATTTCTCACTGGTTTTTAAAATGTACATGACACTTCAGATGATGACAGTTTTTGGTATTGGAAATGATTATACAATAAATTCTAACTGGTCTGAGAAAAAAAGAAAGTAAAGTGCAGAGGAAAGCAATTCATGAGGGGCCGAGAGCATGGCCTAGTGGTTGAGTGTTTCTCTAACATTCATGAAGCCCTGGGTTTGATTCCTTAGTACCACATAAACAGAAAAAAGCTGGAAGTGGTGCTGTGGCTGTGGTAGAGTGCTAGCCTAGAGAAAAACACAAGGACAGTCCCCAGGCACTGAGTTCAAGCCCAGGACTGCCCAAAGGAAGAAGCAATTAATGAAGGAAGCATGTATATCTAAGTCATCAATGCCATAGAAATGATTTATTTTATGGAATACATTTTGACTCATATGTCAAGGATTTTTGTGACTCAGAAAATGCATTATTTGGGGCTGGGAGCATAGCCTAGCAGTAGAGTGCTTACCTAGTATTCTCAAAGCCCTAGGTTCAATTCCTCAGAACCACATACTTAGAAAAAGCCAGAAGTGGTACTGTGGCTCAAGTGGAAATATTATTTTCACCCAGTATAATCTCAGTTGCAATCAAACTATAAACAAATGGCTTTGTCCTAACAGACATGTATTTAGAGTTTTCATATCCTTATAGTCTACAAAGTTACAAAACTAATGTAAATAAACATAGTAACCATAAAGGCTTTTTCTTGCACTCAAATGGCATAGCAGTATTCATTTTATATACTCATTAGAAAAGTCCCACAGAAATTCAATACTGTTGTCAGAGGATGCTTGGAAAATGGTGGCTCTATTGAATACCAACTTGGTTAACTTGTTTTCATCAGCAGTAGCTGAGAATAGCAGGAGGACAGGACCTACAAGAGACAAGCAAGGTTCTATCTCCTTTATCCATCCAAAGGAGACACAGTTTCTCTGCATCAGAGGCAAATTTTGACAACAGTGTCATAGATGCTAGAGGGTTCTTGCAGGCCTGAATTTGTAGCCCATAACTCCTCTAGTAATTACAGGAAAAGTAAATGGAAAGCACCCAGTGCCTGACACTGGAAGATGAAAGAAGAATGGAAATAAGAATGTTCACTTCAGAACATCCAGAGGTGACAGACTACTGCCAACTACTGTAACCTCAGGTCTCATGTGTGAAGAGCAAAGCAACTTATATTCCTTAGAAGTTCCGTCCATTAACATACTGAGGAAGTAGTGTGAAAAAAATTACCACAAGTTCAATGGAACCCAACTTTAAATAAGATCATAAGAGTACATCAATATATTTAAGAAAAGAATAAAGCAAGTTCCTGGAAACTGACTACATCATCATAACAAGAAGATATAACAAAAGACATGGGAATCTCTTATCTACTTTTCTTAAAAGACACAAGTGGTGCTGTGGCTCAAGTGATAGAGCTCTAGCCTTGAGAAAGCCCAAGGACAGTGCTCAGGCCTCTGAGTTCAAGACCCAGGACTGGAAAAAAAATCATCAACATGAACTCTTGTAACAATGTCTGAAACATGATTGATTCTCAATAAATTTGTTGGTGTTGAATGCATAAGCAGGTAAGTGATTGAACAAAGTTGACGCATCAAGTAAACTTTGTGGTTCCACATCCTCAATTACATCCTCAATTTTAGTATGGTGCTGATCTCTTTTACAAACTACCAGAAGGCATGGTGGAATTTGTGTAGGGTGACTGCCGTGAACAGTGAGTGCTGAAATTGTGGTCTTTCATTCAGCAAAAGTCAGTGAATGCCAGGCAGACGCCATGCCTGTGATAGACAGCCTCATTTGTGCACAATTACTTTCTTGAACCTTTCCCACATTTCCTTGTAGGCAGAGTATCATTCTTGCTCCAGTGATTTCAGGCTCGGTCCAGTCACTTGCTACAGCCAGCAGAAAGCCCCTGGCTGTGATTTTTTTGCTGCCTCTGGGCACAAGTGGGAAGGGGAGTGGTATGGTGTGCTGATCCCTGGCTCTGAGAAATGCATCATGGGAGCAGCATGCTCCAGATGGTGATTGGCTGTATCTTCAGCTTGGGCTCTGAGTGAAAAGACATACGGAATGCAGGCAATCCCATCAGGATGAAAGCTTTCCACAGCCTCATAACATGAACCAAAAAAATCATTTTTGTTACATGCCTCTGGATATACTGGGGTTGTTTCTGCTGCATAATAACTAGAGAATAGCATTAACTATTTCAGTGTCTACTGTGAATGCTGGAAAAGATGAGAACACATTATTCGTGGTCATATCTGCATCCCAGAGGCCAGAGCCACATGTCTGGTAGCCTGGTGACATTTGTCAAATGAAAGGGATTATACAAATATCACAAATGCCTGTAATGAGCTTGAGAAGCCTGAACCTCATCTGTCAGCACTTTGCAACAGCTTCGCATTGCCATGAGCAAACCCTTTCCAGGGAGTATGCCCTGCATTTCCCATCTAGCAGGCAGACATTGCTATACTGTCAATTCTTTTCCCTCAGCCACCATACTTGAGTGAGAGTGTGATTGCCTGGGTGGGTATGTGTGGGTGAGTTCACTGCTGGTGTGGTATCATCAGTACATTCCCATACTCATAGTCAGCATGATTCTCACCAGCTCTACTCTTCTGTGAGCCCATACTGCTTCTTAAAATTTGGTCAGAGTATAATGCCTGCTGAAGTCTTTTTAATTATTCTTCTCTATACCTTCTTACTATCAGAAGAAGCTTATTTAGAAGGAACCAGGGCTTAATGAGCTATTTTATCCAAACTAGCCACATAGCAAGTAACAAGTCTCACACTGCTTTGATAACTCAATGTATATACTCCAGCAGAAAGACCAGTTTAAAAATTCTGAAACTGTTCTATCAAACCACTAGCAGAAAGAACATTAATATTCAGAAAGTGTTGATTAAAAACAGGACTAACCATCTGATAATGAATCATCAGTTAATTTGTACACACACGGGAGCACTGGCACTTACCTTGCATTGTCCAGTGCTTCAAAAGGTGAGAAAAGCTGCAAGGACAACCTTGGAGAAATTCACTTCTACCTTCAACCATACTCCCCGGAAAGTCCCATGACCTTAGGAAGATACATAATTTCTTTGGCTGTCAATTAGGACTCATCTCTATAGTGTTGTCTACCTCTCAAATGTTATGATTTCCTAAGTTCTGGAAGCATCCCATTTATACAGGTAATAGGTGCATTAATTGTTGAACCTTGATACCCCTTCCCATGTTTTTATCCCCTATATAACATTAGTAATCTCAACATGCTTTGATATTTTCCCTTCTTAAAAATTTATTCTATAATTCACAGATACTGATAAATGCTGTGTATATTGTGAGAGCTCTCAAAATATTATTCAATAATTTGAATCAAAGTTTTTATTTTAAGCATTACTGGACCTGTACAGAGCTATATATCATTAGCATCCCAAAGTACTTATTGTATAACATTCTATATAATTTAGTACATTAGGGTGACAATCTGTTTCTTTTTTCTTTTTTTTAAATTAAAGAATTTATTAACATTGATTTTTACATTATATTCCAAATGTCATGTTTAACAAACAAGTATTCAAGAAGGGAATCTCTATATATGATCACTGGCACATAGATTTTAGAATATAATTAAATTAAGCTGAAGGTTTATATGTCATAGATACATATTAATATATGTAATAAGACATTATGTCCATAGCATATATAGCCCATCATAGATTTTATGTCTATGTAGTTATATTTATATCTCCAAGACCATGTCCATAACCTTGGGTACCGAAATATTGAGTCATTGCTGGTGTAGTGCTTGGATCTAATATCCATAGATTAAGGATACCATATGCCTTTTGTTCCTTTGGTCTTGACTTATCTCAATCACAATGATTTGCTCTAATATGTTTCTTTTTTACTATTTTTATTGTAATTGATAAAAGGGTTACATAATATTGTGCATTAATTCACATACATTGATACCCTTTCACATGTCTTGGTCCCCATTACCCTCCCCCCACCCCTCCATCTTGGTTTTCCCCCCTTCCCTATCCAATTTCAAATAACCAATTACAAATATATCCAATATATCAGATTACAAAGTGAGGTACTATAATAATATGATATAACCAAGGGACAGCAAAAGAGATGAGAGATAACATAGTACATTAAGGACAACAATCATTCATTATATGGCTTTTGTTTCAATATCATGCAGGTCCTTTCAATTAGCTTCATACTATATGGCCTTTTGTATCAAGGTTTTGCTCTATTGCAAATCTCTGCTAGTAGAGCCCAAGGTTTCTACTGATTATGACAAATGAGGGAAACCATTGAGCCTAAGTTCCTTTGAGTCTGGCTTACTTCACTTAATATGACTTTTTCTAAGTCTTTCCATTTCCTAACAAATAGGTCTAATCTGTTTCTTAAAGAGAAAATAAACGGTTTTACTGGGCTGTTGTTTTCAGTTTTTTAATAGGTGGGTCCTGCTTGAAGTCAGGCCTGGTTGCTGTCTATGAGCTTTTCATTCAAGGGTAGTGCTTGAGCCACAACCCCAGTTCTGGTTTTTTTTTTTTGGAAGAGATAATAGTCTTATGGATTTGCTGCTGGGATGGCATTTAACCACAATCCTCAGATCTCAGCTTCCTGAGTAGCTAGGATTACAGGTATGAGCCAGTGGCACCTGACTTAAACAAGTTTTAATTTAAATTTTACATATTTTATATAACTAAACATAATGGCATTTCCAACAAGAAAAGTCAAAAGGCTTATTAAGCAATGCTTTGCAAACTGTTACATCTATAACTAACCATGATTTAATTTCAGGTAATCATATTCTCCAAAGATCAGTTACTTTATAAATATTGCTGTAAATTAAAACAAGTGGGAGTCAAAGAAGAGAAACAATCCAATAGTCAAGGCACAGAAACCATAAATTCCCTTTGTTCAATTAAGAGAACCTGGAAAACATGCAATTTTATAACATATGCCCTCCTGAAAAAGTTAACATTTTTGAACCTACTAATTAACGCTGATACTTAGTGCAAGTTGCATAAAATTGTTAAGAATTAATTAACTAATATAGTCTAAATAGGATCTCATTATGAACTGTAAAAACACAGGGAGGAACCTGCAAAAATTGCCTGAGGCTTTTCAAATGTAAGAGTGATAATAAGTAATCAGAGAAAGAAAGTTTCCTTAAATTAGTCGATTTATATTTTGGATTTGGGCAAGAAAGTTATTTTTAACATTATTCTAAAAGCTTCAATATTTTAAAATACAAAGAAGTCAATGCATTTTAATCATCTACCGTGAAATGCCCAGAAGTGAAGTTGATCATAGATATCTGCAAAAAAATTAGACTCCTGAATATGCTAGAAGACCAACAATGACATGAGGCAAGAGGTATTCTTAACAGAGCTGCCAGGTCTTTGCAAAGGCTAAGTCAGATGCTAGCATGGCTGTGTCCAAAATCCAGGCATGCATAGTCTCTCTTCATTCAGTCAAAGCCAAACTCCCGGAAGAGAATGTCAAGACCTTCTGTTATCTGCAAGCATAGCAGCAGTCCTGCCTGCCTCCTCTCTGATCCCATCTCCTCCTCGCCCTTCACTCCCACTAAGTGCAGTGGTGTACATACTTGATGTTACTTCAGGGTGGCAGGTGATCTCTAACATGAAACAGCTCAGATCATCACTTTCCTCTGCCTGTGTGTTTCTCCCTGATGGTCACCAAATCCCCAACCTGCACACTTTGCTCATAGATCACTTTCTCAAAGACCATTCAGGCACTGCTACCCTGCCTCATGCATTTTCAATCCTTATTCCTGTGAACTTTTCTCCTTTTATCCTTCTGATGTCAAGTTCCTATGTGCAATATAATTTACTACTTTATTATGCTTAGTATTTATTATCTGGTTCCCTCTAGAATATAAGCACTGGAGACTGTCCTAAAAGCTGGATGTAAATTTACAATGAAGTTTTTAAATTGTATTTTATTATCAGGATAAAATACAGAGGGATTGCAGTTACATACATCGGGTAAGGGGTATATTACTTCTCAAACCTTGATAACCCGTTCTCATATTTTTGTACCCCTTTCTCTTCCTCCACCCCTTCCCAATCATCTCCTAACCAGGAATTGTTAATGCTAACTGACATTTAAAGGCTATGATATACCTACTCTTTTTAGACCACTGATGTTTTCAAATCATTTGGAATAAATATAATTCATTCAACTTCTTTTCAGACTTCTTGTGAGTACCAGAAAGGATTTACTGAGGGATATTTAGCTTCCTAATATGGCACAAGCATTCAATAAGGTACCAACTAAACTGGAATTATAGTAAAATCACCTTCAGTCGCATGAATCATAAGTAATGATTGACAACAGATAACTACCAAGGCGTTTTTTTCTACAAGAGCCTATAAATGATCTCAATCTGTGTCTTAGAAGACACAAACACCAATAATATCAGTGGAGATAGGAAGGTTGGGGCAGAAAAGCAACCCAGAAAAAAACTCAAACTCTTAGAAAGGAAAAAAAAATAACTAAAGCAGAAAGGGCCAGGGACATGATTCAAATAGTATAGCACACACAACTCTGTCCTCAAAAATCATGAGTACAGTATTCATCTTTCATTAATTCACACAATAGAGTTGCTAAAACTTTTTAAAGGTACTGGCTTTATGAAAATTATTTAGTACAAAGTGAGGGTCAAGATTTAAAGACATTGCCTAAGCTACCAGAGCACTGATAGCTTTGAAAATATCTGAACACTGCACAGATAAATATTAAGGTTATTCTGTGAAGGATAAGGGGATACCTGGTATGCTATGACAGCTCATAAGTGATGATGAACATTCACTGAAACACTGATTCATGAAGACACTTTGGGCAGTAGTGCTCCCTGTAACTACTACTCTGGCTGTTTCTTTCACTTCTTTCTAAGGCTAAATAATTCCTAGAATTTCGTGCCCTGTCTTCAAGTGAAATTAAATGTAGAATACTACAGCAGTGCTTTTACTTGGGAACTTGTGGCAAACACATTTGTCCAGCCTTGTCCAACAAACAGAGGAGGGACACTGGCATAGCAACTCAGGCTTAGGGAGAACCTAAGCATGACATTTAGAAAAATATTTGTGAAAAAGAAGGGTTTTGTTTCCACAGCAACCAACTTTCTTAGTCTTCTGAGCTCTACTAAAAATAAAACAAATGAAAGCTGGTAAGAGAAACAGAGTAAGGTCTAATGTAGAATGGCACACAAAGCAAAAATAAAGGACGCTGAAGCCTAGTTCATTGGAAGAAGCATAGCAAAACCTCAGATAATCATGAGTGTCCTAATCGGGTCATGACCCTTTAAATCTTCATTTCTTTATTTTTTGGTACTACTGGCCATGAGATTCTTCTCTTTCCATAAAGCAGAGCCTCCAGAATTTATTCATCTTGTACAATTGGGTTGGTTTCAGTGCCCAGGATCAGTAACTCTCCTGCCTCTGTTCTCGGCTACCCATCACCGCAACACCGTGAGGCTGTCTATTTTAGGTAACTTGTACAAGTCTTTGTTGTCTTGTGATGAGGTTACTTTGCTTAACACAACATCTTCAGAATTCGTCCCTACAGCTGCCTGTGGTTGAACTCCCTTCTTTTCTAGGGTTCAATAATACCCAATTTTGTGTATATAACACATATACTTTGTCAATTTACCTGTGGTTGAGCCTTTACCACTTCTTGAGTATGGTGCAGTGTTTCAATCAACATTGGGATTTGGGTTTTCTTTGAGGTATCTTAACTTACCCTTTAGTAACAAGTCATTGCCTGGCCTCATAAAATGAATTTCAATGTAATCCATCTTCTTTTAGTTTTTGAAACAACTAAAGATTCATTATTGATTCTCCTTTATTTTTTTTAATTTTTTATTGTAATTAGTAAAAGGGTTACATGATATTTGCCAGATAGAAGGTGCATTAAGTCACATACATTGATACCCTTTCACATGTCTTGTACCCATTTCCCTCCCCCCCCACACCCTCTACCCGTCTTGGTTTTCCCCCCTTATGTTTGGTATGGTTCATCAGTGAAATGTTATGGTTTAAGCTTTTCTGCTGAATGACTGTATGTCATTTCTACATTCCATTTCTTCATGATTAAATGCATAAGTGTTTTATGTTTGTAGGACTTTTTCCCAGTTCCCCTAGGTCAATTATTTTTCTTTCAGATAATTGTTATAAATTCTAATGCTCCTTTCTCTTTCTGAAACATCCATTGTAATACCTCCTCTCTTTTTATCTAATATTATTTATTTTTATATTGTTTATTTCTTAGTATAGATGAAGGACTTTAATATTTCTTTTTTTTTCCAGTCCTGGGCTTGAGCTTAGACCTTAACACTGTCCTTGGACTTTCTCAAGGGTAGTGCTCCACCACCTGAGCCTCAGCACCACTTTCGGCTTTTTTCTATGTATGTGGTACCGAGCAATCGAACCCGGGTCTTCATGCATGCTAGGCAAGCACTTTAACAACTAGGCCAAACTCGTGGCCCCTGAAGGACTTTAATTAAAATTTTTTTATTGTAATTAGTAAAAGGGTTACATGACATTTGCCAGATAGAAGGTGCATTCATTCAGATACATTGATACCCTTTCACATGTCTTGGTACTCATTACCCTACCCCCGCCCCCCCCCCACGTCTTGGTTTTCCCCCCTTCCCTATCAAATTTCAAATAACCAAGTACAACTAAATTCAATATATCAGATAACAAAGTGAGATACTGTAACAATATGAGATGACCAAGGGACAGCAAAGGAGATGAGAGACAACACAGTACATTAAAGACAACAATCATTCATTATATGGCTTTTGTTTCCATATCCTGGAGATCCTCTCCATTATCATGAGGGAATAATTCTCAAACCTTTATGCCAACAAATTTGAGAATCTAGATGAAATGGATGAATTCCTAGCCAATATTAACATACCCACACTGAACCAAGAAGAACTAAGCCAACTCAACAGGCCTATTTCAAGCTCTGAAATAGAAATGGCAATTACAGAACTTCCACCTAAGAAAAGCCCAGGACCAGATGGGTTCACAGCTGAATTCTATAAGGTCTTCAAAGCAGAGCTCACACCAATACTCCTCAAGATCTTCAACGAAATTGAAAATGAAGGTTCCTTACCAAACTCATTCTACGAAGCCAGTATAACCCTCATCCCCAAACCAGACAGAGACTCATCAGAGAAAGAGAACTATAGACCTATATCTTTGATGAACATCGATGCAAAACTTCTCAACAAAATACTGGCCAACCGTCTACAACAACTCATCAAAAAAAATTATACACTATGATCAAACTGGATTCATCACAGGGAGGCAAAGCTGGTTCAACATATGCAAATCAATTAATATAATTCGACACTTCAACAGGAGCAAGGACAAAAATCACGTGATTGTCTCAATAGATGCGGAAAAGGCAGTTGACAAGATCCAACACCCCTTTATGTTAAAAGCTCTGGAGAATCCATGGAACATTCCTCATTGTAATAAAGGCTATGTATGAGAAACCCACAGCTAGTATTACACTTAATGGTGAAAATCTAAAGCCATTCCCTCTAAAATCAGGAACGAGACAAGGATGCCCACTCTCTCCACTCCTCTTTAACATAGTACTAGAATTCCTAGCCAGTGCAATAAGGCAAGAAGCAAGCATAAAGGGGATCCAAGTAGGGAAAGAGGAAATAAAACTATCCCTCTTTGCAGATGACATGATTCTGTATTTAAAGAATCCTATAGACTCTACTCCCAAGCTCCTTGAGCTGATTCAAAGCTTTCGAAGAGTAGCAGGCTATAAAATCAACCCTCAAAAATCAACTGCCTTCCTTTATGCCAGCAGTGAGACGAAGGAGGCAATAATCAGGAAAAACTCCTTTCACAATAGCCTCAAAGAAAATAAAGTACCTAGGAATTAGCTTATCTAGGAATGTAAAGGACCTTTTCGATGAAAACTTTAAAACCCTAAAAAAGGAAATTAAAGCAGAACTAAGGAAATGGAAAAACCTCCCGTGCTCCTGGATTGGAAGAATCAACATTGTGAAAATGAGAATCTGGCCAAGAGCTATCTACAAATTCAATGCACTACCCATCAACATCCCAATGTCATTCTTTAAAGAAATAGAAGAGGCAATCCAAAATTTCATATGGAATAATAAAAGAACCTGTATAGCAAAAACACTTCTTAACAGAGAGAACAGCGCTGGAGGAATTTCAATTCCAAACTTTAGACTCTATTACAGAGCTATAATTCTCAAAACAGTTTGGTACTGGCACAGGAACAGGCCTGAAGACCAATGGAATAGAACTGAGGACCAAGATATTAAACCACAGACCTATGGCCACCTAATCTTTGACAAGGGAGCCAAAAAAATAGAATGGAAGAAAGACAGCCTCTTCAATAAGTTGTGCTGGCAGAACTGGCTAAGCACCTGCAGATCCTTCTTTGTTTCCTTGCACTAGAATAAACTCCAAATGGATCAAAGACCTGGAGGTAAAAGCTGACACACTGAAAACTCTACAGGAAGGAATAGGAGATATACTAGGCCTCCTTGGCACAGGTCGCAACATTCTTAATAAGGACCAAGAATCACAACAAATCAGAGTAAGGCTGGATTAGTGAGACTGCATTAAACGGCAGAGCTTTTGTATGGCAAAGGACATAGCTAGTAAAATAATCAGGAAGCCTACAGAGTGGGAGAAGATCTTCACCAACCAAACAACTGACAAACGCCTCATATCTAAAATATATCAACAACTCAAAAAATTGAATCACTCCAAAACTAACCTCCAAAGTAACAACCATCCCATTAAAAATGGGCCAAAGACTTAAAGAGAGTCTTCACTGAAGAAGAAACGACAATGTCCTATAGACACATGAAGAAATGCTCAACATCTCTGGTCATAAAAGAAATGCAAATCAAAACAACTCTAAGATTCCACCTCACTCCAGTTAGAATGGCCAGGATCAGGAAAACGAATGACAACAGATGCTGGAGGGGATGTGGCCAGGAGGGATCACTACTACACTGTTGGTGGGAGTGCAAACTCCTTCAACCACTATGGAAAGCAGTGAGGCAGTGCCTCAAAAGGCTAAACATAGAATTCCCCTATGACCCAGCAATTCCACTACTTGGCATTTACCCAACCATCCAGATACATGGACATACAAAACCCACTAGCACAACAATGTTCATTGCAGCACTATTCACCATAGCAAAGATATGGAACCAACCTAGATGTCCCTCAGTTGATGAGTGGATCAACAAGTTGTGGTATTTGTACACAATGGAAGTCTATGCTGCTGTCAGAAAGAATGACATCGTCCCATTTGTTAGGAAATGGAAAGACTTAGAAAAAATCATATTAAGTGAAGTAAGCCAGACTCAAAGAACTTAGGCTCAATGGTTTCCCTCATTTGTCATAATCAGTAGAAACCTTGGGCTCCACTAGCAGAGATTTGCAATAGAGCAAAATCTTGATACATAAGGCCATATAATGTGAAGCTAATTGAAAGGACCTCCAGGATATTGAAACAAAAGCCATATAATGAATGATTGTTGTCCTTAATGTACTATGTTGTCTCTCATCTCCTTTGCTGTCCCTTGGTTATCTCATATTTGTATAGTATCTCACTTTGTTATCTGATATATTGAATTTATTTGTATTAGGATATTTGAAGTTTGATAGGGAAGGAGGGGAAACCAAGACGGGTGGGGGGGTGTGGGGGGGAGGGAAATGGGTACCAAGACATGTGAAAGGGTATCAATATATGTGAATTAATGCACCTTCTATCTGGCAAATATCATGTAACTCTTTTACTAATTACACTAAAAAAAATTAAAAAAAAAGACATGCAAATCAAAACAACTCTAAGATTCCACCTCACTCCAGTTAGAATGGCCTGAATGAGCATCTATTAATAGCCTGCCAATATTAGGTTTATGTATCTGTTTAATAAAGAAATCTTAAGAATGTGTTGAATCTAAGTAACTTTATAAAGGCTCCCCATGTGCTAAGGGTCAGTACACTTATGTTTCCCATAATCCTTGACTGTATGACAACTAGCTGTCATTCACTTGAAAAAGCCGGGACCATAACAGTGACTGCAATCTCTCCACAACACTTATCTCTGTAGCACTTGTCAGATATAACTGATTTGCCAAGGTAAGCAAGAATCTAAGGCTTCACCTGGATTTTTCTATTTTCCTTTGTAATATTTATTTTCCAGAAACCTGACTTACATGGTTTCCATGGAAATGAGTGAAATGGTGAAGCACAGAGCTTTCTGATGAGTGCCACAATGAAAGGAAAAGTTATTTTTGTTAATCATTTATTTAAAAATATTGATCAATAACACCATATAGAAGGTACTATAGAAAAAAGTTGATTGTTAACAGTCTAATTCATATCATAGTATATAAATACTGTGAAAAGCCTATTTCAATGAATAAAGTAGACATAAGGGAAAAGTCTCTATATACTGACTTACTGGTTTATGTAAATGAATATATTATGAATCAAGTTTAATTGGTAGATATACGTACAGATGTTTATTGTCTTAGCCTGACGTCTTATAATACATTTTCTTGATACCTTCAACTCTAAGCCTCTGCTCTTTTTCAAACTCAATATGCAGTAAACAATTAAATGGTTAGATAAATAAATGAGATAGAAATGAATTGGACACCTCTAAATATAAATGTTAGATGCACCCAAGAGAGGAGCAGCATTGGCTCTACTGGCTACTGGTATGAGGAAAAACAGGTACAGAGCTGTGGCACAGCAAAGCACTTACAGCAGGAAGGAGACATAAAACCAATAGCGAAGAGTCTCAGGAAACACTTGCTATCATGTCTGGCAGAGAAAAGCCTAGGGGCTATAGACTGATTCCCTCGTGAAAAGCAAACACCAAAGACAAAACTCTTTCAACACTCTATGCTATTTCTAATTACATTTTTATTATTTGGATGTTATATAGCAATTTTCTTTCCCAAATTAACTGTTTTTAAGTTGGCTTCATTCACATTATCTGCAATAGTGACAGTAATTCAGTAGAACAATGTCCTATAAAATCAGAGTATGATAGTAGACTATACTTATGAAAGTCCTTATGATTTCAAACTGAATTATTTGTTTGATGGCTATTGTCATATTAGAATGCTGCTCCTTGATTCTTCTTAATGATTTTTACTGATATGCATGATGTATAGTTTTCTTTGTGCTCAAAAACTGCTTTTCTTGCGGGCTCTGGGGCTTGAAGTCAGGGTCTGGGTGCTGTCCCGAGCCCATTCGTGCTCAACGCTAGCTCTCTTACCACTTAAGGCACAGTGCCATTTCCACTATTACTGAACGGTTTACTGGAAAGAAGAGTCTCTCAGGCACTTCTTCCTGGGCTAGCTTCAAACCTTGATCTTCAGATCTCAGGCTCCTAAGAAGCTTCGAGTATATTACAAACAAGCACCATCAGCATCCAGCTCCAAAACTAATTTTAAGCAATCTTTTGTCATTTTCAAAACTGAAAGTGACAAAGACTTGGATCTAAGGTGTAACCTACTTATAGTTCATCAGCTCTCTGAACACGAGAGATGATTCCCAAATTACATTTTCTTAGATGATTTTAAGAATGCAAATAAACCCTCAATTTCACTCTAAATGTTTAAGGCCTGACTGGAATTCTAGAAGTCTTTTCCATAAGAAATGGAAATTTTCTTCTACCCTAGCATAAATGGATTAAAATGCTACTTCTGAGGCCCCTACAATTACAACTTACTTGGGTTTGATACGTTCCGATTATACGTCCAAGAATATGTTATCAGGTCAATAAATAATACAAAGCACCTTTTCCTTGCTAAGAAAGGACAAGGAAAGTAACACCTTCTGGAGATAGTGAAGGTACTAGAAGATGAAGGTAATGTTCAAAGGATTATACATGGTGTTTGAAGCTACCTGCCCAACAGAATAACCAATACTAACTGGGAAGACCTGCACTTGATCACTCAGGCCTCACTGCTCACGACCATTATTAAATATTCTCTTAGTTTCTCAGCAGGCTGCTTTGAAGTTGCCACATGGAACATTTTTCTGCATAAAGAATTATAATTCACAAAAATGAAATGCTGATATGTAGCTACAAGATGAAAGCAGATATTAACCTGCATACCGCTCAACTGCTCACTGACCTTGGGTTAAGGTTTATTTCTATCATATATACTGCTTATCTCTTGAGAAGTTCATTTTACCAGCAGTCAGCACAGCCTTTTGACCATAGGGATGTATTAGATACAGGGGAAATAACCAAATAATACTGGATACAGTTATGTGTGAGCAAACCAAAAATATAAAGAATGTTTTCTGGAAACATAAGGACCTGGGAAAAATGTGTTAAGTAAAGTAAATCAGGTCCAGAGAGAAGAAAGGATGCATCTTTTCTCCTATAAGTGGAACACAAAATTAATTCATAGCTATATAAGTAATCACTCTGGGGTAGTATACAAGTGTACATAAGTGTATGAATCAAACTATGATAGATTCAGGGGAAAAGTCAAAGGATAAAATTCCTTAGAAAGTCTAACTCACAGTTCAACAAAATAATGCCAGAAAATATGGAAGGAAGTATTAAGGAAAGCAGGATAAGGACAAATGAAAAGAGGAAGAAGGAAGAATGCAGTTATAAAACCTAATATATGTCTTACAAAATTGGGAAAACTGAGGGAAGGTTAGGATTGAGAGGGATGGGTGGGAATGTTGAAAGGGTGACACTGATCAAGATGCAGGGTATTCATAAATGACTTTGCTGAATGGGAACTCCTTTGTACAACTACTTTAAAATTATAAAAATTTACATTTTAAATTTAAAAGTATTTTCTTACATAAGTACTAATTTTCAAAGTTAGAATAAGTGAAAATCCTTTTCTTCAGGTATGTCATGTTTGCTGAAAAGTTGATAGGCAAAACATTCACTGAGTCAAAATAAAATCATGAAACCACTATGTTGTGAGTGTTCAAACAGAAAGCATGAACACAGCACAGATGTCAGTCCACAAAAGAATTCTAGACACAACTAAAAAGAGGTGTAGCAAAATGAACTGAATTGATTCATGTTTATGAAAATCTAAGATTCCCATGGAATTCTCTAACTTGTGAAGGACAACAAGCATATCTTTAGGTAGGAGTCCAAACACAGACACATACATACATTGAAAAGATCTTGTGGATCAATTATAAGCATAAGAATTTATGAAATCATGTGGAGATTTATGGAATTATCTTGAAACCATTACTAACCCTTCATCCTAAACAATTCAAAAAGGCAGTCATTAATATTTACTATGGCTAAGACTTACACAAGAAGCATAAATAAACCACATTTTTGCATTCTTATTAGGAAGCCAGATACATCAAGGGTTTATACTGCTACATCACAGAAAATAAACAATTATAATACACAACATCATTATAATAAAACACATAGCCATATGATTGTACCAATACATGCAGGAAAGTTATGTGATATTTAAAATATAATATCAATTCATAATAAAAATAAAGAAGAACCCATATCCACATAACTATGTCCATTCATGAGGCAGTAGCTAACTTACACACTGAGGAAAAGCTGGGAACTTTCTTGATAAGATCTGGAACATGATAGGGAAGAACACACATTGGAGATAGGACAGCCTTTTAAATAAATGGTACTCAGAAAGTTGGAGATTTACATATCAGAGAACAAAATCAAAACCACTTACAAGCCACACAAATCAGGTCATAATATATTAAAGCCCTAAACATGAGACATAAAACTTCTACAATAGTAAATAGGAGAAATGCCTCTGTACACTGGAATAGGAAAGGACACAGTTGGATGAGACCTACAAAGCAGAGAACACCAAAGCAAAAATTTAAAAATGGCATTACCTCAAACTAAAATGCTTCTTCCCAGCTAAGGAAATAATCAACAAAGTGAAGAGCCAATCTGAAGAATGGGGAAAAAAATCTGTCAATATATATTTGAAAATGGGTTATATATACAGTGTGTGTGAGGAAGCCTAAACACTCAGCCAGAACAAGCAGATTCTGTTCCGAAGAAGCCAGGTCTGATTCTGCTCAAAAAAGCTAAGAGAATTTCCACAAAGAAAGTGATGCTTTTAGTAAGTCATGCTGTAAAAGAATCAGTATGGAAAGGACTGCAACTATGAAATCCATAATTAATCTGAGAATTATGCAAAGTCCAATATTAGAAAGCAGAAGGTGAGAAAAAGTGATGTGGCAACTGTAGAGTCAGAATTGGTTGTCTTGTTTCAACTATTTCATCAGCTAAATCAAGATATAGTGGTTTAAATACCAACTCAATTTGAAGTAGAGGTAAGTAACATTCAAGGAGCTAATCGATAAGATTTTAATTGTCTACTGGGAAAGAAGAGAAAAAATTGAAATTAAGGGTATACTACTTGTTCTTTCATAAAGTGTTACCATCATCCAAGATAGGAAATAAAGGGAATTGGAAGGAAATAGTGAATTTTATTTTTACCATTTTAAGTTTTGACTCAAAGAATTAGGTGCTCTGAATTACACTGAAGTGAATCCCAGGAGATGGGTGCGGGGCAGAGCACATGTGGTTGGAAGAAACAGCTCAAGATGATCATTGAAATTTTGACAGTACAATGTGGGAACAAGGGCAGAAGAGGAGGAAATGGCAGAAGAGAGAACCAAAGATACTAAAGGTTGACAAATAGAGAGAGATCACAATGTGGAAAGGAATGAAAGGTGTAGAAGAAAGGAAGAGACAGGAAGTAGAATTGTTTTCTGAAAGGCAAGAAATAATTCCTTCAAGCATAAAAGTGAAAGGGCTTCTTCAGACTGTGAAAAACTGAGGGAAGTTAATTCAAAAGAGATACTAAAATTGGTCACTGGATTTAATCTATAAGCCACCAGACTTATGTTGATGGCTGAATAGTGCGAAGGAAGTGGTGGTGTGGAAACTATCATACTGCAGCGATGGAAGATGCTGGCTAAAGGAAGCCTGGCCAATCGTGTTAAATATGAGTGGAGGTTTTCTGTTAAGCTGTTCCTTTTTTCCAAAGGACAGATAAATAGGAACATCTTAGTGTGCTTGTAAATAAACATGATTTTAAACAAAATGACTACAGAGAGAAGTAGAACAAATAATGCTTTAAATAGTCAACAATTGATGCTTCATCTTAGGAAAGATCCAGCACTGTCACTTTTGCTACAGTGACACACTGAAGGTGAAGTGTATTTGAAAAGAGGAAAAAGGCAGAACTTGTATTATTACACCCTCTAATTCCCTATAAATTTGAGTCTCTTCTGGGTGGTAGAGATCAAAATATGAGGAGGAGAGGAATCATATGGCAGCAATGTGATTTCCAAACCTAGCAATTAGAATTCAAGGATAAATTGTTTGCTATTTGGGTTTTGAAATTTGTAATATTCAAATTTACCCAGAGTAACACAGTTAAAGGTGCATGTCAACACTTGTGAGTTATTTCCTCATATCTAAATGGTTGCATTTGCAACCACTTTCAAGTGTATTTGCTCAACAAATGCATGCTATTTGAGGAATCTACAGTGCCCAAACCATTCAAATCTGAGAAATAGGAGCTGGCTCAACCTACTGAAAGACCGCCAGGTACTAGGTTGTATTTGTAGTCATGTGGTACTTAAGAAAATGAACCTTATTTAACCAAGAAGTCTCAGTAAAATCAAGAGCTGTTGGCTAAAATTTTGCATACACACTAGTCTTCTTTTTAATCAATGTCTTTTCATCCTTTTAGGTGCTGTGATCTTTCCCATAAAGAAAACTTGGAAAACTATTCCCACAAAGCAGAATTAAATCACCAGTGAGAAGAATTATTCATGGAAGGAGTAAGGGTGATTACTGGAAATCATTCTGGGCCATGCTCCATACTGTCTAGTGCACTCTGGAGGGATTATTACATCCATAAGCTGACTTCTTACTCAGCAGGCTATCTTACAGTTCTCTAATGGCAAAAGCTAACTTGAGAACATCTGATGGTAATGCAAATTACACCATAAATAACAATGCAAAAGAATTTTAGTTAGTGGAGAATCAATTGATTCTCCTTGTAGAATTCATAATAACCAAGACATTCATGACATATTTGATATTGATAATTTTCTGAATTGATTAGTAAATTATTTCTTCATTTTTACATGTACTGCAGTCATATGCAGACACACATCAATTTTTCAAGTTGAATCAGACCTCATTTAAATTTTATACTGTTCCTCCATTACCAGTAAGGGAAATGAAGAATTTGATATATTATTATATGTTAAACTTTTAACACAGTCATGAATTGTTTCTAAAACACCGAGTAGTTGGGCAATTGAAATAAGCACACTTTTAAGACCAGCACAAAATTTTTTCCTACAGTACTTACAATTAAACCTCATTTTAGTAACATCACAATATTAGTGAAAAAAGTCTTAGTCTCTCTTTCAGACAGATATACTAATTAAGTATATTCACTTCATCAAACAAAATAGTGGGATTAGATCAATGCTGTGCATATTTGTACAAATAATATAACCTTCACTTTTTGTGAGGAAAGGAATGCTCTACCAAATGAGGACTAGTTAAAATGTGGAAGAATATACCCTTGGTCGTGGTGTAGCTATTTTTACAATGAAACCTGAACTTTGTCTAACAAGTTCCCTGGGGAATTAAGAGAAAAACACATTGAAATAGAGAATATAAATTTTAGCACAAAATTACATGGACTAACTTTAGACTTTAGAGTAAATATTCACATTGTATACAACAGGACTGAATTTCTCATGAATAAAATATACAAAATTATCAATACTTAATTTTGTCTAGAAAGTAAAATGCATAATTGCCCAAACATTTCTCACTGGTTTTTAAAATGTACATGACACTTCAGATGATGACAGTTTTTGGTATTGGAAATGATTATACAATAAATTCTAACTGGTCTGAGAAAAAAAGAAAGTAAAGTGCAGAGGAAAGCAATTCATGAGGGGCCGAGAGCATGGCCTAGTGGTTGAGTGTTTCTCTAACATTCATGAAGCCCTGGGTTTGATTCCTTAGTACCACATAAACAGAAAAAAGCTGGAAGTGGTGCTGTGGCTGTGGTAGAGTGCTAGCCTAGAGAAAAACACAAGGACAGTGCCCAGGCACTGAGTTCAAGCCCAAAGGAAGAAGCAATTAATGAAGAAAACATGTATATCTAAGTCATCAATGACATAGAAATGATTTATTTTATGGAATACATTTTGACTCATATGTCAAGAATTTTTGTGACTCAGAAAAATGCATTATTTGGGGCTGGGAGCATAGCCTAGCAGTAGAGTGCTTACCTAGGATTCTCAAAGCCCTAGGTTCAATTCCTCAGAACCACATACTTAGAAAAAGCCAGAAGTGGTACTGTGGCTCAAGTGGAAAAGATTATTTTCACCCAGTATAATCTCAGTTGTAATCAAACTATAAACAAATGGCTTTGTCCTAACAGACATGTATTTCCAGTTTTCACATCCTTATAGTCTACAAAGTTACAAAACTAATGTAAAGAAACATAGTAACCATAAAGGCTTTTTCTTGCACTCAAATGGCATAGCAGAATTCATTTTATATACTCATTAGAAAAGTCCCACAGAAATTCAATACTGTTGTCAGAGGATGCTTGGAAAATGGTGGCTCTATTGAACACCAACTTGGTTAACTTGTTTTCATCAACCCCTGAACCCAGACCCTCGACCCCAGGCAGCGGCCCCAGACGCCAGACCCCCGACCCAGACCCAAGACCCCGGACCCCTGACCCCAGACCCCAGACCCCGACTCCACACCCCGAGCCCAGACCCCAGACCACGGCCTCAGACCCCAGACCCCAGGCTCCGGCTCCAGATCCAGACCACGACCCCACCTAGACCCCAGACCCCCGACCCCAGACCCAGGGCGCAGGCCCCCGTCCCCAGACCCCCGTCCCCAGAGCCCCAACCCCAGACTCCCGAACCCAGACCCAGACCACAGACCGCAGACCCCCGACCCTGGACCCAGACCCCCGAACCCCAAACCCGACCTCTGACCACCAACCCCAGATTCCAGTCCCCAGACCCCAGACCCCCGACTCCCGACGCCAGACACCTGACCCCAGACCACCGACCCCCAACTCCAGAACCCGACCCCAGACCCGAGACCCCGGCCCCATAACCCAGACCCAGACCCCAGACCCAGACCCCCAACCCCAGACCCAGTCCCCACACCTCCGACCCCAGATCCCAGATCCCAGACGCCAGACCCAGACCCCAATCCCCGAACCCACCCAAACCCCAGAACCCCGAACCCAGACCCCACCAACGACCACAGACCCGCGACCCCAGACCCAGGACCCAGATCCCAGACCCTACACCCCGTCCCCAGATCCCAGGCCCCAGACCCTAGACCCCAGATCCCAGGCCCCAGACCCTAGACCCCAGACCCAGACCCCAGACCCCGGCCCCAAACTCCAGACAACAGACCCCAGACCCCCGACCCCAGACCCCAGAACCCAGACCCCTAACCCAGACACCAGACCCCGTCCCCAGACTCCAGACCCCAGACCCCAGACCCCAACCTGCCCGGAGAACCCGCCCGACCCAGACTCCAGACCACCGACCCGAGACCCCAACATGCCCAGAGAGCCCGCCTGACCCCTGACCCCAGACCCCGGCCCCAGACCCCAGGCCCCCGACCCCAGACCCCTGACCCCAATCCAGACCCCCACCCCAGGCCCGGGCCCTGACCCCCGACCCAAGACCCCCGACGCCCCACCCCAGACTCCAGACACCAGACCCCGGCCCCAGACCCCAGATTCCGAAACAAGACCCCAATATGCCCAGAGAGCCCGCCCGACCCCTGACCCCTGACCACTGACCCCCGACCGCAGACCCCAGCTCCAGACTCCAGACCCTGACCCCAGACCCCCGACCCCAGACCACAGACCCCAGGCACTGGCCCTAGACCCCGAATCCAGACCAAGACCCCCGATTCCCAATCCCAGACCCCAGACCGCAGAACCCTGACCCCAGACCCCAGAAACCCGATGCCCCACCCCAGACCCCAGACACCCGACCCCCGACCCCTGAACCCAGACCCTCGACCCCAGGCAGCGGCCCCAGACCCCAGACCCAGACCCCATCTCCAGACCCAGAACCCAGACCCCACACCCAGACCCCAGACCCCCGACCCCAGATCACAGACACCAGACCCAGACCCCAGACCCCTGACCCCATCCAGACCACAGAACCCCGACCCCAGACCCCAGACCCCAGGCCCCGACCCCTGACCCCAGACCCTAGACACTTGACCCCCGAACCCAGACCCCAGACCCTGACCCCAATCCCATACCCCAAACTTCCCGGAGCGCCCGCCTGACTCAGACCCCAGACCCCCGACGTCAGACCACCGACCCGAGACCCCAACATGCCCGGAGAGCCTGCCCGACCCCCGAACCCCGACCCCAATCCCAGACCCCGACCCCAGACCCAGACCCCCGAATAAAAACCCAGACCCCCGACCCCCGACCCCAGACCCCAGACCCAGACCCCAGACCCCCGACCCTACGCAGACCCCAGACCCCCAACCGCAGACCCCAGACCCCCGACCCCCGACACCACACCACAGACTTCTGATCCCACACCTCGGACCCCTGAACCCTGACAACCGACCCCAAACCCCTGACCCCCGACCCCAGACCCCAAATGCCAGACCCCAGACCCCAGACACTGACCCCAGACCCCAGACACTGACCCCAGACCCCAGACCCATACCCCCGAACCCAGACCCCCGACCTCATCCAGACCCCCGACCCCAGACCCCAGACCCAGACTCAGACCCCCGACCCCATACCCCCGACCCCAGCCTGACATCAGACCCCCAACCCAGACCCCAGACTGCGACCCCAAACCCCCGACACCCGACCCCAGACCTGACGCCAGACCCCCAAACCCAGACCCACAGACCCTGACCTCAGATCCAGACCCCAGACCCCTGATCCCAGACCCCATGCCCCAGGCCCCAGACCACTACCCCAGATCCTGACCTCAGACCCCAGGCCCCGGCCCCAAACCCCAGACCCCAGACCCCTGACCCCTGACCCCACACCCCAGACCCCAGACCCCAACTTGCCCGGAGAGCCCGCCCAACCCCAGTCCCCCGACCCCATATCCCAGATCTCAGACCCAGACCCCAGACCCAGGACCCCAGACCCCCGACCACAGACCCCAGACCACGACCCCAGACCCCAGACTCCAGACCCCAACCTGCCCTGAGAGCCCGCCCAACCCCAGACCCAAGAACCCCGACTCCAGACCCCAGATCCCAGACCCAGACACCTGATCCCCGAACCCTGACACCAGACCCCCGACCCCTGACCCCAGACCCAGACCCTGGTCCCACACCCCAGACCCCAGACCACAACCACAGGCCCAGACCCCTGACCCCTGATCACAGACCCCCGATGACCGACCCCAAACCCCTGACCCCAGTCCCCAGACCCCAGGACTAGACCCCCAACCTCAGACCCAGACCCCAGACTCCCAACCCCATACCCCAGACCCCGAACCCACACCCCAGTCCCTAGACCCAGAAACCAGACCCCTGACTCCCGACCCCGGACCCCTGACCCCAGACACCAGACCCAAACCCTAGACCAGATCCCAGACCTCAGACCCCAGACCCCACCCAGTCCCCAGACACCCATCCACCGACCCCAGAGTCCAGACCCCAGACCCCAGACCCCTGACCCCAGACACCAGACCCCGGGTCCAGACCCCAGATTCCCGACCCCAGACCCCAGACCCAGACACCAGACTCCAGACCCAGACCCCAGACCCCGACCCCAGACCCCGACCTTCGCCACAGGACCCCAGACCCTAGACCCCAGATACCGGCCCCAGACCCCAGACCCCCGGCCCCAGACCCCAGACCCCCAACCCCAGACCCCCGACCCCAGAACCCAGTCCCCCAACCCCAGACCCCCGACCCCAGACCCCCTCCACCAGACCCAGGACGCCCGACCCCAGACCACAGACCCCCTCCACCAGACCCCAGACCCCCGACCTGAGACCCCAGACACCGGCCCCAGACCGCTGCAATGCAATACCCATCAATATCCCAATGGCATTCTTTAAAGAAATAGAAGAGGCAATTCAAAATTTCATATGGAATAATAAAAGACCCCGTATAGCAAAACCACTTCTTAGCAGAAAGAACAGCGCTGGAGGAATTTCAATTCCAAACTTTAGACTCTATTACAGAGCTATAATTCTCAAAACAGCTTGGTACTGGCACAAGAACAGGCCTGAAGACCAATGGAATAGAACTGAGGACCCAGATATTAAACCACAGACCTATGGCCACCTAATCTTTGACAAGGGAGCCAAAAAAATAGAATGGAAGAAAGACACCCTCTTCAACAAGTTGTGCTGGCCGAACTGGTTAAGCACCTGCAGAAAACTAAAGTTGGATCCTTCTTTGTCACCTTGCACTAGAATTAACTCCAAATGGATCAAAGACCTGGAGGTAAAAGCTGACACACTGAAAACTTTACAGGAAGGATTAGCAGATGCACTGGCCTCCTTGGCACAGGTTGAAACTTCCTTAATTAGGACCAAGAATCACAACAAATCAGAGAAAGGCTGGATAAGTGGGACTGCATTAAATTGTGGAGCTTTTGTATGGCAAAGGACATAGCTAGTAAATTAAATAGGAAGCCTACAGAGTGGGAGAAGACCTTCAACAACCAAACAACGGACAAAGGCCTCATATCTAAAATATATCAGCAACTCAAAAAATTGAATCACTCCAAAACTAACCTCCAAAGTAACAACCATCCCATTAAAAAATGGGCCAAAGACTTAAAGAGAGTATTCTCTGAAGAAGAAACAAAAATGGCCTATAGACACATGAAAAAATGCTCAACATCTCTGGTCATAAAAGAAATGCAAATCAAAACAACTCTAAGATTCCACCTCACTCCAGTTAGAATGGCCAGGATCAGGAAAACGAATAACAACAGAGGCTGGAGGAGATGTGGCCAGGAGGGATCACTACTACACTGTTGGTGGCAGTGCAAACTCATTCAACCACTCTGGAAAGCAGTGTGGCAGTGCCTTAAAAGGCTAAACATAGAACTCCCCTATGACCCAGCAATTCCACTACTTGGCATTTACTCAACCATCCAGAAACAAGGGCATAATAAATCCACTAGCACAACAATGTTCATTGCAGCACTATTTACCATTGCAAAGATATGGAACCAACCTAGATGTCCCTCAGTTGATGAGTGGATCAACAAGTTGTGGTATTTGTACACAATGGAAGTCTATGCTGCTGTCAGAAAGAATGACATCGCCCCATTTGTTAGGAAATGGAAAGACTTAGAAAAAATCATATTAAGTGAAGTAAGCCAGACTCAAAGGAACTTAGGCTCAATGGTTTCCCTCATTTGTCATAATCAGTAGAAACCTTGGGCTCTACTAGCAGAGATCTGCAATAGAGCAAAATCTTGATACATAAGGCCATATAGTATGAAGCTAATTGAAAGGACCTCCAGGATATCAAAACAAAAGCAATATAACGAATGATTGTTGTCCTTAATGTACTATGTTGTCTCTCATCTTCTTTGCTGTCCCTTGGTTATGTCATATTGTTATAGTATGTCACTTTGTTATCTGATATATTTAATCCCCCCCTTACATGAAGGAGTCTTGTCTCCCCAGGGAGCCAGGTGGCAGGAAGCCCTTCCCACTGTGAAGACCAGTTTGCAGAATTCCGTGATTTGGGGGCTTGGGAAAAAGTCAAAATATGCAGTGTTTATGCAAAAATAAAGTCTATTCAATGACTTCAAACCAGTGTTTCCACATGAAAACACCAAGACTGAAAGAAAAATTATGAAATCTAAAGATTAAATATAAAAGTCACTTCGATAAGATTAATGCATTCTATGTGTAATAAGATTCTTAGCTTCCGTCCTTGCAAATTATCAGTTGCCAAAGTTAAGGTAAGTAAAGTTATTTTCTACAAGGACTGTTCCATTTTCCTTTGTTATATAGACATTCATTCTTTTCCAACTGAAAATTTCTTTCCAGAATTGCACATTGTAAGTGTAGATTCATAGTTCTCTATCCCCAAAAGAGAATCAAAGTAGCTCAATGTTTTTCAGTTAGCTAAGAGACTACTATGCCATGTTTCCAACAGAGCATCTCTCTGGAAAACGATACTTGTGAATTATAAATTACAGAAACAACCAACCCCTGGTTAAGGAAAAATCAAATGAAGTAATCCAGACTCTCCCAGAGTGACAAGAGAATAGCTTGCCTTGTTGTGTAAAAGAACAAGTTTCCTGTCTCCTGGCTGTCCTCTGTCCACTAAAGAGTCAACAACATTTTTATTGTTTCTCAGTACTCCATTTGGAGCATCTCAACTTGCTTTTTATATTGCCTTAGTTTATGAAAATAAATGTTGTACTTTCCTGGTGGGACCAAAAATAAATGATGGATCATACTGTACGTGGGTTCTTGCTCATGACAATCCAGACTGCTAACAGATTGTTAATATGTTAACAGTTCTATTATAAGATGTTCAAAAATGGGGGGGCGGGAAATGGGTACCAAGACATGTGAAAGGGTATCAATGTATGTGAATTAATGCACCTTCTATCTGGCAAATATCAGGTAACTCTTTTACTAATTACAATAAAAAATAAATTTAAAAAAAAGATGCTCAAAAATGTAATTTTAAGGCCATTTGTGGAGCTGGATTCTGCATGCCAGGGGTCATCAGGACTGACATAGCTGAGAAGCTGTATGACCTCTCCACTCAGGTGTCTGCAAAGGTGTGAAGGATGAGATAACCCAGCAGTTTAGGGTAGCAGTTTTCAAGCTGTTCTGTTTATCCAGGGGTAGCCATTTTGAGCAGAATGTTAACTAACATAATACAGTAAGTATGATCGAGTTCCTTTTGGTACAGAGCTACGTAAAATTAAACTAAGGGTATTTCACATACAGAATTTTCTGGCAATGACAAAGGTGAAGAAAAATTACCAAAGGCTGAACTCAAAGAAATTAGTGTGTATTTTGCAGTTCCTATTCGCAAAGATATTGGCAGAAACATTTAATCATATGTGATCCAAAATACTTAGCTTTGGTGTTATTCACATGTTTTATTTATTATTTATATATGTTACTTAGAAATTACGAGGTGTTCCTACACAGATTCTTGATACTGATATTATAATGGGGAAGTCTAGCATTAGGTAGGAACCTCTGTGATATCACAAAGAAGAATATACAGAAACATAATTAGTCAGATAAACAGATAGGAGTACACTCCACACATTCATCTCAGTAAATTTTCACTGAATGAGTGGCATTATTTGAAAGAAAATATTTAGTAGAAGGTTGTTACCTACTGTCACAATTGCTACCCTCAAACACTAGATAGTAACAGCAAATTCCAGCTACTGATTTAGACTGACTCAGACAAATTTCATGCAAGTCAATTTTCCTCAAACACTTCAGTGCCATACACCACAGCAAATGTTTATACTCATAAATTTCCATAAGTCAATGTGTACTCCTATCTTACGCTGTGTCATTCAGTATTTTTTTTACAAACTAAAGTATTATAGAGAGTATTTTCACATTGTTATTATGTGTTTTACTTTAGTATTTGTGTATATTTATCATTTATAGAACTGAAATTGTAGGGGAGTGTTTTGGTTTTTCAGGTGTCCACACCCCACCTGCTCATTCTCTCCCTCACATTACTAGGCAGAGGTGATATTTCAAGTAAACATGCAGAGCTTCTGTTTGCCAAGGATATTTAAATATTTTCATGATGATAACTTTATTTGGAAGCCAATTCTTTAAAAAGCCTTTAACCAGTACTCCAGATTTCCCAGCCTAGTATGTTTTTCCAGTAATTGCATATAAACGCATAGAGACAATTTCATGCTGATGCACTCTGACTGTTACAAGGCCCTGAGCCCAACTCTGAATTCCAAAGGTAGGTTCAGCATCACCTAAAACATACATTGAGTTCAAGGAAAAAATTCCTGAAAGAAACTAAAGAAGGCTCACTACTCCCCTAACTTACAACTAAATATACACAAAAACAATGGTAATATGCCAAGTGAGAAAACCCCAAATCAACTCAGACCCGGTGATCATAAGGCCAGTGGGATGTGTGCACTGCACTGCACTGCTGGCCACGGCCACTGGGCTAGACCTCATCCAGGTGAGGAAGAGGATCCTTCTGATATGCTCTCCACAACTCACACGCAAGTCATTCCATACGTGAGAGCACATCTGTTTTCCTCACAATTGTTATGTGGGAATAGAGCTATCTTCTTCCTAAAACTATTAGAAAGGACTTCAAACTCCAAGAAAAAATAGAACTATTAGTATTTTCTGGTAGTTTTACATTTGTGTTATTTAAATGTAAGAAAGAAAATGTTATTTTCTATAAGAATGCCTCCTAAATATAACAAAGCAAAAGGGCTAAAGAGACCAGGCCGAGCAGGATTCACAATCTTCCCAGGGCTAGAAGTTCAGCAATAATGTTTGCCTAGCAAGCAAATCCTAGAGCTGCCAAATAGAAAACAAGCAAAACCTTTTCCAATTGTATTCCCTCTGAAACATTTAAAACTTCTGCCCAATGACAATCCTTCCTGAAAAGGTCTTCTGAGGTCAGAGATACTTAGAACTGTGCGGAAGTATCAAGTCACATGGGAACAATGCAACGATGCAGGTCTTATTACTTGTGATTAGAGTCAGATAACTAACCTCACACTATGACTTCTAATAATCATTTCTATACTATACTATAGTATTCTTGAAAGAACTCATACTGCTTTACACAAAACATCTGCAGCTGTGAGGAGGAAAATGTCCACTGACTCACGCTGGAGTTGGGGTATTTTGACATCATTTTCAAGGTAAGCAAACAGAGAGAGGTTAAATGACATTGGAAGGTCACATGTCTCCTCTTTCTGAAGGAAGATGATGGTTGCGTTCCAAATAAAGAGAACTTCAACCAGAGAGAATTAGTGGAGCAGTCACAATTTGACCTTTCACCCTCTGACTGTAGCAAGCTATTAGAATTGTGTATATATGTCATCGTTATACTATTGCATGAGAAATGAATTAACTAATTTCCACGCTGATACTCGTGCTGCTAGAAAATCATGCTTCCATTCAATTTTACATAAAAGTATACCAATGAATTTAGACTGTTCTACTAAATCTCATGTAATGTTTAGATTTTTATTATGTCAGGTAACTGAAACCATGTTCCCCATACTTCAGAATTGAACGTATCAGAAAAGCATGGAGAAGATATACAAATGTTTAGCTCAGTTGACAAAACTCGGGTTCCTTCTGAATTACTGTTATGTTTTTACTGCTGTCCCTGTAAGTCGGCAGTGTCAATGAGAAGCCTACTCTGTATGAATCAATAGATAATGAGATGAGTGAAGGTTTAGGATTGGAGAACACTAACACTAGTTCTTTGATATAGACTTTCAATCCCAGTTACAATATAATTATACTAACCTTAATTTTCCAATGACAAATTTGAACATTTATTTGAGAATCACAAAACAGACGTTCCTCTGCTTACATGTTTCAAAATAGTACTCTTGTTGAATTTTAATGCAACCAAGACATAATTCATATCATAAAAGAGATACAAACTTGTATGAGACTTTACTTACAAGTAGTTATTTTCAGTAGTTATTTTGTATAAGAAAGACAAGGATGTTTGTATGGCACAGAAAACATGTAAAGGGGAATTTTTAGGGATAGTTATGATTTTAACGTAGCCGAGATTATGATGGAAATCAAGACAGTCTTTACGACCCATTTGATTGAATAGTATTTGTTAGCAAGGGTTACGGGAGAATTTTTGGAACCAAATGTATTAAAAACTAGTTTGGAGAAAGAGAATACCATTAAATGAATATAGAAAAAAAGATGATATGAGTACAAAAGGTGAGAAAAATCAGAGGAACAGCTGTCTTTTTCCTTGTTGGTATTCTTTATATCAGTTTCCCTTTGTCCTCCTCTATCAATCGTCCCTACCTGGGAGTAACAGAACCACAAAAGCAAAATGGAAAGTATCAGTGGTAAATTAGCTTTCTTAGCTAGTGATAGATGTCTCATAATCAGGAAAGAAATAGGACAGCAAACTCAAGTAGTTTGTTGTATCCAAACTACTGCCTATTCTAACAGGGTACTAGAACTAGAGTTAACAAGTTCTCATTTAACCTTCTCTTCATCTCTAAAAGCAGCACTCAAAAGTCTTCACGGCTTAACTTGACTTTCAAGATCATGCATTTGGGATGTATTTATCATTGTTCAGAATAGGGGAGGAGAGTGCCCAGGTAAAAGAAAGGCAATTTCGCAAAATGAATTAAAGATAATTCAAGAGAAAGGAGATTGACAAAGAAAGAAACACTTGCCACAACTGCATACATTTTACTTATTTAAGGTACAGATAATGAGATTTTATAATGACTCATACATAAGATTACCACATAAATAATTTTATTTTCTTAAAAAATGGGAAATGCCAACCAATTCTAATAGGTGAGAGATACCAGCCAGGTTTTTGAGGAAGTTATTTAGATGGGAGGAATGATGAGTACAATAAAAGGACTCTGGATACCCCAGAACAGAAGAGCATAATAGTAGGAAATGTTTAAATAAGGAACTGTTTTCAGCAAGAGGTCATGAAGGGAATTAGCTGTTCCCACGAGTCCAGATGCTCCAAATCCACAGGGGCAATGGTAAGAATTTTATGTTTCACTGATAAGGGAATGGGGGTGATAAAAGAATTAAGCTGAAATAGACATCCTAGGAGGAACTGGTACACATGCCATGCCCATACTCCAGTTATATTTGGAAAGAAACTAAATCAGAACAATGTAATTGGAGTTACATTTCTAAAGCAGAAAATAGATTAAAAAGTAACAAATGTATGGCTTCCTTCTGCCAAGTCCTGGGTAGAGAAGGAAAAAAATCCACAACTTCTCAATACTTCGCAAAGAACCACTAGTCTTGAAAATAAGAACCAGCATCCTAGCAAAAGCAGAAAATACAGGAAACAACATCACGAGACCGAGACGTGTCACTTACTACTCAAAGTAGTGAAAGATGCAGCAAACCTGCAGATTTTAACCATAGGGTTTTGAAATAGAACAGAAAATAGGGTGCTTGAAAAAGAACAGAAGAGGTTTACTCATCCTTCTCCTTAGAGTTGAGACCAATCTCCTAGCTTTGTTCCTTGGTTCTAAACAAAGTAGAAACAATCATAAGCATCTGGATAGAATATAAAATGATACATGTACACTCTTCATGCAAGATAGACACCAGGAAGAAATCTTGTATTCAAGGAAGTAGGGTTTGCCCTGTTGAAGAGATAGGAGAGTGAGTAGGTAGGTGCTGGAGAAGCATCTTCTGTAGAATTATGAGTCAACCCAAGAAAACTAAATTTCTGTATCATAAAATTAGCCAGCAAAACAGAAAGAACAGTTCAAAAACATGAAACTTGCTTGGCTTGATTTCTGTTTATATTGGTGAAGTACTTGCTCATTGAGGATCAATATTTCCACTGCAAACAACAAGCAAACTTGACTAAAATATAAAATGACTTACGTCTGGAAAGCACTGGGGAGATTCCAAGGTGTTAAGAATTTGAGAACCAAGATCAAGGAGAGAGAGAAAGGATAAAAGCAAGAGACCTAAATACCAAATCACCACATGGAATGTACAAGTTCTAACATACTAGCTGAAAATAAAATCATGGGGTAGTTGCTAAGAGATGGAGTAGGTAGATCCACTTTTAAGCTTTGTCACCAAGTTTATAAAACAAACTTTGACAGTCATAAAAGAGGACACGGGTATTTTCTGCATGATTTTACTGATGGTAAGGCTCTACTTTGCATAAAAATGTTGAAAGAAAGCAACATTTGATCGTTGGCAAGTGGCATGCAGAGATGGAGAAACTTGAGAATACATATACCATACTAGCAACACTCTCCTTTTTGAGAAGTGAATTTTAGAAGTGCCCTTAAGATAACAGTCCAATAAGTCACATTTTTATTAGTATTTGATATGTATTTTTGTGTAAATACAACATATGTATGCAAATACATATGTATGTAAATACGATAAAAATTTGGCTATATCTAGTATCGGTAACATTACTCCATTTATGAGGCAGCACTGTCATGATGTAATGACTTTCTAAAGGACTCACCTCAACACAGCAATGAAATTCCAAAAGGGTATAGAGGAGTCATTCCACCTGCGAACATCCTGCCCTGGATCCTCCACAGTTCATGTCTAATTCATGTCTTCTGCAAACACAATATACATCCATTCTATACTCCATAGCTCCCAACATCCTCACGTATTCCAACAGCAACTCAACAGCAACTCACAGGTCCAAACTCTCAGCTAAATCAGACATAACTAGACCTAAAACATCCTGAGGCAAATTCTGTCTAGCTAGGATGTTTTAACTCAAAGTGTTAAGGTTAAGTGCTTCTCAAACACAGTGGAAGGGCATACATCAAAAAAGAAATGGACAACAGGACCCACGTAAATTCACACAGGGAAAGCAACATTAGACCCTAAACTCTATACCAGTTCTCTGCATGTGTTCTCTATTGGACACACAGTGGTGGTTGACACCACAAAGCCTTTGGCAACCCTGCCTCTTTGGCTTTGTAAGTTCATCTATCATATATTTTTCTTCCACAAAGCTCTAAAGCAGAGAGAGACTGCCGAGAGGATGGGTTTTACTCCATCTTCCAGGAAATTGTTCTCCATTTACACCATAGATTGGCTAACTATACTTCCATCAGCATTCTGTCAAATTACCTAAGCACTCTTCTTAGAGGATTCAGACTTTCTCTACAGCACCCTTCTTTCTCCCAATCCTCACCAGCACAAACCTCAATATTTTGCTAGTGACAATACTGGTTTTCTGGCCTGCTCTTCCAAATTCTTCTGGTTTTTATCCAGCTTCAAAGCTGCTTCCACATGTTCAACTATTTGCTATAGTGATAGTCTCACTTTTCAATATCAATTTTCCTTTTTAGTCTGTTTTGTGATGCAGTCGCTATACCACAGACTGGGTCAATCATAATCAGTAGAAGTTTTTTTTTGTCTCACAGTTCTGGAGACTGGGAAGTCTGAGATTGAGAGACTGCATCTGGGAGGTGTTTCATGCTATGTCTAAAAAGACAGCAGGACAAACACAAAGTATGATAGAGAGAAGAAAAAAGCTCAAAGAAATTCACCTTTTTTTGAGAGACTTTTGAGAGTTAGAAAAGCCTACAAACCATAACAAATAATCTATTCTAAACATGGCAGTTGTAGCTGAACATCTTTGATATTTTCTCCAGTTTCTTACTAATTTAAAACACTTTGTAGTCTGTGAGCTGGGAGTTGTAAACCTTAAAAAGGTTGTATTATCAAACATTTAAAACAAATATAGAAAAATTCATATGTAAAATCTTAATTAAAAACACATAAGAGGTAGAATACTAATTTATAGGAGCTATTTCCAACAAAGAAATAATCTATAATTAAGTTTCAAACATGATTATGAACATAGAGCACCATTTTAAAATATGTCTGGATTGAAAGAATGCCACGGTTTATAAAACTGTAATACTTCTGGTGAGATGATTTTTATGGCTAAGTAAAACAAAAGGTAAGATTTTAAGCAAAAATTTAATATCAATCAAACTGTTTTATTTTATTTATTTTTTTATTTTTTATTGTAATTAATAAAAGGGTTACATGATATTTGCCAGATAGAAGGTGCATTAATTCACATACATTAATACCCTTTCACATGTCTTGGTACCCATTAACCTCCCCCCCACCCACCACCCACCCCCTATCTTGGTTTTCCCCCCTTCCCTATCAAATTTCAAATAACCAAATACAAATAAATTCAATATATCAGATAACAAAGTGAGATACTGTAACAATATGAGTTACCCAAGGGACAGCAAAGGAGATGAAAGATAACATAGTAGATTAAGGACAACAATCATTCGTTATATGACTTTTTTTAATCATTATAATATTTATCATCTAAGCAGAAGTGCATCTTGTGTATTGGAAACGGCAGCATCAAATTGTTGAATTATTTCTTTTTTTTAATTTTTTTAAATTTTTTTTTATTTTTTTATTGTAATTAGTAAAATGGTTACATGATATTTGCCAGATAGAAGGTGCATTAATTCACATACATTGATACCCTTTCACATGTCTTGGTACCCGTTTCCCTCCCCCCCCACACCCCCCACCCATCTTGGTTTTCCCCCCTTCCCTATCAAATTTCAAATATCCAAATACAAATAAATTCGATATATCAGATAACAAAGTGAGATACTATACCAATATGAGATAACCAAGGGACAGCAAAGGAGATGAGAGACAACATAGTACATTATATGGCTTTTGTTTCACAATCACATGATTGTCTCAATAGATGCAGAAAAGGCATTTGACAAGATCCAACACCCCTTTATGTTAAAAGCTCTGGAGAAACTAGGAATCCATGGAACATTCCTCAATGTAATAAAGGCTGTGTATGAGAAACCCACAGCTAGTATTACACTTAATGGTGAAAATCTAAAGCCATTCCCTCTTAAATCAGGAACGAGACAA
This sequence comes from Megascapheus bottae, assembly GCF_031878675.1. NCBI lineage: Eukaryota > Metazoa > Chordata > Mammalia > Rodentia > Geomyidae > Megascapheus > Megascapheus bottae. Next base: position 11,720,660 of record NC_143510.1, read on the forward strand.
GGATGCCCACTCTCTCCACTCCTTTTGAACATAGTACTAGAATTCCTAGCCAGTGCAATAAGGCAAGAAGCAAGCATAAAGGGGATCCAAGTAGGGAAAGAGGAAATAAAATTATCCCTCTTGGCAGATGACATGATTCTGTATTTAAAAAATCCTATAGACTCTACTCCCAAGATCCTAGAGCTGATCCAAAGCTTTGGAAGAATAGCAGGCTATAAAATCAACCCTCAAAAAGCAACTGCCTTCCTTTATGCCAACAGTGAGAGGAACGAGGCAATAATCAGGAAAGCAACTCCTTTCACAATAGCCTCAAAGAACATAAAGTACCTAGGAATTAGCTTAACTAAGAATGTAAAGGACCTTTTTGACGAAAACTTTAAAACCCTGAAAAAGGAAATTAAAGCAGAACTAAGGAAATGGAAAAACCTCCCATGCTCCTGGATTGGAAGAATCAACATTGTGAAAATGACAATCTTGCCAAGAGCTATCTACAAATTCAATGCAATACCCATCAACATCCCAATGTCATTCTTTAAGGAAATGGAATTATTTCTTAACGCTGCCTCTAACTTCCTTTACGTAGCAGCAATAGATTTTGTTTTGATCTTGATTTTTTTAGTGATTCAGTCCATATAGAGAATTAATAATTAATCTGGTCCTAATATCAATAGCCTGTGAAATACTAAATTAACTGACATTCCGGATTATTAATTACTGTTTTCCAAGTTAGCATTGATCTTTTCATGGTTGGCTATGGCGCACATTAGATATCTATAAGCAGCTCCAACAGCAACTGGGACATTGTAGGGTGCTCAATAATGTTTTATTGTTTTTGGTCGTGGGACCTGAACTCTGGGTCTCGGCATTGGCCCTGAGCTCTTCAGCCCATAGCTACCACCCTACATCTTGAGCCACAGCACCACTTCCTGCTCAATGAATTTTTGTTATTATTTTAGGAACCAGAATTGGCCACCACACAATAGAAAAATTATTGCTCACAAACATCACATTAATATATAAAAGAGAATGGCTATTAATATCTTTGAAATCCATTGTGAAAATATGGCAAGAAAATAAAAAGGTAGCTTGTTAATGATAATCACACTGATAAGACTTATTATTCCTTGTATATTCTACATATGTTCATTCAGCAGGTTTCTCATGTTGAGTACAACAGGCTACATAAAGGTAAAGCAAAAAGTAATTCTTGTCCTATAGGATTTAGTCTAGAAAGAGAAACAGAAATCTTATTATACAGGTGAAATTTGTTTTTGTAGAGCTCACTGTGAAACCACCAGTAAAAATGCCTACTTAGTATGAGGATAACTATGTACATGTTAAGACTTGAAGGAAGAGTATAAGGGTAGGGCAATAATCTCTGCCATGAAAGAAAAACCCCATACTTGGAGTTTGCAGTACATACAGAAATCTACATAATAGTTCAAGGTAGCTTTCAGGAAGGAGAAACTACCAGAATAAATGAAGCTCATACCACTGAGAAAATCTGAAAAAGTTCTCAGTAAATTTGTGAGACCTACATACATACACAGTTACTTATTTGAAATGTAAATACAATTGAGCATGCTATATTTATTTTTAAATCCGTATTCCCAGTGATCACATAAGTCCTGAGTAGAAAGTATATCAGAAGAAAAATCACAATTGCAAACATGAGAAAGGGTAGTAATGTTTGTGAAGTAATATATCTTCTATCTGGCAAATATAATATAACCCTTCTATTAATGACAATAAAAATATCTTAAAAAAGAAAATTTACATTTTCAGACAGTATTTGTGGAGCATTATATTTCTGCTTTTGTTAGCTCCAATTTCTACAGGCAGATCTACGTATGAACATTCCTGGACAGTCTTCACTTTAAAATGTTGATTCAGTACCCAAGTAATTTTAACTCCCTTAGTCCATAGGCTATGGGAGTGAAATCACAATTTCAACAAGTGCTGGAGGCCTAGGATGTATAGGTATAGGTACCAGAATACACCTAGACAGCTTTATCATATCCATGTTCCTCCATAATGCCTAATATTCTCTGTGTGATCCATTCTTGTACTAGAACTGTTACTCTTCAAAAACCTCAAGGTGTTCAAGGAAGAATTGAGCTTCTTTCCCAAAAGAAATGCCAGTTCCTTAATAGCAGGGTATATACCTCAGATTATATCTTAACCTTTCACCATTACAATTGTAATTATAATTAACTTTTGTTGAGTTTTTGTTGCAGGCCCTGTTAAAAAGAGACTTAAATAAATTAGAGATCTAATTAAATTCGACAGTTCAGTAACTATTTCTTAAATGCTTTCCTCTCCCACATTTTTTACATTTTAAATATATTTTTTGTAATTAATAGAAGGGTTACATTATATTCACCAGATAGAAGGTGAATTACTTCACATACATTGATACCCTTTCTCATGTCTTGTTCCCCATTTCCCTCCCTCCATCCTCGCCACTCATCTTGCTTTCCCCCCTTCCCTATCCTATTTCAAATAACCAAATAAACATATACAATATATCAGATAAAAGGTAAAATACCGTTATAATATGAGGTAACCAACTCTCCCACAATTTTTTTGCCAGTCCTGGCTTAAGCTCAGGGCCTGAGGACTGTCCCTGGACTTTCTCAAGGCTAGAACTCTACCACTTGAGCCTCAGCACCACTCCTGGCTTTTAAGTATATGGTACCAAGGAATCGAACCCGGGTCTTCATGTATGCTAGTCAAGCACTCTACCACTACGCCAAACTCCCAGTCCACTCCCACAATTTTTATAGTTAATTTTCAACATAGCATCTAGTGAGTATCACCAATACATTTGTTCACCCTGTGTCCCACCATTTCAGTGCCCCTCTCCCTCCCACAAATAGATAACATATATACCAGACAAAAGGTACAGAAATCACAAGTGGTGGCAAAGGAGAAAACAGACAAACATCAAAAAGACAAAAGGCAAAAATCAAAAGGCAAACAGCAAAAACCAAAGTCTTATCTCCATTTCTTGTAGTTCATTTCAATAAATCGTATTTCTGGATGATCATATGCACATAGCTATTGAGTTTTTTGATCTAGAATGTGCCTATAATTCTCCAAGTAAAAACATTGGAAAGTAAAAGACAAAAATTCACTAGGATATGATAAAGTATACAGGACTGTGAACACTCACACAGTAAGACCAGAGGAGGATATTCTTATTCTTCTCTTCCAAAATCTCACTATATAATAAGCACTGGTATTTCTTGGCATGGTGGCTTTGAAGGCTCCTGGGCATCACCTCATTTCTATATACTTTAAAGCCAAATCAACTCTCATCTCACCTTACCCTCTCTCCTGTATTTCTAAAATAGCTGCACAAATGGGGGTTTAAAGTGTTAAAACTATGACTGGAATTAAGAAAAGCAAACTAATGTGTGTGTCCAGTCTTAGAGATCAAGAACATGCACAAGCATTGACTTGACTCATTTAAATCTTGATGTTTTCAAGCAGTTCCTATGATGCTCTGAGTGTCTATTAATACCGAGTACCTGCTCTGCCTCACTCAGCCTTCACATTACTAGCTCCATTTCTTTTCCAGTTAGTTTACCAGATCAATATAAAGTTAAAAATGCTGATGGAACTATTTGAAATGGAAGACTAGGAGACTTAAGGGGGATTATGTAGGCTCTCAGAAATGATTTGAAGAGTTAGATCTCTATTGGCTTTAGAAAGATTTTTAAAATTGACATTCTGGCACATTGCTTCAAGGACATAACAACTTTGAAGTACAACAACCGAAATGATAATGCTAAAAAGAAAATATCTACTCTAGGAGAGCAAAAGGCTTAAGGTAATTTGTTCCAGTAATAAGTTTTAAAAACTGTACTCTCCATGATTTGGAGATACAAATGAAACTTTATTATAGAATATGGCATTCATTCTTTGCTCTGATGGGAATACTGGTCCTAGAAAGAAAAAATACAATATTGTTATACATTTTAAAGAATTAAAAGTAATACAATGGCAAGCCCTCAAATCTGTCCACTAAGAATAAAACTATTGATTGTATACTTACTAAATTTAATATGAAAAGCCTCAGAAATGTTGAATTTCTCCTTTTAGGCTAAAAACACTTTTTCCCTTATTTGGACATTATGTTATTTAAAATGCAGTAATTTAAACAAGAGAAACACAACCCAAATTTACTTTACATAAAGAAGAAAGTTTACAGCTCATGTCCTGGAACGACAGTAGGTTGGGATATGATTTCCCAAAAGGTCAATAATGACACACAGTTTTGACAGTTTTCTCATTATCTTGCATTTCTCCTCCTTGTTCTATTTATTCTTTGGAACCCTCTACTACACCATCCTAACAAGCTTCTAACACCAATTCCCTTTGAAATAAAGACAACTGCCTCCCAAAAGTTTGATGAGAGACTCTGGAAGTTAACTTGTTGCCCCCAATAAGGCAATAAGTCAAACTCAATCATTTTGATCAAATTTTTGGTTCATATTCCTGTACCATTACATCAATGTGTGGTACTAGTTTTAAGTCCTGGACCATTAGGGATATTGTTTTTTCTATCTAAACATTTACCCATATCAATAAATTCTAATCTGCTTTGGTTGTTTTTGACAGACACAAATAAAATGACTTTCAAAATTATATTACTACTTGATTTGTAAAATGTACTATATTATCCATCACAAAACAGTACTATATATAATCAACAGTTAACTAAAATATGGCCAGGCACATGCTCATGCCAATAATCCTAGCTACCCAAGAAGCTCACATATGAGGACAGGAGCTCAAAGCTAGCACGGGCAGGAAAGCCCAGGAAATTCTTATCTCCAATTTGCCACCAAGAAATCAAAGGCAGAGCTGTTATACAAGTGGCTGAGTATTAACATCAAGTGAAAAATCTAGTGGATAGCAGCCTGACATCAGTTCAAGGCCCAGATACTGGCATACATACACAAAAAGTTAATTAAAATAGAATGAATCAAGAACAAACCATGTAATCATAATTCAAACTATATTTGCTTCCCTGACTTTTCCAGATATGATGAAGGTTGAATATTCTCCACATAGTCACACTGTTTGAGAGAGCCAATAAGCAAAGCAATATCACTGAAAACTTTTGTGCAAAAGTTTCAAGCCTAATATTAATTTATTTAAAATGTTTGAGAAAGTTTGCATAGAAAATCTTGACAAATTAAAAAAAATATTATTTGTTTTTACCCCAGTTTCTCAAAACTCCTTATATTCGATAGCAGAAGAAATGGAACGGTACAGCATTAACTTATGCACATATCAGCTGTTTCTATCTTAACTAGGAAGCACTGTTTCATCTCTTATCAGACACAAAATGGATTGAAAGTTAATTGGAAAAGTATTTCAGAAGAAAAGTGGTAGAGAAAGGTCTAATAGGTTTTTCAAGATGTAAAGATTCATATTTTTATGTTGGAAAGGATACCAAACCAGAGAAAAGTTTCTAGTTAAGAACACAGTGAATATTTTTAATGTATGAAAAACCTAGCTACAATAGAGCAAAATAATAATAATAGTAATAATAATAATAATAATAATAATAAATCTACAGTTCCACTATACCTAGCAGGTCATGAAATATTTGTGATAAGCTTGAACAACCACTTTTTCATGAACTTAATAATTTTTTCTTTTCTTTTCTGGTTAGTCTTGGGTCTTGAACTCTGGGCCTGGGCGCTGTCCCTGAGCTCTTCATCTCAAGGCAAGTGCTCTACTCCTTGTCTCACCAAATAAAGGTTATACCCTTTATTTTAAAAGCTATGCCTTTTCAAATTAACATTAAAACTTATACCACTTCTGCTTTTCTGGTGGTTAATTGGAGATAAGACTCTCACAGGCTTTCATGCCCAGGCTGGCTTTGAACTACAATACTCAGACCTCAGTCTTCTGAGTGGCTAGGATTACAGGTGTGGGTCACTAGCTCCTGGCTTAATCTTTTTTTCTAAGTACTCACTTTGTTTTCAGATGAGGGACTGCTTTCCCAAGAGCCCTCTTTGTCTATTGATATCATCTCAAAAACCTTCTTCTTTTCAGTCACCATCTGTGGCTGCCTGCCTAGATATTATATATTCTTCCTGACCCCTGGAACTTGATCTGCATATTTTATCATTGTGCATATAGTAGTTGTGTAGTTCTTTTTTTGCCATCATGGGCTTGAGCTCAGGGCCTGGGCACTGTCTTTGGACTTTCTCAAGGCTCAGCACTCTACCAGTTGAGCCTCAGCACCACTTCCAGCTTTTTTCTATGTATGTGGTACCAGGGAATTGAACGCTGGTTTTCGTGCATGCTAGGCAAGCACTCTGCCACTAGGCCCCAGTAGTTGTTCTTCTTTATCAATACTGGAAGATTCTGATGACTCAGATACATCTGAGTCATTTTTTGTAGCCCCTATAATACAACTATCTGCACTAAGATGTTCTGAATACACCTGAACACACACTCTGAAATCTAAAGAAAGGACATGCATTTTGATTTAATAATCCTGAATTCCAACAACTAGGACCAGTCAGAATTATTCTGGACTGGTATCCTTAAATTCAGTTGTTATGATAAAACAAAATACTGGACTATTTAAAACTATTGTCAAAAATCTCATTCAGTGGGGTAAAAGATAAGTCATCAAGACAAATAGAAATACATATTTCAAGACCATGAAAAGGGGACTAATCTGAAGAAGAAAATCCAGAAACGATAAAGATTTCTACTCCTCTTAAATAGCATGCTTTCAATAATATGGGAATACCTGAATGCCCTAGAAAATTAAAGCCTAAGTACATTACAAAGAAGTCAATGCATTTTAATCATCTACCGTGAAATGCCCAGAAGTGAAGTTGATCATAGATATCTGCAAAAAAATTAGACTCCTGAATATGCTAGAAGACCAACAATGACATGAGGCAAGAGGTATTCTTAACAGAGCTGCCAGGTCTTTGCAAAGGCTAAGTCAGATGCTAGCATGGCTGTGTCCAAAATCCAGGCATGCATAGTCTCTCTTCATTCAGTCAAAGCCAAACTCCCGGAAGAGAGTGTCAAGACCTTCTGTTATCTGCAAGCATAGCAGCAGTCCTGCCTGCCTCCTCTCTGATCCCATCTCCTCCTCGCCCTTCACTCCCACTAAGTGCAGTGGTGTACATACTTGATGTTACTTCAGGGTGGCAGGTGATCTCTAACATGAAACAGCTCAGATCATCACTTTCCTCTGCCTGTGTGTTTCTCCCTGATGGTCACCAAACCCCCAACCTGCACACTTTGCCCATAGATCACTTTCTCAAAGACCATTCAGGCACTGCTACCCTGCCTCATGCATTTTCAATCCTTATTCCTGTGAACTTTTCTCCTTTTCTCCTTCTGATGTCATGTTCCTATGTGCAATATAATTTACTGCTTTATTATGCTTAGTATTTATTATCTGGTTCCCTCTAGAATATAAGCACTGGAGACTGTCCTAAAAGCTGGATGTAAATTTACAATGAAGTTTTTAAATTGTATTTTATTATCAGGATAAAGTATAGAGGGATTGCAGTTACATACATCGGGTAAGGGGTATATTACTTCTCAAACCTTGATAACCCGTTCTCATATTTTTGTACCCCTTTCTCTTCCTCCACCCCTTCCCAATCATCTCCTAACCAGGAATTGTTAATGCTAACTGACATTTAAAGGCTATGATATACCTACTCTTTTTAGACAACTGATGTTTTCAAATCATTTGGAATAAATATAATTCATTCAACTTCTTTTCAGACTTCTTGTGAGTACCAGAAAGGATTTACTGAGGGATATTTAGCTTCCTAATATGGCACAAGCATTCAATAAGGTACCAACTAAACTGGAATTATAGTAAAATCACCTTCAGTAGCATGAATCATAAGTAATGATTGACAACAGATAACTACCAAGGCGTTTTTTTTCTACAAGAGCCTATAAATGATCTCAATCTGTGTCTTAGAAGAAACAAACACCAATAATATCAGTGGAGATAGGAAGGTTGGGGCAGAAAAGCAACCCAGAAAAAAAACTCAAACTCTTAGAAAGGAAAAAAAATAACTAAAGCAGAAAGGGCCAGGGACATGATTCAAATAGTATAGCACACACAACTCTGTCCTCAAAAATCATGAGTACAGTATTTATCATTCATTAATTCACACAATAGAGTTGCTAAAACTTTTTAAAGGTACTGGCTTTATGAAAATTATTTAGTACAAAGTGAGGGTCAAGATTTAAAGACATTGCCTAAGCTACCAGAGCACTGATAGCTTTGAAAATATCTGAACACTGCACAGATAAATATTAAGGTTATTCTGTGAAGGATAAGGGGATACCTGGTATGCTATGATAGCTCATAAGTGATGATGAACCTTCACTGAAACACTGATTCATGAAAAAACTTTGGGCAATAGTGCTCCATGTAACTACTACTCTGGCTGTTTCTTTCACTTCTTTCTAAGGCTAAATAATTCCTAGAATTTCATGCCCTGTCTTCAAGTGAAATTAAATGTAGAATACTACAGCAGTGCTTTTACTTGGGAACTTGTGGCAAACACATTTGTCCAGCCTTGTCCAACAAACAGAGGAGGGACACTGGCATAGCAACTCAGGCTTAGGGAGAACCTAAGCATGACATTTAGAAAAATATTTGTGAAAAAGAAGGGTTTTGTTTCCACAGCAACCAACTTTCTTAGTCTTCTGAGCTCTACTAAAAAATAAAACAAATGAAAGCTGGTAAGAGAAACAGAGTAAGGTCTAATGTAGAATGGCACACAAAGCAAAAATAAAGGACGCTGAAGCCTAGTTCATTGGAAGAAGCATAGCAAATCCTCAGTTAATCATGAGTGTCCTAATCTGGTCATGACCCTTTAAATCTTCATTTCTTTATTTTTTGGTAACTACTGGCCATGAGATTCTTCTCTTTCCATAAAACAGAGCCTCCAGAATTTATTCATCTTGTACAATTGGGTTTCAGTGCCCAGGATCAGTAACTCTCTTGCCTCTGTTCTCTGCTACCCATCACCACAACACCGTGAGGCTGTCTATTTTAGGTAACTTGCACAAGTCTTTGTTGTCTTGTGATGAGGTTACTTTGCTTAACACAACATCTTCAGAATTCGTCCCTACAGCTGCCTGTGTTTGAACTCCCTTCTTTTCTAGGGTTCAATAATACCCAATTTTGTGTATATAATACATATACTTTGTCCATTCACCTGTGGTTGAGCCCTTACCACTTCTTGAGTATGGTGCACAGTGTTTCAATCAATATTGGGATTTGGGTTTTCTTTGAGGTATCTTAACTTATCCTTCAGTAACAAGTCAATGCCTGGCCTCATAAAATGAATTTCAATATAATCCATCTTCTTTTAGTTTTTGAAACAACTAAATAGTCATTATTGATTCTCCTTTAAATGTTTGGTATGGTTCATCAGTGAAATGTTATGGATTAAGCTTTTCTCCTAAATGACTGTATGTCATTTCTACATTCCATTTCTTCATGATTAAATGCATAAGTGTTTTATGTTTGTTTACAAAGTGCAAGTGTATAGGCAAAAATGCAACTCAGATACATGCCTATTAATTTTCAAGAGGCCACAAACAAGAATTGCTCTAAAATTTCTTTGGCTTGAAAATACCATGATAACTTTCAAAACTACTGAAAACTCTAGAAAGCATATGATTATGTGAGTTTTATCAACTTATATTTTTTCAAATGTGAAGTTGAAATCAAGTAACTAAAAAACAGTTTGGTTATTCAACCATCTTGTAGGCCATGTTCACAAGAATTATATATTTAATGAGCTACTGATATACTCTAACAAAAATATGTGGTGAAAACTGCATTAACTTTTGACAAATCGTACACATCTCTCTAATATTTGACTTGATAGAAGACAATATTTCTCATATTTTGTTCTGAATTAAATCTGCTTGGATTTGTCATTCTGGTTATGCTGCATGAACAAAATTTGATGTTATTCAGATAAGAAAGTTAGAAAAGGGATATGAAATCAAAATAGTAGTTTAGCTTACAATCTGATCAAGTATCATCATTCCAGCAGAAGTACTTTGTGAATGAGTCTCACCATGCCACACAAACTGTTTAAAAGTATGCACTCAATGTACTGAGATTTATTGACAGTATCTGACTACAAGGACATGCGATTGTCTGATCACAATTAGGCCTGAGCACTTGGTAGTAAAGGTTACAAAAACTACTAGTGTAGTGTCCTTTCAGTGATATACTAAGGCTTTACAGCACCTTTGCCTATTATTGAGTTTGTACCAGTGAAGCAAACCTCAAACACACAAAAAAACAGCAAATAATGCTTTATCATTACTATGGAAACCTTATCTTCTAACCTCCTAAAATCTCAAGGAAACCTAGGGGTCTGAAAACTCCATGTTGAGTCCCATTGTCTTAGCATGTAGCAGATGCAAACACTATGAGTAGACTATAGCACAGTATAAGCAACACAAATATTTGCCTCACATTACCAACTCAAAAGACACAAAATGACTGGGAAATAAACCTTCAAAATATCTCTGTTTTTCCATTTACCTTCATCCAAATTCCCCTCCATCCCCCCATTTCCTCATGACCGCTTTCAATTGTTAAAAGGAGCACATCATGGAGAGAGGAGGATGGATTTTTCTTCTACTCTATAAATACATACTTCGTAGACATATGTATATAAATATACATATTGCATAAGCAAATTTAATGTATCTTAAAATATAATTTATAAGAGGACAACACTTTTCCAAATGCAACTCAGCAATATGAATTTTTAAAGTAGGGTTGTTTCACAGTCATTGGGTGACTGAAAGGTGACTTTCACCCGCAACTACATTAGTTAGACAGCAATTCAATTTTCTCAGATCTGTAAGAGGGGGTAATAGCTGCAAATTGTCCTGACATATGCTACCAGCTGCTTCTGTAAAGCAACAGTTATACAACTTGCTCTCTCTCAGTTTGAAGCAGAAAGAAAAAAATTTTCTTTAACAGTTATTTTCCATTTTCAAGTTTGGAATTAAAAGTCTGAAACTGCCTCTGTGCACAGTACACAAAAGCCAGTTCACAAAAGCTACTCTGATACATAATTTTAACTGCTGACTCATTTTTTCACAATTTGACCACATTTTAATGTTTCCATGAAATTTTACACTACATCTGAAATAATACCGCATTTTTTCAAGAACTGTTCAGATCCCTCACTTCTTGAAGCCTAAAAACCATGGTGAGTGGTGTGTTCAGTGTATAATGCAGGGAGTACTTGCCACAGGTCCAAGCAGGAGAAACTGAAGTTCCAGGAAATCAGAATGTGACTACTACAAAATGAGTGTCTTGATTCCTGTTCCTTCATTCAACAACAGTAACATTCAACTCCACATGAGAAAACCATTCCTATCAGGAAATCATTCTACCTTTAATTCATGCTATTTATCCAAACTCAACAACACCACCTGTGATTTTCATGGTCTCCAGAGTGTCATGCTATGCTCTGTTCTTATAACTCAGTCTTACTCCCAAGGCATGGCCCACTGACTATCTTCTCCTGGGAGGACTTCCTCGAAATTCTTCAGCAGCCCATTCTCCAGCTCAGAATCATTTTTAGTATATTTTTATTGTAATTAATAGAAGGGCTACATTATATTCACCAGATAGAAGATGCTTTACTTCACAAACATTGATACCATTTCTCATGTCTTGGTCCCCATTTCCCTCCCTCCACCCCCAAACCTCATCTTGTTTTCCCCCCTTCCCTATCCAATTTCAAATAACCAAATAAACATATATACAATATATCAGATAACAAGGTAAAATACTGTAACAATTCGAGGTAACTAAGGGACAGCAAAAGAGATGAGAGATAACATAGTACATTAAGGACAACAATCACTCATTATATGGTTTTTGTTTCTATATCCTGGAGGACCTTTCATTTAGCATCATACTATATGGCCTTATGTATCTAGGTTTTATTCTATTGGAAATCTCTGCTAGGAGAGCCTAAGGTTTCTACTGATTAGGACAAATGAGGGAAACCATTGAGCCTATGTTCCTTTGAGTCTGGCTTACTTCACTTAAAATGATTTTATTCTAAGTCTTTCCATATCCTTACAAATGGGGCGATGTCGTTCTTTCTGACAGCAGCATAGAATTCCATTGTGTATAAATACCACATCTTGTTGATTCACTCATTAACTGAAGGGCATTTGGGTTGGTTCCATATCTTTGCTATGGTAAATAGTGCTGCAATGAATGTCATTGTGATAGTGGATGTGGTATGTCCTTGTTTCTGGACAACAGGGTAAATGTCAACTAGTGGAATTGCTGGGTCATAGGGGAGCTCTATGTTAAGTCTTCTGAGGAACCACCTGTCAGGAAGGCTCTTTTCCTTTGTTTTGCAGAAACTGTTCTGTATTCAAACAGAACCCTACCTGTATTACTCACTTCTGGAAAGGATTGTACTGCACCACCTAGCAAAAACACTGAGAAACTTCAGCTTCCTGAGCAACTAGCTGCAAAAAACTATGAAACATAAGTAATACACTACTTCGGTTTTTTTTTGCCAGTCCTGGGCTTTAGCTCAGGGCCTGAACACTGTCCTTGGACTTTCTCAAGTTTAGAGCTCTACCACTTGAGCCTCAGCACCACTTCCGGCTTTTTTTTCTATGTATGTGGTACCGAGGAATCGAACCCAGGTCTTCATGCATGTTAGACGAGCACTTTAACCACTAGGCAAAACTCCCGGCCCCAGTGATGTCTTTCACATATCTTACATGCTAGCTTAAGCTCCCAGACTTAACAACAAAGAGGTTTTATTATAACAGTTCTAAACACTCATATATTTTGACCATATTCATTCTTTTTTTAATCTCTGCTCCTCTTGTTCATTTCTGGTTGCGTATCAAGCTCATGATTAAAAATGAAATTAATGTCCCCTAAGATATATTCCTCTTTGTTATGGCTTGTATCTAAAATGTTGCCCCAAAGCTATATGCTAAAGATTAGATTGCCTGCTGATATGCTTTTTACAAAGTGGTGGGATCATGAAAACTTTGTTCTCACCAAAGGATCAACCTACTCATGTGTCCATAATTTGATGAGCTATTGGGAAGGGATAAAAACTTTCCAATTTGAGCTGGGACTTAAGGTTGGTAAATGCATCCCTGAAATGTGTCCTTGTAAATGATCTTTGTTCTGCTATCTTCTCTCTCCTATTTCTCTTCTATCTCTGCTCTCCAGTCTTCAATTCTCTTTCTCCTTCTTCCACTTCTCTCCTTTTTCTCTTATCTCTCTCTGTCCTGCCTACTTAACGTGAATAAAGAGCTTCCTCCTCCACATACTCCTGCTAACATGATGTTCTGCTTCTCCCCAAAGCAGACTGAAACTCCAGAAAGTATATTCCAAAACAAATGTTGCCACCGTTAAGCTGTGCTTAACTCTGTCTAGGATTCTAATACTGTATTGAAGAGGACTGGAGAGAACAGACATCCTTGTTTCCTTCCTGATTTTTGAAGAAATGCCTTTAGATTTTCACAGTTAATTATAATGCTAGCTGTAGGTATTTCATACACAGCCTTTATTACACTGAGTAATGTTTCATGGATTTCTAGCTCATTTATTGGTTTTATCATAAAGAGGTGTTGGATATTGTCAAATACTTTTTCAGCATATATTTAGAAGACCATGTGATGTCATGAATTGTATTAATTGACGTGCATATATTGAACCAGGTTTGCATCCTCCTGATGAATCCTGTTTAATCATAGTGTATAATTTTTTGATGAGTTGGCCAGTATTTGGTTAAGTTTTGCATCAATAAGCATCAAAACAATGTGCCTATAGTTCTCTTTCTTTGATGAGTCCCTGTCTAGATTTGTTATGAGGGTTATGCTGTCTTCATAGAATGAGTTTGCCAAACAGCCTTCACTTTCAATTTAATTGAAGAATTTGTGGAGTACTGGTGTGAACTCTCCTTTGAAAGCCTTATGGAATTCAGCTGTGAATCCATCAGGATCTGGGCTTTTCTTGGATGAGAGTTCTCTTCTTGCCATTTCTATTTCATTACTTGAAATGGGTCTGTTTAGTTGGTTTAGATATATTTGGTTTAGTTTGGGTACATCAATATTGGCTAGAAATTCAACCATCTCTTCCAGATTCTTAAATTTGTTGGCAAAAAGGTTTGAAAAGTATTCTCTTATGGTGTTCTGTCAATTTTGTTAATTTTTTCAAAGAACCAACTCCTTATTTGTTGATTCTTTCTATGTCTTTTGTAAACTTTAACTCATTTAATTTTGCTTTAATTTTAATAATGTTTCTTTCTACTGGATTTGGGATTGGTTTGTTGCTTCTTCTCCAGAAGCTTAAGGTGCATCATTAAATTTTTGGTTTGAGATTTGTCGAATTTGTTAATGTAGACACTCAGAGCCATAAATTTTCCTCTGTGTATTGCCTTTGCTGTGTCCCACAGGTGCTGGTATTTTGTGTGCTCCATTTTGTTAAATACCATAAACAGTTGAATTTCTGTTCTGATCTCTTCAATGACCCACTGGTGATTCAACAACGTGTTGTTCAATCTCCATGAGTTACTGGGTTTTTCTTGGTCAAGATTGTTGTTGAAGCCGGTTGCGGTGGCTCACACCTGTAATCCTAGCTAATCAGGAGGCTGAGATCTGAGTATCAAGGTTCAAAGCCAGCCTGGGCACTAATGGACCTGAGTCTCTTATCTCCAATTAACCTCTAGAAAATGGGAAGAGGGGATTGGCTAAAGGGTAGGGTGGTAGCCTTGAGCTGAAGAGCTCAGGGACAGTGCCCAGGCTGAATTTAAGACCCACGGCCCCCAACCCCCCCAAAAAAAGATTGCTGTTGAGTTCCATTTATGCCATTGTATCTGATAATATGCAGGGAATAAATTCAGTGTTTCTGAATCTGTGCAGATGTGCTTGGTGCCCTAAAATGTTATCTATTTTAGAAAATATTCCAAGCGCTGCTGAAAAAAACATATATACTTATGTTGCTGGGTGGAGTAATCTGTAGTCTGTTAGGTCTAGTTTGTCTGCATAATTGTTGAATTCTCAGTTTTCTCTGTTGAGTTTTTGTCCTGTAGATCTATCCAGAGGTGACAGTGATGTGTAGTCACCAACAATCACTGTGGATATTTGTATGTTTTTAGTGCAAGGGAAGTTTGTTTGATGAAGTTGAGTACTCTGGCTTTTAGTATGTAGATATTTAGTACGTAGATATTATACCCTCCTGAAGGAGAGATCCCTTAAGTTGTACACAATAACCTTCTCGCTAATTTTCATTTGATGTCTATTTTATTTAATATAAGAATGGCAACTCCAGCGTGTTTATGAGGGCGCTGTGCTAGATAGATTTTATTTCAACCTTCCTCTTTCAGAATATGTTTGTTTTGGGGGGGGCAAAACAGCAGAAAGATGGATCTTGCTTTTTGATCTTGCTTTTTGTCCTTTAATTGGAGAGTAAGTCCATTGATATTGAGGGTTAGGATTGAAAAATGTTAGTTCCTGCCATTTTACCTATTTCTTTTGTTAATGATCACATTTTTTATCATTTTACAGTATGTCCAAATCCATTAAATGGTACACTTTTGGTATGTATATGTTATTATGTGTCAGCTGAGCCAAAATGAATTTTATAAAACTCAAAAACTAACCTAAATATATTTTAAAATAATGTGCATTCTTGATTTTTTTAAAGATCTAGAAATACCTTGAAAATTTGACATCAAAAGACACAATTTTCAACATAGCAAGTAAATGAAGATAATACCAAAGCAAAGAAATGATGTGATGAAGACTACCTACCTTATAGAAAATATAGTAATATAATGCCACATCTCTCAACATTTGGTGAGTTTTTAAATATCACATTGTAGATTATTTCTTTTGTGACTGGAACCAAAACCTTCATTGATAATATAATCACTGTGATAATAACAGTACATTTTCATGAAATCTTTAGTATTTATAAGGAACTATTTTACTTAAATATATTTTAACACTTACTGATTTGTATGACGTTTCTTTTGATGCCTTTTTCTGTGTGAAATGTGTGCAAAAATTGATATCAAACTTAATTATAAAAAGTCACCAGGGGATGTTCAGAGTAAGACATTTTTTTGCTGTCCAGTGTATAATCTCTCACCCAGGGCACCACCTCAGGTGTTGAAGATTTGTCAGTCTGAGATAAAGTTCATTCATAAATATTGTCTCCATCCAAACTGGTTATCATTTCAACACACATCAAAAAAATGAAGATAAAGGTATTAACCTTTTTCTTAAGGAAAATTCTTATGTAGTAAGTAGTTTATGTTCTATATTGCTCCTTTCATTATTATTTAATTTTGTTAATAGCCATTAAGACAATTTATTTTCCATGCATGTATTTTAGTCATTACCTTAAATTAATCCTGAATTTAAGCTTAGCTTTTTGTATTTTCCTCTTTTGATTGTTGTTTTAGAAGTGATATACAGCTGGAATACCTTTACCTAAATTGGGTAATATGCATATTTCTTACCTTTTGCTTAGTGTCAGCTGTTCTCTCCTCTCTCATTCCTTCATCATCCTTGAGTTGTTTAGTTCACTTTCCAATTTCTGATGCAACTGATGAATCCCACTGCTGTACTTTTTTGTCCACTTTCAATGATTCAGTGCACATCCTATATGCATACACCATATATGAAGTAAAAAATACAGCATCAACTAAAAATGATAAGACAAATTATAAAAGTGTCCTTTGATTCCTTATCTTTGGAGTTTTTCCTCAGTATGTTTATTATATTAAATACATCTGGAGAGGTGCTTAGCTATTACAATTTGGTGCTTTTCTTCTAAAACTATCCTCTTTTGGATACTCACTCTGTGTGAGTATCTTATGTTCTGTTTACTTTGTCATATCTTGTTGCATTTTAAACTTAACATCTGCATGTCAGGAAGAAAATGCACTGTCTCTGATCTTGACTTACTTCACTCAACATGATTTTTTTTCTGTTTTCATTGAGTTCCCCACGAATGCCAATATTTCATCCTTTTTAAAGGTCTTGTAAAATACATTGTATGTAGATACAGCATCATTTTATATCCATTCATCTGTAGTGTGGGCATCTGGATTGTTTCCATATCTTGCCTATTGTCAACAATGCATCAATGAACATGGAAGTGCATGTTTTGATTCCTGTTGCTAAAGGTAGAAGTCTTGAAGTGGTATGGCTGGATCATAGGGGATGTCTGTGTTTAGCTTTTTGAGGAATCTCTAGACTGCTTTCCAGAGTGGCTGTACTAGTTTACATTCTCACCGGCAAACACTAGGATTCCTCTTGCTGTGCTTCCCCACCAACTTTTGTTGTTGTCTGAATGCAGAATGTTGGCCATTCTGACTGGAGTAAGATATTATCTCAGGGTTTCTTTTGCTTGCATTTCCTTTACAGCAAGGGATGATGTGTTTCTTTCCCAATTTTACTTCTGAGAAGTGACTCTTTGGCTCCCTTGCTAACTTAATGATTAGTTTATTGGAGTTGAGAGGGATTTCTTTCTTGAGCTTCCTGTATATAATGTATAGGCCTTTGTCTGATATATTCCTAGTGGACATCTTTTCCCAGTTAGTTAGCTGTCTTTCTAGTTTAGTAGCTATGTCTTTAGCTGTGCAGAAATTTTACCAGTTTAATGTAGCCCCATTTGTCAACTCTCTCTCCAATCTGTTGTGCCCTCAGAGACTCTATTCAGGAAGTTCCTGGTGTACCTATAAGTTCTAGTGACTCTCCAACTCTTGTCTTGCAGTAGTTTCAGAGTTTTGGATCTGATGTTGAGATCCTTAATCCATCTTGGGTGGGTGTTAGTGCATGGTGTCAGGTTGTAATCTGCTTTCAATTTAATGCATGTGGCTGCCCAGTTTTCCCAACACCAATTGTTGAAGAGGCTATGTTTTTTCCACTGCACATCTCTGACTCCTTTGTGGACTATCAGATGACTGTAAGTGTGCAGTGTTATATCTTGACATTCTTCTATTGATCTTTCAGTATAACTTTTTGACAATACCAAGCTGTTTTTTGTTTCTTTCTTTGTTTGTTTCTCAGTCGTGGGGCTTGAATTCTGGGCCTGGGTTCTGTACCTGATCCCTTCAGCTCAAGGCTACCACCCTACCCTTGGGTCTGGGTGTTGTCCCTGAGTTCTTTCAGCTCAAAGCTACCACCCTACCATTGAGCCATAGCACCACTTCCACTTTTCTAGTGGTTAATTGAAGATAAGAGTTTGATGTACTTTAGTGTCTGGACTGGCTTTGATCTTGATCCTTAGATCTCAGCCTCCTGAGTAGCTAGGATTATATATGTGAGCCAAGTGCCTGGCTACCAAGTTGGCTTTGTTTTTATATCTCAATAGTTGAGTTTGAAATCTGATATTGTAATACTGCTTGCATTGCTTCTTTTACCTAGAATTTCTTTGACTGTTCTAGGTTTTTTATTGTTCCATAGGATTTTTGGATTGTTTTCCTTATTTCAGTAAAGAAAGACATCAGAAGTTTGATGGGGATTGCATTGAATTTGTATATGATTTTTGGCATTATGGCCATTTCACAACATTGAATCTACCTGTTAACATGGAAGGTTGTTCCATTTCCTGATGTTTGTTTATTTATTTGTTTATTTATTTATTTATAGCTTAACAGTTTTCACTAAATAACTCATATACACCTTTGTTTAATTCTTGGATATTTTAGTCATTTTGAAGCTAATGCAAATGAGGTTGCTTGCATGTTTCCTTTCTGCTTGTACATTGTTGGCACACAGAAAGGCAACTAACTTTTGTGGTTTAATTTTGCATCCTTTATTTACTATAATGCTTTATTAGTTCTAGGAGTTTGGGACTGGGAGTGGAGTGTTGGGATCGTTCAAGTAAAAGATCATGTCTTCTAGTGATTGTTGTCCTTAATGTACTATGTTATTGCTCATCTCTTTTGCTATCCCTTGGTTATCTCATATTGTTACAGTATTTCACCTTATTATGTGATATATTATATATATGCATATTTGGTTATTTGAAATTGGACAGGGGAGCAGGGAAAACAAGATGAGGGGCGGGGGTGTGGGTAAGGAAATGGGGACCAAGATATGTGAAAGGGTATCAATATATGTAAAGTAATGCACCTTCTATCTGGTGAATATAATGTAACCCTTCTATTAATTACAATAAAAATATATGAAAAAAGATCATGTCACCCACAAATAGGGATAGTTTAATTTCTTCTTTCCCTCTGTAGATCCCTTTAATATCCTTTTCTTTTTTTTATTGGTCTGGCTAATGATTCCAGTACTACACTGAAGAGGAGTGAAGAAAGTGGGTGTCTTTGATTTTTCTTTATTTTAGGGAAAATGGTTTTAATTTTTCCCCATTTAGTATAATATTGGCTGTTGGTTTGTCATATATGACTTTTATTAGTTTAATAAACGTTCCTTCTATTACTATTTTCTCCAGAGCTTTTAATGTAAATGGATGCTTTGTGGAAACCTTTTTTCATGTCAGTTGAAATGATCATGTGGTTTTTAATGTTGACTCTGCTAACATGGTGGATTATACTTATTTATATATGTTAAGCCATCTTTGCATCTTTGCATACATATGGCTTAACATATATAAATAAGTATAATGTATGATTTTTAAAGCTTTGTTTACAATTTCTGTTGGTTAATATTTCACTGTGTTTATCAGAGAGATGGGTCTGCAGGTCTGCACTATTATTATTATTATTATTATTATTATTATTATTATTATTATTGGAACCTTACCTAGTTTGGGGATGAGTGTGATTATGGGCTTAATAGATTGAGTTTGTGATTCTTCCTCTGCCTCTATTTCATGGAAAAGCTTGAGGACTATGGATATCAGTTCCTCTTTAAAAGTCTTACATAATTCCACGGTGAATTCATATGGGTTTGGGCTTTTCCTTATTGAAAGACTTCTGATTACTTCCTCTATCTGATTATATGCTATTGGTTTATCTAGTTGATTTATGTTTTCATGGCTTAGTTTAGGTAATTTGTAATTCTCTAGAAATTCTTCAATTTCTGCCAGGTTTTCCTTCTTTAGTGAATATAGATTGTGGAAATAGTTCTTTATGAACATGTGGCTGTCTTGCATGTTTGCTGTAATCCTTCCTGTGGCACCCCTGATCTTATTGATTTGAGTCTCCTCTATTCTTTTTCTTATTAATCTTACAAGAGGACTGTCAATTTTGTTAATTTTTTCCCGAAAAACAGCTTTTTGTTTCATTAATATTATGTATACTTTTTACAATTTCTATCTCATTGTTTTCTGCTATAATGTTATCTCTCTCTATCTGGAAGCTTTAGATTTAACTTTTTCTTTCTTTCCTAGCAGTTTTAATAACATCATGAAATTATTTGCTTGAGCTTCTTCTGTTTTCTTACTGTGTGCAGTAAGGGCTACACTTTTATATTTTCATAAATAATTCTGTTTTTTCCTTTTATTATAGTCCCATTGCAATTTCTATAGTCTCTTTAACAACAGTACACACAGCACCATATTGTCTGAATCACTGATTCTTTCCTGTCTTGGTAGAGAGGTTACAGTTCTTTCATCGATAACTATGATTTATTTTAGACCAAATGGCATGGGGCTGTGGGGCTGGAACTCTGGGCTTGGGCCTTGTCCCTGAGCTCTTCAGTTCAGGCTACTGCCCTACCCCCTGAGTAATAGCACCACTTCCAATTTTCTTGTAGTTAGAGATAAGTGTCACAGACTTTACTGCCTAGGCTGGCTTTGAACATTGATCTTCAGATCTCAGCCTACTGTGTAGCTAGGATTACAGACGTGAGCCACTGTGACCCGCAAAAATAACATTTTCAAACAAAAGGTACCAGTGTGTATTACACTAGCTTGTAACAAAGTAACAGAGGTTTGACTATATATTCAAGTCAATGTGATACTAGAGCAGTATAGCTTTAATCTTATACTCTGATGAAAAGGAAGACATTTCTCCCTGTATGCCTCAAGCCATGTATATCTCACACAATTACCCACTTTGAGGACCACAGTCTTCTTGTACAATATCAACACTGAGTACCTCAAAAAGTCTTAGGTTAGTCATAATAAGAATATTCAAGCAAAAAGGTTGCACCTAAAAGGGATCAAAAATGTTATTTTCATTGGTGCATAATAATTATGTGTACTTATGGAATACTGTCTGATATTTTAATGTGTATAATATAGAATGATTACATAAATCTGATTTGCATGCCCATCACTTTACTTAACAAGATCAATGGTCAGACATTTGGAATAGGAACTTTTAGTAATTTAAAAATATCTAGTGCATACTCATTGTATACTATTTGATATATATGCTACTCATTGAAATGTTTAATTCTTCCTGTCTAATGAAACCTTAGATTCTTTGACAACACTAATCCTTATACCAACCCTACATTCATTATTTCTTGTCTTCTTTTAAACACTTCAGACTTCTTACTTATATGTGTCTAAATGCCATTTATGTTTTTATGCCTGAATTGTGAATTTTTGTAACAATGTAACTCAATTTGTCTAATTTCCCCTAATTTTTCATGTCTACCAGTTACAGCACTAGAATTAACCCAGTTTGTTCAAAATTGTCCCTAACCCATTGAAAGACATATTACTAAACTGTCTTATTGCATTTTGTAGGTCCTTTCAAGATATCAAATCATCTGAAGTTTTAGCAAAAGTAGAAAATGAAAAACAATTCTGGCCTTGGAAAATAATTGACATGTGTGGTACATCCTTTGTCCTGTGCTTTCTATGAGTTTGTTAAGTATGTGTATATTGATTTAGAAAAAATATAAGCAATAAGTGATTTATAAATTTTAATTTTAATTTTAAAATTATTGTATAGACGGGTACAGTTACATAAGTTAGGTAATGATTACATCTTTTTTTGAACAGTGTCACCTCTTCCCTCATTTTTCTCTCCTGTCATCCCTCCTTCACAAGTTGTATAGTTCCTTTTCAACTTAGTATCTAGTGAGTATCATTGCTGTATATATTTTAGTAACAAAAAGTACTTGCCTATACATTAATTCATTTTTTTCTTAAAAATCTTTGGAAACTATATTTTTTAAAATATTCACCTTTTAATTCTGTTCACTGTCCATAAAAGCTCTACAACTGGTGCCCCTTCTATATGTGCCCATCTCACAGTTGTGGTGCTATTTTGGGGGGCCTTGTATCTTCATCTATGCTTGGCCACTTAGTAGCACATGGGTGAACAAATTTCTTGCTGTGTTTTACTCTGTAATTACACCTCTCCTAAATCCAGCCATTTATACATTGATAAATAGATTAAAAGGTGTGGATATCTTATGCCTGTAAGTCTAGCTACTGAGAATGCTGAGATTCAGAGATAGCAGTTCCAAGCCAACATTAGGAGCTCATTTCATAAGTTCATGAGATTTTTTTTATCCAATAAACCATTAAAATTAAAAAGGAACACAGGGAGAGAGATGTGAGCAGTAATTTTGCAAGTGCAGTTTAAAAATAATTAGGGACAAAGAGAAATAAAATAAATAATTGATAATTCTTAGAGTTTGGACTTATTCATTATCAAAACTCAGAGATCTCATATTAATACAGTATTTCACTTTGATATCTGATATATTGGACAAATGCGTATTTGGTTATTTGAAATTGGATAGGGAAGGGGGGAAAACAAGATGAGGGGTGGGGGTGGGGGAAAGGGAAATGGGGACCAAGACATGAGAAAGGGTATCAGTGTTTGTGTAGTAATGCACCTTCTATCTGGTGAATATAATGTAACCCTTCTATTAATTACAATAAAAATATATTTAAAAAAACTCAGAGATGTACTTCTCATATAGGGTTGTAGTTTATTCTTAAATTATTTATATAGAAAAATAAATAAGAACTAGGCAAATAAATTGACAAATTCTATATCTTTGATGATAAGGAGATAATAGTATTTCAAAAACCAGATGTCTCCAAAAATCTACTCATAAAACTGAAGGAAATACTCTCTATTTTTCTATTTTACTGAAGTAAAACTGAACTTCCATTTAAAATTCATGAGCTCTGAACCTGAGTTGTGTTCAACTTTGGCTGACATCAGTTTTATATGACTCTAAATTCTTCCTTTTTATCTTATTCATTTAACCTACAAAATGATTTCCTTTAGTTGTGTATTTTAATTAGTGGAAAGGCACATGCTTGCTTTTGTGTACAAATCACTATACTTGGTATTTTATGTGAGTTTCTGAGTAATTTATTTCAACAAGATTTCAAAAACTTGTTTTAGAGTGATATGCCAAAAAAGCCAGCTTTATATACATTACAGAAGAAGTACAGAAGAACTTTTTTGTCACTTTTAGTAGATTTCAGTATACTTTATATTTTTAAATATCTGGTTGAAATAGTTATTCAACCATTGTAGTGAAATGGAGGGTCATGTCTAATTTGCAAACAGGGTTTCAATATTTTTTTTCACATTTCCCTACTGCCCTGTTTTCCTCTCCAGATGATAAAAGTACAAACAGAATTAATAATTTATCTAATAATTCCATATTATCCTCTGCTTTCAAAGGCCAGTCATAGCTTCTCATTTGAAGGTAATCACACTGTATTGTCAACACAGATTTCTTCTCCAGTATGACTTTCAATTTCAGATGCATATGTCAAGTTTGAGGGTTAGTACCAAATTCTGGAAATGGACTGCCTCTTCTCATACCAATAACTTATGTGTTCTTTCTTTAGGTTATTTCATTGGCCACACTGAGTATGGATGAAACAAACCAGTCTGCAGTGTTAGAATTTGTGCTTCTGGGACTTAGCCACTCATGGAATATCCAAGTCTTACTTTTTATGATATTTCTGATGCTTTATCTTATTATTGTATCAGGAAATATTTTGATAATAATTGTCATCTTCACTGACTCCCATCTTCATTCACCTATGTACTTCTTGTTGGCCAATTTGTCCTTCGTTGATTTGTGGCTATTGTCAGTCACTACTCCTAAGATGATCACAGACTTTCTTAGAGAGAGAAAGACCATTTCATTTGGAGGCTGCATGTCCCAAATTCTCTTTGTACATTTTGTTGGTGGAGGAGAAATGGTGCTCCTGGTGGTAATGGCCTATGATCACTATGTAGCCATTTGCAAACCACTTCACTATTTTTCCATTATGAACCTGCATAATAGCTTTAGGTTGGTGATGACTGCCTGGACCATTGGTTTTGTGTATTCCATGAGTCAGCTTATTGTGATTATGCAGCTACCATTTTGTGGAAAGGAAATAGATAGCTTCTTCTGCGATATCCCACTAGTAATCAAGTTGGCTTGCATGGAGTCTTCTAACTTGGGAATGTTAATGAATGGTGATAGTGGTGTTTTAGCTATGACCTGTTTCATTTTGTTGCTGATATCATACACTTACATTCTCTTCACTGTCCATAAAAGCTCTAAAACTGGTGCATCCAAGGCCATCTCTACATGCACTGCCCATCTTACAGTGGTGGTGCTATTCTTTGGGCCTTGTATCTTCATCTATGTTTGGCCACTTAGTATCACAGGGGTGGACAAATTTCTTGCTGTGTTTTACTCTGTAATTACACCTCTCTTAAATACAGCCATTTATACATTGAGAAATAAAGAGATTAAAACCGCTCTGGAGAGATTACAAAACTACTTCAAAGAGACCAAGGTTAACACTTCATGAAAGCTCATATGAATACTTAAAACTAACAATGTATATCCATAGTAATATAGGATTCAAAGTTGGAGTGCTCATTATACAAGCACTGGCTTTGCATATAAGATTTAAGATAAAATAGATGACTGAATTCAGTTTCTATAGAAACCAGTAGAATTCAATGAAGTATTTTTCTAAAATCTAAAAGTTATTGATCCATCTCTATAGGGTATATTATTGAAATAGTCTCCATTTCCCTCTAAGCATATTAGTCAAATTGATGTAATTCTTTCTAAAAAACAAAAATTTAAAAAATCATGAAATTATTCCTAGATGCATTGAAAAATTCTTATAAAATATTACAATTCCTCCAAATTCATTAAAATTTTTCCAATATATTCCAAAATATTACAATTTTGTCCTTAAGCAAGTTTCCCACCCAACTGTTAATGGACAAAAACTGAAAAAGATATAACAAGAGTGAAAAAAAATAGAAGGAAAAATGACAAAAGCAACTTTGAGCATATTTGTCACTACCTAAATAAATAAGTAAATAACTACTAATAGATTCTTATCAAACTCAAAGATACGCATATACATGTGTATATACATTGAATTATAAATAATTTTTATAAATATCCTGAAATGCCATTCTATTGAGGAAAGGGCCATGCCTTATTTGACTATTTCTTAAAGTAATAAAAGCAATAAAGCAATAAAAGCAATAAAATGTAAAATGGCTCTTTCATTCTAGTTTTTGGCTGCCTTATTGAAGTTTAGGCAGCCTTAGTAAAAGATGAAAGATTTATATGACATGAAGAGAAATCAGTATTATGTGGCCTTAGGTGTGTGGGTTGATTTCTAGGTTTTCAATTCTGTTCCATTGATACTCAGGCCTATTCTTATGCCACTACTGAACTCTTTTTAATCACTATAGCTCTCTAACACAGTCTAACATTTTGTATTGAAATTCCTCCACTGCTGTTCTTTCTGCTAAGGATTTTTTTTGCTATATGGGGTCTTTTATTGTTCCATAAGAATTTTTGGATTGCTTCCTCTATTTTGTAAAGAATCATATTGGGATATTGATAGGTATTGAACTGAACATGTAGATAGCCCTATACAGGATTGCCATTTTCACAATGTTAATCCTTCCAATCCAGGGGCATGGAAGGTTTTTCCACTTCCTTAGTTCTACTTTAATGTCTTTTTCCAGGCTTTTAAATTTTTCATGATAATGATCCTTTGTTTCCTTAATTAAGTTAATTCCTAAGTATTTTTTGAGGCTATTGCAAATGGAGTTACTTTCCTGATTTCTGCCTCTCTCTTTTTGTTGTTGGCATACAATAAAGGCATTGATTTTTGAGGGTTAATTTTATACCCTGATACTTTGCCAAAGTTTTGAATCAGCTTGATTAACTTGGGAGTAGAGTCTATAAGGTTTATTAAATACAGAATCGTGTCATCTGCAAAGAGGGAAATCGGGAAGGGAAGAGAAGGGATAAAAGGTGATAGGGAAGGAGTAGGGGAGGGAAAGGGGGACAAAAACCTGAGAAAGGGTATCAAGTTTTGAGAAGTACTGTAACCATTACCTGACAAAGGTAACTATAACCCCTCTACACATTATCCTGACAATAAAATACAATTAAGAAAGCACACAGGCTCTGCTCCTGAGTGCTGTGGTTCCTGACTCCACAGTGCAGCCATGGCAGAACCACAGCCCGTGTCTGGCCTCACTGATGAGGTCGCCCTCAGTTGCTGCTCCGACATGGACCCCAGCACCAACAATTTTCTGTTACAGCAGACCATGCTACGAATTAAGGATCCTAAGAAGTCACTGGATTTTTATACTAGAGTTCTTGGAATGACGCTACTCCAAAAATTGGATTTTCCTTCTATGAAATTTTCACTCTACTTCTTGGCTTATGAGGATAAAAATGACATCCCCAAAGAGAGAAAGGAAAGAGTAGCATGGACATTCTCCAGAAAAGTTACACTTGAGTTGATGCACAATTGGGGCACAGAAGATGATGAGACCCAGAGTTACCATAATGGCAATTCAGACCCTCGAGGATTTGGTCATATTGGAATTGCTGTTCCTGATGTTCACGGTGCTTGTAAAAGATTTGAAGACATGTGAAAGGGTATCAATGTATGTGAACCAATGCACCTTCTATCTGGCAAATATCATGCAACCCTTTTATTAATTACAATAAAAATATATATTAAAAAAAGAGAAAAACTAAAAAAAAAGATTTGAAGAATTAGGAGTCAAATTTGTGAAGAAACCTGATGACGGTAAAATGAAAGGTCTGGCCTTTATTCAAGATCCTGATGGCTACTGGATTGAAATTTTGCATCCTAACTGTGTAACAGCTATTGTGTAGTTGTGTGAGAACACTTCTGTGAGGAGCAGTGGAGACCAAAAGAGAAAGGAAACGGTGTAATTGGAAATATTCAGATACCTGGAGCATCTAGGTCCAATGGATTGATGGATTGTGTTCTAATTCAAATTATTTTTAAGTACATTTTCCTTTCCTGTTTCAGCATTTCCCTGCCCACCCACACATAGTTATTTTTTTTTGCCAGCCCTGGGCTTGAGTTCAGGGCTTGAGCACTGTTCTTGGACTTTCTCGCTTGAGCCTCAACACCACTTCCGGCTTTTTTCTATGTATGTGGTATCAAGGAATAGAACCCGGGTCTTCGTGCATGCTAGGCAGGCACTTTAACCACGAGGCCAAACTCCCGGCCCCCCACACATAGTTATTCTAGTTTTAAAGTAGTACTTTATCATTGACCTTGAAGGTAGTTGTATAACTTTACTTTTTAGGTAATAATTAGGATAAGTCCCTTTAAAGGCTGAATTTCTACCTTCTGCCTCCCAAATTACCTCTCTTCAAATTCTTCAAATCTGCCTTTGAAACTTTTTTTTTAAACTTTCTTTGTGTATGTGTCTGGTCGTTATCTTCTGGGGTTTTTCTATTCCCATAAATACTTTTCACAATACAAAGCAAAGAACACCGACCAAAAGTGAAATTCATATGTACTTCAAACAATACAAAGTGTTTATTTTACAAAAGAGAAGGAATTCCTGAGAGCAATTCAGAATCATGCTGACAAGGATACGAATAGAATAATGAATATCATTTCTTTCATGAAATAATTTCAGAATTCAAAGACTAACTTCATTTACCTGACTGTGGGGAGGAAGAAGGATACAATCTCCAGCTATTGGGCGAGGCAGTAATATACTCTTTATTACTAACTAATCATCCTGTGAGAAAGAAAGCGGGGTGTGTAGAATAATGTGAATGAATTGAGCATTCAAGGTCTCACCATCATTTTAATAATTTAGATTATGCCTCACTATTATGCCTTACAATACCTCTTGCATTAGTCTCTTATATAAACCTTCCATGAGTTTGTGCACTGTGCTCTCAGGTCGTAGGCCTGATTATCATGGTGAGACACCTGGGTGTTCCCATCTTTGTGATGCTTGAATGACTCATAAGGAATCTTCTTACCCCAAGGTCTGCATGATGCCAGTTCAATTATATTGAATTGTAACAGAAATATTAGAAGTAGGCTCAGCAGTCTTCCCTCCAGTGTTCACTGGGTTTCAGAAATTCAAAGTGATTCTGAAAATCTCTTATGGTCTGAAGGATAAAAACATCCAGCCTGTGGTTGAACTACATTTAGATTTTCTGTAGACCCTAATGGAAGACTTGGATAGGCCATGACAGCTGTTCTTTCATTGGTAGTACTTCACATTTTTCACATTTCCTTTTTGGATCAAGCAGGTTCATGTGAGCAATTTAAAGAAATTGTACATGTAGGCCAAAATAAATTTTAAGAATTACTTTAATTTGTTAAAAAAAAGAAAGCACACAAAAAAATTGTAACATAGGTTAGTATAGAAAACATTTTTCAATCAATTATACACAGCACTTATTTTTAACTATGTAATTATGTTTTTCTCATATGTTAAAAAAATCTAGTAAAAGTGGATACCCTGAAAATATTACAGAAAGAATAGGAGAAACACTAAGGCTCATTGGCACAGGTCCAGATTTTTTAATAACGATTCAAAAAACAACTCAAGAGAAGATAAGACAAACAGGAGCACATTAAAATGTAGAGCTTCCTCATGGCAAAGGACATAGATAGCTAAATAAATAGAAAGACCACAGAATGGGAGAACATCTTTTTTTCTAATTTATAGACAGTAGAGATTTTTTGTCATTAGTAGAGGATTTACTATTATATTTTCCAGATGGAAGATTCATTACTTCATAAATATTGATACCTCTTCTCATGTTTTTGCCCCAATTGTCCTCCCCCCACCCCTTCCCCTCACCTTGTTCTCCTTCCTTCCCTTTGTATTTCAGACAAACAAATAAACATATATACAATATATCAGATAACAAGATCAGATACTCTAACAATATGAGATTAACCAAGGGGCAACAAAAAGGTGAGAAATAACATAGTACATTAAGAATGACAATCATATGTTGTCTTGTTTCCATATCTTGCAGGTCCTATCATTTAGCTTTATTCTATATGGCCTTATGTATCTAGGTTTTGAACTATTGTAATAATCGGCTAGGAGAGTCCAAAGTTTGCACTAATTATTACAAATGAGGGAAACCATTGAGCCAATGTTCCCTTGGGTCTGGCTTACTTAACTAGCCACACAATAGACAAGGGCCTCATATCTAAAATATAATTAGAACTCAAAATTTTAATTCCCCAAAAACATCCTCAAGAATTCACTACCCCATAAAAAGTGGGCTAAAGACTTAAAGAGAGACTTCTCTGAAGAGGACATAAAAATGACAAATATACACATGAAGAAATGCTCGACATCTCTGGCCATAAAAGAAATGCAAATCAAAACAACACCTAGATTTCATCTCACCTTAGTTAGAGTGGCCATTATCAAGGAAACAAATAACAACAGATGCAAGAGGGGATGTGGCCAAAATGGAACAATACAACAGTTTTGTTTTTAGTGTAAACATGTTCAACTACTCTGGAAAGCAGTGTGGAAGTTCCTCAAAAGACTAACCATAGAGCTTCATTATTACCCAGCAATCCCAATTTGGGGCATTTACCCAAATGACCACGAACAAGGATATACTAAAGCAATTAGCACAATCGTGTTCATTGAAGCATTATTTACCAAAACTAAGATATGTAACCAACCCCATCACCCCCAAGTAGATGGATGGATCAATAAAATATGGCATATATGTACAATGTAATACTGTGCTTCCATCCAATGACATCACGTCCTTCATAAGGAAATGGAAAGACTGGAAAAACACATATTGTGAAGCAAACAAGCTGTAAATAAACATGGAGGGCCAGTTGTTTAGCCTAATGGTAGTGTACTTGCCCAGCATGCATGAAGCCCTGTGTTTGATTCCTTGCTTACTACATACACAGAGAAGACCCGAGTGATGCTGTGAACTGAGGGCCTGTGAATCACAGCATCTTTGAGAAAGTTCGAGAAGAGTACCCAGGCCCTGAGTTCAAGTCCCAGAACTGGCAAAAAAGAAATATATACTCCATGTTTTCTGTCGTTTGTAATAATTAGTACATGTCTAAGATAGTCCTAGCAGGAGAGCCTACTCAATTGCTATGTACATCTGACTATATAAGATGATGCTCTCAAATGTGCTCCAAGATATGAAAGCAAGGTTTGTCTCCGTTGGGTGCTTTTTAATGTACTATGTGAAATTTTCTTTTTTTTTCTTCCCTGTGGTTTGTCCCCTATTATCACTGTGTATTGAACCTCATATGGTACCCTGGGTCTTGTTTACATATTTATCTGAATTAGAGAAGAGAAGGGGAACAATAAAATGGTGGAGCAAAGGACAAGGATAAAAAAATTAAACAGCAATATTCTGAAGACACTATGTTGGAAAAAAATTACAACATGAGAGGGGTGAGGGGATGGGAAGTGGAAGAAAAATGAGGGAAGGGGTAACAGTGTTCAACCAGAAAAATACTCTCTACCTTACATATGTAACTGTAATCCCTTTGTATATCACTATGACAACATTGAAAAGCCTTCTAAATTTTTCAAGTCATAAATCATGTATAGGATGGTAAAATAAATTCATTGAAATTTTATGTATAATCAAAAATAAAATTCTCAAAACAAAAAGACAATTTCTTTTTTGTGAAAATATTAGAGTTTAAATTATATAATTTTCATCTTTCATTGTTTTTTCTCTGGTGTCATATGTATTGGCTTAAATACTTTTGGTATCTCAAAATGGTATACTAGAAATCAAGAGAGAAATGAATTAAAGTTCCTCAAAGCAACATTGTTTTATTATACTTTTCTTAAAGGTTTAAGACCTAAGTTTCATTCCCCAAAATGTTAA
This sequence comes from Megascapheus bottae, assembly GCF_031878675.1. NCBI lineage: Eukaryota > Metazoa > Chordata > Mammalia > Rodentia > Geomyidae > Megascapheus > Megascapheus bottae. The sequence goes on from NC_143510.1 coordinate 11,751,812, forward strand.
TTAAGTATTCAATATTAACCAATGTAATATAATTTATTATTCACATAGAATTTTTAAAGTAATTCATACCAAGAATACAACACAACATATATATATATTTATATATATATATTAACATTACAAATGAAAATCTAGTTCTTCGTAAGGTATACTTTGCAGTTTAGTTTTATCAAGCACTGAAGAAAATATTTTTTTAATTTATATTTTTATTGTAATTAATAAAAGGGTTACATGATATTTGCCAGATAGTGCATTAATTCACATACATTGATACCCTTTCATATGTCTTGGTACCCATTACCCTCCCCCCAACCCACCCACCCGTCTTGGTTTTCCCCCCTTCCCTATCAAATTTCAAATAACCAAATACAAATAAATTCAATATATCAGATAACAAAATGAGATACTGTAACAATATGAGATACCCAAGGGACAGTAAAGGAGATGAGAGATAACATAGTACATAAAGGACAACAATCATTCGTTATATGGCTTTTGTTTCAATATCCTGGAGGTCCTTTCAATTAGCTTCATACTATATGGCCTTATGTATCAAGGTTTTGCTCTATTGCAAATCTCTGCTAGTAGAGCCCAAGGTTTGTACTGATTATGACAAATGAGGGAAACCATTGAGCCTAAGTTCCTTTGAGTTTGGCTTACTTCACTTAATATGATTTTTTCTAAGTCTTTCCATTTCCTAACAAATGGGTCGATGTAGTTCTTTCTGACAGCAGCATAGAATTCCATTGTGTACAAATACCACAACTTGTTGATCCATTCATCAACTGAGGGACATCTAGGTTGGTTCCATATCTTTGCTATGGTGAATAGTGCTGCAATGAACATTGTTGTGCTAGTGGATTTAGTATGCCCTTGTTTCTGGATGGTTGGGTAAATGCCAAGTAGTGGAATTGCTGGGTCATAGGGGAGTTCTATGCTTAGCCTTTTGAGGCACTGCCACACTGCTTTCCATAGTGGTTGAACGAGTTTACACTCCCACCAACAGTGTAGTAGTGATCCCTCCTGGCCACATCCCCTCCAGCATCTGTGATTATTCGTTTTCCTGATCCTGGCCATTCTAACTGGAGTGAGGTGGAATCTTAGAGTTGATTTGATTTGCATTTCTTTTATGACCAGAGATATTGAGCATTTCTTCATGTGTCTATATGAAGAAAATATTTTTGAAGTATACACCAACCAACCATTTTCTTCTCTCTGATTTAAATGTATCCTTGGTTCACTGTCAAGGTATCATCCATCATTCTACCATGACATTTTCTCACTATATATCTCAAGTAACATGACTTACTTTTAAGAATGTTGAATATGATATCTCTAGAAAGTCTTGTATCTTAGATTTTATCTTATCTTTATTCTTATAGCATATCTTATCCATAGAAGATAAGCTTTAGAGTTAAATGCTATTTCTCTATATTTCACAAAATTTTGAGGATGGAAATATAAATAAGATAATGTAAAATTTATGAGTGGATCAACAAGTTGTGGTATTTGTACACAATGGAATTCTATGCTGCTGTCAGAAAGAACTACATCGACCCATTTGTTAGGAAATGGAAAGACTTAGAAAAAAATCATATTAAGTGAAGTAAGCCAGACTCAAAGGAACTTAGGCTCAATGGTTTCCCTCATTCGTCATAATCAGTAGAAACCTTGGGCTCTACTAGCAGAGATTTGCAATAGAGCAAAATCTTGATACATAAGGATATATAATGTGAAGCTAATTGAAAGGACCTCCAGGATAGTGAAACAAAAGCCATATAATGAATGATTGTTGTCCTTAATGTACTATGTTGTCTCTCATCTCCTTTGCTGTCCCTTGGTTATCTCATATTGGTAAAGTATCTCACTTTGTTATCTGATATATTGAAGTTATTTGTATTTGGATATTTGAAATTTGATAGGGAAGGGGGGAAAACCAAGACGGGTATGGGGTGAGGGGGGGGAGGGAAACGGATACCAAGACATGTGAAAGGGTATCAATGTATGTGAATTAATGCACCTTCTATCTGGCAAATATCATGTAACCCTTTTACTAATTACAATAAAAAAATAAAAATAGAAAAAAGATAATGTAAAATTTTTTAAACATAGTTTCTCATGAGAGTATCCAAATCGTAAATCTGAATTTCAAATTTCAGTTATTTTCTTTCATGTGACCCAGGAATAGCATATACAATTTAATTGGATAGATTTTCATTCATTTCTAATTTTTCTATTAGCAGTACCTTGATAGGTAATAATAAATATGACAAAAATTCTACTTTCCATGGTTTACTTAATTTGTAATGATTAGTATACATCTAAGATTTTCCTAACACAGGATCAGAATAACTCAATAGCTATGTTCGTATGACCGTATAAGATGATGCTAAGTGATATGAATTCCAGGATATAGAAAGAAGAGATTTATCTTTGTGGTTTTTGTTTTTAATGTTCTATGTGAAGTTATTTCTTTTATCTTTTTTTTTCCTTATGGTTTTTCTCCTGAGTGTACTGTATCTGACTTTGGTACCTAGTGAATTGTATGTATGCTTATTTGCTTATTCAATTCAGGGAAGGGAAGAGTAAAAACAAGATGATGAGACATGAACAAAGGGTGAACCAAAGTAATAGCAGTATTCATATGACAATATGTTGGAAATGAACTTTACAACCTGGGAGGGAGTGAGGCGGGGAAAGTGGGAGAAAATCATGGGAAGGGATAACATTGTAATGCAGTTGCTACTTTACAAATGTAAAGGCAATCCTCCTATTTATCACCCGGACAATAAAGTTAAATATCTACATATAGACATATACATTCCTTACAAATTTCAAATAACCAAAGCCAGATTTAATTTTTGAGCTAATGAAAATAGTGTATACCCTGGTTGAAACTATATCTACCTTAGGAACAAAGACATCTAACCAAGAAAGTTGTAGTGATTGGGAGCAATTTTCATGAGGTAATCAGACATAACAAAGTAACTACCTTTATCCACTTCCTCATCTTTATTGTCCAATTCAGGCAATAAGATCTTTCTCCCATGAGAGCAATGGAAGAATTCATTTTACCATCCACCATTCAATTAGGTCATTCTTGTAATGGGCACCTAGGAATATAGTCAAGCCAGGTAAATAATGAGTTGTAATTATATTGATGTCAAGTAAATTTCTTTATCTGTGGTGATTTTGTGTACTTAATTTTGGCAAATAATGATTGTTAAATATGTAGTATTGCATATGAGAGGAAGAATGTATAAATCATGAATGAATATTCATTCCCATGAAAGAAAATTCTAATGCCTACACAGAGAAAAGATTTCTAGTGAACCTGCCACTAAGTGGATCTTCACAGAATACTATGCCACAGTGAAGACTTGGCACTAAAGTGAGTTATCAGTATTGTTAGGAAGAGAACATTTATGAGAAATTAACTTCATGTGGTTGTACAACACATGTCATCAAATTGGTGATATTATATAAGAATCCACTGAGAAGACATTGGTGTGCATCAAATAAAAGGGACTAATACAGAAATTCTTAGGATCTATTGACAAGCTTATGCTTGTCTCAGCAGGCTGAGATCATGGTGAAAAGGGAGTTCAAGTAGAAACATGAAGCTCCAATGTTCAATTAACCATTAAATAAATAAAAGTTGCTGTGTGGCTCAAGTGGTAGAGACCAAGCCTTGAGTTAAAAAACAAAGCAAAACAAGTAAGGTACAATGTATAAGTTTGAGTTTAAACTCCATAACCAGTATGTGTGCCCATGCATGAGTGTACCCCCACACACATGCGCACACTCACACTTACACACTCACACATTTTTTTTCAGAGTTTTGTGGATTTAATCTTGCTGGGGTTTGTTTTTTGCATTGTAAGACATATTTCTTTTCTTTTTTGCCAGTCCTGGGCTTGAAGTCAGGGCCTGAGCACTGTCCATGGACTTTTCTCAAGACTAGGCAGAGCTCTATGACTTAAGCCACAGCACCACTGTCAGCTTTTTTTCTATGTATGTGATACCGAGGAATCGAACCTGGGTCTCAGTGCATGCTAGGCAATCACTCTACCACTACGCCAAACTCCCAGCCCAAGTAAGACTTCTATGTATTGCTAACTCATTTAAGTGAAAGTTTTGTCCTATTTTGCTGATTGTTTTTTGGCATAAAGAAAAGCTATTCATTTTTACATCATTTTATTGTCTTTTTTTCTTCAATAAAGCTATTTATTAAACTAAAAATTTTAGCCGGGTGTGGTGGCTCACACCTGTAAACCTACTCAGGAGGCTGAGATGTGAGAATCAAGGTTCAAAGCCAGCCAGGGCACTAAAAACTGTGAGACTCTTACCACTAATTAACCACTAGAAAATGGGAAGTAGGACTGTGGCTCAAGAGGCAGGGTGGTAGCCTTAAGCTGAAGAGCTCAGGGACAGACAGCACTCAGGCCCAGAGTTCAAGGTCCATGACAAAACAAACAACAAAGAAAAAAACAAACAAAGAAACCCCCCAGAAAACTAAGAATTTTAAAGAAATTCTGTAGGGTATTTGGGATCATATCACCAAAAAAAGTGACACTTTGAATTCTTTCTTTAGTTGCTACTTTCACTCACCATCTTGCTATGCCTAAAAAGTCTAGCAATACATTGAAAAGAATGGAGACATGGATTCAGTCTTAGATGTGATTTGGATTTTATTCCTTCTTCCATAAAAGTAACACAAGGCAATATTGGCTGCATATTTATTACATACATTTTTATTGTACAAAGGGAGGTGTTACAATTACTAGCTCCTTTAAAGTTGTTATTATAATTCAATGCAGAATTTTGTCAAAGATTTTTTAAAATCAGTTGAGATAATTGAGGGATTTGTTTTCTTGGCTCCATTTGTAGGCTATATGACATTTATCCATTTATATATGTGGATCCAGCCTTTATCTTGGAAAGAAAACTGAATGACTTTTTAATATATTGTAATTTAATATGTGAGTATTTTTGTATAGACATATTTTTAATTAGAAAATATTTATTTTATAAATAAGTATGGAGTATGGTGGTTGAGTCCATGTATAAGTCCTTTACTTGTTCATGTCTAGGTTTTTTTTTACTTTTTTGAGAAATTTTGATACTAATATTTTTAGATTATTGTAAACAAAATTGTTTTCTTGGATTTGCTGCTCTATCTATTCATTATTGTTCTACAGAAAAGGTACTATTTTGGAGAAGAGAGATTTTATGTCCTGAAAAATTTCCAATATTATCAGTAATAGAATCTTTAGAGTGGATTCTAGGATCTTTCAGATATAGGAACATATATCCTGAAAATAGAGTTAGTTTTAATTCTTTATTGATGGAAATGTCATAGTTCCCTGATTTTTCATATTTCCTGTATTTCACTGTTGTGATTAAGTAATTTGAAGACCCTATTTAGTTTTGGATTTTAGATGACTGGAGTGAAATTTGACATATGCAGGAGAAAGAATAATATTATGTCATTTGAGGAGAAATGGATGGACCTGGAGTAGATATTAAATGAAAATATGGCAAAAGAAGTAAGTCAGGCTCAGAGAGGCAAAAGATTTTTATTTTCTCTTACATATGGAAATGAGATTCAAATTATAAATATATATGTGTGTGTATATATGAGCAAACACAGAATCATGTTCATGAACAAATAAACATATTCACTAAAATATGGTGTGTGCATGAATGAAGATTGCAGTGGTGTAACCTCTTTATACAACTTAAAGTTAAAGAATGAATACTGGGAAGCTGATATGTGTTGGAGAACCATGACTTGAGACCTAGTGGATGGTGGGAAAACAAATGGAGTGAGGAATGGTGCATCAATATGATCATAATACTTAATGGAACCAGATAATTCAAAGGAAGGTCTAATTTGGATATATAGAGAGGATAACATTTGAAGGATAATACCGTTCAAGATACATTGCAATTATATGGACCTGTTGAAATGAAACCCCTTGTGCATCTATGTGTTTAAGATTGCTGAATATTACTCTTTGTAAATTATTTTTTATATGATAGACAAAATTGAAAACAAATGTGTTAAAGAATTGCAAAGAACCCAAATGATAGTTCAAAAGTGGAGTTGGGACCAAAGGGTTTCAACATTACTGACAATAATAGAAAGAACTGCAACACAATTATTTTAAAGTTTATTAATTTGTTATTTTACTAGACATTTCTTTTATCTCACTATAGGAGTTTTTTTTGCCAGACACAGATTCTTTCTTAAAATTTTTAATAATTTTATTTTTTTCCATATATTTTTATTGTAATTAAAAGAATGGTTCCATTATATTCACCAGATAGAACGTGCATTACTTCACAAACATTAATACCCTTTCTCATGTCTTGGTCCCCATTTCCCTCCCCCACCTCTGCCCCTCATCTTGTTTTCCCCCTTTCCTATCTGATTTCACATAACCAAATATGCATATATACAATACAATATCTCAGATAACAAGGTGAAATACTGTAACAATATGAGGTAACCAAGGGACAGCAAAGGAGATGAGAGAGAACAATACATTAAGGACAACAATCACTCATTATATGGCTTTTTGTTTCTTTCTTTCTCGGGCGGGGTGGAGGGGTCTGAGTTAAGTTCTATTGCTTGGCACCGCTCTGCTTTCCCGATGTGTTTGGGGATGCGCTGTATTACTCATGCCTCTGCGTTCCCTCTGCGGGAGCTCCAAGGTGGTGGGGAGTCTTTCACTCCCCTCGTGTCTCCACGGCCGCCTGTGTTCTGCGTCTGGGTTCCACTGCTTGCTGTTCTGGTTCTGCATCTGGGTTCCGAGGCTTCCGCCCTTCGCTGGCCCGGTTCTGTGCTGGTTTCTGCAGCACTTGGGCTCCCGGCCTGGCGCCCTCCACTGCCAGCGCTTTTCGCGGCTTGGAGCCGGCGGAGAGAGGTGGGGGAGGGGTCCTCACATTCCAAATTCTTTGAGAAAGTTGGATCTAAGCTTTATCTGGATTTCTTTTCCAGTTTGAGTCCTTCTCCGTTGCTTTTTGAGTTTGTTGTTGTGGATTTCTTAAGGTAGTTGGCTCGTGGGATTCCCTGGTTCTCTCTTTTTGTGAGAGAGAGCTAGGCAGCGTCCCTATTGTCTCGGCGCCATCTTCCTTCTCCCTATATGGCTTTTTGTTTCTATATCCTGGAGGTTTTTTCATTTAGCGTCATACTATTAGGTTTTGTTCTATTGTAAATCTTTGCTAGGAGAGACCAAGGTTTCTGCTGATTATGACAAATGAGGGAAACCATTGAGTCTATGTTCCTTTGAGTCTGGCTTACTTCACTTTTTTCTAAGTCTTTCCATTTCCTTACAAATGGGACAATGTCATTCTTTTGACAACAGCATAGAATTTCATTGTGTATAAATACCACATCTTGTTGATCTACTCATCAAATGAGGGGCAGCCAGATGCAAATTCTGATAGCCAGCATTTAATTAAATTCCCTATGGCCGAAAGTGGGGCTGTGGCTCCAGGGGAAGGGTGGTAGCCTTGAGCAGAGGAGCTCAAGTGCCCAGGCCTAGAGCTTAAGCCCCACAACCTAAAAAAAAACAAGATAAATTCCCTATGGCCTACATAGGTCTAAAGAAATTGAATTATATGTTTAATGGTCCTAATGTTCATCTTGTAGTCACTTTTTCATATTCTCCTTTCTTTTGCTTTGTTTCTGATGCTCTATTATATACTAAAAATTTAAAAGAATGCATTAAATCAATAGAGTTTTCTAATTGCTTGCTTTTGTAGCAAAATGAAGTAAAATGTTTCAGTAAGTTACTTATTACCTAATTAGTTCATAGTTTCTTATCTCTAGCAGATAACCAAACATGCTTTACAATTTAAATTACCCAAATTTTAGTTTTCCAGGGAACATATATTAACTCTCTGCTTCTAAGAGGAAAAAAATCGTTAAATATGCTCATTCTTTTTTATAATAACTTTTATTTATCTGTGCATTACAGAAAACACCTATAAACAAAGTACAAAGAATCTATTTTGACAATCCTCCCCCATGGTCAAATTCAAAATCACTGGATGTAATAAACCCATTCGCCTTTCGGCCTCTTTCAAACAGAAATATTAACCAAACTCCATTTAGTGAAATAAAAACATCTTTCATTTGAATAGGCTCATTCTTATACACAATTAGTCTGAGTTGTTGAAATGATGTGGTATAAAATCTACCACAATTTTTGTATGAATGAACAAATCAGAACAATAACAGAATGAATCCCAGTGAGATGCATATATGGAGAAAACACACCATTCTTGGTCAGAATGTAAATTACCTAACACATTTTAAAATCCATATGGAGGTCAACAAAAAACATTAAAAATTTCCCTGTTATCCTATTTTACCATCCATGGGGATATACTCAAATGAAATAAGTTAATTTTCAGTAGAGTTTTGTATACATCTGAGTTTATGTTCTCACAGTTCACCAAAACAGGTTATGAAATCCACCTAGGTACTCAACTGTGAATGATTCAGTTAGGAAAACAATGCCATGTATACACAATATTGCACATATGTATAAAATTGACTCTGTGTAGTCAAAAATTGATTCTGTTTATAGAAAACTGGAACTCGAGTTATAATTTTAAACATCAACAATCAGTCAAAAAATAACACACATTTTTTCATATGCAGAGCATAGATTTCCTAAAAAGTGATATAAACACAAAGAGGATGCTATTGGAAAGTGGTAACAGTAAGTGCGGAAGGGTACAAGCCAGGGTGAAATGATAAATATGATCAAAATATATTACACACATACATCAAAATGGCATATTGAAATACTTTATTTTCTTCAATGAAAAAATGCCAATGATATCAAAACATATCCTTAATAACCATGGAATTGGTGGGCTGACAATGTGGCTTAGTGTTAGAGTGTTTGCCTAGCATTCATAAAGCCCTGGGTTCAATTCCTCAGTACAACATAAACAGAAAAAGCCAGAGTGGCAATGTGGCTCAAGTGGGAGAGTGCTAACCTTGAGCAAAAGAAGGTAAGAAAGAGTGCCGAGGCCTCAAGTTCAAGCCAAGAAACTGGCGAGTTGCTGGACACACACAAGCTGCCTAAGATGAACTATGAAGATATAAATCATTTTAAAAGACTCATACAAAGCAAGGGAATGTCCAAATATCAATCGATTCACAGCTGAATTCAGCATGACTGTTAATGATGAACTAACACCCATCAACCTGAAGCTTTTCTATAAAATAGAAATGGAAGGATCACTATCAAACAATGTTTATGAAGTCAGTATTACCCTTCTCCCCCAAATAGGCAGGAAACTAATGAAAAAAAGAACTATTGGCAAATCTCTCCAATGAACAGAGGAAAACAGCTCTTTAATAAAAAAGTTTCAAAAAGAATTCAACAACCACTAAATATATATATATATATATATTCTGACTAATTGAGGTGTATCTCAGAAATGCAAGGTTGGAATCAATAAGTGAAACAACAAATTAACAGAGCCAAAGGCAAAAATCACACGATTGTATCAACAGATATAGAGAAGATCTTTGACAGAAAAATAAAACAACCAACCAAACAAACAAAAAAGGCTAGAGGCATCACTCAGATGCTACAAGAAGCTACAAGAATTTACAACGAGTGTGTCAGAAGCTAAAAGAACTTGAGTTTAAAATCAAATACTTCCAAAAAATGACTCAAAGTCACATTGAAAAAAACTTGATATCAGTGGGCAAAAGAGCATACAACTTGGGGCCGGCAGTTTAGCCTAGTGGTAGAGTGCTTGCCTAGCATGCATGAAGACTCAGGTTCAATTCCTCGGTACCACATACATAGAAAAAAGCCAGAGTGGTGCTGAGGCTCAAGTGGTAGAGCTCCAGCCATGAGAAAGTCCAAGGTCAGTGCTTAGGCCCTGAGCTCGAGCCCAGGACTGGCAATAATAATAATAATAATAATAATAATAATAATAATAATGAGCAAACAACTTAACTATAGTATAAATATTTGAAACATAAATCAAAAAGTATTATGTAAATGGTATTTTGTGATTTGTTGAAATTAATTAGATGAGATCTTGTCATGAAGCCACTATAAATACACTGCCATCCTTAAAATGATAAGAAAGTAAGCAGCCAGGACATGGTGGCTCATGCTTGTAATTTTATCTACTTAAAGGGCTGAGATCTGAGTACCACAATTAAAGGCCAGGCTATGTAAATAATCTAGTGCATTGTATCCCCAGTTAACCAGCAAATGATTTAAGTGGAGATGTACAGTAAGCAAAAGTCAAGGGCAGCTCCAGTTCCTGAGTTTTTGTGAATTCAGTTATAAGAACAGGAAAAAAGTAAGATTTTTAACTCAAAGAATTTCAAAAAAATTTTATAGTAAGATTCACTGTTTTTGAAGGGGTTGTTCTAAAGAAGAAACCAGAATTTTCTGTGCCTTGTTAGAGTATATTCAAAAAAGTCATTTTTTCAAAACTTTTCCTTAAGACTATACAGTCTATTTGTCCAACCCTGACTTGTAAATGGTATTGTGGGGCTATTTAGTTAAAGGAATTTCACATATGTTTCTCTTTAAATAATTATTTCAAAGCGTTAGATGGATTTTTTTCCATTCCCTAATATGTTCAATAATTTTGTAAATTGTTGAATAGAAGTTTTCTTTTTTTAACAAATTGTTATTTATGTAAGTGCTTAATTAGTTTTAAAACTAAATTTGTGTAACAATAAACGTGTCATTAACATAAATAATTAATATAATATTAATATTAGTTTCCTTTACATAACAAAAAGAACACTCTTTTCTAATAAAAATACCCATTTATGAGGCTTTTTTAAAATTTTATTTTCGAGGTGGTATATTCAGCAGTTACAATTACATAAAGTAGTGAGTACATTACTTCTCAAACATAGTTCATTTCTAATATATTGTCTTGTGAATATCTCTGTAAACAATGGTTCAACCTTTGTTCTTTGCTCATCTCCTTTTATTTCCTTTTCATTTTCCTAGATCAAAAAATATGTAAACAACAAACACCAGGTACCAAAGTCAGATACAGTAACAACAGGAAATAAACCATAATGGGAAAAAAGTAACTTCACATAGTGCACTAATAAGACCAACTACAAAGATAAACCTCTTGTTTCCATATCCTGGAGTTTATTTCACTTGGCATCATATAGTCATATGCACATAGCTATTGAGATATTGTGCTAGGAAAATCCTCAATGTATTTGAATTTTTACAAATGAAGGAAACCATAGAGGCTACGTTTCTTTGGTTCTGGCTTAATTCACTTAATATGACTGTTTTCCAAGACTTTCCATTTCCTCATGAATGGGGTGATGTCATTCCTTCTGATGGAAGCATAGAATTCCATTGTATATAAATACCACATTTTCTTGATCCATTCATCTAGTGAGGAACATCTGAGTTGGATCCATATCTTAGATATGCTAAATAATGCTGCAATGAACATGGGTGTGCTAGTAGGTTTAGTATGGCCTTATTTATGGACATTTGGATAAATGCCCAAGAGTAGGATTTCTGGCTCAAAGGGGAGCTATATATTTAGTTTTTTGAGGAAGCCCCAAACTGCTTTCAACAGTGGTTGAACTAGATTTTTGATCCTTTTTGGTGTAGGGTGACATGTAAGGACCAACTTTAGTTTCCCACAGGTGCTTAACCAAATCTTCCAGTACCATTTGTTGAAGAGGCTGTGTTTCTTCCATCCCACTTTTTTGGCTCCCTATTCAAAGATTTGGTGGCCATGGGTCTGTGGGTTGATTTCTGGATCTTCAGTTCTATTCCACTGGTCCTCAAGCCTGTTCTTATGCCACTACTGAGCTCTTTTTACTCACTATAGCTCTCTAATAAGAGTCTGACACTTTGTATTGATATTCCTCCAGTGCTGTTCTTTCTGCTAAGGATTGTTTTTGCTATATGGGGTCTTTTATTGTTCCATATGAATTTTTGGATTGCTTCCTCTATTTTAGTAAAGAATGACATTGCGATATTGATAGGTATTGAACTAACTATGTAGATAGCCCTATACAGGATTGTCATTTTCACAATGTTAATCATTCCAATCCAGGGGCATGGAAGGTTTTTCCACTTCTTAAGTTCTACTTTAATGTCTTTTTTCAGGTTTTCAAAATTTTTCATGATAATGCTCTTTTGTTTCCTTAATTAAGTTAATTCCTAAGTATTTTTTGAGGCTATTGCAAATGGAGTTATTTTTCTGATTTCTGCCTCTCTCTTTTTGTTGTTGGTATACAATAAAGCCATTGATTTTTTTTTTGGTGCCAGTCCTGGGCTTGAGCTCAGGGCCTAAGCACTGTCCTTGGACTTTCTCAAGGCTAGAGCTCAACCACTTGAGCCTCAGCACCACGTCTGGCTTTTTTCTATGTATGTGGTACCGAGGAATCGAACCTGGGTCTTTGTGCATGCTAGGCAAAGCACTCTACCACTAGGCCAAACTCCCAGCCCCCATTGATTTTTTTAATTAAAGAATTTAACATTAATTTTTACAACATATTTCATATGACATATTTAACAAACAAATATTCAAGAAGGGAATCTCTATATACAATCACTGGCACTTAGATTTTAGAACATGATTAAAATTAGGCTGTGGGTTTGTATGTCATAGGTACATATTAATCTATGTAATAAAACGTGTCTACAGAGTCATAGATTTTTTAGTAGTTGTGTTTATATTTCCAATACCATGTCCATAGCATTGGGTATGCAAACATTAAGTCATCGCTCTTGTACTGTTTGGATCTAATAGCCACATATTAAGGATACCATGCAGCTTTTGTTCCTTTGGTCTTGACTTGTCTCACTCAACGTGACTCACTCTGGATTCATCCACTCCCATGCAAATGCCATTATTTTATCTTGTCTATTGTATGTGTATGTGTGTATATATATATATATATATATATATCACATTTTTTTGTATCCATTCATCTGTAGTAGGGCATTTGGCTTGTTTCCATCGCCTGGCTATTGTGAATAGTGCAGAGATGAACATCGCTGATCAGGTGTCCTTATCATATCCTGGATTATAATGTTCAGGACAGATGCCCAGGAATGTTATGGTGGGATCATAAGGAAGGTCTATTTTCAGTTCTTTAAGAAACCTCCACACTGCTTTCCAGAGTGGCTGAACTTGCTTACTGCAGATCTCTCCACACAAACCCTACATGCAAGAAAACTTGGGAAAATATCGTTTACACCCTGAAGACCAACAACTGCCAACCCAGACTGATATATCCAGCGAAACTAGCATTTACATTTGAGGGAGAAGAAGAATATTTCATTCCAAATGAAGCTATATGAATACATGCATACTAAACCAGAATTACAAAACAAATTAAATAATCAAGAACAAATTGCAGAACAGTAAAGTTTGGGGTGTGTTCTCCCTATCCCTCCTGCAGGTCATGAGGGACTGAGGACTAAAAACCCCAACAGTAAGAACTCCCATCAAGAGGCTATCACCTATAAATCACTAAACACAAAGAGGGAAAATAGAGAAAGAAACTCAGAAGGAAAAATAAAGACAAAGGACACTAACCAGTTCTCCATAATTTCCTTAAATGTGAACGGGCTGAACAATCCAATCAAAAGACACAGAACAGCAGACTGGATTAAGACACATGACCCCTCAATATGTTGCCTCCAAGAGACCCACCTTACTGCCAAAGACAGAAACAAACTCCAAGCGAAAGGATGGAAAAGAATTTTCCACTCCAATGCACCATGCAAAAAACAGGAGTAGCAATCTTAATTAAGAAAATTAACTTCTCAGTGAAATCAGTACATAAAGCCATTGATTTTTTTCTCAATTTTTTATTGTAATTAATAGAATGGTTACATTATATTCACCAGATAGAAGATGCATTACTTCACAAACATTGATACCCTTTCTCATGAATAGTCCCCCTTTCCGTCCCCTCTCCCCCCACTCATCATGATTTCCCCCTTCCCTATCCAATTTCAAATAACTAATTAAGCACATATAAAATATATCAGATAACAAGGTAAATTTTATACCCTGCTAGTTTGCCAAAGTTTCGATTAGCTTGATTGGGAATCGCGTCTATAAGGCTCTTTAAATACAGAATCATGTCATTTGCAAAGAGAGAAAGTTACACTTCCTCTTACCTATTTGGGTCCCCTTGATGTTTGTTTCTTGCCTTATTGCTCTGGCTAGGATTTTAATACTATGTTGAAGAGGAGTGGAGAGTTTAGACATCATTATCTCATTCCTGAGTTTAGAAGAAATGTCTTTATCTTTTCACCAGTAAGTAATTATAATGCTGTCTGTAAGTTTATCATACAAAGCCTTTATTATACTGAGGATTCCTAGTTTCACCAGAGCTTTTAGCATAAAAGTGTGTTGGATCTTTTCAGATGCTTTTTCTGCATCTATTGGGATAAGGTGGTTCTTGTCCTTGCTCCTCCTGATGAGATGATTATGTTAATTGAGTTGTGTATATTGAACCAGCTTTGCAGCCCTGTGATGATTCCTGTTTGATCCTGTTTGATCATAGTGTATAATTTTATGATGAGTTGTTGAAGTTCATTGGTAAGTATTTTCTTGAGAAGTTTTGCATGGATGTTAATCAAAGAAATGGTTCTATAGTTCCCCTTTTGAAAGAGTTCCTGTTTTGTTTTGGGATGAGGATTATGCTGGTTTAATAGAATGAGTTTGTTAGAGATCTTTTGCTTTCAATTTCATTTAAGAATCTGAGGATCACTGATGTGAGCTGTGCTTTGAAGGCCTTATAGATTTCAGCTGTGAATCCATCAAGGCTTGACCTCTCTTTGGATGAGAGGTCTCTTTTTATATTTGTATTTATTTAAAGTGGGTTTGTATAGTTGGATTAGATCTTGTTTAGTTTGGGTAGGTCAATATTTGCTAGAAATTCGACCATTTCTTACAGATAATCAAATTTGTTGGCATAAAGTTTTGAAAAGTATTCCCTTATGATTCTCTGAATCTTGGGAATTTCTGTGGGTGATATTTTTGTTCTCATCCCTGATTTTATTTATTGGGTGTGCTCTTTCTCATTTTGTAAGATTTCCCAAGTGTGTGTGAGGGTTTTTAAATTTTTTTCATAGAACCAAATTCTTGTTTTGTTGATTTTTCTATGTGTTTCTATCTGCACCAGGATTCATTTAATGCTGCTTTAATTTCAACAATATATTTCCTTAAACTGAATTTAGGTTTGGATATTTACATTTTTTCCAGGAGCTTAAGGTGAAATTGCTGTTTTGAGATTCCTCCAATTTGTTAATGTAGGCATTCAGAGCTATAAAATTCCCTCTGAGTACCATTTTCGCTGTGTCCTGAAAAAAGCTACTAAATTTCTGTTTTGATATATTCAATGATGCACTGGTGATTCAACAATTCGTTGTTCAATCTCCATGAGTTACAGGGATTTCCTTGGCAGAGACTGGTATTAAGTTCCAATTTTAAACCATTGTGGCTGGAGAGAATGCAGGGAATAATTTCAGTATTTCTGAATTTGCTTAGATTTTCTTTATGCCCTAAAATGTGTTCTACTTTAGAAAATGTTCCATGTGCTGTTGAAAAGAATGTATATGCTGATGTTGATGATTGTAATGATCTGCAGATGTCTGTTAGGTCCATTTGGACTTCGCAGTTGTTTGATTTTGAGGTTTCTCTGTTGAGTTTTTTCCTTGTTGATCAATCCAGAGGTGACAGTGGTGTGTTAACGTCACGAACAATTACTGTGTTTGGATCCATGTGAGATTTTAGTGAAAGGGAAGTTTGTTTGATGAAGTTGGGTGCTCTGGCATTTGGTGTGTAGATATTTGGGATGGTTATGCCCTCCTGAAGGAGAGATCCCTTTAGTTGTATGTATTAACTTTCTTTGACTCTTCTCACAAATTTTAGTTTAAGGTCTACCCCAGCATTTTTATAGGGGATGTTTGCAGGATAGATGTCATTCTCACCTTTTACTCTCAGAATGGGTTTTTTTTTGGGGGGGGAAGACAGCAGAAAGATGGATCCTGCTTTTTGATCCAACCAGTCAGTCTATGTCATTTAATTGGATACTTAAATCCAATGATATTGAGAATTAGGATTGAAAAATATATGTTGTTTCTGGCTATTTTTATCTATTTTGAGAAGCTTGTCACTTATCGATTCTTGCTGTAATTACCTGGTATTCTTTTTAGGTGCCATTTCTATGTCCATATCATATATGTGTTGATTTTCAATGTGTAGAACATCTTTGAGAACTTTTGTAATGCTTGTTTGGTAAATATATGCTATTCCAATTTTTCATTTCTGGGGAAATTTTTTTATTTTTCCCTCAGCTATGAATGATAGCTTAGCTTGATACAGTATTCTTGATTGGTACTTATTTGTCTTTAAGGCATAGCATGCATAATTCCAAGATTTTCTTGCCTTGATTGTCTGTTCTGAGAAACCTGTGGTTATTCTGATTGGTTTTCCTTTGTAGATGATTATTATCTTCTCCCTGTTCACTTTAAGGATCATTTCCATGGTCTCTATTTATCCTGGAAGTATTGTAATATAGCAGTGAGAGGTCATTTTCTGGTCTGTTCTGTTTGGGATTCTAAAAGCTTCTTATATCTGGATGGGCTTCACCTTCTGGATATTTGTGAAGTTCCCTGAGATGATTCCCTTAAATATATTTACAATTCTGTTAACCTCCTTTCCCTAGTCCTCCTCAATACCTATTAGCCTTAAATTAGGCTTCCTAATTGTACCTTGGTGGTCATGAATCAATTTGTCATATTTCTTGGACATGTTTTGAATCATTTTCTGGTCTTTCTCTATAAAATCTAGGCTATCTCAATTCCAGAGATTCTCTCTTCTACATTGCCTAACCTGCTATTAATACTTTCCACTTTGTTTCCCTTTCCTTTCCTTGTTGGTCATTTTTGATGTCTAGCATCCTTGTTACAAACTTTTCAAGGATTATTTTACTTCCTTGACTTGAATTTGAGTATTCTATTTGAAGCCCTCTAGCTCAGTGGTTGTACTCTCCTAGGACTTTCATTGAATTCATTCAGCTTTCTGTTTGCAGATTCCATGAATTCCTCCATTAATCTTTGATTAGCTTCACTACATTCATGCATATCCTTCTTCATGCTTTCTAACTTTTCCTTGAGTATGTTTATCACTAGCATTTGTAGAGCATTTTAAGGACTCTCCTCTACGTTTTTCATTGCCTGCTCTGTTACCTGCTTATTCTAAGTGGGATATGTGATTTCTTGACTTGCCATTTTTCTTGAGTTTCTTGTTTTGCCAACTTGGAAATAGAAGCAAGATTAATACTACAGAAGATTGCAGTTTTAAGGTGAGAACCAACCTAGCACTCTGGAGTTGCATAGACTGTAGATGTTCACAATCTTAGACTGGTATTTTCACTCTCTCTCTTTTGTTGTGCATTTAAATACAAATCCAAAAGTATAACTGAACACAGTTTTAAGTCAAATACCAATCCAATCCCTATGAGATTTAAATAAATCTGGGCCCACAGAATAATTCAACAAATACATATACAATGTGGGTCAACAACAATCCACTGTAGATCCACAAAGTGGAAATTAAAGGAGAAAATCCAGATATAGAGAGGTATATGAAAGGCAAGAGAAGAAAATTAGAGAAGAGTAATGTAGGGAAAGAAAGGAATAGAGTGATGATAACTGAGAGTTAAAATATGAGAAGACAAAATAAATGTCTAAAAAATTTAAAAAGTAAAATTAAAAATTAAAGAAAACGACTATGTAAAAGAAAAAGAGAAATTTATATAAAAGATCAGGAAAAAATGCTCAAAATTCTGCAAATTTAAAGAATAATAAAATTAAAACATTGAGATTAAAAATAGGAGATTGAATAAATCTCCTACTAATTGCTGTCTCTATGTTTCTAGGAGTGACCAGATCCACAATGAAGTAACAAAGGGAAAAAAAATGGAGAAAAGAATGCAAAAAAGGAAAAAGGAAAAATTAGAGCAATAAAAACTAGTAAAATTCTAAAATCCTAATTAGAAAAAATTATTCAGTATGTCTCCCATTTATTCAGGATCCAGCATCTTTATGGGATTTCTTTTTTCCTTGTGATGATCCATTTTCCTTTGGCTTAGTTGGTTTTCCCCGATTGTTTGAGTGGGCAGGAAAAAGTTCTGCCTTACATGCTTGGGGTATTTGTTACTGTCTACCCAGGCTAATCTACTGGCAAGGGATGTTCTTTATATGTCCTGTCGGAGAAAAATTAGCTGTTTTCAGTAGCTTGAATGTGGGTGCAATTATATCCTATCTGGAACCAGAAACTCTCTCTGACCCAGCACGGAAACACTATTGTTTTTGCCAGGATGGCCAAGGTATAGGACCACATCTGGCTTTATTTACTGGGAAAGAAAAACTGTCAAGCCCTGGGAGGAATTTTTCCTTCCAGGGCAGGGAATCCATTGCCAGTCTAAACTGACCCTGGTCAGAATCCTTTTCCCTTTTGAGAAATGGTGCTGCAGGCACTGCTTCTTAGGCTCCAGTTATCTGCTAGTTTGTGTAGCAGGCTCTTTGCCGGTAGTCAAGATGGCGCTGCTCTTAGCTGGTGGAGGAGGGGCTACCTTCCCAGTGCTTTTCTGTAAAAAGGAGAAAGACTGTCTTTTGTGAATTATTCACATGTCCTCTTGGCTTTCATAGCCATCTGCAATCTGCATCTGTCCGTAGCCCACAGGATGATGATTTCACCTGGTCTGTGCTGCAGGAAAGTGACATGCTAAGCTCTTGCCATTAACTTGCCACAGGTGCTCTGGGGAGTAGCAGCAGACACCGCTGTCACTGCCTCCACCACCACTGCTGCCACTGCTGCTACAGGTGCTGCTTTGAGCACATAATTCTGTTCTTAAGCAGGCTTCCTGCCTTTTTGCTCTCTGGCTGAGATCTCTGTGCTATTATGGCTTACTTGCGACTCTTTAGCCACAAACTTTTCTCTAGAATGCTAAAACTAATACCTTGGAGAGAGCTCAGATAGACACATCCTGAACCTTGGCCATTTTCCCAGAATCCTCCCCACAAATATGTTTTAAATCACACAGAGCAACATTAGAACTATAAAACTGAGAATGCAGGCCAGGAGTTTGGCCTAATGGCTAAAGTGCTTGCCTAGCATGCACGAAGACCTGGGTTCTATTCCTTGGTACCCCATACATACAAAAAAGCCGGAAGTGGTGCTGAGGCTCAAGTGGTAGAGCTCTAGCTTTGAGAAAGTCCAAGGACAGTGCTCAGGCCCTGAGCTCAAGCCCAGAACTGGCAAAAAAAAAAAACTGAGAATGCTTAATGTGGAACTACATTAACATGAAAAATATTTCCAAAGAGTGTTGTAAATAAATTGAATCAATATAATGTTTCAGAAGTTTTGCTTGATGTAAGCATTTACATGGAATAATATGTTAGAATTTATTGAAATGATAAAAGGATATTTATTGTTCTTCTTAATTGATATAGAAGAAAGAGAACATGAAGAATACCTCAATAATTTTGAATTTAGTAAGACTCAATGAGTGAAAAAAAAGGAACACAATATGGAGGGACATAAAAGTTAGAAGATTCTGTATAGCAAAGGAAACAAGAGTAGATAATTTACATAAATTGAAAAAATAATTTTAAATCATGACAGAGTATTCAGAAATATAAAAACACAGAAATCTCAGCAGCAAAATTGCAAATAAAGCAATTTTAAAATGAGCAATATATATGTAAAGCCATTGCTCAAAAATATAGAAAAGGCCAAAAAGAATGTGCCAATTATCTCAATAATCTTGAGAGAGATACAGATCAAAATCATTATTTGTTATCACCTTACCAAGTAAATATCACTCCTAACAGGAATGCTGATGATCTTAACTCTTGGTCAGAATTTAGAGAATAGAAACCCTGTGCACAGTGATATAAGTATATCTCTCATGAAAACTAGTGAGGAATTTAAAGAACTAAAACTAAATACAGAAGCATGATTTTGAAATATATATTCAAAGGAAATGAAATCAGATATGCTGAGAGGATATTTTACTTCCATGGAAGAAGAAAAAAATCAGAATGAACTTTTACCCTTCTACTGATGAATAAAGCAAATGTTGGCCCTGTACACGATATTCTTCTGTCAAATAGAAAAACAAACATCTCTTCTCTGTTACTGTGAATGAAACTTGAGATTATGTGAGTTGAAATAAGCTAGGAACAGAAAGATATATTCCTGCGTTATCTTTTTCCAATTTTCACTCTAAAATTGAGCTGATAAAATCAGGTGTAAAATTGTGATTATCAGAGACTGAAAAATGTACTCTGGAGAGAAGAACTGGAAAATGTTGATCAATGTTTACTAAGTAACACATAGGAACAAGAATCTCTGATGAACTATTGTATTGTATTTGTTGTAGAAAACAATGTTCTTTGCACACAAAAAAATTCCTGCAGAGAAGGTTTTGACTTTTTTTTGTAAAATCTGATATTTAAGTTTCTATATATTTAATTTGATTTAAGTAACATGCAATGTATATATATATACACATATGTATGTTATATATTCACATTTGTATAAGTGTGTACAAACACATATGGATGTATGTTTACATCTATATACACATATATATATACAATATCACTTCTTATCCAATTAATTCATTAAGCATCATATTATATACAAATTAAGTAGAAAAATAACAAACACACACCTTTGCATGCTGATGTGAAACTTTTTGTTTCTATAAAATTGTTCAATTTGTTAAAGCTTTCTCAGCAGAGAGAGAAAACTATTATATAAAGTGATTATATAGGGAAATCTATTGTGGTATTTACATGCCATATAAACATAGTACCACATTGCCCTGTCGCTGATAAAATATCAACTTTAATATTCCAACGTGATAAGGTATGGCCTTGATGTTCCGTATTTTGATACATTAACATTTAAGTTGTCCTTTCCTTTTCTTTGTCTGCTTCTACATTGTATTCCTTTAATTCCCACTGGTAGTAGACTATGGCCTCAGAGTAGTTATAAGCCCCAAGGCACATTCTTTCTTCAATCACAAATTAAAAGAGAAAAATTATGAATCTGTGATGCTCTGACAATTAAAACTGAAGGAAATTAGTGGAATTATCAGTTAATTTCGTTCACCAAGTAGAAGGAAGTTGTTACTTATTTAAGAAGAGAATTAGATTTCTTGTAAGGTGAAAATTTTGTCACTTTAATATGTGTAGGAAATATAAGGAAGACAATTTTAAATTATATGTTCACCTTGGATATCTATTGCCTTGATTTATGAATGCAGAATGATATTGTGGTCGCAGAAAAGGGTGAGCTCTAAATTCAGATATGGAGTATCTTTTATCTGTTTCTTAAATAAACCTGCCTGTCTACCTTTATTTTTAAAAGGATAAAATATGTACTATAAGTAAGTGAAAATACCTTCAGTGATTCACCCTCTTGACTTCAAGTTGATCATAATATAAACGACTTAATTCTCGCCATAATAAATCAATTGTAAATTTAACAAAGAGATATGAAATCAAAATAAAATCACACAATATAGGGAGACTCTTCAGAGAAACTTCATTGACTTCAGAAATTTTCAAGCTTACAAGTATAGGCACCAAGCTGAAATGCTTTCTTCTCTTGAAAATGCTCCTAGCAAATAGCAATATAAAATTTCTACTTACAGATTCCAAAATAAAGTATACTTCAAACTTGGACTGAATTACATAACTAACTCCTTAAGAGATTCTTGTAAAATCCTGGAATTAACAACAGGTAAGTGGCAGAAATTCTAGTGGTATCTTATCTATTTATTACGCTTTAACATAATTTATGTCACCATGTACTTCCATTTATTTCATTGAGTAGAGATGAATTTTCTACTATGTATATATCACTTGATATTCATGTGTTCTTTCCTATTTTGTACAATAGGAACAATAGATTTTTTTGTATTTTAAAACATTTAAACATTTAAAGTATTAATAACTCATCTCTGATGATACAGTGATTGAACTGCAAATATGCATTTAGCAAAGTAGAGCGCTTCACAAGTCATTTAGAAATGTAGAACACATCATAAGTTAGAGATTATAACAGATCACAAAATTATTTTCACGATTAAATAGTTAGAAATAGGGAAAATATATAAGCAAATCTCAAGTATTTGTGTATGGTTTGGACTGAGAAGGGATTACTTCACAGTTATTTGACATTTACTATGATTAGAATGGACATTTTGGCATTGTAAAACCATTCTTATTTTTTTTTTTGCCAGTCCTGGGCTTGAGCTCAGGGCCTGAGCCCTGTCCTTGGACTTTTTCAAGGCTAGAGCTCTGCCACTTGAGCCTCAGCAACACTTCTGGCTTTTTTCTATGTATGTGGTACCAAGGAATTGAACCCGGGTCTTCATGCATGCTAGGCAAGCACTTTAACCACTAGGCCAAACTCCCTGCCCTAAAACCATTTACTTCCTAAGAATCAATAGAAAAATAAGGAAATGAGCTGTATGTAGATAGTAAAATGAAAAGTACTGACGAGTTAAAGTATTTGAGTTCTGAGCCAGTGCAGTGGCTCACGCCTATAATCCTACCTGGCTATTGAGGAGGCTGAGATCTGAGGATGAAGGTTCAAAGCCAGCCTGGACAATACAAGCAATACAAAGCCAAGAGACTCTTATTTCCAATTAGTCATTAGAAAATGGGAAGTGGGTCTGTAGCTCAAGGATAGGGTAATAATCTTGTGCTGAAGAGTTCAGGGCAGCATCCAGGCCCAGGGGTAGGGCGACGATCACAGGGACAGTTTCAATGCCGAAGTTCAAGCCCCTTGACTGCCCCCCCCAAAAAGCAGTTTGAGATCTTACATGAATTCATGCTCCTACACTTTCTCACAATAGGGAAATAATGAACCAGATATATATATTGAAGAGCAGAGATATAAATTATATGAAAATAAAATGAAATATAAGCAAATAAAACAGAATGTATAAAATGAATTTATTCAGACAGAATTAGCAGGAAGAGAATGGAGAAAAAAGGAAATAAGTTGGAAAAGAAAAAAAATTGAAAGTGATGATGGAGTAAACTTTTAGGAGAGAGGTATTTTCATTAAACCCCTTACTAATCTGAAAACAACATAGAATTATAGAGTTTACCTCCAAATGCTTATGAAATTAGAGACTGAGAAAGAAAAAAAGGGACATGAACATCTTGCCACATTTCTTCTGTGTACTTATCCTTTACAATATTTAAAGGAACAAAGAAAGTTTGAGATGGTGAAGAACTTTGAGGCTTCCATACTAGCAATACCTTTTTGTCTCATGTGAGTAGAAGAAAACATATGTCCTTGTGAGAAGCATAATTTTCTTTTTCCAAAGACAGCCATTCAAACTTTTTTGAAATTGTGAAACTCCATCAAGATACTGGATCCTGAATAAATGGGAGACATACATTTCCCCAAATAAACTGAATAATTTTTTCTAATTAGAATTTTAGAATTTTACTACTTTTATTGCTCTCATTTTTCCTTTTCCTTTTTTGCATACTTTTCTCCATTTTTTTCCCTTTGTTACTTCATTGTGGATCTGGTCACTCCTAGAAACATAGTGACAGCAATTAGTAGACATCCTCCACCACTGAGGAGAGAGTGGGAATCCCTGTCTAGTTCCTGATTTTAAGGTAAATGGTTCCAGTCTTTCTCCATTTAGTATAATACTGGTTGTAGGTTTATCATATATGGCTTTAATTATTTTAAGGAATGTAACTCTTATTCCTATTTTTTCTAGTGCTTTTAACATGAATGGATGTTTTATTCTGTCAAATGCCTTCTCTGCATCCAGAGAAATTATCATATGATTCTTATGTTTAGCTCTATTGATATGATATACTACAATGACTGATTTGCGAATGTTTAACCATCCTTGCATCTGTGGGATGAAGCTTACTTGATCATAGTGTATAATTTTTTAAATTTGTTTCTGGATTCCATTGGCTAGTATTTTATTGAAGAGTTTTGCATCTGTGTTCATTAGAGAGATGTCTGTAGTTTTCCTTTTTTTTTTTTGGCTCTTTCCCTGGTTTGGTGATGAGTGTAATATTAGCTTCATAAATGTACTTGGTATTGCTCCTTCTGCTTCTATTTCTCAGCAGCGTTTCAAGAGTATAGGTGTTACTTCATCTTTAAATGTCTTGTAGAATTCCGCACTTAAACCATCTGGACCTGGGCTCTTTTTGGTTGGCATTTCCCTGACTGCTTCCACAATTTCATTGTATGAAATTGGATTGTTTCATTTGTTTACCTCATCATTTTTCAATGTGGGTAGCCTATATTTATTTAAGGAGTCATCCATTTCTACTAGATTTTCTTGTTTCTTTGAATATAGGCCCTGGTAGTACTTATTTATAATGGACTGAATTTCTTGTATATCAATCATGGTTGTTCTCATGGGGTCTCTAATCTTGCTTAATTGAGTCTCCCCTCTCCTTTTTTTTGATTAGTCTTGCCAGGGGTCTGTCAATTTTGTTGATTCTTTCAAAGATCTAACTTTTTGATTTATTAATTTTGTGTATAATGGATCTTATTTCAATCTGTGATATTTCTGATTTTATTTTGTTATTTCTGTCCTTCTAGTTGTTTTAGAATTAACTTTTTCTTGCTCCTCTAGGTGCTTCAATTTCTTCTGCAAGTTATTTACATGCTCTTCTTTTGTCTTTTTAAGATGGGCTCCTAGTGTGATAAATTTGCCCCTTAAAACTGCTTTGCTGTCCCGTAAGTTCCTTTCTGAAGTATCTTGATTGTCATTACATTCAAGAAATGTTTGAATTTCTCCTTTGATTTGTTCTATAACCCAGGAGTTATTCAGAAAAGTGTTGTCAAGCTCACAAGTGTTTAAATGTTTTTTACCCTTTACTATGTTGTTCAGAACTAGTCTGATTCCACTGTGATCAGATGGGATTATATCAGTCTGCTTGTATCTGCTTGTTTTCTGTATGAACTATTATATGATCTACTTTGGAGTATGTTCCATGTGCTGCTGAGAAAAATGTATAAAGTTTTGCTGTTGGATGGAAGACTTTGTGTATATCTGTTAAGCCCAGCTGGGCTATGGTGTACTTTAAGTCAGTGGTGTCTTTGCTTATCTTTTGTTCAGTCGACCTGTCATTTAGTGAGAGTGATGTATTGAAGTCTCCCAGTATGACTGTATTTGAGTCTATCTTGTTCTGTACTCAAGAGAGTTTGCTTGACAAATTTAGGTGCTCTTGTGTTGGGGGAGTAAATGTTTATAACAGTAATACGCTGGTTATGGATTGTACCCTTTACTAATATGTAGTTGCCACCTTTATCTTTATGTACTGATTTTACTGAGAAGTTTGTCAGAGATTAAGATTGCAACTCCTGTTTTTTGCATGGTGAGTTGGAGTGGAAAATTCTTTTCCATCCTTTCCCTTGGAGTTTGTTTCTGTCTTTGGCAGTGAGGTGGGTCTCTTGGAGGCAACATATTGATGGGTTTTGTGTCTTAATCCAGTGTGCTGTTCTGTGACTTTTTATTGGATTGTTCATCCTATTCACATTTAAGGAAATTATGGAGAAGTATTTAGTGTCCTTTGTCATTATTTCTTTTTACTTCTGAGTTTCTTTCTCTCTCTTTTTACCCACTATGTGTTTAGTGATTTGTAGGTGATAGCTTCTTGATGGGAGTTCTTGCTATTCTGCAGTTTGTTCTTGATTAGTTAATTTTTTGTAATGCTGGTTTATTGTGCATGTATTCATATAGCTTCTCTTTGGAATGAAATATTCTTGTTTCTCCCTCAAATGTAAATGCTAATTTCACTGGGTATATCAGTCTGGGTTGGCAGTTGTTGGTCTTCAGAGCGTGAATGATATTTTTCCAAGCTTTTCTTACATTTAGGGTTTGTGTGGCAAGGTCTGCAATGATTCTAATTTTTTGTGAGCTCTTACTGATTTCTCCAGACTGATGATTCTCTGTTCCAGCTCTTGTGTTTTATCTTCCATTCCTGATGTCCTATTTTCCATCTCAGTCAATCTGTTGCTTAATGCTTCCATTTTAGTTTGCATTGTGGACATTGAACTGACCATGTCTCTGAGGGTATTTATCTTTTTGTCTAGGGATGTATGAGTTTTTTCTATTTTTTTCTCCATTTGTCTTTTGAAGTTGAGGAGCTCCTTGTTGATTTCCTACTTATGGTGCTGGAATTGTTTTTGGAATTCTAGTTTAATCTCTTTAGTCATGTCCACAATCATCTCCTTTAACAGACTCACATTCCATGTCTCTTCAGGTGTCATATCTTTGGATGGTGAAATCTCTCTCATCCCTTCACTCTTGTTTCCTTTTTGGGATTTGTGTGGGACTTTGATTATTCATAAATTGCATGTTTTGTTGCTGTCATTTCTGCCGCATTGGAATGGAGACTGTTATTGTAGACTCGCTCTGTGGTCAATAGGTGGTGGTCTTTACTTGGTTTGGGTTGGTGGTTCTGGGATTCTGTATATATGTGTGGTTCTCAGCCAAATTAGTTTTGTTGCTGACTGGGTCTGAGTTTGCAGCTTTTTACAGGTGTGTCACCCTTTCCCAAAGGCTGTGTGCCATTGCACAGCTAGCTTCCAGATAGCCCATCCACTGATTTACAGGCCCTGTTTCCAGTGGCAGGGCCCATCCAAGGGCCTGTGGTTTGGGAGCTTCTGCACGCTCTCAGCTAGCCCAGCGGCTAGTTTTTTGGTCATGTTCCCAGGGGTCCAGCAGAGGACTTTGACTCCAAGTGCGGAACTGTGCCTTTCTGGCTCTTAAGGGCTCGGAGGGTAGAGCAGGCCCTTTCTGGCTCTCAGAGCACAAGTTCTGCCCTTGCTGGTCTACCCATCAGTACACTGCTGTGTTTCAGGAAAGTACTGGGCTGCTTTTGGGTGTGAGTCTTCTGGTGACTTCATGGGGGGGGGGGCTGATGCTAGCTTACCAGAGGCTCCCAGCAGGAGGATACTCCACTTAGTTTTGGTTCAATCAGATGCAGGCATGCAGGCTCTCTCTCTCACACACACACCTGCTGTTTGAAGGCAGGGTGTTAGCACCCCTCAGTCTCTAGTTTCAGTGGCCTGGGAGAGGAGGCTTGTGGGCAGGTGGGAGCAGGTACACCTCCACACTCTTTGTTGGGGTGCTGGGTCTTAGCCCCTGACTGCCTGTCAGTCTTCAATCAATGGCCTGGGGTGGGGGGAGGAGGTTGGGGAAAAGGGCAGGGTTCTGAATTCTTTGTCCCCTCCTACACTTACCAATCTTTCTTGTAACACACCACCATCTCTGCTTTCCAGATGGGCTTGGGGATCCCGCTGGGCTACTTACTCATCGGGGTTTGGCTGTGCACAGTTCCATTGCATTGGAGGGCCACTCACCGCCCCTATGGTCTCCTCAGCTGTCTGTGCTCTCCATGCCCAGACTGTATGGGATTCCTGCCTGTGGATTCCTCTGCTTGCTAGAGTTCTGGGCTTCCTGGCCCAGTGTCCACCCCCACTGCCACTTTTACAGCTCAGAGGCCCTGGCGGTGAGGGGTTGGGGAGAGGTCCTCATGTTTTGGATTCTTTGAGAGTGTTGTCTATAAGCTTTATCTGTTTCTTTTCCAGTTTGCATACTTCTTAAATTTGTAAGTGTTGATTTCTTGAGCTAGTTGGCTTGTGGGATTCCCTGATTTTCTCTTTCTGTGGGAGAGAGCTTGACTGGGTCCCTATTGTACATAGTACAGAGATGTTGCCATTTACCAAAGCAGTTTTTGAATGCAATGTCTTAATTTTGAATTTCTTTAGGATCTTATAGTTCCTATTTTACAAAATTATATATTTTGGTTAAAACAACCAAAATAACAATTTGAAGTGCCCAAATGTAGCATCCATTAACAAAATATTAATAATAATTTCATAATTAGTTTCATTTAGGAATGTAAGCTCTTTTAATATTCAACTCTTATATGCCATCACTTTGTTAGGTAGAAACATCCATTGTATATATAAAAAATGTGGTCACATTATTTTTCATATTCTTCAAATGTGTATTTTGGAGTATATGTTCTATATGGAAAATTTTTCAGATTTTTTTATGCTTTCATTTCTTTTGTTTAAAGAGACAACTGTTTTACATTTTTCTATATTTTTTACAACACCAACTTCTTTGTGAGAAAAAATTTATTTGGACAACATCATGAAATTTAAAACAAACTGGTTTATATGTGCATGAAATAAATGAGTATGTGTAAGTATTAATCAGAATTTAAAATGAGGAAGTAGATAGGATATATCACAAGGCCCTAGATATAGTCGCAACTTGAGAAATATTTCTAAGTTGGGTAAACATATGTAGTTTGAATTGAAAATATCGATCCAGTGGTTAGCTAATAAAAATTTAGCAAAATGATGAATATAAATTCAGATAGCAATATAAAAGTAATCAAGAACAAGTGATTATGTTGTAACTGAAGGAAAAACAAGTGAAAAAAATGCTTTGTTCTCTGAGATGAAGAAGACTGACAATAATCTTGCAGGATCACAATTATTTAGAAATATTTGACAGGGAAGGAAAATTTTGTTAGAACAACAGGTTTTTTTAGTGAAATCTTAGAAAAGTAAGGTTAACTCATACTACTTTCCAGAGGCTGAACAAGTTTACAGTCCCACCAACAGTGTAGTAGTATAACCTTCTGGCCACATTCCAGCCAGCATTTCTTGTTATTACATTTCTTTATAATGGCCTTTCTAATTGGAGTATAGTAGAATCTCAAAGTTGTTTGGATTTGCATTTCTTTTATGGCCAGAGATGTCGAGTATTTCTTCATGTGTCTGTTGGCCATTCTTATTTCCTCTTTAGAGAAGTCTCTCTTTAATTCTTTAAACAACTTTTTTATGGGGTGGTGGTTTCTTTGAGTGCTTGTTTTTGGGAAATTAAATTTTTTGAGCTTTAGGGATATTTTAGGTATGATGCCATTTTCTGTTGTATGGATAGTGAAAATTTTCTCCCATTCTGTGGATTTTCTTTTTGTTTTGCTAGTTAAGTCTTTTGCTATAAATATATGCACTTTACTGCAATCCATTTGTCCAACCTTTCTTTGGGTTGTTGTGTTTCTGGGCCTTTATTAAGAAAGTTTTGATATGTGCCAAGGAGTTCTACTGTATCACCCCTATGACTCAGCAATCCCTTTCCTGGGCATTAACCCAAATATGCATAAATAAGCCCATACTAAACCTAGCAGTTCAACCTATATTCAGTGCATTATTTACCATAGCTAAGATATGGATCAAACCCCGATGTTCCTCAGTAGATGAATGGATCAAGGAAATGTGGTATATATACACTATGGAATTCTATGCTGCTGTCAGAAAGAATGACATTTCACAATTCATAAGGGAATGGAAAGACTTGGGAAAAAATCTTTAAGTGAAGTAAGCGAGACCCAAAGAAACATAGGCTCCATAGTTTCCTTGGTTTGTAATTATTAGTATATCTCTAGGATTTTCCTTGGAGAGGATCACAGCACCTCAAAATCTATGTGCATATGGCCACAAAGGATGAAGCTAGGTGAAATAAACACCAGGATATGAAAATCTGGGTTTATCATTGTGGTGGTCATTTTTAATGTACTATGTGAAGTTTTTTCTTTCTTCTTTTCCTTTTTTTTCCTTTTTGTTTATCCTGGCTTTACCGTATCTGATTTTGGTACCTGACATATTATATATATGGTTATTTGTTTATTTGAATTAGGGAAGGGAAGAGGAAAGGCAAAATGATGAGACAAAAGACAAAGGGTGAACCAATGCAACAGCTATACCCACAAGACAATGTTGGAAATTAACTTTACAATTTGCAAGGGGGTGGGGGAGTAGCAAAAGTGGGAGAAAAATATGGGAAGGTGTGACAATGTACCAGAAGTATTGTACTCATTACCCTACATCTCTATACATCATTCTAACCAAAAAAAGGTTAATTCAAGACACAAGAGAATTGAGGATTGTTAACTCTGGTAAATACTGTTTCAAATATTATGCATCTGTAAAATAAAAAAAGTGTTTGTGATTGATATATTGTTCTTTTATTCTGCAATTTGAGAAGGAATGGAAGCAGAAAACAGCACACAAGTGATGGAATTCATCCTGCTTGGTCTAACTCAGTCTCAAGATGTTCAACTCCTTATCTTTGTGTTAGTCTCAATTTTCTATCTCATAATCCTCCCTGGAAATATTCTCATGATTTTCACCATTAGATTAGATCCTGGACTCACTGCTCCGCTATATTTCTTCCTGGGTAATTTGGCCTTCCTCGATGTTTCCTATTCTTTCATTGTGACTCTTAGAATGCTGATGGATTTCCTATCTGAGAAGAAAATAATCTCCTACAGAAGTTGCATTACTCAGCTCTTTTTTCTGCATTTTGTTGGAGCAGGGGAGATGTTCCTTCTTGTTGTGATGGCATTTGATCGCTATATTGCTATATGTCGTCCATTACACTATTCAAACCTTATGAACCCTAGAGTCTGCTATGTATTGTTGTTGGCTCTATGTCTTGGAAGCTTTGCTCATTCCATTGTACAAGTAGCACTTATCCTACACTTGCCTTTCTGTGGTCCAAATGAGCTAGACAATTTCTTTTGTGATGTCCCACAGGTCATCAATCTAGCTTGCACTAATACTTTTGTAGTAGAGCTTCTCATGGTCTCCAATATTGGCCTGCTCTCTCTTCTGTGTTTCTTAGGACTTCTGTCTTCCTATGCCATCATCCTATGCCATGTAAAAAAATACTCCTCTGAAGGAAAAAGCAAGGCTATCTCTACATGTATCACTCATGTTATCATTGTGTTTCTCATGTTTGGACCTGCTATTTTTATCTATACTCGCCCCTTCTGTGCTTTCCCAGCTGACAAAGTCGTTTCTTTATTTCACACAGTCATCTTTCCTTTGATGAACCCTGTGATTTATACTCTTCGCAACCAAGATGTCAAAGCTTCTATGAGAAAGACTTAAAGTCAACTTGTAGGATTTTAAATGCAATAAAAAAAATGAGAAAAGTAAACAAAAAAATAAGCTAAGATCAGTTAAGTTATATTCATGCATTCATGTATGTGTATTGATTTATGAAATCATTTATTAAATAAGATATCAAATACTTACACTTTTTATAATATAACTAAGTGGATATTACACTTACTATTCTGTCTTTTAGGCCTTATTCAAGTGGATAATGATAGGTTAAACTACTAAATGAGGAACAAAAATATTACAAAGACCTGCTGCCATCATAGATGTCAAATACATGAGAGATAGCCTAGAAGAGGTGTTAAATTGCCTCCTTTTGGTAGTAAATAAAATTTGGGGATGTGATACTAAGTTAATAACAAAAAAAGGAGAAAAACACAAGTATATTATTTTTACAACTCTAAGCAACTTTAATATCAAAGCCTAGGCCCAAAGATTGTTATGAGTTTGATATATTTGAAGGTTGTAGAATGGAATGTAGGTATAATATAGTTAAAATGTTTGAAAGAGTTCGTTCAACCACTATGGAAAGCAGTATGGCAGTTCCTCAAAAGACTAAATATAGAACTCCCGTATGACCCAGCAATTCCACTATTTGGCATTTACCCAATCGTCCAGAAACAAGGACCTACTGAATCCACTAGCACAATGATGTTCATTGCAGCACTATTTACCATAGCAAAGATATGGAACCAACCCAGATGTCCCTCAGTTGATGAGTGGATCAACAAGATGTGGTATTTGTACACAATTGAATTCTATGCTGCTGTCAGAAAGAACGATATTGCCCCATTTATAAGGAAATGGAAAGACTTAGAAAAAATCATAGTAAGTGAAGTAAGCCAGACTCAAAGGAAGATAGGCTCAATGGTTTCCCTCATTTGTCATAATCAGTAGAAACCTTGGCCTCTCCTACCAGAGACTTACAATAGAACAAAATCTAGATACATAAGGCCATATAATGTGGTGCTAAATGTAAGGACCTCCAGGATATAGAGATAAAAGCCATATAATGAGTGATTGTTGTTCTTAATGTACTGTGTTATCTTTCATCTCTTATGATATCCCTTGGTTATCTCATATTGTTACAATATTTCACCTTGTTATCTGATATATTTTATGTGTGCTTAATTGGGTATTTGAAATAGGATAGTGAAGGAGGAAAATCAAGATGAGCAGTGGGTCAGGGGAGGGAAATGAAGACCATGACTTGAGAAAGGGTATCTGGTTTATATAATGTAACCCTTCTATTATTTACAATAAAAATATATGAAAAAATGTTTGAAAGAGGCAGACACAATGCTGTATGGGAGAGTAGGGCAATGTTTTTAGGTATTAAAACAATTTGGGCAGTAGCAATTAGTTCAGTTATTCAAATGTGTATAGAGTAAAAATATTTAAATATTTAAATATTTAATGCTATTTGCCTTAAAGCAAAGTCCTCAAAATTCTTTAAAAATGATTGTTTGAGGTGTAAAATATCAATAAGTGGAATATATCAGAAAACTACATTTTTAAAACTCTAATAAACCTTCTTTTTCCCAATTTGATGCAAGCCAAGGAGCTATTATATTTCAAGAGTATCTGTCATGAAACGGTTTAACTTCGTTGAAGCTTATAGTTTTGTGATTGCTCCTATAGCTATATTTTAATTTAGAAAAGAATTTAAGTACACTCTCAAATAATTTTATGCTATATGCAGGGTAGTCAACTTGAGCTTGAGGAGGAGTAGACCTGAATGAGAGACAAACCAGACACGAGAAAGGAGACAAAGACAGTATTCTGATCAAGGTCTCAATCTTTATTTTTGCACAGCAGAATATATATGTTTAGCGGAAAGGTGATTGCCTAGTGATATCTCTTAGTAATCATCTCTATACAAAATGTACCTGAAACAAACCTGGGAAGGGGGTCAGGAGGTTGTCAAACTGTTTTTGCCAAACAGGATACATAAATCAAGTTCTTTTTGCTTACAGAATATTGCAGTTGGTTCATCATGGAAGGGATAGTAGAAATAATAAGCAATTCTTCCAACTTACAGACAGAGTCTTACAGTTACTAAGTTCTTTTAGTTTACAGAAACATAGTTTCTCGATATCATAGTAACAGCTATTTGGTTCCCAGCATCTCCTCCCTTTTTATTTAATTTATTAAAAGGCCAAATATTGTTATAATACAGGTGAAGCAGCTTGAAGCAAAGCCATATCTCAAAGAAATCAATTTTTAAGCAAAATTGGCAACAATCCATGGAAGGATATAGGGACTCATCCCCCTGAAGTGTTTTACAGGATCCTTTTTGAGGCGAGGGGATTTTTTTTTTTACCGGATCCAACCCCTATGCAGATGAGTTTGATTCCACGAGCCCGAACGGCACTTTTGCATTGAGCCCTCATTGGTAGATACCTCTCGGTTCTACCCTTCCATAGGTGCCCATGGCCTACATCTAGCCGGTTCGGGTTCTGGCCGCTTTGGTAGAACTGCTGTTGTTTGTTGATCTGCTTGGATAGTAGGAGATGGTGGCCTCCATGCCTTCACCTGCCTCTTGAGCGGCTAAATCTACTCTATGATAATGAATTTGAAGGGGTTTAGATGCCAGGGAGTCAATTTTCTGTTTTACAAAGCTCATGATTCTATTGAATATGCATGGTCCTATGGATACAATAATCAAAATACCAAACAAAGGACCTAGGAGGGGAAGGAGATAAGGCAACATTCCATTTAATCCAGTCCAAAAGGGGTTATCAAACAATTCTCGGTGTCCTTTAATCAAGTCCTCTTGGAGGTTCTTAAACTTGTCTCGCACAATCCCGGACTTGCTTGCATAAAAGCAGCTCCACTCCTATAAAGCCAAAAAAATTCCTCCCAATTCTGCGGTGAGTAGATCTAGCACTCTTCTGTTCTGAAGAGCTACCTCAGCCAGGGAGTCAATCTGATCCTGAAGGTCATTAATAGTGCTGGACAATACCTGAACATCCTGTATTAACTGATTGGACAATTTGGTGTAAGAGTGTAGTGACACTCCCAATCCTGCTGTTCCTGCACCTAGGGCTGGAGTGATTCCCAATCCTGGCAGGAGGGGAATAAAAACAGTCCACTTATGTCTTCTTCCTATCATTTCTAAGCTGGGAATTGGTAAAGGTTCACCTCCAGGAATAATGTCTATATCGGGGAGCAATGAAGCAAGTACACAAACTGTGGTCCAATTTATAGGCAGTTGGGTAAAGGCCAGGTTGCCTCCACAAAAAAAATACCTTTCCTACTAGAGGGAAAAGGGAAGTAGTAGGAGAAGAATAATTAATAACCATTAAAAAATCGCTAAAAGAAACTACTTCTACATTTATATCAAAGGTATTGTTCTGAGATTGACCAAATAAACACAAAGAAGCATTAAAGCCAACAGGTTGAATTTTAAAGAAATGGTTAAGGCTGCAATGTAAGGTAGATTTAATAGGGCTAAGGGAATTATTGCTTGGAATAGTGATTGGGATTGGTGTGCCCATTGACATGTATAACCAACAATTTTCCACTAATGAAGGATTGGAATAATTAAGCATGCTATGTGTAGCTTCTAAAATATTAGCAGTATGTACCTCCAAATCTGTCTGTTTAGGCTTGGGGAGGGCTAATGGATGGTAATTAATTTTAGGATATAATTTTCTTTTTAATTTTATTAACTTTTTATGAACTTTGGCATCTCTGATAACATCATTCAGGCCTCCTCCATCCAAACTGTGAATTGGTGCATGCTTGGGCCAACAGCTGTATTGTCCTACAACTCCTGAACAGGAGGCCTGGGTATATTATTAGTGGAACCCAACACTTGAGGGTTATTGCTCCAATCGCCACCCAATACAGCATTTTTTGTTTGTTTTAAAACAGCAATGAAATAATAATTATTATTAGAAACACATTCCTGTACTTTTTCATAGCAGGAGGAATGTATCTGGGTTACATAGGTACATGAAGGAGGACATGATCCCGGTTTGCCCTTATAGGGGGGGAATGGTCTTAGGCTTATCAGCACACTGCCATTCTGGTTGCTGAAATCCTCCCACACTACTACTTATGAGTGGCAAATAAGCATCAAAAGCACCAC
Source organism: Megascapheus bottae (assembly GCF_031878675.1). NCBI lineage: Eukaryota > Metazoa > Chordata > Mammalia > Rodentia > Geomyidae > Megascapheus > Megascapheus bottae. The sequence goes on from NC_143510.1 coordinate 11,786,985, forward strand.
AGTCTACATCCCCCCTGGCAATCACAGGGGTTGCCAAAAAGGGAATGTAGAAGGGCTTCTTTATCTAGTAGAGGTCCGTATCCTCCGAAGACTGATGATGGCAGCAGCAGCATCACTGATATTTGTAGGATCCACAGAATTTTTGACAATTTTCTAGAATAGAAGAAAGGGTTTTTGTTCTCAGACAGCTAGCCTTCCCTAGAAGGTGAGTTATCAATAGGCTTTACGAGTCATTCTGGGAGCCAACAAGCTGCACCTTCTTTATTATCAAACATACAGAGTGATCCTCTTCCCCAGATTAACACTGAGTCAGGGCCCTTCCATTGGGAGATCAGAGGATTCTTCCACATTACAGTGGCATAATTATTAATGGTTTGGGGGTGGCAAAGGCGATCAGCTGCAGATCTTTCATTAATGTCCAGTGTTAAAAAATTAATAACAAATAGAGCATGATGAAGAATATTTTTGGAGTTCCTTTTGTGGGATAAAAGGTTTGTGTTTTTAACTTTTGAAAAGTATTTTTAAGGGTTTGATGAGCTTGTTCAACACTTCCTTGACCTTGAGGATTACAGGGAATACCAGTGATATATTTTATTTGCATCTGGTGGCAGAAATGTTGAAAAATTTTGCCAATATATCCGGGGCCATTATCAGTCTTAATAATCTTAGGCTTTCCCATAACTGCCATGCAACTAAGTACATGAGCAATAATATTCTTGGAGGCCTCACCAGAATGTGGTGTGGCAAAAATAAATCCACTAAAGGTATCAACAGTAACATGAAGATATTTAAGAGTACCAAAAAAGGGAACATGAGTAACATCCATTTGCCACAATTCATTAGGAAACAATCCTCGGGGATTAACACCTAAATGGGGTGTTGGCAACAGGGTAACACAATTTTGGCACTGTTTGACGATTTGCTGTGCCTGCTCTCTGGTGATTTTAAAAAGAAGACAAAGGGTCTGGGCATTAAGGTGATGTAATGAATGAGCTTCTCTGGCCTGGGCTATTGGATCATTTTCAGCAAAAAGTGCCAATTGGGTAGCTTGGTCTATTGTTTCAGTGCCTTTTGTCAAAGGTCCAGGGAGGCCAGAGTGGGCATGAATGTGGCCTATGAAGAAGGGGCAACTTCTAGTTTGAATATATTGTTGAATTAAGAAAAATAGGGGAGCAGCATTTGTAGTTGGCTTAATAAAAGGCACTGTTTCAAGCAAAGTTATAGAATGAGCAATATAAGTGCTATCAGTGTACAGATTAAAAGAGGAAGCAGGTAACTGAGCAAAAACTTGTAAAACTGCAAACAATTCAACCAACTGGGCAGAACAATAGGGGGACTTTAAGGAATTAATTTTGCCATTGATAGAAAAGGCAGCTTGCCCATTGGAGGAACCATCTGTGAACACAAGGGAGGCATTAGGAAGGGGCTTTTGGGAAGTTGTACAGGGAAGGTAATGGGCTGATATTGCAAAAATTGAAGAAGTTTATCAGCAGGATAATGATTATCAAAGGTGCCTAAAAAGGAAATGCATGAAACAGCCCAATTATCATCATTTTGAATTAATCATTGAATGTGAGAGGGGGTATATGGTAAAATTATTTTATTTGGGTCTTTGCCAAATATTTTTCTGCTTTGTTCCCTTCCTATTTTAATTAGCTCCATCACCCACATAGTGTAGGGTGTAAGGACCTTAACTGGTGCAGCAGGCAGGTGTACCCAATAAAGGGGTCCTTTCTGCCAAAAGACTCCAGTGGGTGTGAAACTAGAGGCACAAATGACGAACTGTAAGGGTAGGGCATAATTAACAAATGTAACTTGCTGGCTGGAAATGGCTGCCTCTACTCTGGAGAGAGCTTCTCGAGCAGGGTCATTCAAGAGCGTTTAGAAAGGGGGTTGGAATCTCCTCTAAGAATATCAAACAAGGGTATAAGCTCACCCGTAGTCAGTTTAAGATAGTGGTGGAGCCAGTTAATGCCACCTAAGAGTTTTTGGAAATCGTTTAAGGTTTTAAGATGATCAGTCCTAAGTTGAATTTTTGGGACAATATTTTATTAGTAAAAAGCTCAAAGCCTAAAAATAGATATGGAGGTTTTAACTGAATCTTATCCAGTGCAATTTGCAGACCTGCACTGGTAAAAGCATTCGATAGTTGCTGAGAAAAATGAAGAAGGTAATCAGCATCTGGTCTAGCAAGAAGAATATCATCCATAAAATGAATTATATATAGAGAGGGATCCTTTAATCTGACTGGATCTATAATTTGAGCGACAAATTTTTGACATAATGTAGGGCTATTGGCCATCCCCTGGGGCAAAACTTTCCACTGAAATCTAGGCATAGGGCCTTTAAAATTTACTACTGGTAAACTAAAGGCAAAGTATTGGCGATCATCCGATGGAGAGGGATGGTGAAAAGGCAATCCTTTAGATCAATGACAATTTTATAATATCCCTTAGTTGGCTCCTGGGATTTCTCGATTCTTTCTTATTGTGGGAGAGAGTTAGGCTGGGTCCCTATTGTTGCAGTGCCATTTCACTTCCTCACATCAAGGTTTTATATGCAGCCTCCTACTAAAAATATTATTGAATATTTATTATATGTATTTAGGTTAAAATTTTAATTATATGATGTCTTATAGATGAGTTTTCCAGTAACATGAGGAAATATTCATACAGAATGTAAAAGAATCAGATTTAATTACTTGTATTGTGTTGGTGATATATTTATCTGCAAATCTATGAACATGGTCTTTTACAATCACAGTTATTTTTACTTCTAGGTATTTTAGTTTTTTGAGGCTCTTTTGAATTATTTGCTCACCTGTTTGTTGTTGCTATAGAAAGAAGATTCTGATACTTTTATGCTGACATTTTAAACTGCTACTTTTTGGAAAGTAAATATAATAAGTGAGTTATTTTGTGGAGTCTTTAGAGTCTTTTATTTATAGATACATATCAACCACAATAGAGATAAATTTAATTCATCTTTTCCAATTTTTATATTTTTCTATTGCCTTATAGCTTTGGCTAGGAATCAAAGCACCATAATGAATAAGATTGGAAGGACTTGTCTTTGTTGTAGTCTTGATTTATGTGGAAATAATTTCAGGCTTTCTTGATTTGTTACTATGCTAACTGTAGACTTCTCATGCATAGACCATTAAATTAAGTTTTTTCACTTCAATTCTTATGTTTCTAAGATTTTCATATGTTCTATTGAGAATATTTTTGTCTCTAATCATCAAGCTTATTGATATATTCTTGTATATTGTAGTGTTCTTATACAGCTTTCCTAATAGGCTGGGACATATTTTCATTGGAAGATTCTTTTGTATTATAATTACTATCTTTAAGTATTTGTACAGAAGAATTACTGTTCAACAAATCAGTTTATGAAAACATTGCATCTTCATCAATGCTACCCATTTCATCAAAATCTCCATATCATTCTTTACTGAGATAGAGAATACAATCCAAAAATTCATATGGAATGACTTAAGGCTCTGAATTACAAAAGCAATTTTGAGCAAAAAAGATACTGTAGAAGTATAACAATTTCAGACTTCTAACACTGCTAAGAACTATAGTAATAAAAATAGTTTTGTACTAGCCTCACTCTTCTCATTGAAGGAATTCAGGAAAGCCATTGATTTTTTAATGGTATTTTATTGTTGGGTAACGTGTAGAGGGGTTATCGTTATATTCATGAGGTAGTAGGTACAGTATTTCTTGAATATTGATAGCCCTTCCCAGGTTTTTCTACCACTTTCCCTCCCCCCACCCTTATCCCAGTCATTGTGTTTTTCCCCTTCCCTTCTCTATTTCAAATAAACAAATCAATATACATACAATATACCTGGTATGTAAGTCATTGATTTATACCCTGTTACTTTGCCAAAGTTTTGATTCAGCTTAGTAACTTGCAAGCGGAGTCTATACAGTTCTTTAACTACAGAATCATGTCATTTGCAAAGAGGGAAACTTTTATTTCATCTTTCCATTTTTGGAACCCCTTTGTGTTTGCTTCTTTCCTATTGTTTTACCTAGGAATTCTAATAGGATATTGAAGAGAAGTGGAAAGAGCACAACTCCTTGTCTCATTCTGATTTTAGAGAGAATGGTTTTAACTGTTCACCATTAAATATAATGGAGGTAGGGTTGTCAAACACAACCTTTATTATATTGAGGAATGTTCTTTGCATTCCTAGTTTCTCAAGGGCTTTTATCAAAAAGGCATGTTGGATCTTATCAAAGGATTTTTTTCTGCATCTTTGAGATGATAATGTGGTTCTTACTTGTGCTCCTGTTGATGTGATTGCGGCGCCCGGCACCCCTGACCAGCAGGGAAGAACGGACACCACCCGAGGATCCTTCTCGTATCACGCTTTTAATGAAGAGCCACTTGGTTAAAGGGAGAGCTGAAGCAGAGGGGCCCTGGGCAGGGAAATGCAACTGCTTATATAGGCCCAAGGAACAAGGGGCTCTCTACCATTGGCTGCTCTGTTGCTAAGGCCTTTTTGAGACTCAGGATTGGTCACGCCCTTTTTCGTCATGCGCAGACTGAAGAGCAACTTGATACTTAGTAACGAGTAAAGGCCTCGCACTCACATACCAAATAAGTTACAAGGAGCGAGGCAGGAAACAGGTGCCATCCGGCTCCCCACATGTGATGAATCTTCTTAATTGACTTACATATATTGAACTAGCTTTGCATCCTTGCAATGAAGTTAGATCCTTATATGTCACCCTGCCCCAGAATCAATTCTAAAAGGATCAAAGACCTTTAGGTAAGAGCAGATACTCTCAAAATTCTATAGGAAGAAATAGGAGATACGCTAAGGCTCCTTGGCACAGGTTAAACTTCCTTAACAAAGGCCCAGAAACAAACAAAAAAATTAGAGAAAGGTTGGACAAATGGGAGTGCACTAAACTTCAGAGTTTCTGTATGGAAAAGGACACAGCTAGTAAGATATATCAAAAACCCACAGAGTGGGAGATCTTCACTCGCCATACAACAGACAAGTACCTCATATCTAAAATATACCTACAGTTCAAGAAATTAAATCTCTCAAAAACAAACCCACAAAGAAACAACCATCCCATTAAAAGACCATCTAAAGATTTAAACTTATCTGAAGAGGGAGTAAGAATGGCCAATAAATACCCAAAGAAAGACTCAATATCTCTGCCCATAAAAGAAATGCAAGTAGAACAGCTCTGAGATTTCACTTCACCCCAGTTAGAAAGCCATTATCAAGAAATCTAATAACAACAGATTCTGGTGGGGAGATAGTCAGAAGGATCACTACTACACTGTTGGTGGGAGTGTAAATTTGTTCAAGAACTCTGGAACACAGTGTGGCAGTCCCTCAACAGGCTAAACATAGAGCTCTTCTATGACCCAGCAATCCCACTCCAGAGTATTTACCAAAATATTCAGAAAAAAGGCCTTACTAGACCTGTGAGCACAACCATGTTCATTGCAACATTTACCATAATATAGAACCAACCCAGATGCCCCTCAGTAGATTAATGGATCAAGAAAGAGTGGTAATTTTGTACAATGACATTTTTTGTTGCCATCAGAAAGAATGGCATTGCCCAATTTGTAAGGAAATGGGAAGACCTGGAAAAAAATCTTATTATGTGAAGTAAGCCAGGCCCAAAGAAACATATGCTCCATAGTGTTCTTCATTTGTAATATTTAGTATGTCTAAGATTTTCCTAGCAGAGTATCACAATAGCTCAATAGCTATTTGCATATGACCATATAGGATGAGCCTAAGTGAAATGAATTCCAGGATATGGGAAGAAGAGGTTTATTGTGGGGGGGGGTAGTTTATAATGTACTATTTGAAGTTATTTCTTTATTCTTTTGGGGCTTTTTCTTCCTTTTTTTCTGTTGTGGTTTATCTCCTGTTAGTACTTTATCTAGCCTTGGTATCTGGTGTATTATGTATACAATTATCAGAGAAGAGAAGGGGAAAATAAGATGATGAGACAAAAGCCAAAGAATGAACCAGTGTAACAGTGATATTCACTAGACATTATGTTGGAAATGAACTTTACAACTTGTGAGGAGGTGGGGGAGGGAAAATGAGAGAAAAACATGAGAAGGGGTAAAAATGTTCGAGAAGTAATGTACTCATTATCTTATGAAAGTACTGAAAGCCCTCTATACATTACCCTGATAGCAAAAAATAAATAAAAGCTATGATTTAGAAAAAACAAAATAAATAAAAATTAGAAATATTTTTCATACAAACAAGAAAGAGAAAATTGAAACCGGATTCTTATTTATCACCTTGAAATGGTCTTAATTCAAAATGAATGAGACACCTCAATGTAAACTTGAAAACATGAAACAACTCAACATTGCCAAGATATAGAAACATTCCAAATGCTCCTCATTAGACAAAGGGATCATGAAAACATGTTATATATACTTAATGGAATTTTACTCATTCATTATGAAGATTGATGTTACATCATTAACAAAGAAATAGATGGACCTGAGACCAACATTGAGTGAAGTAAGTCAAACCCAAAAAGACAAAACACAGATATTTCCCCTCATATGCGGAAGCTAGAACTGATTTAGTAATGTAACAATAAACACTTAGGGGCCTTATGCAAGTATATAAAATGTAGTAAATGAAATATGATATTTTCTGATAAGAGTTCAAATGGTATAGTTTCTATTAAATTTTATTTTATTGTGAGGGTGATGTATAGAGGGATTACAGTTATATTCATAAGGTAGGGAGTCTATAACTTCTTGAATATTGATACCCCTTCTCATGTTTTTCTCCTACTTTCCCTTCACCCACCCTCTCCCAAATTGTAAAGCTCATTTCCATCATCTTGTCTTGTGAATATGCTATTACATTGATTCCCCCTTTGTCTTTTGTCTCATCATCTTGACTTTTCCCTTCCTTTCCCTAATTCAAATAAACAAATAAATATATTTAATAAACCAGGTACCAAAGTCAGATATAGCAACAACGTGGGATAACTAATAAGGGGAATAAAAGCAAAAGAGTAGAGAAATAATTTCACATACTACATTATAAACGTCAGTCACGATGATAAACCTCTTGCTTTTATCTCCTGGAGTTCATTTCACTTAGCTACATCCTAAATGGATAGCTTTTGAGTTCTTGTGATCCTATTCCAGGAAAGTCCTAGGCATATACTAATTATTAAAATGAGAGAAACAGATGGTATAATTTCTGATTAACTCACAGTCCAAAAAATGATTACTAAGGAATGGATACTTAAGGGGGGCAGGAGTTTGGCCTAGTGGTAGAGTGCTTGCCTATCATGCACGAAGACCTGGGTTCAATTCCCGGAACCACATACATAGAAAAAAAAAGAAAAAGAAAAAGAAAAAAAAAAAGAAATGGATACTTAACATGTAGGTTGTGGGTGTAGAGGGAGAGGAGTAGATAGGGAAAAGAAAAGGAGTGGAAAATAGAGTCCAATAATATTCTATAAAATAAGTGAGAATACAAGAGGTTCTCTTTTTAAATTCTACTATCTTTCAGTGGTTTTACAAATGAGTCACTATTCATCAAAGCAGTTTATGAAAGAGTTCATCTTTATCAATGTACCCTGTTCAATTTTTGCCTATCCCTCCCAATCCATACTTTCTCTTATCTTAATTTTAAAGTATGTATTTTTGCCCTTTAACATGTGTGCTTGTATATTCAGTGCATCACATTTCTTGTTAACAGTCTGCCAAAGTGGTTTATATCCTCTTATATCTTTCCTGAAGATATATAACAACATATCCTTGGTTATTTGTATTTTTTTATCCTCCTTTTCGTTTTGATTTCTGCCCTGTCTAGTTCTCTAAGAGCTTGAAAATGCATAATTGGATTACGTATTTCAATTATCTTTCTTAATATAAGAAAGATAGGCTTTACTCAAAGTTTCCTTTATTGTGCATTAGTGGTTATAGTAAATATTTACTATTTTAATTTGATTCTAGATTTTTTGACTTCAGTTACCCACAGATTTACTACTCATAATCCATTGTTGGAATAATTTATGCATTTTCTTTTTATTTATATTTATATTCATTCTTTTGTGATCTGTTTAAATAAAGATGTTTTCTATATACTTGTTTTTCAGAAAACAAGTACATATGTTATTTCAGAAAACTTGCGTTTATCATGAATTGGGCAGAATATTATACGTTAAGTCCATTTGATCTGCAACTTCATTTGATTCTGAAGTTTCTATGTTGATTTTCTTCTCTGAATGACCTACCTATTTGTTAAAGTAAGTACTTAAGTCACCCACAATAATTATTTTAGATCTACTATTTCTGTACTTTAGCATTTGTATATGAAACTGAATGTTCCAGTACTTAATATGTTTATTTACATGTTACCAAACTCATGTAGAATGTTACCTTTATCAATATGAAATGAAAAAAATCTGTTTCAATATTACTGAAATCTTTTACTTTCACTTCTTTGTCATTTCCAATGAGACGTAGTATCTCACTCACTTGCATTTTTTCTTTCTTTCTTTTTTTCTTTCTTTCTTCCATTTCTTATTTCTCTCTTTTGTTCTTTATTTCTTTCTTCCTTTCTCTCTCTCTCTCTCTCTCTCTCTCTCTCTCTCTCTCTCTCTCTCTCTCTCTCTCTCTTTCTATGCTGCTTTGTTTCTGTAAGGATACATTGAAACATCAGATGATAACAGCTAATGACAAAATGCAGAAATGAGACTTTGGTGTTTACAACCACTACTACAAGAACGTGAATATGTACTGCCATTACATGTTTACTTTTGATATTGTCTCACTATATGTAATATAACAAAGAATACAGTGAGTAGGTGATCTTGTATTTAAGGGAAGTAAAGTGTGAAAAGCTGAGTCTGCCTGTGAGTCCAGTGGCTACCCCACTTCCCCAGAAACAGCTAAGCTCTTGAAAAAAGTCCTAGGAATCACAAGAGAAGGTATATTGTAGCCATCTTGAACATATGAACAAAGAGCAGGCAACTTTTATTTTACAAAAGATTTCACTTGACATGGTGCTTTGTTGCTGTTGTTGTTGTTTTTGCTGCAAAAACCATTCGGCTCTTTTTTTGCCAGTCCTGGAGCTTGAGTTATGGGCCTGAACACTGTTCTTGGGCTTTCTCAAGGATAGAGCTCTACCACTTGAGCCATATACCACTTTGGCTTTTTCTATATATGTGATAATGAGAAATCAAACCCGGGTCTGCATGCATGCTAGGCAAGCATTCTACCACTAGGCCAAACTCCCAGCCCCTTGACACAGTTTTGAAATGTCATATTCATGAGACAGGCTGGCCCTGCTTAGCTACCCCTCAAGAATTTTAAAATCAATGACTTCATGGCAAGTCATGCAGTAGAAGTCCTCCCCGATTGGAAAGAAGCTTCCAGTCTGGATGACTTGCTTGCAGTTGCTGCAGGTGAAGCAGTCTTTGTGCAGACAAGGCCCTTGTACTCCACGTTCTGGTCTCCTGCCACAAGGGCCTTGAAGCATCCTTTACACCTCAGTTTTTCCTCCCCACGAGTGGCACACTTGTTACACACAATCTTGTCCTTGGTCATAAAGGTCTCACTTGCCAAGGGGTGAAAGCACTTGGTACAGCAAAAGGAAGTGTCATGTCAGAAGCAGTTCTTGTAGTGCACTTCCTTGGAGTCTGCACTGATAGGCTTGCAGCATTCCACACAGGTGCTGGCACAGAAATTGTCAAAGTTCTTCAGGCAGCAGTGATGGCCATCCTTCTCCACAAACTTCTTTCCCTCAAACTGGATGTGTAAACAGTATGTATTGGGCAAAGGCTAGGCACAGTTGAGAATAGCTTCCCTTTGATGCTTGGGGATGCTTGCCTGCACAGCTGTCTTCGTAGAGGTGGCGGCCACTGCCTACCCAGAGGCTAAAGCAGTGGCTGTGATTGGCTACAGCAATGATTACTGACTCTCTCTGTATTTCTCTCTTTCTTTCCCACTCTTCCTCACTCCCTTCTTTCCTCCCTTTCTTCCTCCCTTATTCCTTCCTTCCTGCCTGCCTACCTGCCTTATTTTGCATGTGCAGTGCTGGAGATGGACCTGGTCCATGCTCTTTTGCTTGGCTTGCTCTTTTACTTATGGCTGGAGCTCTATTACATGACCCATACCCCTATTTTCTGTTTTTGTTTGTTTGTTTGTTTCTTGTTAATTACAGACAAATTCCAAGATTTTTCTTTCTGTGCGGTAACTACAAGTTTTGAAACTCAGATACATTTTTTTGAGCAGCAGTTAGCAGAGACTTGTTTATAAATGTATCCATTTTTATCAATTTTCCATTATTACATATTGTAAGCAGGAAGAGGGTTGCATTTTCATAATTTCATTCAAGTAAATAGTATACTTACAAAAAGATCATCATATTATTTAAATTTCCGTTTCTTCCTCCCTCATTCCTCTTTTAAAACCTATATTGAGTGGGTGTCAGGGATAAACACATACATACAATTTTATACCCACAATTGTTTATATTTTTATTTTACTTATATTTAATATTTAGATGAATTTTATTTTATATGCATATTTATATATGGCTTATTTGATCTTGTGCATCCATCTTTCTTGTGTCTCTCTAATATTTATTTTCATTGATGTTTACTCACCATCATCATTAGCATCAGTATGAGACAAAATTTCACAAATATGGGAAATGTAATATTTGGTTCATCTTGCTACACTCGATCCATTTTCTTCTAATTTAATTGTCAACATGATGTACAGAGGGATTACTCATTGCATAAAGTAATGAATAAATTTCCTGTGGAAAATTGTTAGGCCCTTTCTCAATTTCCTCCTACTTTCCATCCTCCCCAAGTACACTCCTCCAATCTGTAAAGTTCATTTCCAACATATTGAGTATCACTGTTGCATAGGTTTGGCCTTTGACCTGTGTCTCTCCATTTTATCATTTAAAAGAAATAATTTCACTTTTATTTATGACTGATTATAAATATGCCATATTTTTAAAAAACTGGATCAGTGTTAGGAAATTTGCCTGATTCCACTGTGGTTTTTATAAACAATTCTAAACTAAGCATAGAACATATGTATTCAAGACTCTCCCATTCATATTGTTTTACATTCCATGTCAAATTTTAGTATATATGTTGGGTTTAGAATATGATGTGAACAGAAAGTGTGGATTTCTTCTTTCAGTATATGAGCTCAATGCTGGTGAATACAGATTGTTCAATGAGTGAATTATTAATGTTAGTCAAATAGTTACATAGAAGGAAAAAGAATAACTTCTTAATATTTTTGTAGCTAGGATTTAGTGTTCTTATTCTTAATTAGAAATAATAAGATATGTACATGCAAGATGAAATTCTATGTGTGTAAAATAATATCATGTGAGTGTTCAGCACTAGCTTTCATTCTAAGTTTTGGTACAAAATTTACTTAGTTTCAGGTTTGTTTTTTTGCCTTTGGAAAATAGCCACTGCAAAGTATTAATTAGCCTGCTCTCAGTGTTATTTGATAAAAACTAGATAAAGAAGTCAGTTAAGTATTGTCTCTGTTTTGAGGCCACTGTGATAACACAAGTTCCATAATCTTTTCCATGGAAAGATAAGTATCTACTACATATTAAATATTTTAAGTTGCTTCATCAATGAGGGAATTCACTTAATCAAATATTAACCAGCAACGGTTATAGCTTCTGGTATAGTCTGGTATAGGAGGAAAGAAAAATATAGATTTTTATGTTTAATATTTTAATTATTTTTCAATCCTAAAAAGAAATTTGGTAAATAAAAATATTTTAAATATATTTCTAACCTAATTTTTGCATTTTACTAAGATAAGCCAACATTTTGAGGCCACAGAATATAAAATAATGTTTCATAAATCATAGTTCAGCCTCCCAATATCAGTGAGAAATTTTCATAAGAATAACATATAGTAATGGATATTTTTAACAAACATTCAGTTTTAAAAACACTAGTTAATACACTAAATCCTATCTCTCTGTGTTATGTATTAAATTTTCCTATTTCACATTTTAATTTACTAGAAGACTAGAAAAATTACTTAAGGACTATTTCTTTACCCATTTTCAGTAGTCCAAGATGATATATATATTAAATATTACTGGATTATGTAGAATATATATTAAGGGAATTAAGGAATTTGGAGAATCATGGGATTGTGGGAATTATGATAATTTACAGGAATTTTGAGGAAATAATCACATTACTTTTTTTTCATGGTTTCCTTCATTAGTTGTTTTGTTTTTTTTCATATATTTTTTATTGTAATTAGTAGAAGGGTTACATGACATTTGCCAGATAGAAGGTGCATTAACTCACATACATTGATACCCTTTCACATGTCTTGGTACCCATTTCCCTCACCCCCCACACCCTCCACCCATCTTGGTTTTCCCCCCTTCCCTATCAAATTTCAAATATCCAAATACAAATAACTTCAATATATCAGATAACAAAGTGAGATACTATAACAATATGAGATAACCAAGGGACAGCAAAGGAGATGAGAGACAACATAGTACATTAAGGACAATAATCATTCATTATATGGCTTTTGTTTCGATATCTTGGAGGTCCTTTCAATTAGCTTCACATTATATGGCCTTATGTATCAAGATTTTGCTCTATTGCAGATCTCTGCTAGTAGAGCCCAAGGTTTCTACTGATTATGACGAATGAGGGAAACCATTGAGCCTAAGTTCCTTTGAGTCTGGCTTACTTCACTTAATATAATTTTTTCTAAGTCTTTCCATTTCATAACAAATGGGGCGATGTCATTCTTTCTGACAGCAGCATAGAATTCCATTGTGTACAAATACCACAACTTGTTGATCCACTCATCAACTGAGGGACATCTAGGTTGGTTCCATATCTTTGCTATGGTAAATAGTGCTGCAATGAACATTGTTGTGCTAGTGGATTTGGTATGTCCTTGTTTCTGGATGGTTAGAGTCTTCTCTGAAGAAGAAACAAAAATGGCCTATAGACACATGAAGAAATGCTCAGCATCTCTGGTCATAAAAGAAATGCAAATCAAAAGAACTCTAAGATTCCACCTCACTCCAGTTAGAATGGCCAGGATCAGGAAAATGAATAACAACAGATGCTGTAGGGGATGTGGCCAGGAGGGATCACTACTACACTGTTGGTGGGAGTGCAAACTCGTTCAACCACTATGGAAAGCAGTGTGGCAGTGCCTCAAAAGGCTAAACATAGAACTCCCCTATGACCCAGCAATTCCACTACTTGGCATTTACCCAACCATCCAGAAATAATCACATTACTTTACATTTCATTTTAGTTATTTGGACAGCTTCAATTTAACCCCCTATGCAAAACCCCATATGCAAGAATCAGAAATTACAAATGATACTTAAGAGAATCACTAGAAACTGAATTAATAGCTGCTTAGTCTCTTAATGGCTGCTTTCATTTCCTGATTTCTCAGTGTATAAATAATTGGATTAAGAAAGGGAGTGAGTACAGAGTAAAACACAGAAAGAAATTTATCTACAGAATAACTATTGAATGGGAAAGCATAGATGAAGATAGCTGGACCAAAGAAGAGAGTTACTACAGTGATATGTGCGGATAGTGTGGATACAGCCTTGGAGGATGCACTGGAGGAATGGTGGCAAATGGTGGCCAACATGATGATGTAGGATATGAGCAACAGAATGAAGCAGACCAAAGACAGAAGCCCACTGTCAGCAATCACTAAGAGCTGTAGGAAATAAGTCTCTGTACAGGCAAGCTTAATTACCAGGGAAAGGTCACAGAATATGCTGTCCACAACATTGGAACCACAAAAAGGTAAACCCATTATGAAAGCCATTTGGCTTGTGGTATGTATGAAACCAGTAACCCATGAAAGTAATATAAACATAATTAGTACTCTATGGCTGATGATAGTTTTGTAGTGCAATGGCTTGCATATGGCAACATACCTGTCTACAGCCATAGCTATCAAGAGAGCCATTTCACCACCACCAAAGAAGTGCATAAAAAACATTTGGGCCATGCAACCCCATAGTGAAATGGTCTTATATTTTCTAAGAAAGTCTGCAATCACCTTGGGTGTAGCCACAGAGGAAAGGCATAAGTCAAAAAATGATAAATTTGCTAAAAGGAAATACATAGGGGAGTGAAGATGATGGTCAAATATCACAGAGATTACAATAAGGAGATTTCCCACTACGATGGCAATATAGACAAAAAGGAAGATAGCAAAAAAGTATATTTGAGTTTCTTGAGAACTGGAAAGCCCCAGAAGGATGAACTCAGAAATACTTGTGTTTCTATTTAGTGTATCCATTTGTCCATTTGCAGGAGTTAACCAGATGTTATCTAAAAGGAGAAAAGAGGGAATCACAAAAAGCAATGAAGCAGTAAACTAAGTATTACTGATTGAACTATTTGTTTTCATGGAACTTTTGGAACTATAACTACCCTTGTTCATCTGTTTTATAGATTAAGATGATTCTTACAGCACAAAAGTAAGTGATAGATATGGAGAAATCTGTTGGCAGATTAATCTGAGTCAGTCAATAGGATATTCAAGTATATTTATTATCCATTCTTTTTCTTCTCTGCAACAGATTTTCTGAAAACTTTGTCAGGGTCATATAAAATACTTCAAAATCAATGATAGTGTATATATTCATATTTTTAAGCTGTCAGTGAATTCATTGACAAATACATTTTTCTATATATTTTTATTGTAATTAATAGAAGGGTTACATTATATTTGTCAGATAGAATATCTGAGTTCTTGATTATAAAATTGTTACTGACATAAAATATGCATCAGGTATGTTTGAAGGAAACTATAGAATAGTAAGAAAACATGACAATATTGATGATTGATGTAAAATTATGTGCTGAAAAACTAATTGGTAATTGAGGTTAAATTGAAGCTGTAAATAATAATTCAACTTTAGACTTGAATAACTCTTAATGGCCCCCTAAAATGATAGCTGTCCTCTCAAAATATTCTTAAATCTTCAATAAATTTAACCAAAAAAGTGTTATCTGTCATTCTTATGTGATGGTTACAAAATGAAATAACATTTTTATATGTGTTATTCTTGATGAATGTATTTATTTTCATATCTATTGGTATACTGAAACTCTAATGTCTTTCAATAAGATTAGGATGTAGAACAAGTGCATTGCAGAAGTTAAAACTTAGATACCATTTCTGAATACCAACAATGATTAGACAGGGAAATTAGAAACTCAACTTTGTTGGGAAGTGCCTCAAGAAAACAAAATCCAGGAATAAGCCTAACTAAGAAAGAACTTCTACAATCAAAATCATACAACTTTGAAGGAAAATATTGAAGAAGACACTAAGAAGTGGAAAGGTTAATTAAAATTTTTCTGGGCCGGGAATTCGGCCTAGTGGTAGAGTGCTTGCTTAGCATGCACAAAGACCCAGGTTCGATTCCTCATACATAGATACCACATACATAGAAAAAATACCAGAAGTGGTGCTTTGGCTTAAGTGGTAGAGCTCTAGCCTTGAGAAAACCCAAGGACAAAGCTCAGCCCCTGAGCCAAAGCCCAGGACTGGCAAAAAAAAAAAATTGCCACCTTGCACCAGTACTAATTCAAATGGATCAAAGATCTCAATGGAATTGGTTTAACCTATCAATGCAGAAAAAGTTTTAAAAATTAAAATTAAAATGCTGACCACTATGGGGTCCTCCATTTGTTGACTCACAAGCATATATAGTGACATGAATCACTAAAGTTTGCTTACAGAAAGAAATATAAAATGGACAAACAAAAATATTAACAGGTTACATTGAGAATATCTTTATAAAATAATTTTCCAAAATAAAAAAGAAAAGTAATTTGGACTATTTGGATCTTTCTTCACAGTCATTTTTATTTATGGATCATTTATCCTTACGATTTTTCAAGATGACAGTACGTCACACATATCCCGCTACTGTCTAAAGTGGACTCAGCTAAGTTGCTTAAATTTTGAAGAGTAAATACATTTAATGAAATCAAGACACAAACTTCATTAAATCATTTAATTCAGTGAGTCTCTTTTTAGTTCATTTCTTTAATTCTTATTGTAGATTCATAGTTCATTGGAATATTTTATATCTTCATCAGTGTAAGAACCACCCACAATTATTGTCATTGAAAAAATATATATGTACATAAACACATTTGTTCTCTTAAAATAAAAGCATCTGTATGTGGGGTGTGTGTGTGTGTGTGTGTGTGTGTGTGTGTGTGTGTGTGCGATATGATGTTCCTACACATACATATACACTTGTGTATATAAGAATATGACATTCAGCTATGGATTATTGGTCTTCTGTGTATCTGCAACGTGTAGTATTATCAAGTTTTTTCAAACATGAAAGTGCAAAGAAGATCAAAGCTGTCTGTTTGTGTGTGAGTTTTCAACTGAATGAGTATTTAAATATTTAAGTCATTCTTTTCATAGCATTTTTAAATTTTACTTATGTATTCTCTTTATGAAAGGTAGCATTCTGTGATTTTTCTAAATCAAAATTCAGTCTATTATTCATCTTTTAAAAGCAATTCTATCACAAAAAATAAAACCAAACAGGAGGTTTTCTTATGTGATACAATAATACAAAGTATATCTACATTAAAAACTCTTATCTTACCTGTGCATCCAAACAATTTTAATGTGTCTAAGTCCTTTTTCCTTCGAATGATGCATTTGGCCTTTATTTATAGATGCTTTTCCAGTGTTATCACAAAAATAAAACTTTCTCAAAATAAAGAAAATCTAATTTGTTTTAATTTACTCCACCTCATCACAGTCCTAGTGGTCCCTTCCATGTTCGCTGATTATGTTTTATTGCAACAAGTACTAAAAAATGTACAGTAACTTCAAAGGCTATAAAATTTACCAATTTGCTTCAGGACTAAGGCTCATATAAAGTCCTGGATACATAAAATTTATCATCCAGTGATACAATTTTACCCGCTGTTATAAAAGACAACAGCATTTAAATGGATCCTTTGATAAAGGAAAAAAGTAATTTAATTGCTATGGGTTCCTCAGAGACTGATAGCATGACCCAATGAAACATAGGCTCCATGGTTTCCCTTATTTGTAATAATTAGTCTGTGGCTAGCAGAGGATTACAATACCTCAATAGCTATGTACCTATGACCATATAAAATGATGCCAATAAAAATAAACTCCAAGATATGAAAGCAAGAAAAACATCAATAGGGAATGCAAAAATATCTCTTCTGTCTTTGTAAAAATGAGATATTACTATTTTCACCTTTTATATTGGTGGGATATTAACAAATAGGTATTCTTATTTCAAGACAGTGAAACATGTTTGAAAAATGCTTCAGACATAGATTACAGAATTTTCTTATCATTTTCATAATTTTTGCTACAGTCATTTTGTCTTAAATATTGGTTATGTTCAATATTTAAATGTTACTTAGGTAAAATATAATAATGCTAGTAATGACTTTCTTTCTAGTCCTTTTGGTAGTAGTTTCACAGTCTTAGTTTTCACACTGAGGTCTTTGATCCATTTGAATTAGTGTTAGTGCAAGGTAGCAAACAAAAGTTCAGTTTTATTTTGCATACTGATGTCAAATTGTCCCACCCTAATTTATTAAAGAAGGTGTCTTTTCTTACCTGTATTTTTTAACTTTCTTGTTAAAACTTAGATACCATGAGGCCTCTAATCTCATTGATCTTTATGTCTGTTTTTGTGCCAAAACCAGACTGTTTTGCTACCATTTCTCTCTAGTAAAGTTTGAAGACTAGATGAGTAAGACATACAGCATTTGTTTTTGATTTTGTTTTGCTTCTGGTTTTCTTCAAGGATATCTTTTGCTATTTGGACATTTTTGTAATTCTATATAAACAGTTTGAAATATTAATTAAGCAAGTTCACAAACAGGATGTCTTTCCACTTCCTAGTGTGTTCTTCAATGTTTTTCTTCAAAGCTTTATGGTTTTCATTGTAGAAGTTCTTATTTGGTTAAGTTTAACCTTAGATTTTGTTTTCTTGAGGATATTAATTTTTAGTGTTCAGAAAAGCTACTGGATTTTGTGGGTTGATTTTATTTCTGATACTTTGCCAGGGTTATTTGTGCCCTATATAAACTTGAGATGGAGTCTTTAAGGTCCTGTTGAATATAAGATCTTGTCATCTGTAAATAGGGGTAAGGTGACTTCCTTAACAATTTGGATCCTTTTTATGTTATCTTGTTCTAAGAATTCCAGTAGTATATTGAATCGTTGTCTTGTTTCTAGATTGTACAGGAAATGGTTTTTCTGTTCACCAATTAGTATAATGTTGGTTTATAAATTTGTCATAAATAGCCTTTTAAAAAATATTTTCTGAGCTGAGAGTTTGGCCTAGTGGTAGAGTGCTAGCCTAGCATGCACAAAGACTCGGGTTCAATTCCTCGGTACCACATGAATAGAAAAAAAAGCCAGAAATGGTGCTGGGGCTCAAGTGGTAGAGCTCTAGCCTTGAGAAAGTCCAAGGACAGTTGCTCAGACCCTGAGCTCAAGCCCAGGACTGGCAAAAATAAAAATAAAAAATAAATATGTTCCCTCTGGTTTTTTTCGCTTCTCCAGATGATTATCTTTTAAAAAATTAGATTTTAATCACATACTTTTTATGTATTTATTGCAATGATCATGTGATTATTGTCTTTGATTCTGTTACTATTCTGCATTGTGTCTATTGGATTACATTTATTGAACTAGACTTGCATCCTTAGGATGAAACAAACTGTAAAACTTTTTCATTGTTGAATTTGGTTTGCAAATATTTTATTAGGGAGTACTGAGTCTAACTTCATCAAAGAAACTGGTTTATAACGTTCTTTTTTTCTTATGTGTCTAGAGTTGTATATAATCTATGACTAATAAAATTAACTAGATAATGATCCTTTCTTTCTATATTATGAAACAGTTTGAACACTAGAGATATTAATTCTTCTTTATAGTCTACAGAGTTCAGATTTAAATCCATTGTGTCCTTGAGACTTTTTTTTGCCAGAGGTGGGGGGATTCTCTATTGTCATTTCAATTTCATTACTTATTGTAGATCTGTTCAGTATATATATTCTCTTGACTCATGTTTTGGCATGTTGAAATGCATTGATTTTTACAAGATTTTCCAATTTGTTCGCAAAGAGGTTTGAGAAGTACACACCTATAGTCTTCTGGATTTTACTTGAATTGTATATAATAACTCTTTTTTCATCTCTAATTTTATTTGTGGTTTTTCCTTTCTTTTATCAATGTTGTTAATCTTTTTGAATAATCAAATTTTTTGATTCTTTATATGATTATTTTATTTTACTTCATTTCTTTATTTTTTTATTGTAGGGGCAATGTATAGAGGGATTACAGTTACATTTTCCAGGGAGTAGGTATTACTTCTCACACATTAATACCCCTTCTCATGTTTTTGTACCCATTTTCTATCCCCCACCTCCCAATCATCTTGTTTTCCCCCCTTCCCTTTTCCATCTCAAACAAACATATAAATGTAAATAAATAAATAAATAAATATATATATATATATATATAATATGCCAGGTAACAAAGTCAGATACTTTAACAATAATTCTTTGTATGATTCTTTTTTTGCCAGTCCTAGGCTTGAGCTAAGGGCCTGAGCACTGTCCTTGGACTTTCTCAAGGCTAGAGCTCTACCACTTGAGCCTTAGCACCACTTCTGGCTTTTTTCTATGTATGTGGTACCAAGAAATTGAACCTGGGTCTTCATGCATGCTAGGCAAGCACTCTATCACTAGGCCAAACTCCCAGCCCTAGTATGATTCTTTTAGTCTCTAGTTCATTGATTCCTGTTATAATCATTGATACTTTTTTCCACTCTTGGTTTGGGATTTTTTTTTATTTGTGGTGTGCAGTGTTTCTTTTCTGGTCTAGTTTGTTTAGACTTCTAAAAGTCCCTGATACCTGGATAGGTTTCTCTTTTTCAAGATTTAGGACGTATTTTGCTATTCCTCTTTGAATAGGTCCCCAGTTCAGTTTTCTTCTCCTTCCTCAATTCAATTTAGAAATACATACTTAATTGAGTTCTCCAGATTTTTTTAAACTTCTATAATAATTCTTAGATCTCTTGGTATATTTATTTCTTTTCACTCTCTAATATTTACTCTTTTTTCAAGCCTAGTTCTGTTTTATGTACCTGCGTTAGAGGTATACCACTTCATTGTACATATTATCCTCCTTGAGTTCCATCATTTTTTCAGTATTCCTATCTCTTTATTGAGACATTTCTTCATGTCTTGACTTGATGTCTTCATTAATTTGTTTACACATGCTTTTAAAATCTTTACTTCTAAGTTGTACAAAGGAATTGCCATTCAACATAATAGTATATGAATACAATGAATAGTTATCAATGTCTGTCCTTTTATTATTCTCCCCATCCCTCTCAACCCTACATCTTTCCCCAATTTTTCTTAACTTTGTAAAATATGCATTAAACTTTATATATGCTTCTTTATCTCTTTTAGTAGAATGCTGTATTCTCTTTAAAGTTGTTAACTTTTTACATCCACTTAGATTTTACTTAGCTTTTTAATCCCTGTTTTCATTAAAATCCATCATTTCATTGTTTCATTCTTTGTAGTTATTTGTAAACATCTTTCATTGAACACTTTTTTCCTGCCTTCTGCCTTGAACTCAGGACCTGGCCACTATTCCTGATCTTCCTTTGCTCAAGGCAAATACCTATTTATAACTTTAGCTACAGTTCTACTTCAGCCTTTTCTTTGATAGTCTATTAGAGGTAATAGTCTCACAGATTTTCTTGCATGTGATGACTTTATACCACAATCCTCAAATCCCTGCCTCCTAAGTAGATATGATTACAGATGTAAGCCACCCAATGCATAGCTTATGGAAGATTTTTATCAACAGTCCTTTTATAAAATTATACTTGTTGCACAATGGCAAGTAGATGTTATTGTAAGTAGTAAACATTTATAATTTTGTTTATTTGTAAATGGTTGTCAATCATTTTGATGCTGGTATTTTAAGTTTTTCATTGCTGCTTAGCAAAGAAAAATAATTCCAGGCCGGGAGTGTGCCTTAGTGGTAGAGTGCTTGCCTAGCATGCACAAAGCCCTCAGTATGTGTACCACATACACAGAAAAAGCCAGAGGTGGTGGTGACTCAAATCGTATAGTGCTAACCTTGAGAAAGCTCAAGGACAGTGTCCAGACCCTGAGTTCAAGCTCCAGGATTGGCACATACAAAAAAAATCTCACTTTGATGCTCTGATGATTAAATTATACAAAGAATATGATTATCATTTAAACCATTTAGAATAATTATTTTAACATCAAAATTGAGGCATATATATACATTTTATCTTGCTCTTTGAATCTGCTAGGTTTTCCTGCATGTTTTTCTTTTGTTCTCCTTCTAAGCATTTAACACAACCTCCAGCAAATTTCTCATTCTTAAAGCCCAGTCCACACTGCTTAATCAAATTCAACGTTATATTTAGGAATTCTATTCAGTTATATTCAGGAAAGCCTCAAGGTTGGTAATTGTCAAATGATAAATAGAATTGAGTGGGTATTTTTTGTTGTTTTATAGTTCTTGTTTTTTTTTAAACTATTTTACAGGTGTGATACATTCCACAAAATACATTCCACAAAATAAAAGCACACATTTTGGGTTTTACCTTTGTTTATTATTTTTTAAAATCAAAGTGTATTCTTACATGCACAGCTATAGAATTTCAAAGAATACTCTGCAATTCTGTTAAAATTATCTACTATTACTTTTTTCCCTGTTGCACTTTATATTTACTTTACTTTTGAGTTCACCGACATATCCATTCCTGACTTTACAAATATCAATTTGTTTTTCTTTATTAAACACATGACAATCACGAAATTCAAAATAACTAAATGATAATATACATTAAGTAATAACATGTGTTACCCGGTTAACATCATCATTAAGAATATACATGCATTCTTTTACAGTTATTTTCTTACCAATAAAGATATATTAACTAAAGGACAGTGTTCTCTGGCTTGATATTTTGCTTCTTGTCTCACTGTCATTGTTAAAGATACTTTAATACCATTAACTATGAATTTAAAATAATTTAGTATTAATCTTTCTACATTGGTCATAAGTCTTACCTGGAACATAAAACAATGCATAATCAGTTCAATTTGTCTTACTCTGGAATTAGAATTGTCTTAATTATATAATGTTAAACCTGTAATTCTAAATGGAGCTGATATGCTGCAAATGTAATTTTCTCATAGCATCTTGCATTTTCTGATTTCTCAGGGTATAAATAATAGGATTCAGTAAAGGTGTGATAGCAGTGTAAAAAACTGCAAGGGTTTTATTGCTTGCAAAACTACTGAATGGCCAGGCATAAATAAAAATACAGGGTCCAAAGAACAGAGTGACCACAATGATGTGGGCAGATAATGTGGACATAGCCTTAGGAAGCCCTCCAGGTGATTTTTGTTGTACAGTGACCAGGATAACAGTGTAGGAAACAAGTAGAAGGATGAAACTGATGAAAGAGAGAAGCCCACTGTCTGCAATGACAAACAACTCTAGTATATAGGTTTCAACACAAGCAAGCTTGATCACCAGAGGGAGGTCACAAAATATGTTGTCTATCACGTTGTAGCCACAAAAAGGTAAGTTCACTGTTAGTACCATCTGGCTCATAGTGTGCAAGAAACCAATTATCCATGAAAATATCACCAACCTATTTAGTAACCTGGGGTTCATGATTGTCCTATAGTGCAGAGGTTTACAAATGGCCACATATCTGTCAAAGGCCATGACTATCAAAAGAGTCATTTCAGCACCCCCAAAGAAGTGCATAAAGAATATCTGGGTCATGCATCCCCACACAGAAATCGTCTTAGGTTCAGTAAACAAGTTTGTGATCAACTTGGGTGTCGTGGAACTGGAGAGACATAGGTCTAAAAAGGAAAGGTTTCCAAGGAGGAAGTACATGGGTGAATGAAGGGAAGAACTAAATATCACTATGATTATAATGAGAATATTTCCCAGCACAGAAGCACTGTAGATCAAGGAAAAGGTCACAAAGCAGAAAATTTGCAGTTCCCATCCTCCAGAAAAGCCTACTAAAATAAACTCAGTAACAATTGATCCATTTTTGTGATCCATTTACTGAAATCAGAAAAGTTTGGGGATCTCTTTATAAGGAAATAGATTTTAAAGATTCAAACCACAGTTAATATCAAAGTTTCAATTTCTATTAATGATGTAATAACATGTCTTTTTAAATTTTTAAGTATACCATTTTGTATAAAATTAGAGATTATATTATGTGAAACATCACTGTAAAACAATATTCATATACTTACACAACAATTAAAAGCCGTTGGACAGTGCAAAAACCAATTTATATCATTTTATTCTGTTAAATGTTACCTGGTCAATTCATCTTGGGTTTTCACTGATTCGATTACCTAAAAAATATGACAAGTAACTATGATTTGTACTATTATTTTCACTTCTGAGCCTCCCAGAAGATGTATTATTATAATTAAAAAAAAAAAGAAAATGGGGCCGGGAGTTTGGCTTAGTGGTAGAATGCTTGTCTAGCATGCAAAAAGACCGGGGTTCAATTCCTTGGTACCACATACAAAAAATGCTGGAAGTGGTTCTGTCACTCAAGTGGTAGAGAAGTAGTCTTAAGAAAGCCCAAGGACAGTGATCAGGCCCTGAGTTCAAGCCAGGACTGGCAAAAAAGAAAAAAAGAATATGGAATTATATTATATTCTTTTTCAAGTAATGTACAAAAATATTTGTTAGCTCTAAAATATACATGCAAATTAGAAGTTAAATTCTACATGAAGGAAAATCTTTGAATTCATTATAGTCATTTTACTTTTAATTAAGTTTCATAGTATACTAAAAATTTCAGGAAACATGGAATTAGCCTCAGATCTTTTGAGCTTGCTTTATCAAATCCATTGTATTGCCATTGCTCATTGATGTGTTTGTTTGATATGAATATGTTTTTGAGTACAATTCCTTAGAAGTAAATATTGAAATGATTCTCTTTTAAAATGCAGATTCTCCTTTTGTTATAGTTTATAACATATAATCATCCTTACTTGGTTATTTAGATATTGTTCATGTGTCCTTGAGCATTGAAACTCAGTCATTCAGGACTATAATAGATTCCTGTAAGGAAAGAGATAACCTAAGAATTGTTTTATTAAGTAGGTGGACATTTCTGTCCTTGCTTATGTGTAATGTATACTATTCATATTACTTAAAACAAAAATAATTAAGAAAATAATGGATTTAACTGTATATTTTTTGTTTTTGTTTTTTGCCAGTCCTGGGTTTGAGCTCAGGGCCTGAGCACTGTCCTTGGACTTTCTCAAGGCTAGAGCTCTACCACTTGAGCCTCAGCACCATTTCCAGCTTTTTTTCTATGTATGTCATACCTAGGAATCAAACCCGAGTTTTCGTGCATGCCTGGCAAGCACTCTACCACTAGGCCAAACTCCCGGTCCTACTTTTTGTCTTTTTAAATAGCTAATTGAAGAAAATAAACATAATTTGAATTTCCATTGACTTTGTTTTGCAAAAGCTACACATATTTTTGTTTAGAGGAAGATTAACTTCAGAAACATACTTACCTAAATAAGCTTAGTACAAAAGATCACAGGTTGTTGAATTCCATTTCATAAAATTTTGAGGGAAGGCAAATCTACAAGAAATATCAGTGTTTCTCTTCTATGAGCTTGTGGTTTTATTCCTATGGTGATAATATTTATTTACATCAGACTATGCTTATACTTGCACAACTATAAACATATAGTAATCACTGAAATACTTAAAATGAGTGAATCTTACAGTATAACACATATTCAATATAAAAATCAGTATGTACTTTGTAGATTCTTTTAATATGAAATTACTTTTATTGTTAATTTGTGTTTTAAAATATAGTTTTCTAGTACTTGCAAACTGCTAGATCACAAAGTTTATTCTAAAATAATCAAGGTTCATAAGGAAAATCTAGTCCAATGTGGTTTTAGAGTAGTTCAAATTCTCTATTTTGATTTATACTTTTTTATATTTTATATTTATATATTTTGTTTTACATATTCAGATGCTTGCTTGTTATTCTGCTTTCTCTGGTATGTCCACTACTCATCATGATATCATCATGATATTTCTAAATTATGTACATACATTTTCTTCATCCATTTGACTATGTGCATTTTCTTTTTGTATTCTTTTTATTTAAAAATGCTAAGAAAATAGAGGGGTTACATGAAAACAGTATGTTTGTATGTCACCTCTTCCTTTGCTTTCACCAATTTTCCTTCCCATCCTATCCACAGGTTGTATGATTCATTTTCAGCATAGTGTCCATTGCTGCTTTAGTTTACCCGTTGTCCCTCTATTTCTATGCATCTCTTTATACTCCCACACATACAAGGATGCAAACAAATTAAAATGCAAAGAAAAACAGTTCTGTAGAAGACAAAACAAAATTCTTGTTTCCAGTTTTTGGAGCTCATTTTGACACATATTATTTTGTATGATCAGATGCACATTGGCATTGTGCTTTTCTGTTCCTCTCCTTAGGGGAACATTTTCTTCATTCCTTTTCAATATGTACATACTCCAATGTCTCATGTGTGATTACAAAAGTATATATTTTATTTAGAGCTTGCCTAAAAGTCCAGTTTATGTCATCTCTTCTTCCAGCTTCTTCTCTACTGTCATAGGTATTTATTTTATCAATACCTGAAACTTAATGTGAAGAAAATTATCCTTCCTAAAGTAATGTCTATTATGTTTATTTGTAATTTTATTTGTTTTCATTTCTATTTTTAACTATGGCATAGGTTTTCAAATAATCAAGTTTAATGTTTTCTGCTTTTATTCATTATACTAGTCACTGAGAAAGTAATGCCAAATTTTACTCTGCCATGATTTTCAGAGAATTTTCCTTTCAATTTTCACAGAAACTATTAATTTCAACTCATTGTGAAACTCTATTAATAAAATCTTCCAGTAAGAGGAGTTTTAATTCCTGAAAAGCTCAAGGCTTTTTCTTTTAGCAACATAAATTAATTAAAATGTTATCAAGCTTACCAAGCTTAATATATATATATATTAGTATTTCATTTACAAATACAATTTTATGATATTTTCTACTGTATTAAAATATAAATTTTGGTCAGTTTGTAAGATGCAGAATAAAAATTCTCATATTATTTTTGTATCTTAGCACATACTGGAGAAAGTTGGTACTTTATCTTACATATAAGTTTGGCAACAATTTATAGTGAAATTCCAGGATTTATATCCTGAAGTATCTAAATAAAAGTGGCAGGCAACACTCAAAAAATATCTTAAATAACCAAGCAATAATCTGATAACCCATCAATAAAATAGCTCAAGCAGAAATATGTCTGTAGTAAGAGAAATGTATTACCTGCATTATTCATTTTAGTATAATTTTAATTTATTCTGATATTTTAATAAATTCAATGTCTCTAGCCTTTAAAAATATAAATTCAGTTCTGAAAGAGTGAGTACCTGTGGCTTATTATGACATACTAGCCATTCAGGAAATTTAGATCTGTGGATAATGGTTTAAAGCCATCCCAGTCAAGAAAGTTCATGAGGCTTATCTCCAAATGACCACCAAAAAGCTGAAGGTGGAACTGTGGCTTAAGTGGTAGAATGCTAGCTTTGAACAAGAAGAAGCTCTAAAAAATGTCCAGATGCTGAGTTCAAGTTCCAGGACTGGCATAAAAATAATCTAAGTGGTAAAAGCAGAATCAGTGTACTACAGACATATGTAGTTGTGCTTTTCATAAGAAAGTCTTTTAAATCAGTAACGAAGGTTTCAACAGCACAAATAATAAGTAAATGTGTTTAAAACAGATAAAGACGCTTGAAGAATTGATAAGTAGTTTTGTTTTCATATAAAGAGTTTGACATCATGAAACGTTTCAGTAATTTACTTTGGGTGGTAGAATGACAACATTACAATTTTCTTTACCTCTTCTATCTGAAATATATCCTTCAGTAAATATTTTATTTTAAAAGTAGAAAAATGAAAATGAATATTGTACTTAGTAAAATACAAGCCTAAAACTACCTTCAGTATTTTCTCCACACACTTACTTTGGATTCAAGGTGCGTGAGGGTATATCAGGATAATTTTCACCTGTTTCCACTTGTGCCCATTTTTCTTTTTCTTTTTCTTCTTGTTTATATTCTAAGTCTAATAAAAGAGAAATCTCTTTTATTATGAAATTGTATGCTAGAGAAATATATCAATTAATGAGCCTGGGAAAAGCTTACATCATATAAGAGAATTCCCTCAGCAATTAAGACTGTGTATTTGGTGGGTTAGAAACTGGAATCTCTCATTAGTGTGCAGATTTTCAACATAAAGTACAGACAAAAATAAAGTATAATATCAACATGTTCCAGTAAAAATGCTGTCTATTTAGTAGGTAGCATTGCATTTTTGGAAGCATATAGACCTTTAGAAGCATAATATAGAGACAATATTAGTTCACTTTTTATAGAAATTTTCTTATATATAAAGATCTCATTTTTAATTCTATCATCCAAACCAGAATTACACTGTGAAAATGTTAGCTGGAAGTAAATATTTTGTATCAATAACGTTCTTCTGATACTTAGTTATAACTACCTCAGTAATTTTCCCCTATAATTAGTGTCTCTTGGGTTTGGGAGTTCTGCTGATACAGTTTTCTGACAAGATCATTGTGTTAAAATTAAAATAAATCTGCCTTTCTCAATTATTTTATTCTTCCAATGTCAAACAATAGTTGACTCATTTTATTATCTCATTTTGCTGTATATACCTTTATTATGCCAACAACTGTCATATAAGACATTTATGATGTCAAATTCCATAAAAAGACTAACATTGTCCAAAATTATATTATCAAGTTCCTGAATTCCCAACCTCATACCTTAACTAACTTTACACCGACAGCTCATAGTTTTATAAAGAATTGTATTTTGGTTATATTGGTTTTAAACTGAGGGCTTTGCAACTGCTACACAGGCACTTTTTTCACTTGAGCCATAAAACCAGTCCTTTTGTTTTGTTGGCTTTTAAAAAATGTGTTTTTCTCATTTTTGTCTTCCTAGCATGTACTGCAATTTTCCTATTTAAGCTTACAGGATACTTGGGAGGATGAGGGCACACCACATTCAGATTTCATGGTTGATTGGGGTCTTCAAATCTTTCCTCTGGGATCTCTATTAGTTCTGATCCTCCGTGTCTCTGTCTCTTCAGCAGCAAAAACTACAGATATGAACCATTGTAGTCACTTTATATATCTTAGATTCTTTAAAGAAAATAGCATATCGATTAAAGTAGTTTGCAAAATACAATTAACTCCCATTTCATAATTGTATTTATCTCCTACCTTGGCCAAATATAAATGTTTTTATCTGATGATACATATGTTTATTTATACTATATCTAATTTTTGATCAAGAAATAAAAAACACTGCTATAGCCAGGTGCAGTGGCTCACAACTGTAATCCTAGCTACTCAGGAGGCTGAGATCTCAGGATCAATGTTCAAAGCCAGCCAGGGCACAAAAGGACCTGAGACTCTTATCTCCAAGTAACCTCTAGAAAA
Organism: Megascapheus bottae; assembly: GCF_031878675.1. Classification (NCBI taxonomy): domain Eukaryota; kingdom Metazoa; phylum Chordata; class Mammalia; order Rodentia; family Geomyidae; genus Megascapheus; species Megascapheus bottae. Next base: position 11,815,724 of record NC_143510.1, read on the forward strand.
TGGGAAGTGGGGCTTGGTTCAAGGGTAGGGCAGTAGCCTTGAGCTGAAGAGCTCAGGGACAACGCCCAGGCCGAGTTCAAGCCCCATGAACCACACACACACACACACACAAGAGGAAAAAACAAAAACAATAATATAAATTTGGGTAATTAAATAATATAAATTTGGGTAATTAAAGAGCCAATATAGAAAATGACTTTAAAATTTACAGAGAAAAAATGTAAATTTCAAATTGAATTGTATGTCATTTATGCATACAAAGAGAAAGATTTTCTACTTCTATTTCTTTCTCTTTTTTATATATTTTTTATTGTAATTAATAGAAGGGTTACATGATATTTTCTGGATAAATGGTGCATTAATTCCCATACATTGATACCCTTTCACATGTCTTAGTCCCTCTATTTCTTTCTTTTAAGAAATATTTTATTAGTAGTAATTAGTTATACAAAGGAGTTGTCATTTATCAAAGCAGTTTATGATTACAGTGCATCTTTTTTTTTTTTTTGGCCCCCTTCTCTTTCTGGCCCCGCTCGCTTCGGCCCCGCTCGCTCTGGCCCCACTCGCTCCGGTCAGGCTCGCTCCCGCACGCTCCTGGCCCTGCTCGCTCCGGCCCTGCTTGCTCCGGCCCCGCTCGCTCTGGACAGTGCATCTTGATAAATGTCCTCCCTTTCAAAAATCTCATGCAAGGGCCGGGAGTTTTGCCTAGTGGTTAAAGTGCTTGCCTAGCATGCATGAAGACCTGGGTTCGATTCCTCGGTACCACATACATAGAAAAAAAAGCCGGAAGTGGTGCTGAGGCTCAAGTGGTAGAGCTCTAGCCTTGAGAAAGTCCAAGGACAGTGCACAGGCCCTGAGCTCAAGCCCAGGACTGGCAAAAAAAAAATCTCATGCAGCCCTATCAAGACACTCCTTTCCTTACTTGTCATCATTTTGGGTTATGCACTCAATTTTTTGCAATTTAACAAAGCAGCTTATGTGTAGACATCTTTTTAATTTTTATTGTGTTTTATTGTTGGGATAATGTGTAGAGGGGTACAGTTACATTCATTAGGTAGTGGGTACATTGTTTCATGAAACTTGGTACCTCTTCTCATGTTTTTGTCCCCCTTTCCCTCCCCCTACAGTCATCTTGTTTTCCCTCTTCCATTCCCTATTTCAAATAAACAAATAAGTGTATATCCATTATACCTTTATACAAATTCAGATACAGTAACCTCATGAGATTAACCATACATGGAAGAAAAAAAGAAATAACATCACATAGTTCATTAAGAGCAGCAATCACAAAGCTGAACTTCTTGTATCATAAACCTACAGTTCATTTTGTTTAGACATATCCTGTATGACCTTATGCATACAGTTTTTGCGCTACCGTGATCCTCTGCCAATGAGAGAAACCATGAAGCCTAGGATCCTTTGGGTTTAGAGTACTTCAATTAATATGATATTGGTAAAGTATTTTCATTTCCTTACGAATGAGGTGATGTCATTCTTTATGATGGTTGGATAAAATTCCATTGTGTATAAATACCACATCTTCTTGATCCATTCATCTACTGAGAGTCATCTGGGTTGGTTGATATCTTACCTGTGATGAATAATGCTGAAATGAGCATTATTGTGCTAGCAGCTTTAGTGTGCCTTTGTTTCTGGACATTTGGATAAATGCCAAGGAGTGTAATTGCTGGGTCATAGGGGAACTCTATGTTCAGTTTTCTGAGGAAATGCCATACTGCTTTCCAGAGTAATTGAACAAGTTTACACTCCCAACAGTGTACTAGTGATCCCTCCTGGCCACATCCCCTCCAGCATCTGTTGTTATTAGATTTCTTGATCCTGGCCATTCTAACTGGAGTGAGGTGGAATCTTAGAGCTGTTTTGATTCGCATTTCTTTTATGGCCAGAGATGTTCATCATTTTTTCATATGTCTATAGGCCATTCTTATTTCCTCGTTAGAGATGTCACTCTTTATGACTTCAGCCCACCTTTTAATTGGATGGTTCTTTCTTTGAAGATTTGTTTTGGAGTGATTCAATTTTTTAACCTGTAGGAATATTGTAGATATTAGTCCATTTCTGTTGTAAGGCTAGTGAAGATCTCCTACTCTGTGATTTGTTGTGTTTGTGGGTCTTTGTTAAGAAAGTTTCAACCTGTGGCAAGGAGTCTTAGTGTTGCTCTGATTCCTTCCTATAATGTTTTGAAGGTATTTGCTTTTATCTCAAGGTCTTTGATCCATTTGGAATTAATTCTGGTGCAAGTGACATATAAGGATTCAACTTTAGTTTTTTGCAGGTGCTTAACTGTCGCTTCCGCCTTGACCAGCAAGGAAGATGTGACACAGGATTCTTCTCCAAGTGGTTTATTCAGGAACCCTTAACAAGCTTCTTCTTTTCTCCTTCTTTCTTCTTCTTCTTCTTCTTCTTCTTCTTCTTCTTCTTCTTCTTCTTCTTCTTCTTCTTCTTCTTCTTCTTCTCCCCGGGACTATCCCCGGTCTTATAAGACCTCTGCCTGGCCAATCCTGAAAAGCCACGTGGGAGATGCCGATAGGGCCAACTACGCGGAAGCAAACCAAAAGCCAAAACTTAGCCATATAAGGAGTTGTTTTCACAGAGAGCACTCGCCGTAGGGATGACGGAAGGCGGAAACTGGCGCCATCTTTAAGGCGCGGCCCTCGCAGCTCCCCACAGCTCCCCCTTTTTTATTTATTAAGCAGCAGGCAAGAGTAGAGGTCAGGGCTCTGCTAAAAATTGTTGTTCAGGACCGTGCACTGGTCTTCACCTGGGCGGTACCTTTCCCAAGGACTACCAGACCTCTCCAATGCCTTTTTACAGAGGTGGGATTTTGGGCATCAACCCACATGCACCCTGACATGCTCTTCTTGGGGCTCGCGCTGGGATGCGATTCCCAAGTGCAGTGCGCTTGCCTCGCATCCTGCGCTTACTCTTTAAGTGTGGCAAACCACACATTGGGGGACTGTCCTGCTTCTATGGCAGTAAAAGCTTGGACCAACATAGCCATGTTCCGGCGATGGAGGCTCCTAATGCGGCAAATACACCACAGGCACAATAGGATAATTATGGCCAAAATTCCCACAAGAGATCCCATTCCCGCCCACTCTTTCAGGTGTCCAACTGCCGACAGGATCCAGGAAGAAACATCCTGCAGTAGAGTTTCATCAACCCGGGTAGAATTCACACTCTTAATGGCAGTCCGCAACCGCATCATTAATACATCAAATTCTCCAGTCCAATTTCCTAAAAGATAACTTGATAATTGTTTAGATAAATTTGCAGCATATGTGAAACCTGTCACATTGGCCCAAACCTCCGTAGACCCAGAGGACCCTTGCCAGCCCCTAAAGTATGCTGCCTTTGACTGAGGGAGCCCTATACAAGTGATATTACTCCCTGTCTCATTAGTTACGGTGAAACACAAAGTTCCTAGTAGGGTGATGTTGCGCTCTTCCCCAATCCCTGCCTCCTCCTTATCTAAAGGATAAAATGGGAGATTAAGTGTCTTATTAGTGGTAAAAAGGCGAGGGAATAAAGCTGCATCATATCTTACGGGCATGGGTCTCGGAAAGGCTGACAGGATCCCCCATCTCAGTATTGCACTCCCTCGCTGAATTGTCAAGCACAGTATCATCAGAAGGAGGAGTATCTGCAGTGTCTTGCATTTCTCCATTTTTGGCTTTCCGTATAAGTCGTTCAAGCACCCACATCGGATCCAGGCAGTCCTGCGGAAAAACACATGCAGATCCTCGTGCCCATGCCAGCACGGGGTCGGGGCCATTCCAGCACCCCGTGATCACATCTTTCTACATTACAGTCCCTAAATTTGGGGGCAGCTGGAGAGCTGTGCTTATCTGCCGTAGAACGGCCATGGATATCCAAATTCAAAAAATTCAAGGTAAATAAAGCCAGGGATATTCTCTCTTTTGGAGTAGGGGCTAAGCCCTCTCTCCCTTTTTGTTTTTGTAAAAGTTCCTTAAGAGTGCGGTGAGCATGTTCCACAATACCTTGGCCTTGAGGATTATAAGGTAAGCCATGAATTAAGGAAACACCCATACGGGCGCAAAAGGAGGTGAATTGCTTTCCAGTGTAAGCAGGACCATTGTCCGTCTTTAACATTTGTGGGAGGCCCCAGGCTGCCCATTCCTCAAGGCAGTGGGCAATAACATTATGGGCCTTTTCTCCGGACAATGGTCAGACATGAATGACACCAGAACAGGTGTCCACAGACACATGAACATACTTTAAACGTCCAAATTCGGGTATGTGAGTCACATCCATTTGCCAAATTTTCAACAGAAGTAACCCGTGTGGGTTCACCCCAACACTAGGAGGGTGCTGGTGAATAACACATTTGGGACAATCCAAAATTACTTGACGGGCATCTGCCCTGGATAAGGAAAAATGGGCCCGTAGTGCCCGAGAATTGACATGGAAGGTCTGATGGAATTCTCTGGCTCTATCCAAAGAGGATACTGACAGGATCCATGGGGCTCTAGTATAAACATCTGCCATATTGTTTCCCGCTGTAAGTGGACCTGGAAGACCTGAGTGGGCTCTGATATGTAGAGGAAAGAATGGACTTCTTCTCTGCCATATTAATATTTGAAGTTGAACAAATAGGGAGTGAACAGATGCAGTCGCCTTTATAGGCCCACGGCTTCTAACACTTTCAAAGCATTTACTACATAAGCAGAATCAGAAATTAAATTAAAGGGACCAGGAAAATTTTAAAAAACTTCTAAAACAATCATTAATTCTATTACTTGGGGGTTGCCTGGAGTAAATTGATGTTGAACTGGGGGTTGGGTGTTAACTACATACACACCACAGCCTGTTTTGGACCCATCAGTAAAGATATTGGGAGCATCTGCTATAGGTTCTTGTACGGTAATTTTTGGAAAAATAATTGGGTGTTCCTTTATAAATCCCAATAAAGGATGCTTTGGATAATGATTGTCAATTTTTCCATTAAAGGAGCATTTAAGAACAGCCCAATTGTCAACAGCAGCACATAAAACCTGTACCTGTTGAGAGGTATATGGAACAACAAGTACATTGGGGGCTTGTCCCAAAAATTGAATACTTTGCTGGATACCCTGTAATGCCAACAGGGCAACCGCATCAGGATAGTATCCAAGGGACTTTCCAGGGGACACTCGAGGATGAATCCATAATAAAGGGCCCTTTTGCCATAAAACACCAGTGGGCTGATAAAAAGAGGGAATTATACACAAGGAAAAGGGTTCACCCTCCTTCAACCTACATAGGATAGTATTACTAAGTGCATTCTCTACCTTCACAAGGGCTGAGCGGGCTTCCTCACTCAAGACCCGAGGGGAAGCTAAATCTGAACTGCCCTTAAGAACATCAAAAAGGGGCTTCAACTCATAATTTGGTATACCTAAATAATTCCTTATCCAATTAATATCTCCTAACAATTTTTGAAAATCATTCAAGGTTTTCAAATTATCTATTCTCAAAGTTAACTTCTGTGGCATCACAGAAACGGGGATAATTTTTGCACCCAAATATTCTACTACCCTTCCTAATTGAACTTTCTCTGGGGCCACATGCAATCCCCATTGTTGCATGGTGTTAACTAATTCACCATATGCTTCATTCAATATTTCCTCATTTTTTGCGGCTAAGAGAACATCATCCATATAATGGATGCATTTCAAAGTTGGATACTTTTGTCTAATAGGGTGGATAGCTTGCCCCACATATAGTTGACACATGTTTGGGCTATTTGCCATACCTTGAGGCAAAACAATCCACTCACATCTTTGATCTGGATCCTCATGATTACAAGATGGCACAGTAAAAGCAAAGCGTTCACAATCTCGGAGGTGCAAGGGTATGGAAAAAAAGCAATCCTTAATATCTATTGCTATGATGGGCCAGTGCTCGGGAAGGGCGGACAACACAGGTAATCCCCTTTGTATGGGGCCCATAATTTGCATTTGGGCATTAATGGCTCTCAGATAATGCAATAATCGCCATTTTCCAGACTTCTTCTTTATAACAAAAATAGGTATGTTTCAAGGTGACACAGAGGGCCTAATATGATGTAAGTCATATTGTTCTTTCACAAGGGTTTGGGCTGCTGCTAATTTCTCGGAGGTTAATGGCCACTGAGGCACCCATACTGGTTCCACCGTCTTCCAAGTAATGGGGACTTGTTCCTCAGCGGCCCCTAGGAAAAACCCAACCCATGTTTGCCTAATTTTTTCTGGACCTCAATAGGGTTTTTTTGGCCCTGCAACTTCTTCCCCAGTCCACGGCCAGGATAATATCCCATCTGTAGTATCATGTCTTTGGAGGCAGGTGAATAATCATTGCTGAGACAGAAGCCCATCTCTTTCATTAGGTCATGGCCCCACAGTGAGACCGGAAGCTCAAGAACATAAGGCTGAATGGTTCCTGAGTGTCCTTCCTCATCTTTCCAATTCAATTGCCGAGCACTGACATCAGGGGCCCTCGCATAGCCTAGACCTCTCAGAGTCTGATCAGAGGCCTGCACTGGCCGTCCCCGAGGCCAGTCCTTTTTGGCTATAATGCTGCGGTCTGCTCCCGTATCTAAAAGTCCAATGATTCTTTTTCCATCTACCTCTAGTTCCACAGTAGGCCTTTCATTCAAGTCTAATGAAATACACACCAGTTCCACGCCGGTGGATCCAAAGCCTTTGTCTCCCCTGGTGGCCTGCCTGGCAGGGAAAGTCTCATGGAGACTAGGAAGAAGTAATAATTGTGCTATTCTATCTCCTGGAGAAATAGCCACTATGCCTTTGGTGCTTCAACCATAATTTTAACTATTCCTGTGTAATCTGGGTCAATGACCCCTGGGTGAACTCTGAGGCCTCGGAGGGTTGCCGAGGAACGGCCAATTAACAACCCCACTGTGCCACTCTTTAGGGGCCCCTGAAAATCTGAGTCCATCAGTTGCACTCCCATTTGAGGTGTTAATATGACCCTGGCGGTGGCACGGAGGTCCAATCCCGCTGAACCTGCAGTGGCTCTCCGCGGTCCTTGGGATGGCGTAGGGTGGGCCATCTCTCCTGGGGCGCCCCCTCGCTCTGGCTCTCTACAGCCCCATATATTTGCGGGCCCTGGGGACGTGGGCCCCTCTGGCCGTTTTTTGACTGGGCAGGGTGGCCTAGAGGCTGTCCATTTACATCCTTTACTGATTTACATTCATTTGCCCAATGCTTGCCCTTTCTGCATCTTGGACAGAGTCCAGGTTGTCTACTTGGCTGGGTCCTTCCTGCTCCTCCAGCTCCTCTTCGTTCTGGACAATCTCGCTTAAGATGTCCCATTTTTCCACATTTAAAGCATGCTCCGGATGCATTGCTTTTCTTACTAGTGAGCTGGATTAGTAAATGGGCCCCCCAATTCTTTACAAACTTTCATCCATGCTTCTATGCCTTTATGTTTATATGGAGTTACAGCAGCCTTGCACTCTTTGTTACACTGTTCATAAATCAGTTGTTTTACTAGGGGCATAGCTCTATCTGGGTCGCCAAAAATTCTCCCCGCTGCCTCAACCATCCGAGCAATAAAATCCGAAAACGGTTCGGTGGCCCCCTGCAGGATTTTTGTAAGATTGCCACTAACTTCCCCTCGATTAGGCAAGGCTTTCCAGGCTCTAATACAAATGTCATTAATTTGCTCATACACTTCCGGTGGATACCCTGTTTGAATGTTAGCAAATCTTCCCTGCCCCAGAAGCATGTCCCTGTCCCAGGGTCCGTGACCACTTGCTTGATTAATTGCTGCCTGTTCGTTGGAAAACTCCAACACAAAAGCTCGCCAGTCCAAGTATTGCCCTGGGCTCAAACAGGCACGAATAAGTCCAGCCCAGTCAGAAGGGGTCATACAATTTCTCTTCAAGGCCTCTACCTGAGCCACTGTAAAGGAGGCAGTTATGCCATACGTTCGAACTGACTCAGCCAAGGACTTAACCACTTTAAACTCAAGTGGCTCATGATATCTCTGTTGGTTTTGGTCCTAAAAAACTGGACAAGCCAATTCTGTGTGAACTGTCCTCCACATCTCTGGGCAAAATGTGTGACCAACTGCCCCCTGCTGATAAGGAGGTGGATTAAAGGGTGCTGAGGCAGCGGCTGGAGGATCCTTCTCAGGAGCCTCCTCCCCTACATTCTTCTCAGGAGCCTCCTCCCCCTATATTCCACTTACTGCTCTGCTTCCCCTTCTCTCGTTTTAAACGAGTCTTCTGCATTTGTTGTATCAAGGCCTGTACTTCCTCATTGTCTTCTGAGCTGCTTAGATCAGACCCTCCTTCCTCTTTATATTCAGACAGGTCGGGGTAAAGTCTTCTGGACGCTTTCCCTTTCTCACTAAGTGAACTTTCACTGTACGCCTTTTCAGATCTTTCCTCTTGCAGCTGTTCTAGCGCCGACCGACCATTTTCCACAGCGTCACAACAGCGCTGGTCTTGAAGACACTCCCTAATCATTTTCCAGATGGTTCTAACTCCAGCTTTTAACGTGCCTTGCTCATAAGCAAAGTCCAAATCCTTCCCTAATTTATCCCAAGAAGCTACTGTAAGGTTCCCTGATACAATAAACCAAGGAGCCACCGTTTCACACTCATTAAGAAATCCTTGCAGTGTACCCTTTCTTAGTTTTAGCCCCTTAGAACGCAATAGTTCATCGAGGGCCAGAAAAATTGGATGTGACATCGTGGCGCCCACCTTCAGTTAAGAAAATTGTCACTTTGTTACGCTTTCACTTTTCCTTTATTTTTGTTTCTCCCCGGGTTGCCGCTCTCTCTCTTATCTACAGAGTAGAGCCCCGAACTATGCCCGCTTTGACCGCAGATTCCCACTTACCTGGGAACTTCCCGGTGCACCGCCCTGACCACAAGGAGTTCTGAATCCTCCGTATAAGTGTTTCCCCGTACAGGCCACCACTTGTCGCTTCCGCCTCGACCAGCAAGGAAGACGCAACACAGGATTCTTCTCCAAGTGGTTTATTCAGGAACCCTTAACAAGCTTCTTCCTTTCTCCTTTCTTCTTCTTCTCCCCGGGACTATCCCCGGTCTTATAAGACCTCCGCCTGGCCAATCCTGAAAAGCCACGTGGGAGATGCCGATAGGGCCAACTACGCGGAAGCAAGCCAGAAGCCAAAACTTAGCCATATAAGGAGTTGTTTTCACAGAGAGCACTTGCTGTCGGGATGGCGGAAGGCAGAAACCGGCGCCATCTTTAAGGCGCAGCCCTCGCAGCTCCCCACACTTAACCAGTTCTGCCAGCCCCATTTGTGGAAGAGGCTGTGTTTCTTCCATCCTATTTTTGGGGGCTCCCTTATTGAGGATTAGGTGGCCATCGGTCTGTGGATTGGATTCTGGGTCTTCAGCTCTATTCCATTGGTCCTTAGGCCTGTCCTTGAGCCAGTACCAAGTTGTTTTGATAATTAAAGCTCTGTAATAGAGTCTAAAGTTTGATATTGATATTGCTTCAATGCTGTTCTTTGTGCTAAGCTTTGCTTTTGCTACACAGGGTCTTTTATTTTTCCATATGAATTTTTGGATTGCTCCTCTATGTCCTTAAAATGACACTGGGATGTTGATGGGTATTGCATTGAATTTTTAGATAGGCCTTGGCAGGACTGCCATTTTCACGACGTTAATTCTTCCAATTCAGGAATATGGGGGATTTTTCCATTTCCTTAGTTCTGATTTGATTTCCTGTTTCAGGTTTTTAAAGTTTTCATCATAAATGTTTTTTGCATCCTTAGGTAATTCCTATGTATTTTATTTCCTTTGAGGCTATTGCAAAAGGAGTTGCTTTCCTGATTTCTCTCTCCCTCTTCTTATTGTTGGCATACAGGAAAGCGTTTCATTTTGGGGGATTAATTTTATACTCTGCTACTTTCCCAGTGTTTCAAATCAGCCAAGTAACTTGGGACTGGATGTTTAGGGCTCCTTTAGTAAGGCATAATGAGTTCTGCAAAGAAGGAAAGTTTCACTTCATCTTTTCTTTATATTAGTTTGCTTTACATTTGTTCCCTTTATATTTGCTTCTTGCTTTATTGCTCTGGCTGGACATTCTAATACTGTGTTGAATAGGACTGGAGAGAGTGGGCAGCCCTGTCTCATTCTTGATTATAGAGGAAATGGCTTCAGCTTTTTGCCATTAAGTGTAATGCTAGCTTTAGGTTTGTCATACAGTCTTTATTATACTGAGGAATGTTCTATGGATTCCTAGTTTCTCCAGAGCTTTTAGCATAAAGGGTGTTGGATCTTTCAAATGTCTTTTCTACTGAGATAATTGTGTTATTCTTGTCCTTGCTCCTGTTGATGAGATAAATTACATTAATTGACTTGAGTATATTGAATTAGCTTTGCATCATTGTGATCAATCCTGTTTGATCATAGCATAATTTTTTGATGAGTTCTTGAAGACAATTGGCCAGTACTTTGTTGAGGCATTATGTATCAATATTCATCAAAGAAATGATCTATAGTTCTCTTTCTTTGATGAATCCCTGTTTGGTGTTGGCATGAGGGTGATATTGGCTAATGAAATAAGTTTGGCAAAGAGCCTTTGTTTTCAATTTCATTAAAGAGTTTGAGGAGTATTGGTGTGGTCTTCTTTGAAGGTCTTATAGGATTCATCTGTGAATACATCAGGTCTTTGGCTTTTCTTGGATGGGAGAACTCTTACTGCTATTTCTATTTCATTACTTGAAATGGGTCACTTTAGTAGGTTTAGATCTTGCTTCAGTTTGGATGTGTCAATATTTGGTAGAAATTCATCCATCTCTTCTAGATTGTCAAATTTGTTGGCATAAAGATTTGAAAAGTATTCCCTTATGTTGCTCTGAATCTTGGGAGTTTCTCTCATTCTCTTACCTTTCTCATCCATGATTTTGTCTATTTGGGTGTGCTCCCTTCTTTTTTGGTAAGATTTGCAAAGATCTGTCGATTTTGTTAATTTTTTCAAAGAACCAACTCCTTGTTTCATTAATTCTTTTTTTGGAATCTAATTCATTTAATTCTGCTTTAATTTTAATAATCTGTATCATTCTCATGGATATGGGTTTGTTTTTTTGCTCTTTTTCCAGGATCTTGAGTTTACCATTAAGTTGTTGATTTGAGATTTTCCAATTTGTTAATGTACGTACTAAGAGCTATAATTTTTTTTGCTGAGTATGCCTTTGCTGTGTCCCAAAGGAGCTGCTTTATGTTACTTTTTGCTAAATAACATAAACTGTTGGTTTTCTGTTCTGATCTTTTCAATGGCTCATTGTTGATTCAACAATGAATTGTTCAATCTCTATGAGTTACAAAGTTTCCCTTTGTGGAGATTGGTGTCGATTTTCAATTTTATGCTTTTATGGTCTGAGAGAATGCAGGGAAAGATTTCTGTGTTTCTGAATTCACACCAATTTGTTTTATGTCCTAAAATGTGATCTTTTTTTTAGAAAATGTGATCTTTTTTTAGAAAATGTTCCATGTGTTGCTGAAAAAAAAACTATACTCTGTGTTTCTAGGTGGAATAACCTGCAGATGTCTGTTAATTCTAATTGATCTATGCAGTTGTTCAAGTCTGTGGTTTCTCTCTTGAGCTTTTGCCTAGTTGATCTATCCAGAGGAGACAGTGGTGAGATAAAGTCACCAACAATCACTGTTTGTGGATCTATGTGCATTTTTAGTGTGATTAAATTTTGTTTGATGAAGTTGGGTGCTTTGGAATTAGGTGTGTGGATATTTAGGATGGTTATATCCTCCTGAAAGGGAGATCCCTTTAGTAATATGTAATGACCTTCTTTGTCTCTTCTCACTAATTTTAGTTTGAAGTCTATTTTATGTGGTATGAGGATGGCAACTCCAGCCTATTTATGGGGACCATTAGCTTGATAGAATTTTATTGCAGCCTCTTACTCTCAGTATATGTTTGTCTTTTGGGGCAAGATGAGTTGCTTGGAGACAGAAGAAAGATGAATCTTGCTTTTTGATTCAAATAGTGAGTGCATGCAGTTAAACTGGAGAGTTAAGGTCGTGGATGTTGAGGGTTAAGAACAAAAAATATTTATTTCCTGCCTGCCATATTTCTATTTCTTTAGGGCCTATGACTTGTCAGTTTTGATATTGTTATATTGTATACTGTTTAGATTTTATTACTCTGCTGGTGTGATGGTTGTGACAATTTTCAATGTATAGAACACTTTTGAGAATTTTCTGTAATGCTGGTTGGCCAATATATACTGTTTTTTTCCCTTATTGTGGAAGGTTTTACTTTTTCCTCAGCTATGAATGAAAGCTTAGCTGGGTACAGTATTCTTGTTTGGTACTTATTTGTCTTTAAGGCATGGCATACATCATTCCAAGCTCTTCTTGATTACATAGTTTCTGCTGAGAAATCTATGGTTATATTGATTAGTTTTCCTTTTTAGGTGATTGTTCTCTTCTCCCTGGCTGCTTTAAGAATACTCCTTAGTCTCTATTGATCTTGTACAGAAGATTATAATGTAGCAGTGGGATGTCCTTTTCTGGTCTGGTCTGTTTGGAGTTCTGAAAGATTCTAGTATCTAGATGGGCCTGCCCTTCTGGATATTTGGGAAATTCTCTGAGATGATTCTCTGAAATATATTTCCAATTCTTTAACCTTCTCCAAGACATTTTCAATACCGATTAGCCTTATATTAGGCTTTCTAATTGTATCTTTGATTTCCTGAAGTGACCTGTCATATTTCTTAGACTTGGTTTGAATCATTTTCTGGTCTTTCTTATAAATTCTAGGCTATCTTCAATTCTGGAGATTCCCTCTTCTGCATCATCTAACATGCTATCTATCTTTCTAATTTGTTCCTCATCTCCCTTTCTACAACATGGTCATTTTTGATGACTTGAAATCTTGTATGGACTTCTATACCTCCTTTATTTGGATTTGAGTGCTCTCTTTGAAGGCCTTTAGCTCAGACACTCTCGTCTCTTTGGACTTTTCAAGTTCATTCAGCTGTTTGTGGATACTATGAATTCCTCCATTATTTTATGATTGGCTTCACCACATTCACCTATCTCTTTTTTGATGTTTTCAAATTTTTCCTTGTTCACCACTAGGATTTGTAAAGCATTTTGAGGAATCTCCTCTAGGTTTTCCATGGACTGATGTGTTGCCAGATTATTTTGTGTGGGAGATGTGACACCTTGATTTGCCATATTCCTTGAACTTCTTGTTCTACCCATTTGAAAATGGGAACAAACTTTTATCACACGAGATATGACATAAAGTAAGAACCAAACTAGTGCTATATAGCTGCAAGGATTACAGAGGTTCATGATCTTAGACTGGCATTTTCTGTTTCTCTCTCTCTCCTTTTGTGCTTTTAGGATCAAATTTGATACCACTATTAAACAGTTTTGTGGTAGAAATCAATCATATCCCTATGAGATTTAAATCACTCTGGAACTAAAGTATAGTTATATATATATACATATATATATGTATATATAATAGATGTTATATATACATATATATATATACAATCTGAGTGAGCAACAATCAACTGTAGTTTTGTGTATTTAGAAACAGAACCAACACCATCACAAACAGTTTTAAGGCAAAAACCAACATAACCCCTATGTGAGTAAATCCCTCTACACAGCCTGGATACCTTTGTTGGTGCAGATAAAGCCTGGGTCAACAACAAAGAATTGTGGATCAACTATCTAAAGAACTCTTCTAAGTAGCTTTTTGATCCAACTATATAAGAACTATATAGATATAATGAAGGGTAAGGGGAGTAAGTATGAGAAGAGGGATATATGGAAGAAAAGGAGCTGAGGAAAGCTAAGGGCTGAAATTCAATAGAAATGAAATGAATACTAAGACAAACTTCCACTACAGCAGAGTCTATATTAAAACTAGTTTACATATGTAGGGAAAGAAACCAAGCATTAAGAGGAATTATTAAGAAAATAAATAGTAAAGAAAAATTAAAACAATAAAAAATCTAGAAGCAAAAATAAAACAAAGAGAAACAAAAAAAGAACAATGATCAAAAAAACAAAAACTTTAAAAGAAGTATGCTGACATAAAGAAGTAATACTGATATTAAAAATTACCAAGGTTGAGATGTATGGAGATGGAAAATCCAAAGAATAGTCTAAGTTAGATATGTATGTAATAGGAAATGCAATATTTCTAGGTATGAAGGGAACCTCAATGATATAGTCAATGAAAGAATTGAGAGAAGCAAGATGGCACTGAAATAACAGGGACCTAGCCTAGGCCTCTTGCACTAAAAAAGGGAGAATCAAAGAATCCCATGAGCCGACTATCTTAAGAAACCAACAACTATAATTTTTTAAATTGTATTTTATTGTCAGGATAATGGATAGGGGGTTGCAGTTACATTCTTCAGGTAGCAGGTACATTACTTCTTAAACATTGATACCCCTTCTCATGATTTTGTCCCCCCTTTCCTTTCTTTTACCCTCTACTAATCATCTTGTTTTTCCCTTCCCTATTTCAAATAAACAATAAAAATAACCATATAAATAGTATACTAGGTAACAAAGTCAGATACAGTAAGCACAAGAGATAAAAATCCTAGGGGGAAAAAAAGAGAAAAAAGGTAACTTCATATAGTACATTAAGAACAACATTCACAAAGATAAAACTCTTGTTGTCATATCCTAGATTTACATACCCTAGAGGCAGGAGAATACTAACCTTGAGTAAAAGACCTCAGGGGCAGCACCCAGGCCCTGATTTCAAGCCCCACAGGTGACCCCCCCAAAATTAGTTATCTACTACTTCTTCTTTCCATTATGAAATTAATCAGTCTTTATCATATTATCTTAATTTCAGAAAATCCAGTGCAACTCATACATAGTATGTCCTCTTGCTTTTCAGTTTGCAAACTTTCTTCATCTGTATTCAACTATAGATAACTCCATTTCCTTTCTTAAAGTCAGTATTAATCTCTTAAGATTAATACTTCTGTTGACATTTGTCAGAAATGTTCTATGTCCAGGAGTCTAAATTGCTAGAAGTTTACTTCATTCTCTACTAAGTACAATATCTATTACTGAAAGACTGACAACAACTATAAATTTAAGAAGCAACAGAGAAGTATACAAACAGGAAAAGAAACAAAGTTAAAGCATATTTCCAACACTCTCAAAAAATTTGAAGCATGAGAACCCCTCCTGCACCCCTCACCACTGCAGCCTTTGAGCTGAAAAAGTGGCAGGGGTGTGTGCCTGGCCATGAAGCCCGGAACTCCAGAAAGTGGCTGAATCCAGATGCAAGAATCTCACACAGACCGGGCACAGACAGCACCGACAGCGGTGGAGACCCTCCAACACCATGGAGCAGCTCACAGTCAAACTCAGATGAGTAAGTAGTCTACCTGGTTCCCCAAACCCACTGGGAAAGCAGAGCTGGTGGTGAACTATAGAACTCAACCCAGACCCCTCTCAACCCCACCCAAGAAAGATTGACAAGTGTATGGGGGGGCAAGCAATTAAGAGTCCTGCCCCTTCCCACAACAGTCCCTTCTCCCAGGCCATTGACTGGGGACTGACAGGCAGGTGGGTGCTAAGACCCAGCACCCCAACAATGAGTGTGGAGGTGCTCCTGCTCCCACCTGCGCAACAGTCTCCTTTCCAAGCCACTGAGACTGGAGACTGATGGAAGCTAAGACCCTGCTTTCCAACAGTGGATGGATGTGTGTGCATGAGCCTGTGTGCCTGCACCTGAAGGACCCAAAACTAACTGGGGCACCCTCCTGCTGGGAACCTCTGGCAAGCCAGCAGAGCCACAGAAAAATTTACAGCCAAAAGCAGGACAGGACTTCCCTTAAACACAGCAGGGAACTGAAGGGCAGACCAGCAAGGGCTGAGTCCCCTGCTCAAAGAGCCAGAAAGGCAGGACTCCACCCTCAAAGCCCACATACTCTGCTAGATCCCACCCCTGGGAATAGGGCAGCAAACTAGCTTCTGGGCTAGCTGAGTCTTTGTGGAACCTCCCAAACCTCAGTCCCCTGGCTAAGCCCCACCCCTGGGAACAGGGCGGTAAACCAGCTGTTGGGCTAGCTGAGACCTAGGCGTGCAGCTGCACACAGCTATTGGGAATGGGCTGACAAACCTGCAAAAGCTGCAAACTCAGACTCAGTCAGCAACGGAACCAATTTGGCTGAGAACCACATATATAAACAGATTCCTAGAACTACCAGCCCCAAAGTAAAGACTGCAGCATACTGACCACAGAGCAAACCTACAGCAACAGTCTCAGTTCCAATGCAGCAGAAATCACAGCAACAAATCACGAAATATATGAATAATCAAAGTACAACACAGAATTATATACCCAGCAAAACTACATTTACATTTGAGGGAGAGAAAAGAAGATTTCATTCCAAAAAGACGCTATATGAATATATGTACACTAAATCAGCATTACAAAAAATATTAAATAATCAAGAACAAAGAGCAGAACAGGAAGAACTCCCATCAAGAAGCTATCACCTATAAATCCGAAAACACAAAGGGGAAAGAGAGACAAAAAAAACTCAGACGTAAAAATAAATAATGACAAAGAACACTAACCACTTCTCCATAATTACCCTAAATGTGAACGAGCAGAACAATCCGATCAAAAGAGACAGGAGAGCAAAATGGATTAATAAACAAGACCTATCATAATGCTGCCCCCAAGAGATCCACCTCACTGCCAAAGAAAAGAAACAATATCCAAGTGAAGGATGGAAAAGAATTTTCCACTCCAACACACTGTACAAAAAAGCAGGAGTAGCAATTTTAATCTGTGACAAAATTAACTTCTCAGTAAAGTCAGTACCTAAAGAAAAAGGTGGCCATTACATATTATTAAAGGGGACAATTAATAACCAGAATATTACACTTATAAACATTAACTCTCCCAACATGGGAGCACATAATTTGTCAAGAGAACTCTCTTAGAGTTACAGAACAAGATAGACTCAAACACAGCTATAGTGGGAGACTTCAATACACCACTCTCACCAAATAACAGGTTAACTCCACAAAAGATAAGCCAAGACATCTCTGACTTACATGACACCTTAGCCCAGGTTGACTTAACAGATACACACCGAGTCTTCCACCCAATGGGGAAACCTTATGCATTTTTCTCAGCAGCACATGGAACATACTCAAAAACAGATCATGTAATAGTTCATACAGAATCCTTTAGCAGATCCAAGACGACTGATAAAATTTCCTATGTTCTATCTGATCACAATGGAATGAGACTAGCTCTGAACAACACAATAAAAGATAAAAACATTCAAACACTTGGAAGCTAAACAATACACTTCTGAATAATTCCTGAATTACAGAACAAGTCAAAGAAGAAATTCAAAACTTTCTTGAATGTAATGACAATCAAGACACATAACAAAGGAACTTATGGGACACAGCACAAGCAGTTCTGAGGGACAAATTTATCACACTAGAACCCCATATTAAAAAGAGAAAAGAACTTGTAAATAAACTAAAGAAGAAATTTAAGCACCTAGAGGAGCAAGAAAAAAGTTAATTCTAAAACAACTAGAAGGACAGAAATAACAAAAATAAAATCAGAAATAACAGAGATTGAAATAAGATCTACTATGCATAAAATTAATAAATCAAAAATTGGTTCTTTGAAAAAGTCAACAAAATTGCCAGACCCCTGGCAGGATTAATCAAAAAGAGGAGAGGGGAGACTCAAATAAACAAGATTAGAGACCATATGGGAACAACCATGACTGATATTAAAAACATTCAGTCCATTTTGAGTAAGTACTTCCAGAGCCTATAGTCAAAGAAACAGGAAAATTTAGTAGAAATGGATGATTTCTTAAATAAATGTAGGCTAACCACATTGAACCAAGAAGACATAAGCCAACTGAACAAACCAATTTCATGAAATGAGACAGTAAAAGGAGTCAGGGAAATGCCAACTAAAATAGAGCCGAGATCCAGACAGTTTCACTGCAGAATTCTGCAAGACTTTTAAAGATGAAGTAAAGCCTATATTCTTGAAACTCTTCCAAGAAATACAAGTAGAAGAAGCAATACCAACCTCATTTTATGAAGTTAATATTATACTCATCCCCAAACCAGGGGAAGAGCCAACAAAAAAAGAAAACTACAGACCCATCTCTCCAATGAACACAGACACAAAACTCCTCATTAAAATACTAGCCAAAAGAAATTATAAACAAATTTGAAAAATTATACCCTATGATCATTTAGGCTTCATCACACAGATGCAAAGCTGGTTTAACATTCCCAAATCAAACAATGTAATACATCGTATCAATAGAGCTAAAGTTAAGAATCATATGATAATTTCTCTGGAAGAGGAGAGGATTTGACAAAATACAACATCCATTCATGTTGAAAGCACTAGAAAAAATAGGAATAAGAGGTACATTCCTTAAAATAATTAAAACCATATATGACAGACCTACAGCCATTAATATACTAAATGGTGAAAGACTGGAACCATTTACCTTAAAATCAGGAACTACACAGGGATGCCCACTCTCTCTACTTCTCTTCAATGTAGTGCTGGAACCCTTAGCAGAGCAATAAGGCAAGAGAAGGACATCAAAGGGATCCAAATAGGAAAAGAATAAATTAAACTATCCCTATTCACAGATGACATGATGTTCTACCTTAGTGACCCTATAAGCTCCACTTCCAAACTCCTAGAATTAATGAACCACTTCAGCAAAGTGGCAGGGTTACAAAATTATCCTGCAAAAGTCAGTAGCCTACTTCTATGCCAACAATACACAAACAGAAGGCCAAATCAATAAAACAATCGCATTTGCAATAGCCACCAAAAGAATAAAATATTTAGGAATTAACTTAACCAAAGATTTAAAGGAACTATTCAATGAAAACTATAAAAGCCTAACAAAAGAAATTAAAGAGGACTCCAGGAAATGGAAAGACATCCCATGCTCATGGGTAGGGAGAACCAACCAACCAATATAGTGAAAATGGCCATACTGCCAAAATTGTTATACAAATTCAATGCAATCCCCATCAAAATCCCAAAGACATTCTTTACTGAAATAGAAGATATAATCCAAAGGTTCATGTGGAACAAGAAAAGACCTAGAATAGCCAAAACAATTCTAGGCAGAAGAGCAATGCAGGAGGTATTACAATACCAAACTTCAAACTATACTATAGTGCCACAATAACCAAAACAGCATGGTATTGGCACAAAAACAGACCAGAAGATCAATGGAACAGAATAGAAGATCCACAAACAAAACCACATATGTATAGTCAACTTGTATTTGACAAAGGAGCCAAAGATATACTGGAAAAAATACACCTATTCAATTATTGGTGCTGGCAAAACTGGGCAGCCACATGCAGAATACTAAAAATTGAGCCTAGCCTTTCACCATGCATAAGCATTAACTCAAAATGGATCAAAGACATCATTGTCACATCAGAAACCTTGAAACTGCTAGATGATAGATTTGGAGAGACACTGGAACTCATAGGCACAGGCAACAAATTCCTGAACAGAATTCCAGTGTCACAACACATTGGAGAGAGACTTGATAAATGGGACTACCTAAAAATGAAAATGTTTCTGCACAGATAAAATCAAAGCCACTAAAGTAGAAAGACAGCCAACCAACTGGAAAAAGATATTTACCAATAATACATCAGAGAAATGCTTAATATTAAGAAACTAATCCCCAGAAACCCAAGAAAGCAATCATAAAATGGGCAAGGGAACTAAATAGAGACTTATCAAAAGAAGAGGTTAGAATGGCAGAAAAGCATACGAGGAAATGCTCATCATCCATGATCATAAAGGAAATGCAAATAAAAGCAACCCTAAGATACCACCTTCCTCCAACATGAATGGCCAAGATTTCGAACTCAGACAATGACAGATGCTGGCAGGGTTGTGGAGAAAAAGGAACCCTGCTTCACTGCTGGTGGGATTATAAGCTAGTTCAGCCACCCTGGAAAGAAGTGTGAGGTTTCTTAAAGAACTGAAAATTGACCTTGTCTATGATCCCACCATACCCTCCAGGGTATCTATCCTGAACATCATAATCCAAGATATAATAAGGACACCTGCTCAGCTATGTTTATCTCTGCACTATTCACAATAGTCAGGTGATGGAAACAATCCAGATGTCCAACTGTAGATGAATGGATACAGAAAATGTGGTATATATACTCAATGGAATTCTACATAGCCATCAGACAAGATAAAATAATGGCATTTGCAGGGAAGTGGATGAATCTAGAGTGAACCATGTTGAGTGAAACAAGTCAAGACCAAAGAAACAGAAGCTGCATGGTACCCTTAATATGTGGCTATTAAATCCAAACAGTACAAGAGCGAGGATTCAATATTTGCTTACCCAATGGTATGAACATGGTATTGGAAATATAAACACAACTACATAGATCTAAAAATCTATGACTCTATAGACATAATGTTTTATTACATAGATTAATATGTATCTTTGACATACAAACTCTCAGCCTAATTTTAATTATGTCCAAGTCTAAGTGCAAGTGATTGTATATAAAGATTCCCTTCTTGGATACTTGTTTGTTAAATACGTCATTTGAAACATGATGTAAAAATCAATGTTAGTAAATTCTCTAATAAAAAAAGCCAGTGGGCTGGGCGAGCAGAGTAGTTTTAGAGTGCTTGCCTAGCATGCACAAAGTCCTGGATTTGATTCCTTGGTACCACATACATAGAAAAAGCCAGAATTGGTACTGTGGCTCAAGTGCTACAGCACTAGCCTTGTTAAGCCCGAGGACAGTCCCCAGTCCCCGAGTTCATGCTCAAGGACTGGAAAACAAAACAAAAACCAAGCTAGGCACTGGTGACACATGCCTGTAATCCTAGCTACAATAAAAAAGTTTTACAAGTTGAAACTTTCTAAGTCTTGACTTTATATTTACTTAAATATCTAATATACTATTAGAGTTTTCCAGAGAAAACCAACACACACTAATGTATGCACCAAATTTTCATCTAAATGAGAAATCTGCTCTTTTGAAAATTTTTATGTTTTTATTTTGCCAGTCCTGGTCCTTAAACTTAGGGCATGGGCACTGTCCTTGGACTGTCTCAAGGCAAGAGCTCTACCACTTGAGCCTCAGCACCACTTCCTGCTTATTTCTATGTATGTGGTACTGATGAACGGAGTCCAGGTCTTCATGTATGCTAGGCAAGCACTCTACCACAAGACTAAACTCCTGGCCCCTGATCTAAAAAAAGAAAATTTAATCCAGGTCTTTAACTGATTAAATTAGCCTCCTTTACCTGTTTAGCCATATCCCAGAATAGTGTTAATTTCATCTAAAAACAACTTCTAATGACAAGTATTTACATTTAAAAATCCATCCTTACTTTCAAGTCACTTCACCAGGTAGTTTAAAAGTTTTCCATGCTTGTCTGTTTTATGTACTATATATGTACCCATATAAATAACAGCATTTCAGAAACAAATAGGCTGGCAGCCTCCTCTTTCCTTAATTATCATTTAAATAGAGATAGAATACTTTTTAACTCATTTTGAAGTGAATTCCAATTACTTGAAGCAAATATAGAAATTAGGATTTCATACTAAACTCAGATGATGCTTTGGTGGGAAATCTTTTATGAATTTTACTGTGCTTACACATCAATTATGGACATGAATGTCATATGACAGTTGTACAAGTGACAGCTATTAATCAGAATGTCAAGAGATATTTGTCATCAGTACAGTCATTATCTGAGGAAGCCCTATATTATCTAAAATAATTTTGCTAAGGACATTCTCAATAATATTAGATGAGCAAGTTAATACAATTTTACTATATCTACTATATAATCTCGATATTTTTTGCCAGTCTTGCGGCTTCAACTCAGGGCCTTGATCCTGTCCTTGAGCTTTCTCAAGGCTAGCACTCTACCACTTGAGCCACAGAACTACTTCCAGCTTTTTCTGTATATGTGGTACTGAGGAATCAAACCCAAAGCTTTGTGCATGCTAGGAAAGCACACCACAACTAGGTCACATTCCCAGCACCTACCATATAATCTTAAACAGGGAAAATATTTTTGAATTATTCATTGATAACTCTAGTAAGATTTATTCTTCTCTAAACTATTATGCTTGATGAAAGTTATATAAACTTATATGTAATTTATAAAATTAATACATTACTTAAATGATCAAAACAATCAAAACTGTACTTAAATCATATGATTAATCTTTAAAATGTTCATCTGTCACCTCAGATATTGAATATGATTCATTCTGACAAATTTCCACCTGAAAATAGATTATTCCCCAGACTCTAATAGCACAATTCATCATGAATACTCCATCATTAAGGGTTTCCTATTTTGGTGTGAGGGAGCATATATACATATATATATATATATATACACACATATATATATATATACACACTTTTGTATCTTATGCCCAAAGAAATCTCCAATCTGAAATTTTCTAGTTCCTTAAAATGATGATGTCTTTGTATTATTTCTAAAAAGCAGAAAATGTTACATATTTAAAAACATATACTTTCAAACCCCACTGAACTGTAAGTAAATGTGGAACACAAATTAGAGATTTACAATGTCAGCATTGAGCATGTCGACTCCAGGTGAGTAAAATCTTTTGAGAAATATTTGAACCTTGGTCTTACAACATCAAATAGAAACTATTTTATCTTATCCTTTCTCATTGAAATACACAATACCTTGCTAGTTACAATTAAATTTTTCATTGCTATTTGTTTATTTTTCAGTATTTTAAATTTTTAAAAATACTTTAAATATTAGCACTCTCTTGGTAACATTGTGTATGTGTTGTCACATAAAGTACCAATAAAAGGGACTTTCTAGATTTTTATCTCTCCTGAAAATAAATACTTATGCATAAAAATAAGTTTACATACAAACATGTTATGTTTATGTACAAAACGACTCACATTTTTCTGATTGTAAATATCACATTCATCAAAAAGGCTCTTGCAATTGACAGACTTCTCTGAAACTGGAACTGACTCTATAGTTTCACATTTCTTTTTCTGAAAAGCAACCATCACTGAGAAATAATTATTTACCACAAAGCTTGGTCATTTAAAATATACAAATCAGTAACTTTTCATACATTTAAGGTTGTAAAACTGTTACTAGGTTATAAACTTCAAATATCTTTTACTCAGTAGCCATCCCAAGTTTTACATTTAGCTATTTCAGATTTTCATTCACTTCATGTTCATAAAACACTAAATTATATATTATATTTATATTCAATTATATATTACATTTCTTTGGAAATTTTTCAGGCATACAAATGAAGGCAGGAGTAAAAGAGCAGCCCTGTGTCTGATAGTTTATATGCTAGAATGTGTATAAAGGCAATGTTAACAGCCTTGAAATTCATTATGTGTGGTCATTTGGTGGGTATTCTAAGAAGTTGTACACTGCAGATTTAAAATACAAATCTAAAGATGGGATGATTCTAATTAATGAAAACATATTTCAGCAGAGCACTTATTACTAATCACATATGAAATTTCAAGAAAAAAGTACTTTTGTGCTCTTGTTCTCTAATAAGTCTAGTTGGAAAGAGGGTTAGGTGAACTAAAGAATTTATCTAGAGTTTACCTACAGTATACAATTCTTTCCCCTTATCCACTTTACATTATACCATATTCTTCATCTAGTAAGCCACTTTATTTTCCAGCAGACTTACAATTTTTCATATCATTCTGCAATTCTACAAAACAGTAACATAAGAAAACTCATAGAAAAGACACTCTGTCTTTTGTAAAAGTTCTAATAAAATGCATACCGTACTTTTTGTAAAAATTTCATAAAATATCTTTTCTGCAATGAGGAAAATGTGAGTCCAATTTTAGTAGGGAAAAGAGATTCCAAGTTATTTTCCATTTAAATTGAGAAAATAACATATTCACCCCATTCTAATTTATCTGTAATCTCACAGGTATAGTTTTTTTTTTTTGCCAGTCCTGGGCTTGAGCTCAGGGCCTGAGCACTGTCCTTGGGTTTTCTCAAGGCTAGAGCTCTACCACTTGAGCCTCAGCACCACTTCTGGCTTTTTTCTATGTATGTGGTACCAAGGAATCGACCCTGGTCTTCATGCATGCTAGGCAAGCACTTTAACCACTAGGCCAAACTCCCGGCCATAGTTTTTAAAAACTCATACATGTGAATGATAGTGCTATATGAATTTATCACATAAGTGAGATATATCTTCAGACACATTCCAAACATTAGTTGCAGTTTCTCTCTGTCTCTCTCCGTCTCTGTCTCTTCTCTCTCTCTCTCTCTCTCTCTTTCTCTCTCTCTCTCTCTCTCTCTCTCTCTCTCTCTCTCTCTCTTTCTCTCTCTCTCCCCCTCCCTCCCTCCCTCCCTCTCTTTCTCTTTGTTTTTGTCAGTCCTGGGGCTTGAAGTCAGGGTCTGGACACCATCCTTGGACACTTTTTACTCATGGATAGCACTCTGCCACTTGAGCCACAGCTCCACTTCCGACTTTTTCTGTATATGTGGTATCAAAGAATGGTACCCAGCACTCTACCACTAGACTATGCTCCCCACAGAGTGTTACAGTTTTTTATATTTTAATGCCTAGTGTAATATTTTTAAGATATGTCTATTTCATTTATATATTTACACTTATATATATATATATATATTTGCCTGTCCTTGGTGGGACTTGAACTCAGGGTCTGGGCACTGTCCTTGAGTTTCTCAAAGCTAGCACTCTACCACTTGAGCCACAGAACCACTTACAGCTTCGCTTTTCTGTGTACGTAGTACCAAAAATTGAACCAGCGCTTCATACATGCTAGGCAAGCATTCTATCATTAGGCTGAGCTCCCAGCCTAATGAGGTCTGTCAGTCTTGGGGCTGAAACTCTGGGCTGGGGTGCTGTCCCTGAGCTCTTTAGCTCAAGGCTTGTGCCACAGCACCACTTAAACTTATCTCAAAATTATCTGTGATGTAGACAAATTATGGAAATTAAGTTAATAAATGAATTAGAGAAATGCACTGTAATTCTTAATACAAGTATTTATAAAAGATGTTAAAGACAGTAATAAATATTATGATCTAGGCAAATGTACTAACAAGTTAATTTACTTCCTTTTGTTTTGCTTAGTTTATGCCCTTAAGTGAATAATGAGTGCTTATGCTATCCATAGAAGATGTAAATGAAGGAGTCTGAAAGTAAAGAAACAAGCAGGGAAAACTACAGAGGAAATATTCCAATCTGACTTTTACCAAACTTCAAAGGTAGCTGATTTTGTGAACACTTTAGTAGATAGTTGCATAGCTTCATATACCAAAGTTTATTTAATTTTACATACCTATATAGCAAATTTGGTGAAGAGAGTATTCTAGTTTAATAAAGATTTATGAAAATAAACACACCAATGGCTCATACTTAGTACTCAGGAGGCTGAGAACTAAACCAGCCTGAGTATGAAGGTCTTTGATACTCTTTATCTCCAATAACCAGCCAAAAAGCAAGTGACTCAGGTGGTAGAGAAATAGTCTTGAGAAAAAAGCTAAGGGACTGTTCCCAGGCCCTTAGCTCAGGTCCAGCACATTATTTTCTCTATCAGGTAAAACAACATAAGAATATAAATATTAAAATATAAATTAGAGAGAGGATATGCTTTAGTTTTATTTAATATGATTTTTAAGCAGTTGTACAAGAGAGGTGTCACTTAACAAAGCAATATATGAAAACAGTGCGTCTTCCACCTTGATGTATGTCATTTCCTTGAAAAATCTCATCCTCCATTGACTCACCCCTTCCCTTATATATCTCAATTTTGTAGTATATGCAATGAATTCTTCACTGGATTTCCCCCCCCACTCACTGTTTCATTGTGTACCCCTCTCCTTGGTGCCAGTCTCCCCATTGCAAGTATCCATTCCTTGGTGCATATTTTTGGGGGCTTTGACTTAGTTCTTCTAAAAAATGTGCTACTTGAGCTCTTCATAGCATTTATCCTAAATCAACTAATTCATTTGGAACTTCTTGCATATCATGCAGTGTATTTATTTATAAGTTTATAGACACATTTATATAGACACATTTATAGACACGTTTATTTATAGATTTATAGACACATTCTATCTGCCAGTAATGAGAAAAACAATGCAAACTTTGTTGTCTGGGTCTGAAATATATTTTGAAAATATATATATTATGCTGGCACAGTGGCTCATGCCTGTAATCTTAGCTATTCAGAGGCTGAGATCTGAGGATAGCAGTTCAAAGCCAGCTAGAGCACTAAAAATGAGACACCTATCTCCATGTAATCACTAAAAAATAAGAAGCGGGGCTATGGATCAAGGGGTAGGGTGGTAGCCTTGAGCTGAAGAGCTCAGGGACAATGCCCAGGCCAACCCAGAGGTAGGGCTGTAGTCTTGAGCTGTAGGGCTCAGGGACATAGGCAAGGCCCAGAGTTCAAGCCCCAAAACCCCCCATACACACACACACACACACGAAGACTGTATCTGTTATCTCAGATGTCGACTCCATGTTTGCTTTTTTCTCTTTTTCCTCCTCTTTCCCTCTTTTCCCTTCCCCTTTCTCTATTTCTCTATCTCTCTCATCTCCCCTCATTGGGTTGTCTGTAATTTTATTATCAAAATATTTTGTGATATATGCACCTTTCTTAATTATTCTCTATATAGGCTGTTGATAAGAAACAATGTAGAAGATAGCATCTGAGGTTTTGTGCTATCCTCCTTGAAGGCACAGATCATAACGCTGTACCAAAAAATGTTATGTCATATCAAGTAAAGAAGAAAAGAGAAACACATAAAATATTTATGATATTATTTTAAACTGCTCATTAAGTCTATTTTGATAACTAAAAATTATTACCTATTAGACAATGATATCTATACTGAAGGCAAAAAAATGACTCAAAAAATCTTAAAATTCTTAATTCTCCTAAAGAATTTGGGTTCACACTCTGAATTTTAGTGTTATCATGCTTTCCAAGAACAAAGATCAGACCAAAAACCAAAAATGTTTTCATACAGCAGTCACTTATACTGATATCATTGAGAATGTTGAACTGCTTCTAAAAAATACTATAAATTTGTAATTGGATATATTGATGCTATTTATAATCGTCTTTATATTGTATTGTATCATGTATCTCACACTAAAACCTGAGTTGCACATATTAGATAACGTTATGTTTCTTACAATTCAGGCAATTCAATCTAAAATTTACCCTCCCTCCATCATCCCTTTTTCTGTTCTTACTTCCTTTGACTTTCTTAAATTGATCAAAATTATGTAAACAATATATTTAAGGTGCATGTATGTATATGACATATTGGATATTGTCAAATTTACATTTGAATAGCTAAATCCAGCTATTTAAGATATAGATTAATTTATAGACTTTCAAAGTTTAGGAAAAACTTTTGAAATGTGTCTCATTGTAATTTGCATATTTACAATACATTGTTAATAGTTATAATCACCATGAAATACAGGAAACTTTATTCCTCTGTATAATATATACAGCAGAAAACTTACTCTGTTTGACTTTCTCCAAATCTACTTACATTCTCAAATTCTACTAACTTTTATTCTCTATTCATTATAGTCAGTGTTTTATATATCATATATTGGTCTTTCCTAGCCTGGCTTATTTCATCCAAAGCTACTTAAAAAGCAGGATTTTCTTTTGTTTATATAGATTCAGAACAGAATCTGAAACCTGAGAAAATGGCCCTGCAGAATTATTCTGCAGTGTCAGAATTTGTTTTGCACGGACTCTGCTCTTCAAAACATCTACAAATGTTTTTCTTCATACTTTTCTCTGGAATCTATTTGACCATCATTATAGGAAACCTCCTCATTATGATAGCTGTAATTTCTGCCCCCAACTTGAACTCCTCTCCAATGTACTTCCTGCTGGGGAATCTTTCTTTCTTGGACATGTGGCTGGCTTCATTTGCTACACCGAAGATGATTTGGGATTTCCTCAGTGATAGAAAACTCATATCCTTTAGTGGATGCATGGTTCAGATCTTCCTCTTGCACTTTACTGGTGGGGCTGAGATGGTGCTGTTGGTTTCGATGGCCTATGACAGATATGTGGCTATATGCAAACCTTTGCATTATGTGACAATTATGAGTCGACAAACTTGTATCAAGTTGGTATTGGTTTCCTGGGTCATTGGATTCCTTCATTCCATCAGTCAAATAGCATTTACTGTGGACTTACCTTACTGTGGCCCAAATGAGGTAGACAGCTTCTTCTGTGATCTTCCACTTGTGATCAAACTGGCCTGCATGGATACCTATGTTTTGGGATTGCTCATGATTGCAGACAGTGGCCTGATTTCTGTGAGCTGTTTTCTACTTCTGATGGTCTCCTACATTGCCATTCTTAACACTGTCTGGCAACGTGATTCAAGAGGTATTAGCAAGGCACTTTCAACTTGCTCTGCACATATCATGGTAGTCACATTATTCTTTGGGCCATGCATTTTCATTTACATATGGCCTTTCAGTAGAATCTCTGTGGACAAGCTCCTGTCTGTGTTTTATACGATTTGTACTCCACTCTTAAACCCCATTATATACACATTGAGAAATGAAGACATGAAAGGAACAATGAAAAAACTGTGGAACATACAAACGATGTTTCACTGAGTTCTAGCTTTCATCAGTGTATCATGTCCTTACTCATTACTGACATAAAGTTAAATATGATTCTGCTCAAAGATGGATTCCTGAAATTCTCTTAAGGAAATTTGTAATGTGTTATTTACAGTTGATATATAAAAAGGAAATCAATTGTTTTGACTAAAGTGATATTCAGAGAATTCAAGACATTTTCTCAAGTATATCTTTAAACATGTATCTAACAGATATTTGGTCATTGATTGAATTACTTAACTGGATGAAGCTTCAAATGATTTTGTGCATTTTCTTCAATTAGAAAACACATGCTCTGGTACTTGTAACTCCTGATATAACCACCTCCTACATATCAGCACAGGTATAAAAAACACAGAAGGAAAATTATCTTTATGTTCAGAAAATCTCCCTTAGATGCTGTTCTGATAATATTCCATTATGATGTTATATACTTGGGACATAGACATCAACTTTTATGGTTAATTGCATTCACATGTGAACATAAAATTAACTGGAAAGAAATCCATGAGTATCTTAGGGTTAATTTTTTACTTATAGATATAATGCTGATGGTAGAGAGAGAGAGAGAGAGAGTGAGAGAGAGAGGTAGTATATATACACATATCTGTATACATAAATACATCTATATCATTTTACTTTACTTTTATAGTGCATTAAATTTACATATTAATTAGATAAAATGTGATATTTCAATATCTGCTTATACTGTGCCCTGATCCAACAATGCCCCCTTTATCCAGTTTCTCTAATCATTAGTTGTCACTTTTATTTTCAATTAAATATCTTCACTTTCACTTCTGAGAGATATGTGGGACTTGTTTTTCTGAGCATCTTTGTTTTTCTTAATATAACATATCCCTGCTCCATCTATTGTGTCATAAAATGTTGGATTTCACCTTTTAATGTTAGCTGAGAAACATCATGTATATATATATATATATATATATATATCAGACTTTATCTATTGGCACATTTTTGGATCATCTAGGTTGACTCTATATCCTAACTATTGTGAATAGTCTTTAAACAAAACATGAACATCTGATTTTATTACATTTGGATGCATACTTAGAAGTTGGATAGCTGGAGGTAAAAGTATGTCTGTTTTTAAGTTTGAAGTATATTTAAACTTTCTAACAGTGTGCCAATGTATCAGCAAGTCATGCTAATGCTATTAATACAGTTAATAAATAATTTTCCAGCACTTACTATAATTCAAAAAGCAGATAACTGATGAGTAGGTGTTTAAAAACATATATCTGTACATTCTAGGCTATCCCAGTTAATGGAATAAGGTATACACAGAAAATCTCAAGCTATGCTGAAAATTACTTTCTCATCACAATAATTAGAAACTTAATCCTGTTCTTATAGTCAAGAAAAAAATCATTCATTTAAATATCTTTTCTGATATCCTAGAATATTTTCATATTGAATCACAATTATGTACAATTATATATATATTTATTAATATGAAATGCATTACATAGTAAAATGTACTTTACCTAAAATACATTAATATGTATAGCATGTGAGCCTGGTGCACTGGCTCTCGCCTGTAATCCTAGCTATTCAAGAGGCTGAGATCTGAGGATCATGGTTCAAATCTGGCTGGGGCACTAAAGTCCAGGAGACTCTTCAATTAACCACCGGAAAAACCGGAAGTGGCACTGTGACTATAGGGTTGGGAGGCAGCCTTGACCTGAAGAGCTCAGGGACAACGCCCAGACCCAGAGTTCCAGGCCCACGACAGACCAAAATAAATATGTACGTAGAGCAAGTATTAACGTCTTCTGTGTGTGTTTACCATAGACTCATTCATATTACAAAAGCCTAGAAGTGCTGGGTGCCAATTGCTCATGCCTATAATCCTAACTTCTCAATAATCTGAGGTCTGAACATCAGAGTGCAAAGCTCCTGGGGAAGTATATTGGGTTTTGTTCCTAATTAATGAGCAAAAAATCAAAAGTACAACTGTAGCCTTATGCAGAAAACTACACAAGAAAGTATGCCCTGAATCCAAGTCCCAGTACTACCACACATATGTGCTTACATGTGCACTCCCCCAATCCTACACACACAAAGAGAGCTCAGATGTTTGAGTCCTTAGAGTCCTTAGAGTTACCCAGTGAGCCATATTCTTCTATTTATCTCTGTTTTGACCATATGCATGAAGATGGATAGATATAGTCACATTTCACTATGGGTCTAGGTACTGATATTTGAGGATTTGATTGTGTAAACTGATAAGCATGGATGTTTGATGTGCTAGGTGAAACTTGCCTGTGAGAAGTTGCCAGGTTCTGTTTGCACACATTTTTTTTTGCCAGTCCTGAGCTTGAGCTCAGGGCCTGAGCACTGTCCTTGGACTTTTTCAAGGCTAGAGCTCTACCACTTGAGCCTCAGCACCACTTCTGGCTTTTTTCTATGTATGTGGTACCAAGGAATCGAACCCGGGTCTTCGTGCATGCTAGGCAAGCACTTTAACCACTAGGCAAAACTCCCGGCCCCATGCACACATTTTTGACCCTCATCCAGATCTCCTACTTGTCAGTTCATAGGAAGCCACAGGATGAAAATTAGAGGAATTTGTATTTTCTCCCAATTTTAAAGTGTGAGAACTTAGTTACAATATTGAGTAAATGTTTTAAATAATGGCACCAATATGGTTCCTTAATCGAAGTCCAGAATTTGAATTTACTTGAGAAATATTAACAATATACCAGAAGATTCCCTACTTGCCTTTCAACTTCTTCCTACTAAGAAGAACCAGGCTCATGAGTCATTATATAAACATACATGTTAAATTTTTTCTATTAAAGCCCACATTAATAAATTATACAGTTTGCAACCTTGTACTGTAATCACGTCATTTGTAAATTACACTTTGGGCTCCTTGTTTGCAACACAGCATTTATTTGCTTTCTTCTTGCAATTAATTCACTAAAACCTCTAGTAAAATATTTAATAGCAATGCCATAGTTAGAACTCTTCGCATACTTGTCTTACTCTTAATCATGAAAAAATCTTTCTTAAGAATAATCTTGAAACTTTTATCTTAGAGGTTGAATTTTTTCAAAGATTTTGTGCATTGTTGCATCTATTGAGAGGGTCATGAACTTTGGTGCTTATTTCTCTCTGTGTTATATTGTGTTCATTTTCTGCACATGTTGAGCTATCTTGGCATCCTTAGAATACAGTTAAGTTGATCATAGTTTATGATCTTTTTCACTGTGTGTGTGCCTGTACTAGGAAATGAACTCAGGGCCTGGGCATTATTCCTTAGCTTTTGTGTTCAACACTAATGCTCTACTACTTGAGCACTACTTCTGGCCTTTGGGTGCTTTTAATTAGAGGTAGTGTTATCTCAAACTTTCCTGTTTGAAGTGGCTTTTAACCATGATCCTCAGCCTCTTCAGTACCTGGCAATACAGATTTAAGTTACCAATGTCCAAATGTCTATAATTTGTTTAATGTGTTTTGAGATGTAGTTTACAAGTATTTTACTGATAATTTTTGTGTCTTTATTTCACCAAGGACATCTGTTCAGAAATTTTTACTTGTGTTGTCTCTTCCTTGTTTTGACATTAAGGTAATACAGCTTTATAAGAATGAATTTAGGCCCAGGCCCAGAGTTCAAGTCCCACAACTGACCAAAAAATAAAAAAAATAATTAATGTAGGCTGGGCACAGTGGCTCACACCTATAGTTCTCTTTCCTCAGGAGGCTGAGATCTGAGGAATGCTGTTCTAAGCCAGCCCAGGCACTAAAGAACATGAGACCCTTCTCTAATTAATCACTATAAAATAAGATGTGTGGCTGTGGCTCAAGGGCTTGGGTGGTAGCATTGAACCAAAGAACTCAGAGCCAATGCCCAATCTCAAGGGTGAGGTGGTAGCCTTTAGCTGAAAAGCTCAGGGAGAATTGCCCAAGCCTTAACTTCAAGTCCCATGACCCACAAAACAAACAAACAAAAGAATGAATTTACTATTACTTTCTTCCATCCATTACTGATTGAGGTGCATTAATATGATATTAATTAGGGAACTCTGATTTGCTGATGTAGACAACTATGGCTATAAACTTTCTTTTTGGCACTATCTTTGCTGTGTTCCATAGGTTCTGGAAGACTGTATTTTCATTTTTGTTAAATCTAACAAGTTTGAAATTTTACTCCTAATTTTTTCAATGAACAAAGTGTTTAATATGTGATTTAACAATTTGTGTGTATTTCTTTGTTGAGCTTTATCATTGTGTATGTATGTGATGTGTGTGTGTGTTTCTGTGGACACCACCATGGCATGAAGTCAGGGCCTTAAATTCTTGCTGAGAATTCTTGCTCACAGCTGATGCTCTGCCACATGAACCATATCTCTAAATTTTTTTTTTGTTAATTAGAAACAGCATTGTTCTCTCCTTTCTCTTCACAGTCTAAGCTTCAGACTTTAACCTCCCAAGTAGTTAGGAAACATAGGCTGTTTTTAATTATGATTTTAATTATTGGCAAATTACTTTATTATAAATATGATTTCCACATAAATTTAATCAGTAAGAAATCCTAGGCATGACAAAAACCCTCTGTGTATTGTATCTTTAAGATTGTATTAATCCTGAAGATAAAAACCTCATTTACTTTTGTTTGTAACTCAAAGTATAAACTGAACTGAAATTTAGTCTGAGTCTATACTTAACTACATACACAGTAACACCATTTATAGTTGATCTCATTATAGATTAGATAACTTCATTACCTCCTCAATTTTGAAATGACATTGATTTTTCTTTTTTTTTACTTTTTATTGTATTTTATTGTTGGCATAATTTATAGAGGGGTTACAGTTACATTTGTCAGTTGGTGGGTGAATTACTTCTTGAATTTTGATACCCCTTCTCATGCTTTTGTCCCCTTTTCATTGCCCCTACCCACTCCCAATCATCTTGTTTTCCCTCACCCCTTCCCTATTTCAGATAAACAAATAAACATATATATATATATATATATATATTAAACCAGGTAACAAAGTCAGATTCAGTAACCACATGAGATTATCCATAAGGGGAAAATAAAAGAAATAACTTCAAATAGTACATTAAGAACAACAGTCACAAAGATAAATCTCTGTTTCCATATCCTAGAGTTCATTTTGTTTAGTCTCATCCTGTGGACATTGATCTTTCTAATACTAGTGTTAGTTCTATAAGTACTTTGATATCTGTTATTGAATTTGAGTTATTCTTTGCGCGCGCGCGTGTGTGTGTGTGTGTGTGTGTGTGTGTGTGTGTATGTGTGCTAGTATTGAGGCTTGAACTCAGTGCCTCAATCTCTCACTCCACTTTTCCCCTCAACACTGGGTTCTGCCACTTGAACAACACCTCTACTTCCAAGTTTTTATAGTTAATTGGAATAAGAGTATCCTGGGCTTTTCTTCTTGAATTGCCTTCAATCCATGATCTCCAGATCTCAGAGACTGGGAATGCTAGGATTACAGGCACAAACTACTAGCTTCCAGCCAGTTATTTATTTAAAAGTTTGAGTGATGAATTCTTGCTTTTGTAGCATCTTTTAAAGTTTCTGATGTTTAATCAAAAATTACATTTTGCTTCTGATATGGAAAACAAAAACAGCTTTGAAATTATTCTTCAAAAATAATCCTGCAATTATTCAAGAGAGACTCACATTTGCCCCTGTCTTTAATTCATTTTATTTTAAGCATTTTATTATATTTTGAAGTACAGAGATAATAAAAACAAATCTCAAATTTTAATAAACTTACCAAACATTCTACATTCTGACATTGGTTGTCATACAAACTAGTAAATGGAATTTCTCATACTGCCTAAAATAGGTGTAAATTAAAAACACTTCACAGTTCATTTTACATTTTACATTCTTATTTTTTTGTTTCAATACTATCATAAATTTGTCATAATCATTTAATTTTCCTGTCTTTTTAAGAAACAGCAGTAAGCCAGCCTGTAATAAAATAATAATGACATTAAATTGGAGAAAAACATGGGAAGGGGTAACAATGTTTGAGAAGTAATGTACTCACTACCTTACAAATGTAACTATAACCTCTCTATACATCAACCTGACAATAAAATTAAAAATGAGAAATAGAAAAGTAAAAAGACATTCTCAAAAAATAATGATCTTTATATGAATTCTTTACATTAATTGAAAAGATGAAACTATCACAAGCTCATTTCCATACACGTTACGATATCCGCCACAGACTATAGACACACAGCAAATGGCTAGTCTATTAAGGGGATGTGGCGATGTTTGTTTTATTACTGATAGAATTCATTATCTATGTCCCTCTGTAAAACAGAACAGTCAATTTAAAAAAATATGTAATTACTGAATCCTGTTATGAGCCAGATACTAAGATAAAGGTATTCATGCCTGTTGAATTTTTCCATTCTTATGTCACTGAGATGTAACATAATTCTCATTCAATAGGTAAGGAAACTATGTTTTTAATATTTGGAAAAATTTTCTAGATTCACTTGGTGTTGTAATCCACCATAAGCATCTTAACCCACCCTGAGCATCTAAACCCACTGAGACGAGGAATAAGGCTCTAATGCAAACAAGACCCTGAAACTGGTTTTGGAGCACCAGGGGCTCTTGCCAGCACAGATCCCCCAAAGTCTCTTTAACAAGGTCTTTATTAATTTTGGGACAGGGGAGTCCTTGCAGAATGTAAGGTAGCAATATTTTTCTGAAATTGCAGATACCAGCATGTGAAACAACTCTAGGATGTATAACTTCCCTATCTTAGGAAGCAGAGACAGCAGCAAATAACAACAATTTGTATATGCTTTTATCTAACTCCAAAGTCCAAGAAAATCTGGATTCTAATTAACTCACAAGAATCCCTGTAATGCTAGGGGCAATTGATCTTTCTCAGGCCACTCTCAGCTTTCTAAGAGTCAGAAAATGGCATTCCAATTCTCTTTATTAGACCTCATTGCTCAGAATTCATAGATTCCCAGAGGGGTATAGTAATTCACAGTCTTAGACATTTGTTCTCTCAGTTATCAAGTAGACGATAGCTAGTAGTGTACTGACAGGAAGAAATGGATAAAAGTATAAATCACTATAATACAAACACATAAGTCTAATTTGTTTTATCTAACTAATATCTTTCTACACATTAAGTAAGGGTAAGAAAACATTGCATTCAATTGACTATGAACATCCAGTTAGAATGAGTTAAATTTGAAAAAAAAAATGTAAAGGAGAGGTTGATGGGATCCTGAACACAGCAGTTTATGCCACCCTGCACAGACACATTGATTAGACAGACAGTGAAGATGGAATAAAATTTGATCAGAAGAATACATACAATGGCAGGTTGTAATTCAACAGAAAACAAATTGTTCAGTGATGAAATCAGAGCGGGGTACAGTGGATCACATCTTTAATACTAGCTACTCAAGAAGCTGAAACTGGGATGACTACAGTTGAAATCATACCAGAATAAAAGCATTTATGAGTCTCCATCTCAACCAATACCTGGATACAGTGGCATGCCTACTATACATAATATATGCCAGATATATGTAAGGACTGATTCTATACCAGTCTGGGTAAATGGTTATGGAATTACTTTATGCACAGCCAAAGCTGAGCATGGTGACACTGTTATTCCAGCCATGGTGGGAAGTACAAATAGGAGGACCATTGTCTAGGATATTCTAATCAAAGAGCAAGACTTTACATTGCAAATAACCATATGACAAATCATCAGAGGCATAATTCAAAAGGTGGAGCACCTGCCTAGCAAATTTGGTTTGTAGACCCTGAGTTCAAATGCCAAAATGACACTCCCCAAACACAACAAAGGATAAAACAACTATACTACAACACAGTTTAATTATAAACCTAGACCTCTAAAAATTGTATTGTAAAAGTATTGTGATTTAATATAGCTGTTTCATCGATGGAAATTAAATCATTTTGCTGAGGATCTCCTTACTCATTCTTCAAGAACTGTCATATAGACTCAGAGTCTCTGCTATCAAAACCTCATTTCAATATCTCAAGGTTTTTACGTTTTCCTACTTCCACTCCTGTCCCACAGCTTCTTCATGGATGACTTAACCTCCTTATTTCTCAGGGTGTAGATGAGAGGGTTTAGCATGGGAGTGATAACATTGTATAGTACTGACACCATCTTGTCCACAGAAAATGTAGAGAAAGGACGACCATAGATGAAAATGCAGGGTCCAAAGAAAAGTGTCACCACCATGAGGTGGGAAGCACAGGTGGAGAGGGCCTTGAGTCTACCCTTCTTGGTGCGAATCTTAACTAGGATAGTGGTGTATGAGGACACTAGCACCACAAAGGAGCTGGTAGATATCAATCCACTATTAGAAACCATGAGCAATTCAATAACAAATGTGTCTGCACAGGCAAGTTTGATGACAGGGGGCACATCACAAAAGAAATTGTCCACATGGTTTGGCCCACAAAAGGGGAGATGGATAGTAAGAATAGTCTGGACAGTAGAATGCACAAATCCTCCCATCCATGAGGCAGTTACCAATATGTAGCACAGTCCTCGACTCATGACAGTGGTATAGTGCAGAGGACAACAGATTGCAACATAGCGGTCATAGGCCATCACAGTGAGCAGGAACATTTCAGCTGCCCCTACGAAATGTAAGAAGAACAGCTGCACAATGCACTGGCCATAAGGAATGATTTTTTCCTTATTAAGGAAGTCAGACAGAAGTTTGGGGGTAGTTACTGTTGAATAGCATAGATCCAGGAAAGAGAGATTGCCAAGAAGGAAATACATAGGTGATGAATTTAGGTAGTTATCCAAAGTCACTGTGACCATGATGAGGACATTGCCTACCCAAGTCAATACATAGAAAATAAGGAATAATAC
The DNA here is from genome assembly GCF_031878675.1 of Megascapheus bottae. Lineage (NCBI taxonomy): Eukaryota > Metazoa > Chordata > Mammalia > Rodentia > Geomyidae > Megascapheus > Megascapheus bottae. The sequence goes on from NC_143510.1 coordinate 11,853,384, forward strand.
AAATAGCCCTGCCTCAACAGATGATACCTGTGAGAAGCCTGCCAGAACAAACTCTTTTACCACTTCTGTAATGTTTTCATCCATTTGACTGGTTCTACCTAGATGGAAAAGGTAAACAACACATAATAGTAACATTAAGATAGAGCTATATCACACTGAATAAAAATACAAATCATCTACCCAGTCCAAATATAACTGCACTGAATAGCTGAAAGAAATTACTTTCTCAACAGACAATATATATTAATATATGTAATATATAATATATACATAATATATATATATTATGCCCCCCCCAGTTCAAATCTTGGAACAGTCATTCAGTTGTAAATTTTCCAGATTGTAATTGCCTGGTCTTACATCTTAACCCTTAGTTTGATGGCATTGCTTTCTTCAGTTACTATACCATTTCATTCTCATTTTTTATACTCAGTCACGGAAAATAAGTTATACCTGAGACATTAATGTTATAAATAAAAATCGTTAGAAGAAAATAAATCTGCAAAGTAATAGTTAATCTCTCATTGAATGGAGTCAGATATGTTAATAACGGCTCCTGCCTGGAATCCCAGCTATGTATTAGACAGAGATAATGAGGATAATGAGAATTATAGTCTGCGATCAGACGAGTAGCCAAAGTAAATATTTGAGACTCCATTTCAATATCATTCTGGTGTTTCATATCTGTAAGCCAAGCTATTTCAGAGTGATAAGTAGAAGGATTATGCTTTGAAGCTGATCATAGACAAAATAATGGGAGATTCAAACTGAGTAATAACTTAATGCAAAAGTACATGACTATGTAGTAGAGTACTTGCAAACAAATGAATGTCTCTAAAGTACCAAGAGAAAAAAATGAATAAGATTAAAGTTTATAGAGAATTTATTTAGTAAAAGGAGGTCTCCTCCTCCCGTGCCAACAAAAGAAACCTTCTAAGGATCTAATCTGTTCAAATGAAGGCAAAGAGATCATATTCTACTTAGGTTGATTGTCAGTTATTTGACTTCTGCCTATATTTCCTGAATTCTTTCAAGCTTCTTATTACCTAGGTTTCCCTTCAGTTAATATTATCTATAAAATAATAATAAGCCACTTTTTGGAAATATAGTAACTCATCAATTTAGAAACATAGACTCATAAAATGCATGCATTCAGATGAGCCTTGACTAGACATCAACTTAGATAGAAAGAAACAATTACTGTAGATGAAAAAACAACTGGCAAAAAAAGATAACAATCTCATGAGTCATTTTTTTGCCTGGGTTAGCTTTGAACGTCAATCCTCAGATATTAGCCTCCTGAGTAAGATTACAAACATGAGCCACTAGCATCTGGCTACAACTTAATCTTTACTTAACAGTTTAAATAATTTTAAGTAAAACTTTTTTACATTAAAAATTGCATTTTTTAAACTGGAAATGAATGTTTGCTCAGAATATTTAAGCAAGCTTACTAATTGGAAGGTTAGCTTCCCCATATAGCTACAAATCCTTTGGCCAATTTATGTCACACTGGACTGTGTCACAGACTCTAGGACATCTACCACAAAAAAGTGGGGATTTTTAAAAATTACATTTTTTAATTTATTTTTACTGTAATGTATGGAGGGGCTACAGTTATATTCACCAGATAGTAAGTGCATTATTTCTCACACATTGATATCTCTTTTAAGTAAAATTTCTACTTTATTTCATGTTTTCAAGGCAATGATGATTTGCTATGACATCGAATAATACCAGATTTTATTAAAGGTAACTTTGTATTGATGAACTTATTTTACAAGAAAAATTAACTTCAGATTTTATGCTCAAATGTATTTTCCATAAAGTGAGTACTTGTTGAAAAAATTTGTGAACAAAAGTCCAATAACTTGACAGTTAATTTTGGCAAGGCCTATCAATCTTAAATTCTTTTAAATTTCAGTTTGATTTATGTAATCGATATAATATGAAAGATAGGAAAGATTTTCAGTTTAATAAAATTCAGATACAGGTACTTGCCTTCTGGCTGTACAGTTCTGTAGTCATGGAATCCTAAAATTTATAGAAAAAGACAAATTAGAACATAAACCTCTTGCTAAAGTGGACACCATTATGTAATCTTGGTCTTTAGGGCTCTAGAGATTTATGTTATATGGACAAATCCCAAAGGGGGTCATTAAAACATTTTAATTATGAACTTGTGTCAGAAGTTATGGAAAACAAAACATGAACTGGATACTACAATTAGGGGGTCAATGTGAAAAGCAATTAGAGGGAAAACTTTCCATAGGTCCAATAATGTCACCTGGACTGTATTAAGAGATGAGGAACCCACTGACTCACAGAACTAGAATTATAAGAAATGTAACAGGATCTAAACATTGAGAAAAGTCTGACCATAGGACTCCGGCTTTTCTCTTATCATATTTCTGCTTGTGGTACTTTGTTTATCTAGAGTAACTTCTGACCCAAATTTTTATTATATCTCAATTGATATTATATAATATACAAAGTACAACAGTAAAAACATCTCCTTTTTCTTCCACTTCCAACCAACTACAGGGAGGAAGGAGACAATTAGAAAAAGACATTTTTATTATTTCCCTCAAAAATAAATTGTGCATATTTTCCTGATGAGGTGCCCATCTCTAATTCTTTATAACTGCTATATAATAATTTTGCCAGTCCTGGGCTTGTGCTCAGGGCCTGAGCTTTCCTTGGGCTTTCTCACTGCTAGAGCTCTACCACTTGAACCACAGCACCACTTCTGGTTTCTTTTCTATGTATGTGGCACCAAGGAATTGAACCTGGGTCGTCTTGCATGCTAGGCAAGCACTCAACCACTAGGCCAAACTCCTGGCCCTAAAGGTGGCATTTCTAAGGCAATTTTGACATATTTTTCTCCATGAAGTCTGATTGCTAATTTGTAAACCCATGAATCACAAATATGATGCTGTTTGTAAACTTTCTAACACTAGATATCATTCTCTGGTTTTAGACATAGTTCTTCAAAAATTTTAGTAAGATATATAATGGCTAATTTTATATTTTAGTAACCTCAACAGTGTTAATAAATGTAATTTCATGAATTCATTAACTACATTTCTTCTAAAATTTTGTGCTCATATTGTTACTCTGCTTCCTAGGATTTTATCATATATTGTTATTAATAAATGGAAGACGAAGAATATTGTATTATGAAAATGTTTAAAACTTACTCCTAGTTTCATTTTTTTATCATTATCTTTAAGAAGTTATATAAAGGAGTTGCTATGTAACAAAGGAGTTTATGAATACAATGTATCTTGACCCCTTTCAGCATTCTCATCCATCCTTCTACTATTTTCCATTTCTCTGTTTTCTTAGTTTTGTAGAATATACATTGGATTATTGAGTGCATTTCACCTCTCTTCACCAAGTCAATTATCTATACCTTTCCTCTTGGTCACATATCAGATTTTTCTAGTACTTGCTTCCTGTGTTCTGTTTTGCTGACTTTAATTTTTGCCTATTGAACATAATAAAATATTTGAGATCTACCTTACATCCACTATACTTTAGTTAATATATTTATGTACACTTGCTCACCACCCATCTTATTTACTTATAAGTTTAGAAGTCTAACTTCCATGTATAAGGGAAAACTTGGATCCGTTGTCTCTAGACATGACCTATTTCACTTAACATTTTTTTTCAAATCTTTCCTTTTCTTTACAAGTGGTACAACATCATTCTTTCTAATTGATGTGTAATGTTCCATTGTGTGTAAATATAAGTGTGTGTACATATCACATTTTCTTGATCCATTCATCTGTTGAGGGATGTCTTGGTTGATTCCATATCTTGGCTGTGGTTAACAGTGCTTTAATAGACATGATTCTGTTCTGGTTCACTGTAATTTTGGGGTAAATATCCAGGACTTGAATTGATAGATCATAGGGTAGTTCTATGTTTAATTTTTTTGCCAATCCTGGGCTTGAACTCAAGGCCTGAGCACTGTCCTTGCCACAGCACCACTTCTAACTTTTTCTGTGTATATGGTACCAAGGAATCAAACCCAGGTCTTCATGCATGCTAGGCAAGCAATCTACAGCTAGGCCAAACTCCCAGCCTATGTTTAATATTTGAGGCACCACATTACTTTGCAGAGTGGCTGAACCTCTTACATTCCCACTGACAATATATCAGGGATCCCTTTTGGCCACTTCTTCACTAGCATTTGTTGTTGGTATTTGTTTTCTTGATAATGGCCATGTGTAATCTGAATGGTGCTTTGAGTGCCATTTTCTTGATGGTCAGTGAGATTGAGCATTTCTTCCTGTATATATTGGCTATTTTTGCCTCCTCCTCTGCAACAACCCTCTTTAGCACATTAGCCCATCTATTAATTGGGTGACTGGTGTTTTAGGGTTTAATTTGTTAAGTTCTTTGTATATTCTTTGTATATATTGACAATGTTACGTCATTGTTTTATGTGGCAAAAATCTCTTATTCTATTGGCAGACTTGGTAAAGGGTTAACTAATTCCTTTGCCACACAGAAAAGCTTTAGTTTGATGTAGCCTGGTGTATCAAGACTGATTTTCTGTGGCTTCTGGAATTGTACTCAGAATGTTTCCAGCTGTGGCTAGGAGACCTAGTGTTTCCTCTGTTTTTTCCTGTAATCATTTCATGCTTTCCTATCTCATATTAAGAGTTTTGACTCATTTTGAATTGATGCTGATGCAAGATAATGGATAAGGTTCTATTAAACTTTGCCAGCACCATTTGTCTTTTTTGCAGCCTATGTTTTTTGCTACCTTATAGAACAGTAAATGGTGTAATAGCAAATGATTCCAGGGCTTCTACACTGTCCCATTGGTATTCGGAACTATTTTAGTGCCAGTACTAACCTGTTTTCATTACTGTGGCTCTAATAGAGTTTGAAATTCGATATTCTTTAGCATTATTCTGCCTTTTAAAGATTGCTTTGGCTATTCTCAGTCATTGTTCCATATGAATTTTGGGTGGCTTTCTCAATCGCATTGAAGAATGTTGTTGGGATTTTGATGGGTATTGCATTAATTTTGTAGCTAGTTTACATTTACAATTTATTAAATTTGTACATGAATTCCTACACAAAAATTCTGATACAGGTTGTTAGCAGCACTTCATGTCTTTCTTACTAACCATCAGTTAATGGCTGCTAAAGTTAATCTTTTCATAATGACTTTTTTATCATTGATAAATTTTTCCTATATTTTAACTTTGCAACCATGGTGCCATATATTTTATTTTATTTTTCTTTGTGGTTTATCACATTAATTATTATGACAATGAAACTTATTGTTATATTATAACTTATTGTTATATAAATGTGCAAACTATAAGTTTGCACATTTGTGCTAACCAATTTATTATTTTTCATTATATAAAATAGTTAGATGCATTATATCATTTCACATTTGTATTATTTCTCATTTCTCTCTAACACAGATAAGGCTGTTTCATGTATTATTGGGTATTATTAGTAAGCATGTCACTACTTTGTGATATATACATATAGAAAAACTAGATTCATGTTATTTTCATAAGATGTTGCCCAACAAGTTTCAGATGTGATTTTAGTAATATACAATCATAACAATACTGTAAAAATACTTCACTTGATTTCATTCTTTTCAATGTTGGCGGGGTTCTTGATGCTGTTTTTTATGGTATTTTATTCTCTGAATAATGTATAGAGGGTTTACAACTACGTTCATCAGGTAATGGGTACATTACTTCTCAAATCTTGATACTCCTCATGTTTCTGTCCCCCATTCCTTCCCTACCACTCCCAGTCAGCTTGTTCCCCACTTCCCTTCTCTATTTCAAATAAACAAATAAATAGATATACAATATACCAGTTAATAAAGTCAGATACAGTAACCATATGAGATTAACCATAAGGGAAAAAAGAAATAACTACACATAGTATATTAAGAACAAAAATCACAAAGATAAGCCTCTAGTTTCTATATTCTAGAGTTCATTTCATTTAGTCTCATCATGTATGATCATATTTGCATAGCTTTTGAGCTATTGTGATCTTCTGCAAGGAGAATCCTAGCAGTGTATAAATTATTACAAATGAGGGAAGCCATGGAGCCTATGCTTCTTTGGGTCTGTCTTACTTCACTCAAAGATTTTTTTCCAAGATTTCCAGTCTCCTTATGAATGGGGTAATATCATTCTTTTTGATGGCTGGATAGAAGTCCATTGTGTATAAGTACCACATCTTCTTGATCAGTTCATCTACTGAGGAGCATCTGGGTTGGTTCCATATCTTAGCTGTGGTAAATAATGCTGCAGTGAACATGAATGTGCTAGTAGCATTACTCTGATCTTGTTTCTGAACATTTGGATAAATGCCAAGGAGTGGAAATGCTGGGTCATAGGGGAACTCTATTTTTAGTCTTTTGAGGAATTGCCATACTGATTTGCAGTATGGCAATACTGAACAGATTTACACTCCCACCAAAAGTGTAGTAGCAATCCTTCCTGGCTATATCCCCTCCAGCATCTCTTATTAGATTTCTTGATAATGGTTATTCTAAATAGAGTGAAGTGAAATCTCAAAGCTGTTTTGATTTGCATTTCTTTTATGGCCAGAGATGTCGAGCATTTCTTCATGTGTCTCTAGGCCATTCTTATTTCCTCTTCAGAGACTCTTTACATCTTTAGCCGACCTTTTAATGGGATGGTTGTTCCTTTGAGGATTTGTCTTTGAGAGATACAATTTTTTGAGCTGTAGGTATATTTTAGATATGAATATGAATTCTTTGTCTGTTGTAAGGCTAGTGAAGATCTTCTCCCACTCTGTGGGCTTTCAGCTTAACTTGCTAGCTATGTCCTTTGCTCTGCAGTTTAATGCAGTCACATTTGTCCAAATTTTCTTTAATTTGTTGTGTTTCTGAGTATTTGTTAAGAAAGTTTCAACCTGTGACAAGGAATCCTAGTACATCTCCTATTGCTTCCTGTAATGTTTTGAAGGTATCTTATCTCAAAGTCTTTGATCCATTTGGAATTAATTCTGGTGCAGTTGACATATAAGGATCCAGCTTTAGTTTTTTTGCAGGTGCTTAACCAATTCTGCCAGCACCATTTGTTGAAGAGGCTGTGTTTCTTCCATCCTATTTATGGGGGGGGGGCTCCCTTATCAAGGATTAGGTAACCATAGGTCTGTGGGTTGAGTTTGGGATGTTCAGTTCTATTTCATTGGTCCTCAGGCCTATTCTTGTACCAGTACCAAGCTGATTTGATCACTATAGTTCTGTAATAGATTCTGAACTTTAGCAATGATATTCCTCCAGCATTGTTCACTCTCCTAAGGATTGTTTCTGCTATTCAGGGTATTTATTGTTCCATATGAATTTTTGGATTGCTTCTTCTATTTCATTAAGCAATTACATTGGTATATTGATGGATATAGCATTGAATTTGTAGATAACCCTTGGCAGGATTGCCATTTTCATGATGTTAATTCTTTTAATCCAGGAGCATGGGAGGTTTTTCCATTTACTTAGTTCTGTTTTAATTTCATTTTTTCAGGTTTCTTTTTAAATTGTTAGGATAATGTATAGAAGGGTTACAGTTACATTGGTCAGGTAGTAGGTGCATTACTTCTCACACATTAATACCACTTTTCATGTATTTTTCCATGGTTCCCTCCCTCTGTCTCCTCCCAATCATCTTGTTTCCCTCCCCCTTCCCATCCCTATTTCAAATAAACAAGTAAACGTACAAACAATATACCAGGTAACCAAGTCAGATACAGTAACAGCATTTCTTTTTCAGATTTTTAAAGTTTTCATCATAAAGATCCTTTACAACCTTAGTTAATTCCTAATTATTTATTTTCTTTGAGGCTATTGCAAAAGGAGTAGCTTTCCTGATTTCTGCCTTGCTTTTCTCATTTTTAGCATTAGAGAAAAGCCATTGATTTTGAGGGTTAATTTTTTCATTTTTAATTAATTCTTCATATATTTTATTGTAATTAATAGAAGAGTTACATTATATTCACCAGATAGGAGGTGCATTCCTTAACAAAAATTAATAACCTTTCTTATGTCTTGGTCCATATTTCCATCCCCAAACCTCTGCCCCTCATCTTGTTTTCCCCCTTTTCTATCCAATTTCAAATAACCAAATAAACATATATATATATATATATATAATATATCAGATAACAAGGTAAAACACTACAACAATATGAGATAACCAAGGGACAGCAAAAGAGATGAGAGATAACATAGTACATTAAGAACAACAATGATTTATTTACAGCTTTTTTCTATATCCTAGAGGTCCTTTCATTTAGTTTCATAATATATGGCCTTACATATCTATTTTTTGCTCTATTGTAAATCTCTGCTAGAAGAGCCCTAAGTTTCTACTGATTATGACAATGAGGGAAACCATTGAGCCTATTTTCCTTTGAGTCTGGCTTATTTCATTTAAAGTGATTTTTTCTAAGTCTTTCCATTTCCTTACAAATGGGGCAATGTTCTTTCTGACAGGAGCATAGAATACTTCTGTGTATAAATACCACATCGTGTTGATCCACTCATCAACTGAGGGACATCTGGGATGGTTCCTTAGCTTTGCTATGGTAAATAGTGCTGCAATGAACAACATTGTGCTAGTGGATTTAGTATGTCCTTGTTTCTGGGTGGTTGGGTAAATGTCAAGTAGTGGAATTGCTGGGTCATACGGGAGCTCTATGTTTAGTCTTTTGAGGAACTGACATAATGCTTTCCATAGTGGTTGAATGAGTTCCCTCCTGGCCAAATCCCCTCCAGCGTCTGTTGTTATTAGATTTCTTGATTGTGACCATTTTTAACTGTAATGAGGTGGAATCTTAGAGTTGTTTTCATTTGTATTTCTTTTATGGCCACAGATGTCAATCATTTCTTCATGTGTCTATAAGCCATTATATTTCTTTAGAGAAGACTCTCATTAAATCTTTGGCCTATCTTGTAATGGGATGGTTGTTTCTTTGGAGATTAGTTTTAGAGTGATTCAATTTGGGGGGGGGGCTGTTGATAATATTTTAGATATGAGACCTTTGTCTGTTGTATGGTTAGCAAACATCTTCTCCCACTCTGTAGGCTTTCTAGTTAATTTGCTAGCTATGTCCTTTGCCATACAGTCTCTGTTTTGTTGTGTTTCTGGGTCCTCATTAAGAAAGTTTTGACCTGTGCCAAGGAGACCTAGTGTATCTCCTATTCCTTCTTGTAAAAATTTCAGTGTATCTTCTTTTACCTCCATGTCTTTGATCCATTTGGAGTTAATCCTGGTGCAGGGTGACTAAGAAGGATCCAACGTTAGTTTTCTGCAGGTGCTTAACCAGTTCTGCCAGCACCACTTGTTGAAGAGGCTGTCTTTATTCTATTCTATTTTTTTGGCTCCCTTATCAAAGATTAGTTGGCCATAGGTCTGCAACATTTCCTGGGATTATTGTTCCCTCAATTATGAATTAGAGCTTAGCTGGGTACAGTATTCTTGGTTGGTAGTTATTTGTCTTAAGGACATGACATATATACTTCCAAGCTCTTCTTGCTTGCATAGACTCTGCTGAGAAATCTGTGGTTATTCTGATTGGTTTTCCTTTGTAGGTGATTATTCTCTTCTTTCTGGCTGCTTTTTTGGATCTTTTCTTTGATATCAATTAATCCTGTATGGATTATAATGTGGCGGTGGGATGTCCTTTTCTGGTCAGGTCTGTTTGAGGTTCTAAAAGCTTCTTGTATCTGGATGGGCCTATCCTTCTGAATATTTGGGAAGTTCTCTGAGATGATTCACTGAAGTATATTTCCCATACCATTGACCTATTTCTCCAGGCCCTCTTCAATACCAATTATCCTTAAATTAGACTTCCTAATTGTATCTTGGACCTCCTGAAGCATTCTCTCAAATTTCCTAGATTTGGTTTGGCTCACTTTTTGTTCTTTCTCTATAACAACTAGATTATCTTCAACCCTGGAAATGCTCTTTTCTGCATTGTCTAACCTGCCATCTATACATTCTTCCTTCCTTCCAATTGGTCATTTTTGATGTCGTGCATCTCTTGTTTTAGATTGTGGATGGTCTTTTTTTATTCCTTGATTTCCATTTGAGTGGTCTCTTTGAAGTCCTTTAGCTCAGGAGCTTTACTCTCATTGGACATTTGTTGGAGTTTGGTCAGCTTTTTGTTTGTGGAGTTTATGAATTCATCCATTTTTCTTTGTCTAGCTTCCTCATATTTACATAAATCCTTTTCTATGGCCTCCTTTATGATTTCTTCATATTAACGTATCTCCTTATTTATGTTTTCCTCTCATTTAGATGTGGCTTCCTCTTGTCCACTTATCTCTTTCTGTATGGTATCAACCTTTTTATTAATCATGTTTACCAATTGCATTTGTATAGCATTTAGAGAATTCTCCCCTAGTTTTGCCATTGACTGCTCCATTGCCTGTTTATATTGGGTGGGAGAAGCAATTCATTGATTCACCATTTTTCTTGAGTTTCTTATTCTGCCCATTTGAAAATGGGAGCAAGACTAATACTGCACAAAATTATTTTTTTTCAGATATAACCAACCAAGAGCTCTTTAGCTGGCAAGACAATAGAAGTTCACAATTTTAGACTGGTATTATCACCAAAAAACCTTAATAATCCAATCTCTATGATATATCAGTCCCTTTGGACCTACAGTATAATTGAACACCTAGATATACAGTATTGCTCAACAACCCTCAACTGTAGATTCATGCATTATAAAAGTGAGATTTAATTTTATACCTTGCTACTTTGCCAGAGTTTTGAATCAGGTCAAGTAACTTGAGAGTGCAATTTTAGGCTTCCTTAAATACAGAATCAATGTTTCTGTTCTTTTTAAATTAATTTACTTCATTGTTATAGATTTTGCAGGGAAATGGATGCAAGAAAAAATTATGTTAAATGAGGTACAGGAAGCTCAGAGAGACAAATACCACATGTTATGTCTGATATGTGGGAATTAGGTCTAAAATTCACTGGGATATAATAAATTATGAAGGGTTCTAGATACTCATACACAGTGAGACCAAAAGAAGGTACTCTAAGCAGAGAATTGCAAAAGCACAATGCCTAGGTGCTTCATCATATTTATATAAAATAACTTACATACTCAACATTTTTAATATCTACTTTTTTAATTAAAGAATTTATTAACATAGATTTTTACATTATATTTTGAAACGACGTGTTTAACAAACAAGTATTCAAGAAGGGAATCTATGTAAAATCACAGGCACTTAATTTTTAGAACATAATCAAAATTAGGCTAAGGGTTTGTATATCATAGTTATGGATTAATCAATGTAATAAAACATTGTGTCTATAGAGTCATAAGTTTTTATGTCTATGTAGTTGTGCTTATATTTCCTGTACCATGTCCATATCTTTGGGTATGCAAATATGGAGTCCTCGCTCATGCACTATTTGGATCTAATAGCCACATATTAAGGATACCATGCAGCTTCTGGTCTTGACTTGTCTCACTCAACATGATTCGCTCTAGATTCATCCACTTCCCTGCAAATGTCATTATTTTATCTTGTCTGTTGGCTATGTAGAATTCCATTGTGTGTGTATATATATATATATATATATCACATTTTCTGTATTCATTCATCAGCAGTAGGGAATCTGCTTCCATCTCTTGGCTATTGTGAATAGTGCAGAGACTAACATAGCTGAGCAGGTGTCTTTATTATATCTTGGGTTCAGGCTAGATGCCCAGAACTGGTATGGCAGGATCATAGGGAAGGTCAATTTTCAGTTCTTTAAGAAACCTCCACACTGCTTTCCAGAGTGGCTGAACTAGTTTACAATCTCACCAGCAGTGTAGTAGGGTTCCTTTTTCTGAACAATCCCGCCAGCAATGACAGATCATTGTCTGAGTTCAAAACCTTGGCCATTCTTGTTGGGGTAAGGTGGTATCTTAGGGTTGCTTTTATTTGCATTTCCTTTATGACCATGGATGAAGAACAATTTTTCATATGCTTTTCTGCCATTTTAATCTCTTCTTTTGATAAGTCTCTGTTTAGTTCCCTTGCCCATTTAGTAAATGGTTTGTTGGGTTTGGGGTAGATTTAGTTTCTTGAGTTCCCTGTAGATAGTGGATATTAAGCATTTGTCACATGTATTATTGGTAAATATCTCTTCCCAGTTGGTTGGATGTCTCTCTACTTTTGTCTGTGCAGAAACTTTTTATTTTTAGGTAGTCCCATTTATTGAGTATCTCTCCAACCTGTTGTGACCCTGGGATTCTGTTCAGGAATCTTTTGCCTGTGCCTATGAATTCCAGTGTCTCTCCAACTCTATTATATAGCAGTTTCACAGTTTCCAGTCTGACACCGAGGTCTTTGATCCACTTTGAGTTAATGTTTGTGCATGGCGAAAAGCTGGGGTCAATTATTAGTTTTCTGCCTGAGGCTGCCCAGTTTTGCCACCACCAATAATTGAATGGGCTGTGTTTGTTCCCCTGTATAACTTTGGCTACTTTGTCAAATACAAGTTAACTATATATATATGTGGTTCTGTTTGTGGATCTTCTATTCTGTTCCATAGATCTTCTGGTCTGTTTTTGTGCCAATACCATGCTGTTTTGGTTATTATGGCACTATAGTAGAGTTTGAAGTCTGGTATTGTAATACCACCAGCATTGCTTTTTTTGCCTAGAATTGTTTTGGCTATTCTAGGTCTTTCCTTGTACCATATGAACCTTTGAATTGTATCTTCTATTTCAGTAAAGAATATCTTTGGGATTTTGATGGGGATTGCATTGATTTTGTATATCAATTTTGGCAGTATAGCCATTTTCATTATGTTGGTTCTCCCCATCCGTGAACATGGAATGTCATTCCATTTCCAAGTGTCCTCTTTAATTCCTTTTGTTAGTCTTTTATAGTTTTCGTTAAATAATTCTTTTACATCTTTGGTTAAGTTGATTCCTAAGTATTTTATTCTTTTGGGAACTATTGCAAATGGAATCATTTTACTGATTTGGTTTTCTGTTTGTGTATTGTTGATGTACAAGAAGGATACTGATTTCTGAAGGTTAATTTTGCATCCTGCTACTTTGCTAAAATAGTTTATTAGTTCTTTGTAGTTTGGGAATGGAACTTAATGGGTCACTCAGGTAGAGGATCATATCATCTGTGAATAGGGATAGTTTAATTTCTTCTTTCTCTATGTGGATTACTTTGATGTCCTTTTCTTGCCTTATTGCTCTGTCTAAGGGTTCTAGCACTACACTGAAGAGAACTGGAGAGAGTGGGCATCCCTGTGTAGTTCCTAATTCTAAGGTAAATGGTTCCAGTCTTTCACCATTTAGTATATTAATGGCTGTAGGTCTGTCACATATGGTTTTAATTATTTTAAGGAATGTACCTCTTATTCCTATTTTTTCTAGTGTTTTCAACATGAATGGATGTTGTATTTTGTCAAATGCCTTCTCCGCATCCAGAGAAATTATCACATGATTCTTATCTTTAGCTCTATTGATGTGATGAATTACATTGATTGATTTGTGAATGTTAAACCAGCCTTGTATCTGTGGGATGAAGCCTACTTGATCATAGTGTATGATTTTTTAAATTTGTTTCTGGATTCTGTTGGCTAATATTTTATTGAGGAGTTTTGCATCTGTGTTCATTAGAGAGATAGGTCTGTAGTTTTCTTTTTTTGTTGGGTCTTTCCCTGGTTTGGGGATGAGAGTAATATTAGCTTCATAAAATGAGTTTGGTATTGCTCCTTCTGATTGTATTTCTCGAAAGAGTTTCAAGAGTATAGGTGTTACTTCATCTTTAAACATCTTGTAGAATTCCGCAGTGAAACCATCTGGACCTGGGCTCTTTTTGGTTGGCATTTCCCTGATTGCTTCCACAATTTCATTGTATGAAATTGTATTGTTCAATTTGTTTACCTCTTCATTGTTCAATGTGGGAAGCCTATATTTATTAAAGAAATCATCCATTTCTACTAGATTTTCTTGTTTCTTTGAATATAGGCTCTGGTAGTACTTATTCATAATGGACTGAATGTCTTGAATATCAGTTGTGATTGTTCCCATGGGGTCTCTAATCTTGTTTATTTGAGTCTCCCCTCTACTTTTTTGATTAATCTTGCCAGGAGTCTGTCTATTTTATTGACTCTTTCAAAGAACCAACATTTGAATTATTAATTTTGTGTGTATTGGGTCTTTTTTCAATTTCTGATTTTATTTTTGTTATTTCTGTCCTTCTAGTTGTTTTAAAATTAACTTTTTCTTGCTCCTCTAGGTGTTTTAATTTCTTTTTTAGGTTATTTACATGCTCTTTTGTCTTTTTAGTTTGTGCTCCTAGTGTGATAAATTTGCCCCTTAAACTGCCTTTGCTTTGTCCCATAAATTCCTTTGTGATGTCTCTTGACTGTCATTACATTCAAGAAAGTTTTGAATTTCTTTGATCTGATCTGTCACCCAGGAGTTATTCAGAAGTGTGTTGTTCATCTTTTAAGTGTTTGAATGGTTTTTTCTTTTACTGCATTGTTTAGAACTGGTATGATTCCACCGTGATCTGATAGAATGCATTGGATTATATCAATCCTCTCATATCTGGTTAAGTTTTCTGTATGAACTATTATATGATTAATTTTGGAGTGTGTTCCAAGTGCTGCTGAGAAAAATGTATAAAATTTTGCCATTGGATGGAAGACTCTGTATATATCTGTTAAGCCCAGCTGGGCTATGGTGTCATTTAAGTTGATGTTGTCTTTGCTTAACTTTTGTTTAGTTGACCTGTCATTTGGTGAGAGTGGCATGTTTAAGTCTCCCACCATGATTGTGTTTGAGTCTATCTTGTTCTGTAATTCCAAAAGATTTTGCTTGACGAATTTGGGTGCTCCTATGTTGGGGTAGTAAATGTTTATAACTGTAATATTGTGGGTATGGATTGTACCATTTACTATTATATGGTGGCTGCCTTTATCTTTATGTACTGATTTTACTGAGAAGTTAATTTTGTGGGAGATTAAGATTGCAACTCCTACTTTTTTGCATGGTGCACTTTGAAAAAGCAATTAGACTGATCACCATTGGTGCATGCCAGAAATCCTAATTACTCTGGAGTCTGAGATCTGAGGCTCCCATTATGAAGTCAGACCAGGCAGGAAATCCATGAGACCTTATCTCCAATTATTTACCAAAAAGCTAGAATTGGAGCTGTGGCTCAAGTGATAAAATGACATCCTAGAATGAAAAAGCTAAAAGACAGAACGCAGTGCTATGTACAAGCACCGTGGTTGTCACAAAATATGTTTAATGATTCTGCTTAATATATATACATATACATAATTTTTCCTGCAGTGCTTCATATAGTGAAGCTAAATACCTTCTTACCTTTGCTGAATTGTCTATTTGGAAATCTTTTTTATGAATTTCCCTTCAAGTTGCTTACTAAATGGTCAACTAAGTCATTTGAATTTCTTACTCAATGATAGAAAATCCTTACATATTATAAATACAACATAATTTTTGAATACGTATTTCAATATCTTAACTCTTTGTAATTTGCCTATTTTACTTTCTTAGTAATATTGTTTTATAAGTAGGGTTCTATTTTTGGAAACATTGTCTCCCTATGTAGCCTAGGGTAACATTCAACTTTTGTTGCTCCTGTTTGAGTTAGTTCCTTGAGTTCTCAGATTACTATCAATCACATCCAGAAAAGAGACCATTAATTAACTATTATCCAGTCCAGATGGTTCAATTTAAACATCAACTTATCTATACAGAAAACTTTAGGATAGGCAATAAACCATTATTTTTTCAATCCTTCTATTAACTATTTTCAGTGCATCCGTAGGTGGACATTGCAGAAAGCCAAACTTCAAAATCAAACATGCTAAAGATGTTAAAGATGTTTGTGTATCTAACATATTCCAGAAGTCCCAAGGCAATTATGGCTGGTAGCACACTGTCTTTTATTACCAAACAATCGCAATGGCATGCTCACAGGTCCTTATGAATACAGAATGTTGGATTCTGATCATGGATTTCAGAAGAAGGAGGAAGGAAGCTTAGTGAGTGAAAGCTAAAGTTGCTGAAGTCCATGAGATAGCCAGAACAATTTTGGGCCTTCCAACCACTGGAACCCCCATGAACTGCATCACAGACACATATCAATCAAAAGAGTCTTGAGGACTAGTAAAACTCAACCACGAGGTGTTTCTTAAAATTTATACAATGGATCAAAGCAGCGTGATCACAGAGAGTTGACAAACCCATAGCCCAGCACTGTTACAGTTGGGTTGTATTGTAGAAAACAGCATGTTCTAGCCGATGTGGAGTATGCCACAAGTCAAGTGTGGCATATTTTGAGTGTAAGACCCTTGCTCCAGAGATCCACCATAGGAATGTGCATAAGAACTCACAATAAGATCTTTAAGCCTATTTTGTGTAATGGAGCCTTTGGTTAAGCCCTGTATGGCTACTCTCCCCAAGGAAGATAAATCTAATTACCTTCTGTCCAAAATTAGAATAGTGCTCTCCCTTCTTCTCTCATTCACATTCTATGTTGTTATTGTTTTCAGAATATTATAAAATAGGTAGGTTTTTGTCTTTCTCATTTCATTTCACTATACCTCTGGATTGATTTTCCCGTCTTTTTTTTCCTCTCTCTCTCTTATATTAGCCATCCCCAATAGATGCTATTACACGAAACATCTATGTCCTTACTAGTATTTGCCTTATGTTTTCTTCCATTAATCTCCCTATAAAATAATATTTTCCTAATTCATAAAATATACTATAAAACATATGATAGCAGTTGCAGTGATTTTTCTTAATTGCCATAAACTTTAAATGGTTTTGCCAATCACATACGATTGTTTCTGTAGCTAGTGTTTTTACTAATTGGGTAGCACAAAGGCTAAAACAAGGACTAGATCTTTGTTGGTGCAGCTACTGTCCCATTCTGGTGAAAAAATACAATGAAACAGGAACACTACACAGTCTTGCCTTATCAATTAGATGTACAGAAAAGATTAAATAATACAACTAAAATTCTGGCCTTTAGTTATAAATCCAAACACAGAAACAGAAACAACATAGAGTAAAAGGAACTGTATTGTACCCAAATTCAATACTTTCATAATAAAATCTTGAATAATAATTAAAGAAAAATCTCAAATAATAACTCAAAATAATAATGATAAGAATGATCAGTGAAACTGAACAAACAACTAAACAAATGAATGAGCTCAAAGAGAAATTCAAATATATAGCTGAATAAATAAAGAAAGCAATGCAGGAGATGAAAGAAGAATTCAATAAACATATAGAAATCCTAAAACCAATCAACTTGAAATTTTGAAGATGAGCTCAATAACCCAAAAAAAAAATACTTGAAATCCTCGTATTCAAAAGAAGCAAAAAAAGGTCTCCTCATGATGTTACAGAAGATCATTCACAGCAATCATAAACATATGAGTACCAAACTTAACCCACTCAAATTTTGAAAAGCAAACACTTTCAGATATTAAAAGCATACAGACTCTAAAACCTTAGTAGGGAGTCATGTGGTAGCAAGGAATTGAACCCAGGGCTTTATGCATGCTAGGCAAGCACCCTTCCAGTAGGCTATACACCTGGCCCGAGGTCAATGTGTGTGTGTGTGTGTGTGTGTGTGTGTGTGTGTGTGTGTGTGTGTGTGTGTGTGTTTGGTGTGTGTATTATATACATCCTATCTTTTAATTAAGTTAAAAGGAAAACAGGCAGTTTGTAGAAAAATGAGTAGTGTGTGTCTAAACTATTGGAAGGTATATTCAAATTTTTATTCATAATTGTTCTTTCTTTTATTTCTGTACAAGGGGTAATTTCCATATTGTCAAATATAAATGCGTATAAAATGCTTTTGATAAATTAATTTTAATTTCACAGACCTATTAAAGCTTTTAAATGTGCACTATATATTTTTTGCCATTCCTGGGCTTAAGCTCAGGACCTGAGGACTGTCCTTGGATTTTTCTCAAGTTAGAACTCTACCACTTGAGCTTCAGCACCACTTCTGGCTTTCTCTAAGTATGTGGTACCAAGGAATCAAACCCGGGTCTTCATGCATGCTAGGCAAGCACTAGGCCAAATTCCCAGCCCAATGTGCATTATATTCTTGCAGTTAATGTGCTAAAATGGGAACTTTACAGACTTGAAGAATGAATATATATTGTGTATAAGTTTGTCAAGTAAGAAATTGAAGTACTGTTCTGCTACTCCTTCACACCCTTTACAGAATGGCATTCATAGCTTAAAGGAAAGAGAAATGCATAAAAGAAACTATATTAAAATCATAATTGAATTGTAGGTCTTTAACTCATTTTTGGAATAAATAAATAAATATTTATCTTAAATTATTTTAGCAGATTGTGCAGGCTAATAGTTACCCATAGAAAATAGTATGCATGTGTTGTTACACATATCTCCCTGCACAATTTCATGTAAGTTATAAAACTCCTGAGAATGCCAAAGGGAAATGATTCAACAAATTAAATGCTTTTAGCTACATGAGCAATTGGGTGAAATTAAATTAGAAACCTTAATTATGGCAGACCAGAAAAGATTTTCTGAATTTAGGGTTGAAAAGCTTGGTCTTCACAAAGGAATTACTTAGAGAACTGATTAAAATATTCTAAAAAACATGCATCCAAATCTATTAGTTACCTAGATCTCATATATTCCCAAAAGTTGGCAACTGTTAAAATATGGAATCATACAAGGTTTGATAGTCCAATCTGTGTTTGTCAGAGTAAAAAGCAAATAATGAATATAATGGAAAGACTTGGAAAAAATTATATTAATCAAAATAAGCCAAACCTAAAGAAATATAGGTTATATGTCTTCCCTCATTGCAGTAATTAGAATATGCCCATAAATCTCCAAGTGAACACAATGGATAGTAAAAGAGTTCTTTCCAAATTGGTATCATTATACCTACAAGACACTCTAATGCCCTGTTTCTATTCTACTTTTCATTTCCTTTTGTTTCATTTGTTCAATTATCTGCCTTTAGGAAGGTAGAGAGATGCACAAAAAGAATGGGATAAAGAGTGAACAAACATAGCAGTGGTATTCACTCAACACTATGTTGAACATTAACTGTAAAACCTGGAGGTGAGGAACAAGAGGGTAAAACAGAGAGAGAAGAGAAATAGAGAACATTGTTGAAAAGAAATTTACTCTTTCTCTGAATTTTAAATCTGTAACACCTTTTTACATCACCTGATTATGTTATTTTATTGTTATAAATTGTATTTTATTATCAGGATTATGTAGAGTGGTTATAGTTACATTTGTCAGGCAAAGGATACAATATATTTTGAACATTGATACCCTTTCCCATTTTTTCTCCCAATTTCCTTCCCCAACTCCCTTCCAATCATCTTGTTTTTCCCCTTCCCTTCCTATCTGAAATAAGCAAATAAATGTATATACAATGTCCCAAGTACCAAAGTCAGATATAGTAACCACAAGAGATTAATCATAAGGGGGAAAAAAGAGAAAAGAAATAACTTCATATAGTACATTAAGCACAACAGTCACAAAGATAAACCTCTTATTTTCATATCCTGGAGTTCATTTTGCTTAACCTCATCTTATATGGCCATATGTACATAGCTTTTGAGATATTATGATCCTCTCCTAGGAGAGTTCTAGATATGTACTAATTATTACCAATGAGGTAAATAATGGGGCCTATGTTTCTTCATGTCTGGATAATTTCACTTAATATGATTTTTCCAAATCTTTCCATCTCCTTACAAATGGGGGAATGTGTCATTCTTTCTGATGGTAGCATAAAATTCCATTGTGTATAAATACTACATATTTTTAAAATAAAAAATACATTCCCTTATTCAAAATGATACCTGTTTATTTTCAAAATAATGCTGAATGGAGAACTTAACTAATGCTAACTAAAATTTAAGAAAAAAACTTCAAAAGAAAAGGTGAATTGTAACAGAATCTTTCATGTCAAAGTGTTTTTTTTATTGTCAAGGTAATGTATAGAGGTATTACAGTTTGATTTGTCAGATAATGTCATGCCCATGTGGGCTTAAAACAGCAATCTTCAAATCTCAAACTCTTGATTACTTAAGATGGTAGGTATGAGCCACCGGCACCTTGACCAATTGGACTGTGATACTTTTGAACTATATAACCCTGCCACAGCTCTTTAAATTTTAACTTTCTTTTACCTTGCATGAAATAAGCACTGCAAATTTTAAACTTCAAATAGAGAGAAAATTCTATCTGCATTTTTGCTCATGTTAACTCTCAGTTAGTATTGGTTTATCATTTATTTTATGTATAAAATTAGAAAAGTAAGCAAGTATAAGGTAGAGAATTACAGTATTGGAAAAAATCTGATTACATAAATATACCAAAATACTGATCCATATTTGCTTTCATTTTTATATCTTCAATAAAGTGGAATTTTGTTTCATAAATAATGTTTTTAAATTTCAGGTAATGTCAATTGTATTTCTTTTTCATATTCTAATGCATATACTCAGGAAAACTATCACCCATCATTGCATCTAATTGTGAAACTAGAACACAGGAGGAAAACAGGAAAATCTTGACAGTGATATCAGTGGAAATACCTAAAATAACTTTTTAGTGGCACATTCAAAAATCTCTGAGTCTTATAAGAGATGATGAAGCAATGCAAACACAGACTCGAAGTAGAATTCTGTTACTTTAAGTAGAGTTCTACATTAAACAATTAAGATTGAAATAACTTACCTCTGGATTGTGAATATTATCATGTCAGTAATAAGCCTAAATTAATATAACTAAATGAATACTGACAAACTTTTCTAGTGACTGGTTTTCCATGAGCAACATTTATTAAAAACTCAAACTGAGAATGTCTGAAAATGTTGAAACAAATACTCCAATCTGAATAACTTTTCAGTTTTCCATTTTACTGAACCATTAATTTCTAATAGCATCATTCCATGTATCAACTGTTACAAATAAAAGAATGAAATAAATTCATATGCATAGCATATCAAAACTGGTATATAATATTGTAAATGTAATGAATCCATTTTCTCTGTAGTATATGCAGTTTCACCTATTATTAATCCAAAGTCGGTATTTAAGCATCATGCTTTCAAGGAAAAGTGAGTAAATGGGGAGCATTTTGAAAAGACAAAATATACGCTTGGGAAATGAGAACAACTAAATTGCTGACATTTATTTTCTGATTTTTAATTACAATAACTAATTTAAATTCTAGCTACTCAGTGTTTCAATGCATCAAAATCATTTATGCTAAAATTAGAGTCATCACATTTAGAAATATCTAAAGATGAGACTAAAATGATAAAAAAAATTCTAACAGTTAATTTTGTTTCTAGAAAAAAGAACATTACTTAAAACTGCCAAAACCTGGCCAGGCTTCAGATATTGACTCTTTAGTTTTGACATAGCTGCTTTCATATCTTTGTTTCTTAGTGTGTAAATAACTGGGTTTAAAATGGGAGTAAATATGGTATAGAATACAGCAAGCACTTTATCAACTGAATAACCACTAAATGGCCACACATAAATGAAAATACACGGTCCAAAGAATAGTATGACCACGGTGATGTGAGCAGTCAGTGTGGAGCGGGCCTTGGCCATTCCAGCAGAAGAGCGATTCCGCACTGTGATGAGTATCACAGTGTAGGAGACAACCAAGAGGAGAAAGGAACTCAGAGAAAGAAAGCCACTGTCCGCAACTATTAGTAAGCTAATAACATAAGTATCTATGCATGCTAGCTTTGTCACGAGAGGGAGGTCACAGAAAAAGCTGTCAACCTGATTAGGACCACAAAAAGGCAAGTTGACAGTGAATGCCAGCTGGCTAGTAGTGTGGATGAAACCCACACACCACGGAACAATTACAAGCATAATACACACTCTGCGGCTCATGATTGTCATATAGTGGAGAGGCTTGCATATTGCAACATAGCGATCATAGGCCATGGATACAAGAATAACCATTTCACTACCTGCGAATTGATGAACACAGAAAATCTGGAGCAGGCAAGCTTCAAAAGAAATAGTCTTGCGCTCCACCAGAAAGTCAGCAATCATTTTGGGAGTAGCAAATGAGGCAACACATATATCTATGAAGGAGAGATTTGCAAGCAGAAAATACATGGGGGTATGAAGGCGGGAGTCTGAGGTTACAGTCAGGATGATGAGAAAGTTGCCCAGTAATATGGATAGGTAGAGTAGTGAGAATATGAGAAACAGAAAAGGCTGGAGTTCCTTGGAACTGGAAAGTCCCAGCAACACAAATTCTGTCACTCGGGAGTGATTAATTGACATTGCAAGCTTATTGCAGATTACCTGAGTAGGAAAGAGAGAGAGAGAGAGAGAGAGAGAGAGAGAGATCAATGAATTGAGAAATGTTTCAAGATCCAAGTTTTGTTAAGGAAATTTGATTAATATTTGTATTGTAGGTACTAAATTAGCAAATTTCTCTAAATTTTAACAGTATTTACCGTATGTTAGGAAACTTGATTATTACACAAATGTAGGCCATGAAATTGCAAACTTCTACAAATTTAGACAGCATCTAATAATCATAGCAAAATGAATAGTGCTAGATAAAATGCCAAACCATAATTCTTTTAAAAATTTTGGAGCAGTTAGTAGGAAAATTCTAAGCAATTAATTCACTTCATCATATGAAGATAAGGTATTTAACTAATTGATGAAATGACAGATGAAAGGTCATTTGAAATTATAAAATTTTAAAAAATCTATAGAGAAAATAATGTTATTTCTTCAGAAAATCAAATATGAGTTCTAGAAGAAATTGTAAAATTTTATGAGAAGGATAGATAACTTCATGTAATGAATTTTATACAAATAATACTACAAAAATTGTGTCTTACCTAAGAAGAGAGTCAGTCCACAAATATTTTATTAGCATATACTTATTAAGGCTTGTTATGTGCTTTATGTTCAGGTCCAAGGTTCTATGGCAAACACTGTTATGACCCTGAGGACATAATCCAGAAAACAGAATTGGTGTTAAAATGGAAACAAACACAGTCTTGGGTTTTAGGTATGAATTTAGATGGATTGTCTTCATGGAGTGAGATGTGGCCAAATGCAATGACCTAAAGTAGGTCCTTGGTAGCAAGGTAACAGCAGAATTTTCAGGAATCTCAAGGAGAGATAAGACTTGGGGCATAAAAGTTAAAGAAATGCTGAAGATAAAACTGAGCCAAATTGCTCTATATAACTACTATTTATATAAGCGAGGAAACGCATCTAAAATCACAACTTCAGGGACTGGAGGAATTAAAACCAGTCATACCTCTCTGTAGATTGCAAGTCTACAACTCCATATTGGAGGAAAGTTAAATTTCTACCTATACTCCTAATGTGTGAGTAAAACTCTCCATCTTGTAAATCATTGCAGATTTAAACTTCTCAGAAGTTTCCATTTGGATCTTTGTAAGCTTTTGTTTTCTAAACAAGGTTTTAGTCAAATAAATGATCTAACTGAAAGAACTACCTGTGTTTTTTGTTTTTTGTTTTTTTCCAGTCCTGGGGCTTGAACTCAGGGCTTGGGCATTGTCCTTGAGTTTTCTCAGGATTAGCACTCGACCCTTAAGCCACAGAACCCAACTTCTGGCTTTTTCTGTGTAGGTGGCACCAAGGAATATAACCCAGGGCTTCGTGCATGCTAGGCAAGAAATCTACCACTAGGCCACATTCCTGGCTCAACTACCTATATTTTTAAGGAAATAAACATTAACATATTGGCCTATCATTTGGATTCTGGAAAGTTTCAGAAGCATCAGAGTATTTACTCATTTTGTCAGAATAATACTTAAAATATTACGAATACTTAATATTTAAATATTAAGTAAATATTAAATAATATTCCTCTTCCTTTTCCTAAACTTAATAGTTTAGAAAATTTTCTTTCATGACATGGAAAAAATCATACTAACTGAAGTAAGCCAGACCCAAAGCAACATAGGCTCAATGGTTTCCCTCATTTGTAATAATTAGTACACATCTAGGACTCTACTAGAAGAGGATTACAATAGCTCAAAACCTAGGTACATAAGGCCATATAGGGTGAGGCTAAATGAAAGGATCTCTAGGATATGGAAACAAGAGGTTTATCTTGTGAGATTGTTGTTCTTAATGCACTATGTTATTTCTCTTCTCTTTTGTTGCCCTTTGGTTAATCTCATATTGTTAGTGTATCTGAATTTGTTACCTGGTATATTGTATATACATTTATTTGTTTATTTGAAATAGGAAAGGGAAGGGGGGAAACAAGATGATTGGGAGGGGTGGGGGAAGGGAAATGGGGATAAAAACATGAGAAGGGGTATCCATGTGTGAGAGATAATGCACCTACTATCTAGTGAATATAGCTATGACCCCTCTACACATTACCCTGACAATAGAAAAGAATATTCTCTTTCATTCTGAAAGGTACACTATATTATGATGATAATTTATAAGAATCAGACATTTCTTGTAATAAGACAAGAAGATATGATTGTAAAACAGGCAATGTGTGGAAGGCCCACTTTTACTATGATTTAATACGCAAATCATTAGTTTACATTAATTATGTTATTGTGGTAAAAATACATGACATTGTTTACCATATTAAATATTTTAATTACTTAGTTCAGTAGTAAGTATATTCACATTTCAGAACAATTGCCTTTTTAAAGTAGTTAAAAGCATGAATTCAAATTAAATTAAAATTGTACTTAAATTGCTCTCCTTCAAATTGAAATACATAGGTTATTTAAATTAAGAAAGATTCATCCCTGAGTACTTAAAATAAATAAAATGTATTTGATTAATTTAATTAATAATACATTATATCACTATTATTCTATCTTGAGTAAAAATATTTTTTCAACTTTACCAAGGGAGAGATTTTAATTGACTTAAACAGGGTTTTTCTTGTTTTTTCTTTTTCTTTTTTATTGTCCGGGTAATGTACATAGTAGTTGCGTTACTTCTCACTCATTGATACCCCTTCTCATGTTTTTGTCGCCATTCCCCTCCCCTCAAATATTTCTAAATTATAAGATTTAAAATATCTTGAAACACAAATCAAGGATTTACATTTAAAGTTATTGTTTTTTAGAGAGGATGTCTTCACTAAGATGAAGAACAACTTAGATACTTTTTTTTTTAAATTTCTATAAGCCTCTATACTTTTGGAGGGTTACACACCATTCCAAGCACTCAGTTCCATTTTTTTTTTTGGCCAGTCCTGGGCTTGAGCTCAGGGCCTGAGCACTGTCCTTGGACTTTCTCAAGGCTAGAGCTCTACTACTTGAGCCTCAGCACCACTTCCGGCTTTTCCGTATGTACGTGGTACCAAGGAATCGAACCCAAGTCTTCGTGCATGCTAGACAGGCACTCTACCACTAGGCCAAACTCCCGGCCCTCAGTTCCGTTTTTTAAGTAGTGGTTCTTTAGTATTGCACATACCTGTAATCTTAGTTACTCAGAAGGAGGAGATCTGAGGATAGTGGTTCAAATTCAGCTGCAGTCAAAGAACATTGCCCAAAGCACTGAGTTCAAGCTCCAGGACAAGTGCGTGCGTGCGCACGCACACACGCACGCACGCACGCACGCACGCACACACACACACACACAGGTTGGTTAAATATGCTTCATCTTTATATATAGTAGTTTATGAATCTCTTAGTTTTAAAAGTATACTTTTAAAAATGAAGTCAACTATGTATAAAACATAATGTATATAGCTACTCTGATAGAACTCATTACTGTGGGAACAGGTAACTGCATTCTGGTTTATCAAAGAAATCCAGGCATCAATTACTGATTAGTGTTAAGTTTTAAAACAACCTCCAGTAGCAAATATGAACACAGCCTGAGAAATTTAAATTAAAACTTGAGGAAATGTGCCTCTCTGCTTTGTCTATTGAATTAATAAACGCCCTAGGATAGCACAGTTGTTTCCTTATCCCATACCATAAAATATTAATACCTGCCAAATCAACAGCTTATTTCAGAGTCCACTGGATAAATATTAAGAGCCAAACACAGCTCTTAACAGTTTCTGGAACATAATTGTCCTCTGGACAGAGATGGAGGGAAAGATAGTAATGCTCTGAGAATTGAAAATAGATTGCCATGAGATTGTAACAATGAGCATAAATGATGATATATGTATACATTTTCCATAACAGATTCTGACTAGAATACTGATTTGGGTAGAAGTTGAAAAGGAACAGAGGCAGAGGGTGACAGACACAGAGAGAGACAAAGATAAAGAGACAAACAGAAAAAATTAGAGAGAGAAAGAGAGAGAGTGGAGAGAGGAAATAATCTTATTTTATATTAGACAAAAATCATCATAAAATATTCTACTTGCACTTTATCAAATTTCTGAAAAACTAGCCTACTTTTATATAATATCTATGTGGATAATAAATTAGGGTGTGGGTAGTACTGAAGTACAAACTCAGGGCTCATACAGCATAGGCAGGCACTATACCACTTCAGTACATACCTCCAACTCTATCTTCCAACTATCTAGTTAGAAATAATGTCAATTTTCCTTTATCTAAATTCATCAAATAATTGTAAAATATTCTTCAAATATATTCCCCCACAGCAATATGTAACCATTGATCATTACTCTATTTTGAGCATTTCCTGTCTTCATTCTAGTCTAAATGTAAGAATAAGCCTTAATCACCATGTAAATATCCAGTGAACAGAAAGCATTAAGAGGCAGAGAGGGACAGATAATGTTGAAATGTACTTTCCTATATTAAATTCTAAATCTGTTTCAACCAGGTCACCCCAAAACTTGATCCCTAGAAGAATTACATTGATAGAAAAGTAGAAAATAAACATTTACTTTTCCCAGATAGAAACATCTCAGTTTGTCTGTGACAACAATGAATTCCAGTATGACTTTTCCAATCTAGAAATCAGCTATCTCATTATTTCTATATTCTAAATAAATATGTTCAAAGTGTAAGACAATTCTGGTACATTCTAGTAAATCTCCCAGTCTTGTTCCTGTAGTTCTTCTAAACTACCATTCACCTGGGGTGTTTCAGATTGTGTAATTTTTCTACATACCAGAAACATTTTATATGGGTTCCCACACAAGGCTGTGCTGAGTTAATTCTTCAGGATCTAATAGTAAGGATTGTATTTCTCTTTCAACACACACTTGCAGTTTATAAAAAATGAAGTAATATAAAGCCTTCCATCTTAATGCCAGGGAATTTACATCACTGGAGAAGTGATGAATCACTTTTAGACATCTCTGAGGTCACTTTGCAGTGGGGATAATTACAAGTGCTATCTTTTTCAGAGTTAAAATAGAAAGAAAACTTTTCATCAACTTGCTATGTCTGAAAACAAATTATTAACTCCCATGACAGTGGGTAATTTTTGACCCTCAAATCTGTTAAATGATCATGAGGTTGATTTTTTTTCAAATCATAAGGAGCCTATTATTTCAAGGACAATCTAAACTATTGTTAGAGTATTCAACTACTTTATCTATACTTTAATAGAAAAACCATCTGCTTTAACATGATGGTTCTTCAAATATTTATTTTTTGTGGAAATTATTCTATTCATTATCATATGTGCTGTACAGGAAATCAGTCAAAAAAAAGGAGAAATCACTTTTTATATTATTGTAAGGATGATATAAAGATGAGTATATTTCATGTCCAACATTGTTACCACTCCCTCATTTTTGCCCAATTTCCCCCCCTCTGTCCTCTCCCCCTCAAACTGTAAAGCTCAATTCCCACATAGTGTCTTGTGAGTATCATTATTGCATTGGTTTGCCATTTGTCCTTTGTCTCACTAGTTTGCTATTCTTCTTCCCTGCCCCAAATCACAGAAACATATTCAAGACACAGGGTACCAAAATCAAAAACAGTGACAACAGGGTATAAGTCAATGAAAACAAAAAGCTAAAGAAAAAGAAATAGCTTCTCAAAATACATTAAAAAACAAACAAACATTAAAACCCTATTGTTTTCATATCTTGGAGTTCATTTTAATTAGCATCATTTTATATACATAGATATTGAGCTATTGTGATCCTCTGCTAGGACTATCCTAGACATTGATTATTACAAATGAAGGAAACCACAGAGCCTATATTTCTTTGGGTCTGGCTAACTTCACTTTCTATGATTTTTTTCTGGGTCCATTTCCTTATGCAAGGGCAATGCCATTTTTCAGATGGAATCATAGAATTCTTTTGGGTGTATATGTCACATTTTCTTGATCCATTATCTACTGATGGGCATCTGGCTTGGTTTCATATCCTAGTTATGGTAAGTAATGCTGCAATAAACATAGTTGTCTTATAAGCTATAGTGTGATCTTCTTTGTGATCATTTGGGTAAATTCCCAGAAGTGGACTTGCTGGATCATAGGGGAGATGGATATTTAGTCTTTTGAGGAACTTCCATACTGCTTTCCAGGGTGACTGAACCATTTACAGTCACACCAAAAGTGTAGTAGTGTTCCTTTTTGGCCACATCCTTGCTAGCATCTACTATTATTTGTTTTGTGATAATGGCCATTCTAAATGGGGTGAAGTGGAATCTCAACATAGAATTAGAACATTTCTTCATGTGTCTATTGGTTATTCTTGTTTTCTCTCCAGAGAAGTCTCTTTGTAGTTCTTTAGACCATTTATTAATGGGATGGTTATGTCTTTGAGGATTTGGTTTTGGAGGTTTAATTTTTTTGAGCTCTAGGTGTATTTTTGATATGAGGCCCTTGTCAGTCATATAGCTAGTGAAGATTTTCTTTGGATCTGTGGAAGTTCTACTTATCTTGCAAGATATATCCTTTGACATGCAAAAGGTCTTCAATTTAATGTGATCCCATTTATCCAGCCTTTCTTTGATTTGTTGTGTATCTGGATCTTTATTTTAAAAGTTTTAACCTGTGCCAAGGTACCCTAGTGTATTTTCTATTTCTTTCTGTAATATTTTCAGGGTATTGGCTCAAGGTCTTTCATTCTTTTGGAATTGATTCTGGTGTATGATGATATCTAAGGATCTAATTTCAGCTTTCTACATGTGCATAGCCAATTCAGCCAGCACCTTTTGTTGAAGAGGCTGCCTTTCTTCCATCTGATAATTTTGGTTTCCTTATTAAACATTATGTGGGCATAAGTCTGTGGGATCATATCTTCAACTTCAATTATATTTCATTAGTTCTCATGTTCCAGTAGCAAACTTCTTTTGTAAATACAGCTTTATAACAGAATTTGAAGATTGGTATTGATATTCATCCAGCACTGTTTTTCCTGGTAAGGATTATTTGTTTGAGGTTTTTCTGTTACTCCTTATGAATTTTTGAATTGCTTCTTCTATTGTTGCTGGTATATTGATGGGTAATGCAGTGAATTTGTATCATTTGGCCAGTATTGTAATTTTCACGTTGTTAATCCTCCCAATCTATGAGCATGAGATATTTTTCCAATTCTTTAATACTGCATTAATTTCCTTTTTAAGGTTTTTAAAGTTCTCATCATAGAGGTCCTTCACCTCTTTGGTTAAGGTAATTCCTAGTTGCTTTGGAAGCTATAACAAAAGGAGTTGCTTTTCTGATTTCAGCCTCATTCTTCTCACTGTTGGAATACAGAAAAGCTACTGAATCTGGTGGGTTAATTGCATACTCTGCTATTTTTCTGTTGGGGTCCTTCATCCCTGATCCCTCTCTACTAGTAGGAGGGATTAGGGAAAAACACACTCTGACCAGGCCAAGCCCTGAGAGGAAGGGGCCCATTGTCCTCCTGCACTCAGCCTTCTTACCCCGGAGCACGAACAGAGACGCCACACAGCTTCATAAAGGCAGGAAGATCTTTCTCTCTCTATTCCCCAAATCCCTCCTCCTTACATTAGGTGCGGGAGTCTATCAGTATAAAAGATGGACAGGACGAAGAGGTCTACGTGTTTTATCCCTACTACAAGCCTCAGCAGAAAGTTATTAGACATGGCGTTACTTGGCCCCCAACATTTTTCAAAGTTATGGGTCACCTCAAGTAACTTGGCAGAAAAGTCTATTGGGTTCTTTAAGTACAGGATCATGTCATCTGCAAAAAAGGAGAGGTTTTCCTCTTCTTTCCTATGTGGATTCACTTGCCACTTGCTTTATTGCTCTTATCAGGATTTCCAATACTATATTGAAGAGGAACAGAAAGAAAAGACATCCCAGTATATTTCTGATTCTAGAGGAAATGGTTTCAACTTTTCACTGTTAACTATAAGGCAAGCTATATATGAGAAGACATAGTTTGAGATATTGAAATAGAGTCTTTATTGGAGAGCCGGTGGTACAGATCGACACTTGTCTCAAAGACCTGCAGCCCCAAATCATGTGTGAACAAAGTTTTAAAGACAAAATTCACAAGTTTCATGAGGAGACCTCACCTCAACAAAAGCAGACCTTATATGGGAGTATTTAGATAAATGCAGACCTTTCCTTCTAAGGAAGTAGTTCAGAGGTAAGCTTAAACTTTCCATATTAGGGGGAAACTCAGGGGTGATTGAATCAAATAGTTTAGGGCGCAAATCAAGGCAAAATCAGAGCATTCTCTGTAGTAAAGCTTTCCTAGGTCAATTCAGTGAATGGCTTCTCTTTTCTAGGCTTTTCAGAGCTGAGTGGAAAGCCCCCTCAACCTACCCAGCAAGGCACCAGGATGGCTGTAAGGACAAAGCACATTTTTTAGACCCAGTGTCCTTATGTCAAATACATAAATAACATTTTTAATTAAACAAATACATATACAGTCTTGGTCAACAACATTCAATTCTAGATCCATGCATTATGGAAATTGAAGAAGGAACAAATGACCAGAGATAGAAAGATGTTATGATAGACAAGAAGGGGAAATAAGAAGAGAGCAATGTAGGAATCTAAGAGTAATGTAGTAATGAAGTAAAGTAATAGAGTGAAGATACTGTGACCTAAAGTGATAGAAAGGGAAAATAAATGAATAAAATAAAAATTAATTTTCTTTTTATTGTAATTAATAGAAGGGTTACATTATATTCACCAGATAGAAGGTGCATTTCTTCACAAACATTGATAACTCTTCTCATGTTTTTGTCCCCATTTACCTCTACCACCCTCTCCTCTCATTGATTTCACCCTTCCCTATCCTATTTCAAATAAACATATATATAACATACCATACAAGACAAGAAGGTCAGATACTGTGACAATGTGAGAATAACCAAGGGACACAAGAGATAAGAAATAACATAGTACATTAAGAATAACAATCACACATTATATGCTTCTTGTTTCCACATCCTAGAGGTTTTTCATTTAGCCTCAACCTACATGGCCTTATGTATCTAGAATTTGCCCTATTGTAAACCTCTGCAAGGACAGTCTTAGGTTTCTACTAATTATGAAAAATGAAGTAAACCATTGAGCCTGTGTTCCTTTGAGGCTGGCTTACTTCACTTAATATGATTTCTTCCAAGACTTTCCATTTCCTTGCAAATGGGGTGATGTCACTCTTTCTATTGGCAGTGTAGAA
This sequence comes from Megascapheus bottae, assembly GCF_031878675.1. NCBI lineage: Eukaryota > Metazoa > Chordata > Mammalia > Rodentia > Geomyidae > Megascapheus > Megascapheus bottae. Next base: position 11,885,017 of record NC_143510.1, read on the forward strand.
TTCTATTGTGTATAAATACCACATCTTGTTGATCCACTCATCAACTGAAGGGCATCTGGGTTGGTTCCATATCTTTGTTATGGTAAATAGTGCTGTAATGAACATTGTTGTGCTAGTAGAATTAGTATGTCCTTGTTTCTGGACAATTGGGTAAATGCCAAGTAGTGGAATTGCTGGGTCATAGGGGAGCTCTATGTTTAGTCTTTGAGGAATCACCATACTGCTTTCCATAGTGGTTAAATGTGTTTACACTCCCACAAACAGTGTAGTAGTGATCCCTCCTATGCACATCCCGCCAAGCATCTATTGTTATTAGATTTCTTGATCATGGCCATTCTAACTGGAGTGAGGTGGAATCTTAGAGTGGTTTTGATTTGCATTTCTTTTATGGCCAGAGATGTCAAGCATTTCTTCATTTGTCTATAAGCCATTCCTATTTCTTCTTCAGAGAAGACTCTCTTTAAGTCTTTGGCCCATCTTTTAATGGGATGGTTGTTTCTTTGGAGATTAGTTTAGAGTGATTCAATCATTTTTAGCTGTTGATATGTTTTAGGTATGAGGCCTTTGTCTGTTGTGTGGTTAGTGAAGATCTTCTCCCACTCTGTGGGCTTTCTATTTAATTTGCTAGCTATGTCTTTTGCCATACAGAACCTCTGAATAATGCAGTCACACTTATCCAAACTTTCTTTGACTTGTTGTGTTCCTGGGGCTTTATTAAGAAAATTTATGATGATCAGTAGGAGATAGTGGTGGGTCAGGTTGAGTCCTTCTGAGTTCTCACCAAGATACCAGTATTAATATTGTAGAAGAAAGTTTATACCTAAAGATTGATTCTCAGGAAGCTTTAGCACTACAGAGATCTCAATCAGAGAGGAAAAAGCCAGGAAGCCGGCCCAAGAAGAACATTTGCAGCCCACATCATCAGCTGTGTGGCGGCTGTACCTACAGCCAGCCGAACATTTTAAACTATGTATTTATGACTGAGTGCAGAAGTTCAACTGCACATTATAAGTACGCATCTACAATAGTGAAGACAGTTTGTACCATTCAACAAACTCTGCTCTTTATATATTTTCTAATAAGTTTCACATACATGAGGACAGTTGCACAACTATTTCCCTTACAACATTTAAAAAGATACAAAAGAAGACACATGGGAATAATCTACAAATCCATATATTGAATATTAATGCTAAAAAGAAAACAATTTTCAATAGAAGATTCTACTCAACAGTGAGTAGAATTAATGTTATATTCCATGTATGAAAATTTAGAGATTTTTAAAAGCATAGAAAGGAGGGAAAAAATTGAAATAATGACACATCATTATACTTTTAGTATTTCCATCTAAACAGTTTAAAAAAAGCAAACTGAAAGTAGTATAAAGGAAACTAGGGAAGGTAAAATGTAATAATTGGTGCAAAGCCAGCATTTGTAAAATGACAGATACTACTGGAGATGTGGAGAAGCCATGGAAAAATGTTTATGTTTCCTTTTTGTTTCAATGAATTTTAGAAATTCCTATTGATTTCTTTATATCCAGAACTTTTAAAGAAGGAATTTTATGTATGACATGCCATCAATAGAAAGACATGACTACCTATTTCTCTAATTCACTTCAATATATAAATATCAACCTCTTGACTGTTGGCACTATAGGCATATAGGACTATATCTAAATCTGAGTAAACATTTTAGCTGCAAAGGTGAACTTAATGAAAGTTGCAAACTTGTGAATAAGTAAAAAATCTGAAAGGTGTGAAATACTGCTAGAACGAAAAATCTGGCAAACTAATCTGTCATCTGTAACTAAATCTGTCAATTAAATGTCTGTCAGTTGCAATATTTGTCATCACGGTGATATAATAGAAAATCTCTAGTCTACATCCCTGCTCAGAAACAAATATTTATCTGTTCATGGATAAGGTACCTTTAGAATGGATTAGCATCCATTTTGAAATCCTGATGAATTCCAAGTCTCAGAGAGGTGGTTTTGAGATCATAGATCACATGCACTGAGGGCAGGCCAATTTCCCATATTCCTTACTGTGGATTCATAGCAGCACCAGATTCTTACTTCTTTACTGTAATTCTAACAGAACATTCTTACCAATGCACTAAAAAGGATCCATTCAAAGTCTGTATCTTTAATACATGACTACATCCTTAAAATATCTACATATTCTAACAAAAATATTTTACATAAATTGGAAAAAAGGAGCTATAATCATTTGTGATCTCAATAGCAATGACCACAAAATACAGAAAAAAATAGAATTTGTTCATGATGTCACAAAGGCTATCAATGACTTAGGTATAGAAAGAACAGATTCAGCACAATAAACAGCATGTATCTCTTTCTTTGCCAGTCCTGAGGCTTGAACTAAGGGCCTGAGCATTTTCCTTGGGCTTTCTCAATGCTAGAGCTCTACCATTTAAGTCACAGCACCACTTCTGCCTTTTTCTATTTATGTGGTACTGAGGAATCAAACCCTAGTCTTCGTGCATGCTATGCAAGCACTCTACCACTAGGCCAAACTCTGGGCCCAAACAGCATATATATTAAATCTTAAGCTAATATTATATTCAATAATAAAATGCTGAAATTTTTTTTGGAAATAAGAAAATGAACAATCTAATCATGTTTACATAACATGGGACTATAATCACTAGACAGCCCTAGAATACAAATTTTTTAAAAAGGGAAGACTAATAAGCCATGTGTTGGTTGGTTTCTACAGTAATCCTAGCTACTCAGGAGACTAAGATCTGAGGACTGTGGGTTTGAAGACAGTGTGGGTATCAAAATCCATGAGGCTTTTATCTCCAATAAACTACCAAAAAGTCACAGATAGAACTGTGGCAAAATACTAGCTTTGAACAAAATAATCTTAGTTAGAGAGCCTAGATTCTGAGTTAAAGATCTAACAGCAGCCAAAAAAGGATGGAAAGAAGGACCAAAGGAAGGAAACACAGGAAATTTTTTTTTAAAAAGAAAGCAAGGTAGAAAAGGAAAGAAGAAAAGAAAAGAAAACAAGAAAGAAAAGAAGGAAGGAAGAAGGGTGGGAGAAAGGAAGGAAGGAAGGAAGGAAGGAAGGAAGGAAGGAAGGAAGGAAGGAAGGAAAAAGGGAGGGAGGGAGGAAGGAAGTACTAAGGGAAGAAGGGAGGGAGGGACGATGAGTGGAGGGAGGGAGGATGAAAGATTAAGGAAGGAAGGAAGAAAGGAAGGAAGGAAGGGAAAGAAAGAGAGGAAAGAAGGAAGGGAAGTAGAGAGGGAGGAAAGGAAAAAGAAAGTGAAAGAAAAGAATTAATTAAAATTAAATTATTTGTTTACAGGTAGCATAGACTTGATAAGTCCTAAGATTCTATACACACACAAAAAAATTCTGTTACCAAAACAAATTCAGTAAAGAAATGCAAAATGCAGTAAAAGTTTAATACACTGAAAATTAGTAAAAGTAAATGAAAGAGTCATATAATAGGATCAGAAAGATAGTGGTTCAAGACCTGATAGGATAAAAAAAAATTTGCAAAATTTCATTTCAACCTAGGCATTATAATACATGCTTACTGCATGAGAAATATAAATAGGAGCAGTATAGTCTAATCTAGAACAAAAGTAAATGTAAGACACTGTTTAAAATGACTAAAGAATGTCCTCTTTTTGTTTCACATGAATTTTCAGTCTTGTTTAATTTATCATGTTCAAGCATATTTTTGTCTTTTATTATTAATTGAGTTTACTTTTAGTTTTATAAGCCCATTTTCAATATCACAAATGGGGGAATCAATACACCATGTGGTTCATAATTTTAGACTGGTATTATCACTCTCTCTCTCTCTCTCTCTTTGTGCACTTACAGACAAATCTAACATCACCACCAAACATAGTTTTATTACCAAACAACCCACAAACCAACCTCTATGATATTTAAGTCACTCTGGACCTACAGTATAATTGAACACATACATACACAGTCTTGGTCAACAACAATCAACTCTAGATCCATGTATTATGAAAACTGAAGATGGAACAAAGGACCAGAGATAGAAATATAGTATGAAAAACAAGAGGGGAGATAAGAAAAAAGTAATATAGGAGTATGAGAATAATATAGTAATGAGGGAAAGGGATAGAGTGAGGATAACTGATAGAAAGGGGAAATGATTGAATACAAAATTTATTTTTTAAAAAAGATAAAACTTAAGAAAATAAAAAATGTAATAAAAAGAATATATGTAGGAAAGAGGAAAGTACATATGTGAGATATCAATGATAAAAAGAGAAAAGAAAAAAAGGGGCACCTCACAATTGTGAGTTCTTAAACAAGTAAGATTAAGAGCCAACAGATTATAAACCAGGGGACTGCATCAATAAAAACATAATTTGTGAGAGAAGCAAGATGGTGCCGAAACAGTAGGGACCGAGCCTAGCTGTCTCCCACAAAAAGAGAGAATCAGGGAATCCCACAAGCCAACTATCTTAAAAAATCAACAACTACAAATTCAAGAAGCAATGGAGAGAATTATATAAACTGGAAAAGAAACCCAGATAAAGCTTATAACCAATGCCCTCAAAGAATTTGAAACACTAGGACCCCTTCCAAATCCCTCGCTGCCAGCTCCAAGCCACAAAAGCAGCTGTGGCAAGCAACGGGTCTGGGAAGCCCAGAGCTCCAAAAAGCAGCAGAATCCAGACACAGGAACCCCACACAGTCTGGGCGCAAAAGCAAAAGGGGCATAATCCATTGCCTGGGTCAGGAAGCCCAAAACTCCAGCAAGTGGCAGAATCCAGATGCAGGAATCCCACACAGACCGGGAGCAGGCAGCACAGACTGTGGTGGAGACCAGAGAGGAGGCAAACGACCCTCCAACACCACCGAGCAGGTCACATCAAACCCGGAGGAGTTAGTAGTCCAGTGGGTTCCCCCAAACACATCGGAAAAGCAGAGCTGGTGTCAAGCTACAGAACTTAACCCAGATCCCTCCCACCCCACCCAAGAAAGATTATCCAGTGGGGGGGGATGGGAGGGCACAAGTAATCCTGTTCCTTCTCTGAACAGCCCCCTCCACCAGGTTGCCAGAGCCAGCTGGCAGCGAACCGGGATTCCTGATTTAAGGGGTGAGGACTTGGAAAAGAAGAAGACAAGAAACAAAAAGAAGGGGTAGGTAGGGCTATAGTTTAAGTCAGCAGCCCAAGACTGCAGCCTAAGGCTGTAAGACTGTAGCCTAAGGCCGTGGGCTTAAGACTGTAGGCCTGTTTATTTCTAGTTCTGATCTTAAATACTTCTCTTAAAACCAGGAAACTGCCAGGGGTTACATTCTTACAAAACAGCAATCAAGTCTAAGATAAATTAAGCAAGAAGGGATTGAAATAGCCCAAAGTCATCATGATAACAGCTTATCTCCTTGTGTATTTAGTTCTAATCAGTAGTGCAGGTCCAAGGTCAGTCTGACCCCACACTCGGCTCCCAACACTAGGCAATTGACTGGAGACTGAGAGGCAGGCGGGTGCTAAGACCCAGACCCCAACAAAGGGTGTGGAGGTGTTCCTGCTCCCACCTGCCCAATAGCCTCATCTCCCAGGCCACTGAAACTGGAGACTGAGGGGTGCTAAGACCCTGCCTTCCAATAGAGGGTGGGGATGTGAGGGGTGTGAGTCTGCCTGCCAGCAGCTGACTGAACCAAAACTAAGTGGAGCACCCTCCTTCTGGGAACCTCTGGCAAGCCAGCACCAGGGGGCCCCCCATGGAGTCACAGAAAGACTCTCAGCCAAAGTGATCTAGTACATCTCTGAAACACAGCAGGGAACTGAATGGCAGACCAGCAGAGGCTGAGCTCTCTCCCTCAGAGAGCCAGAAAGGCAAGGCTCTGCCTTTGGGCCCTGCCCCTGGGAACAGGAACAGGGCTGGCAAACAGGGCCAGGCTAGCCCAGACAGCTAAAGCCCCCAAATTGCGGGCCCACAGTGAGGCCACTGGTTATGCTGAGAGCTAGCTGTGCATTGGCATACAGCCTTTGGGAACAGGTTGACATAGCTGTAAAAGCTGCAAACTCTGACCCAGTCAGCTAACTAATTTGGCTGAGAACCACATGTATACACAGATTCCCAGAACCACTAGCCCCAAACCAAGTAAAAACTGCCACCTATTGACCACAGGGTGAACCTACAACAGTCTCAACTCCAATGTGGCAGAAATCACAAAATGTATAAATGATCAAAATCCCCCCAAAAATCCCAAAAGGAAACAAGAGTGAAGGGACGAGAGAAACGACACCTGAAGAGACTCGAAACATGTCTCTGTTCAAGGAGATGATTACAGACATGACTAAAGAGATCAAAGCAGAATTCCAAAAACAATTCCAGAAACATAAGCAGGATATCACCAAGGAGCTCCTAGATCTCAAAAGAAAAGTAGAAAAAAGCTTATACTTCCCTAGAAGAAAAGATTAATATCCTCAGAGCAGACTGAACAGCTCAATGTCCATAATGCAAACAAAAATGGAAGCATTAAGCAACAGATTGACTAAGATGGAGAATAAGACATCAGGAATGGAAGATAAAACGTAAGAGCTGGAAGAAAGAATCATCAGTCTTGAGAAATCAGTCAGAATTCACCAAGGAGAACTCCAGGACATGGCAGACACAGCCAAGAAATCTAATCTTTATATAATAGGAATCCAAGAAGGGGAGGAGTTTCAAAATAAGGGAATGCAAACTTTATTTGCCATAATCATAGCAGAGAACTTCCCCAACTTCAAAAGGGAAAATACTCACATTATTGAAGGCTTCAGAAATCCAAGCAGGCAAGATCCTAGAAGGAACTCATCTAGACACATCATAGTTAAAACATTAGACCCGAATAGTAAGGAGCTAATTTTAAATGCCACAAAAATGAAGAAAGAGCTATACTACAATGGGAAAAATTAGAATCACTGCAGAACTATCCACACAAAGCCTAAATGCAAGAAAAGCTTGAAAAAATATTATTCATGCCCTGAAGACTAACAACTGCCAACCCATACTGCTATATCCAGCAAAACCAGCATTTACATTGGAAGGAGAAACATATGAATATATGCACACTAAACCAGCATTACAAAAAATATTAAATAATCATGAACAAATTGCAGAACAGCAAGAACTCCCATCAAGAAGCTATCACCTGTAAATCACTTAACACAAAGGGGGATTTGAGCCATAAGCCATATTACAGAGATACAGTGAGTCATAAAGAGGGTAGTAATGCTACCATTTTTAAAAACATGAACATTCTTCTTGTGATCATAAATTTTTATCCGGTTCATCTTGTTCCTCAGTTTGGCAATCTTGCTTTTGGGCATGATATACACACCTTTCTTGTATCCACCTGGGTGCTTCTGCGTCTGTGGGATAAACACAAACATATCCTCATCCCCATAATAAAACAGTGTCCAGGCCATGAATTTGATTATCGAGGGGGACTTTCCAAATCACTAAAGGCTTGGAATCTTGTGCATTAGGGTGCCATAATCTGTCTGCTACAGAATAACCATCTTTATCTAAAGTTAAAAAATTTAATACATATAAAGTATGGGCTATTAATGTCTTTGGAGAAACAGGGTACCAACTCCCACTTTTTAATTTTTTTAGAGCAATTTTTATCAATTGATTGGCTCTCTCAACTACACCTTGTCCCTGAGGATTATAAGGAATGTCATGTTTAAGTTTTATAGAAAAAGTTTTATAAAATTTTTGAAAAGAAGATATATACAGGGGCATTATCAGTTTTCAATTGTTTTGGAATTCCCATAATTTAAAAACAGTTTAGTAAATGAGTAATAGTAGTTTGTACATTCTCTCCAGCTAAGGGAGTAGCAACAATAAAATGTGAAAAAGTATCTATAGTAACATGTACATATTTTAAACGTCCAAAAGAAGGAACATGTGTTACATCCATCTGCCATATATCATTAGGTTGAAGACCTCTAGGATTAATTCCATAATGTATTACAGGTAAATAGGCAGCGCATGTTTGACAATTTTTAACTATTTCTCGGGCTGCTAATTTAGGTATATTAAATTGATATCTAAGTGAGCGAGATGATTAATGATGCATAGAAAAAGATATTTTAGCTTGATCGATACTGGACAAGAGAACATAATTTTTAGTGTGATGATCTGCAAGTTCGTTTCCTTTTTTTAAAAATACATTTAATTAAGAAATAGCCTGAAACCAAATCTTAAGGAGATAAACCTTTAAATATTCCTTTTAAAACCTTTTCCAATTTAATACATTTTAGGGAGCAGTTTAAGCAATATTAATCACATCACCCACATTTTACCATCAGATTTCCAGTGTCAGTTTGCAAAGAAAAAGGACGAAGATGGTCCACTCAGTCCATCTGACCAGGTTTAAATGAACAGCTTTTGTGCTAGCTCATCTTCTTTTACCATGCGTGGATCCTCCCTTAGGGCCTTTTCCATCATGGGAACCCAGAGCTTCACCTTTGCCAGTTTCCCCCTCACCCCTAAAGATGGCCACACAGGACTATCCTGTTTTCCCATTCTTTCTTTTGGCATTTGATTACCTAAACAACTTTAGAAGGCAGGCAAAGTTTCTGACATTAATAAACAATTTTACATTTAAATTTCTGATACTTATCTCCAAATTTTAACTTGAAATGAATTTCAAATTTCCTAATGTCTCTGGGCTAAACAGGATACAATATAATATAAACAGCTCTATGCATTATAATACCAGATTTTTTTTGCAGATTTCAGAATCTTTAGAAAAATTCTATTAACTGTTTCCTTTTAAAATAATGCAATAATTCTTTGAGACATTGTAAAACATTTAAACCTAATAATTTTCCTAAAGTTTAGACTTAAATTTACCCAATTGCCTTTGTGTTTCAAGTATGAGCTCATCCATTGTTTTACACAGCATGCTGACAATTTAACCTTGAACATGTTCACTCACACCCATTCATACACACATTCATACTCAAAGATTTTAAAGTGCACAAAAATTAATATAGGCCGTTCATTTTCTGGAAGCTTTAGTGTCAAGAGAGTTTTGCCAATTTTACTCTTGCAGGTGAAAACCAGATTCAAAATAAAACTTTTACAAGACAACTTAGTTGAAATTATTAATTGGTGGAGTCTTTCAGTGCCAAATTTAACCTACCTAGCGCATAACTCTAGTCATTATCTCAATTTTACTAGGCCATCTCACATACCAGTTTACAGGACCAAATTCAAACCTGGAACCAAGACTGATGCCTGTGTCCTGCCACCAGTTGTCTCTGGATTGTCTCTTCAGATAGGTTGTTAGGAAAAAGGAAACTAGACTAGGCTTGCAGCTGCCTCTCCTGCCTCAATTGTAGTTGAATGGGAGAAGCCATACCAGGCTCGAGACCTACTCCAGTGGGGCTGCAGCTTTTATTTACCTGGAAGGTTTAAATGCTTAGTGACAAAAACACAAAATACAAGAATCCATATTTTGGACTGGTACCAGTTTTGAGAACAAAATTGGACAAGACAAAAAACATCTAACAAACAAGACAGAGAAGCAGAAACCATTAAGTAACCCTAAATTTTGATGGCATGCCTGGCAGTAGTCAGAGTGAGGAAGAGACCCCAGGGCCCTGAAAACTCTCAGGGGGCACCTCCCCTGTGGAGACTTCCATTCTCTGGCAGGCGGCTTGGCCAAGGCCATCCGACCCCAAATGTGAGTCGTTTTACAGAGCAAAAAGTAACAAGTTTATCCTGTAAAGATTTATATTCAAGACAGAACAAAGCACACGAATGCCAGGGCTGCTGAAACAAAGTCAATTAGGCACACAATACACACTGAAAGAATCAAGAAGCGCTGCGCAGTGCGGATGGTCAAGACAAAAATGGGGGGCAGAAAGTGTTTTAACCAAGAAGGAGATCAAAAGTTCTCTCAGCTGGCCATCCATCTTTAAAGGAGGGCCATTCCTCACTGCAAAGTGTAAGCTAATTTACTTTTCCTAATTTCCATATTCAAATTAAGTGCCCTTCCCTTCCCTGCTCTACCAGATCACTCAGGAGAGCACCAGCCAGTTGCTACCATTGCCAGGATTTCAGCTGTTGATTTTTCTCTCCAATTAAAAACAGTTAACATAACACAAGACAATCACTTAACAAGACAGGACACTGAAACAGATAAATTGCATGCCCGCCCAGGCTGTAAACCCGAGGGATTTGGGTCCCTCCAAAGTGTGGACTTCACGTCCCACTCTTTTCCATATTTCTAGATTCACAGTCCCGTCCTCTGGGAACCAAGGACAAACTTGCTGCACAAAAGTCAAAAACTTAAGTAACTGCTTTTTATCTACTGTTACTCGTTTTCCATCTAACAAACTAAGTAAAACTTGTAAAAACAATTCTTTTTCAATACTTACATTTTGCCCCATATTTATTACTCCCGAATTAACTATTCCCTGCTACTTACTACTTTTCTTTTCCATGCGGCTTGTGTAACAGGATCCTTCTTAGATTATATCCCAGTATTCTTCAAGGTCTACATCCAGGAGAAGAGGTTTCCAGGTTTTGGCACCATTTGCTGGAGCCAGCCAGCCAAGGGTCTTCGAAGAGTAGGGCTGAGAGGCTAAAAGGAAAATAAGACAGAGACAGAGGGTTTCGGGAGGGCCAGAGCAATTGCTGCATCTGACAACTTTATTAAACAGCTTGTCTATTTTATACCTTAGTACAAGAGAACAGAAAGCAATTGCTTATGTTGGCAATCAAGCTACAGTTCCATACTTGAATAATAACAAGACTTATTGTTTGTATAAAGAATCATCTAGTCTCAACTATCAAGTTATTTTCAGCAAATCTATCTCCTGGAGAGAGAGGGTAACCAAACAAGTCTGGGAATACTATCAAAGCACACTGTCATGACCCGTGAGAATTTAGACAAAAAGGTCACTCCACCTTTGCACGAAGGCAAGATTGTACTTTCACCCTTTGTCCTCAATATAGGCCTTTCAAGTATAACTGTTAGACCAGACTCATATTGGTTTCCCACAAAAAGAGACCGGAGAGAGACTCAATAAATGGGATTACCTAAAAATAAAAAAAAAATTGCACAGATAAAAGCATAGCTACAAAAGTAGAGTGATAAGCCAACAAACTGGGCAAAGATATTTGCCAATAATACATCAGACAAATGCTTAATATCCAGTATCTATAGGGAATTCAAGAAACTAATCCCCCCCAAACCCAACAAACCAATCACTAATAGGGCAAGGGAACTAAAGAGAGACATCAAAAGAAGAGGTTAAAATGGCAGAAAACCATATGAGAAAATGCTCATCATCCATGGTCATAAAGGAAATGCAAATAAAAACAACCCCAAGATACCATCTTACCCCAATAAGAATGGCCAAGATTTTGAACTCAGACAATGACAGATGCTGACGGGATTGTGGAGAAAAAGGAACCCTACTGTACTGCTATTGGGATTGTAAGCAAGTTCAGCCACCATGGAAAGCAGTGTGGAGGTTTATTAAAGAACTGAAAAAGACCTTTCCTACTATGCCACCATGTCACTCCTGGGCTTCTATCCTGAACATCATAACCCAGGGTATGATAAGAACACCTGCTCAGCAATGTTCATCTCTGCACTGTTCACAAAAAACAGGCAATGGAAACAATCCAGATGACTTGATACAAAAAATGTGTTATATATATATATATATATATATATATATATATATGTATATAAAATGGAATTCTACATAGCCAATAGAGAAGATAAAATAATGGCATTTGCAGGGAAGTGGATGAATCTAGATCAAATCATGTTGAATGAGACAAGTCAAGACCAAAGGAACAAATGCTGCATGGTATCCTTAATACGTGGCTATTAGATCCAAACAGTACAAGAGCGAGGACTCAATATTTGTGTACCCAATGCTATGGACATGGTATTGGAAATGTAAACACAACTACATAAACATAAAAATTTATGACTTTATAGACATTTTATTACATAGATTAATATGTATCTATGACATACAAACCCTAATCCTAATTTAATTATGTTCTAAAATCTAAGTGCAAGTGATTGTATATATAGATTCCCTTATTGAATACTTGTTTATTAAATACGTCATTTGAAATGTGATGTAAAAATCAAGGGTAATAATTCTTTAATAAAAAAACATAAAAAAATGTAATTTGTAACAAGTCTCTACCCAAGGCAGTCACTATGTTTCTTTCTTTTTTTTTTTTTTTTAGATTTCAAGATTGATTTTAGGCGTTGATTTATTGTCACAATTCATCACGATCAGAGACACAACAGTAACAAGCACCAGACCATGGAATTGAGATTTGATGTATCAGGAGCCTCCCAGGTCTATTTTATAAGGTATTTATTGAGTGAGGTCAGAAAGTGAGGTCACAGTTTCCCTAAAGTCACAAGTACTATCATGTGGTATATTCTGACTTGAGTGATAAATAACCTCTTTATCTTAAGAAGCAAGTGTAACTGGTAAATGACTTAACAGTTAACAATCCTCAGAAAGTTTGGTATGGAATGAGCCTACATTTAGGAGGTAAATCTGCATTCCCATCAAGCCGGGAATGATTGACCATTTTGGGAAACGCTCAACATTCTGAGAGTTCATGCTGAAAGGATGCATTCCCTCCTCACAGTCCTTTTGGGTCTCACAGCACTTTTGGGAGCTCTCAAAATTTATGTTTGTGATTCTTATGGTTAGAAATAGACATAACCTGCCTAAGATTGTACTTATGATCTGGCAACTAATCAAGAAAAGGTGAAAGTAGCAGAGATAATATTTTTAATCACAAAGTATGAAAATATATGCAGAACATTTTATTGTTGGTATCACATTTAGTTTACTTTCTACATAATGCCATAGTGATTGAAAAGAATGTGTGACATACCATGTCATATTCTCATAAGTGTATATATATATATCATTTAATGTTAAATCAGATTGAATATATCTACTTCCTCAATATCATTACTTCATGGCAAGAACATGCAGCTTTTTGAAACACATGACATAAGCATCCTTTAGAGTAACCAGCATATACTACACCCCAGCATAACATCTTACCACTATTAATGATATCTGAGTATTCACTGGTCAATCTTTCTGCACACTCCTCCCCTCCTCAGTCACTTAAAACCACTATAATTTGTGTGATATCGATTTTATTAGGTTTTATATAGAAGTGAATTTGATGGTTAGTCTTGGTTGTCAACTTGATTAGAAAATTGTGAAGCACACCTCTTGGTATGTCTTCTGAGGGGTTTGCAGGAAGGATGAGATAATAAGAGCTCTGATTAATCAACATTTAATTCACTGATGAATAATTTGTATAGACTATTGGGGAGTGGTGAAAATGTGGAAGATGTAACCTAATTGTAGGAAATCAGTCAGTGGAGTTGTATATATTGGCCCTTTCACTTTTTTTTTGCTATTTTTGCTTTCTGCTTGCCATGAAATAAGGCAATTTTTTCTCTACCACATCCTTCCAACATGACATTCTGCTTTATCACATGCTAAGAAATATGGAACTAGCTGGCCATGGATGGATTTCTCTGAAACCTGGAGCCTGAGTAAATTCTTCATCTGTCTCTCAGTTTTGTTACAGTGACAGAAAGTCTTGACTAACTTAGTGAGACTGAGTAAAACTTGTTCTTTCTCTGTCTGACTTACTGATTATAACCTAAGAATCTTCAGTTTCATTCAGGTTGTCTCAAATGACAAGATTTCACCCTTTCTATGACTACGTTTTACAGAATTTTTCTTTTAGATTGAAGATTTTTAAGAAAAATATATAACAGATTTTGGATTTTTGTTTCTTGGTCCTCACTATTCCATTACTTACAGCCTGAATAAGGAGAAGGTAAAATTTAACAATCACTTATGCAGTATAGCCTGTAAACGTAAGTTTCATGTTTCTAAGTGCTCCTAATATAGTCTTTATTATAATGGTTACAATGAAGTTCTGGCAAAATTGTATGGAATTCTACTTTTATATATTGCTTTACTGTATCTGATATTTATATATAATTATAATTATACATTTTAATATCATTTAATTAGTGTGTGTGTGTGTGTGTGTGTGTGTGTGTGTTTGTGTGTGTACATGCTTCTTTACTATGTTGGGCAGGGTACCCCTGGCTTCCTTAACTAGTAAAAAAATGGAATCCACATTAGCTCTTTCTTACATATGGAATTTAAGTTGGAATCTTCATAATCATCACAATATTTTTAGTGCATTTACTTACATTTGCTTATTAGCTCAGTTTAGTCTGGGGAAAAATTTTTATGGTTTATTTTTGGTCTGAAATATTATGTATTACAGTATCTTCCAATGAGCATTTTTGAATAATCTGTTAGATTCAGGTGTTAAATTAGTACTTTCTTTCTTCCAGGAAATAAAAACGGACAAATATTTGTTATTTAAATGTTGCTTAAGGCAAGAAAAGGCAATTTTGATCATTTTTCCATTAATTTTTCAATATAGAAATATTTTTCAATATAAAAAGTATTTATTGCCATGAAAAATAATTTGTAAAATGATGTTTTTAATATTGTTTTTAGTGAACGTTATTTGCACTCAGTGAAAGGCCATACAAAGTACCTTATTTTAAGTAATATAATGAGCAAATGGTAATACATTTTGCAGTAGAAATACAGTTCAATGAAAATATTTAACAAACATATTTGTGAGAGAATATCTATTAATAAGTATAAAAACTAGAGTTAAAATGCTGAAATTTTGGTTTCCAGATGAAATACCTAGTGGTAGAGAATAAAAAATATGTTTGTATTATGAATTTAATAATGGTGGGTTAGTGCTTAGTTCAGAAAAATAGATTTGTGTTGGAAATCCTAATTTTATTTCAACTTTGGGAGAGTTATAGTTCAGGTTCTTTGGGGTAAAATTTCAACACAGTGTGGATTTAGATTGAGCTGTGCTACTCTTATTGACATTAATGGGAATCTTTCAGCTAAATCTCTCCATGCTGTACTGAAAATGTACCCCCTGATATATTTCAGCTACCATAGATGCTAAAATAGAGTTGTTAAGGTGCATAGTACAAATACATATTTAGGTAGTTTAAAAATATTTATTGGATATAGGGTTATATGAATTGTTACACAGAACTCAAACTTGTACTATAATTTTTTTTTGCCAGTCCTGAGCCTGAGCTCAGGGCCTGAGCACTGTCCTTGGACTTTCTCAAGGCTAGAGTTCTACCACTTGAGCCTCAGCACAACTTCCTGCTTTCTTCTTTTTTTTTTCTTTTTTTATTATTTCTTTTTTTATTGTAATTAATAAAAGGGTTATATGATATTTGCCAGATAGAAGGTACATTAATTCACATATATTGATACCCTTTCACATGTCTTGGTCCCCATTACCCTCCCCTCCACCCCTTCCCTATCCAATGTCAAATAACCAAATACAAATAAATCCAATACATCAGATAACAAAGTGAGATACTCTAACAATATGAGATAACCAAGGGACAGCAAAAGAGATGAGAGATAACATAGTACATTAAGGACAACAATCATTCATTGTATGGCTTTTGTTTCAATATCCTGGAGGTCTTTTCAATTAGCTTCATACTATATGGCCTTATGTATCAAGGTTTTTCTCTATTGCAGATCTCTGCTAGTAGAGCCCAAGGTTTCTACTGATTATGCCAAATGAGGGGAACCATTGAGCCCAATTACCTTCGAGTTTGGCAGACTTCACTTAATATGATTTTTTCTTTTTTTAATATTTTTATTGTATGTAATAAAAGGGTTACATGATATTGGCCAGATAGAAGGTGCATTAATTCACGTACATTGATACCCTTCCACATGCCTTGGTCCCCATTACCCTCCCTCCCACCCCCGTTCTTGGTTTTCCCCCCTTCCTTGTCCAATTTCAAGTAACCAAATACAAATGTATCCAATATATCAGATAACAAAGTGAGATATTGTGACAATATGAGATAACGAGGGAACAGCAAAAAAGATGAGAAATAACATAGCACCTTAAGGACAGCAATCATTCGTTATATGGCTTTTGTTTCAATATCCTAGAGGTCCATTCAATTAGCTTCATACTATATGGCCTTATGTATCAAGTTTTTGTTCTATTGCAAATCTTTGCTACTGGAGACCAAGGTTTCTATTGGTTATGATGAATGAGGGAAACCATTGAGCCTAAGTTCCTTTGAGTCTGGCTTACTTCACTTAATATGATTTTTTCTAAGTCTTTCCATTTCCTAACAAATGGGGCGATGTCATTTTTTTCTGACAGCAGCATAGAATTCCATTGTGTACAAATACCACAACTTGTTGATCCACTCATCAACTGAGGGACATCTACGTTGGTTCCATATTTTTACTATGGTGAATAATGCTGCAATGAACATTGTTGTGCTAGTGGATTTAGTATGCCCTAGTTTCTGGATGGTTGGGTAAATGCCAAGTAGTGGAATTGCTGGGTCATAGGGGAGTTCTATGTTTAGCCTTTTGAGGCACTGCCATATTGCTTTCCATAGTGGTTGAACGAGTTTGCACTCCCACCAACAGTGTAGTAGTGATCCCTCCTGGCCACATCCCCTCCAGCATCTGTTATTATTCGTTTTCCTGATCCTGGCCATTCTAACTGGAGTGAGGTGGAATCTTAGAGTTGTTTTGATTTGCATTTCTTTTATGACCAGAGATGTTGAGCATTTCTTCATGAGTCTATAGGCCATTTTTGTTTCTTCTTCAGAGAAGACTCTCTTTAAGTCTTTGGCCCATTTTTTAATGGGATGGTTGTTATTTTGGGGATTAGTTCTGGAGTGATTCAATTTTTTGAGCTATTGATATATTTTAGATATGAGGCCTTTGTCCATTGTTTGGTTGGTGAAGATCTTCTCCCACTCTGTAGGCTTCCTAATTAATTTTCTAGCTATGTCCTTTGCCATACAAAAGTTTTGTAGTTTAATGCAGTCCCACTTATCCAGTCTTTCTCTTATTTGCTGTGATTCTTGGTCCTTATTAAGAAAGTTTCAACCTGTGCCAAGGAGGCCTAGTGTATCTCCTACTCCTTCTTGTAAAGTTTTCAGTGTGTCAGCTTTTACCTCCAGGTCTTTGATCCATTTGGAGCTAATTCTAGTGCAGGGTGACAAAGAAGGATCCAACTTTAGTTTTCTGCAGGTGCTTAACCAGTTCTGCCAGCACAACTTTTTGAAGAGGCTGTCTTTCTTCCATTCTATTTTTTTGGCTCCCTTGTCAAAGATTAGGTGACTATAGGTCTGTGGTTTAATATCTGGGTCCTTAGTTCTATTCCATTGGTCTTCAGGCCTGTTCTTGTGCCAGTACCAAGCTGTTTGATAATTAGAGCTCTGTAATAGAGTCTAAACTTTGGAATTGAAATTCCTCCAGCGCTGTTCTTTCTGCTAAGAAGTGTTTTTGCTATACGGGGTCTTTCATTATTCCATATGAAATTTTGGATTGCCTCTTCTATTTCTTTGAAGAATGCCATTGGGATGTTGATGGGTATTGCGTTGAATTTGTAGATAGCCCTTGGCAAGATTGTCATTTTCGCAATGTTGATTCTTCCAATCCAGGAACATGGGAGGTTTTTCCATTTCCTTAGTTCTGCTTTAATTTCCTTTTTTAGTGTTTTAAAGTTTTCATCAAAAAGGTCCTTTACATTCTTAGTTAAGCTAATTCCTAGGTACTTTCTTTTCTTTGAGGCTATTGCAAAAGGAGTTGCTTTCCTGATTATTGCCTTGTTCCTCTCACTGTTGGCATAGAGGAAGGCAGTTGATTTTTGAGGGTTAATTTTATAGCCTGCTACCCTTCCAAAGTTTTGAATCAGCTCAAGGAGTTTGGGAGTAGAGTCTATAGGATTCTTTAAATACAGAATCATGTCGTCTGCAAAGAGGGATAGTTTTACTTCCTTTTTCCCTATTTGGATCCCCCTTATGCTTGCTTCTTGCCTTATTGAACTGGCTAGGAATTCTAGTACTATGTTAAAGAGGAGTGGAGAGAGTGGGCATCCTTGTCTTGTTCCTGATTTTAGAGGGAATGGCTTTAGCTTTTCACCATACTAGCTGTGGGTTTGTCATACACAGCCTTTATTATATTGAGGAATGTTCCATGCATTCCTACTTTCTCCAGAGCTTTTAACATAAAGGGGTGTTGGATCTTGTCAAATGCCTTTTCCGCATCTATTGAGACAATCATGTGATTTTTGTCCTTACTCCTGTTGATGTGATGAATTTTGTTAATTGATTCGTGTATGTTGAAACAGCTTTGCCTCCCTGTGATGAATCCTGTTTGATCATAGTGTATATTTTTTGATGAGTTGTTGTAGATGGTTTGCCAGTATTTTGTTGAGAAGTTTTGCATCGATGTTCATCAAAGAAATAGGTCTATAGTTCTCTTTCTTTGATGAATCTCTGTCTGGATTGGGGATGAGGGTTATACTGGCTTCATAGAATGAGTTTGGTAAAGAACCTTCATTTTCAATTTCGTTGAAGAGCTTGAGGAGTATTGGTGTGAGCTCTGCTTTGAAGACCGTATAGAACTCAGCTCTGAATCCATCTGGTGGAAGGTCTCTTACTGCCATTTCTATTTTAGTGCTTGAAATAGACCTGTTTAGTTAGGTTAGTTCTTCTTGGTTCAAGTGTGTATGTTTATATTGGCTAGGAATTCATCCATTTCTTCTAGATTCTCAAATTTATTGGCGTAAAGGTTTGAGAAGTATTCCCTCATGATACTCTGGATCTTGGTAATTTCTGTTGTGATATTACCATTTTCATCTGTGATTTTGTTTATTTCGGTATGCTACCTTCTTTTTTTGGTACGATTTGCTAAGGGTCTGTCAATTTTGTTACTTCTTTCAAAGAACTAACTACTTGTTTTGTTGATTCTTTCTATAGTTTTTTTGGATTCCAAATCATTTAATTCTGCTTTGATTTTAATAATTTGCTTTTCTCTACTGGGATTAGGGTTGGTTTGTTGCTCTTCTTCCAGGCGCTTAAGGTGAGACATTAACCTGTTGGTTCACGATTTTTCCATCTTGTTGTTGTAGGCACTCATCGCTATAAATTTTCCTCTGAGTACTGCCTTTACTGTGTCCCAAAGGAGCTGGTATTTTGTGTGCTCCTTATTGTTAAATTTCATGAACTGTTGGATTTCTGTTCTGATCTCTTCGATGACCCATTGGTGATTCAACAATGTGTTGTTCAATTCCATGAGTTACAGGGTTTTCGATGGTGGAGATGGGTGTTCAGCTCCAATTTGATGCCCTTGTGGTCTGAGAGAGTGCAGGGAATAACTTCAGTGTTTCTGAATCTGCCCAGATTTGTTTTATTCCCTAAAATGTGGTTTATTTTGGGAAATGTTTCATGTGCTGCTGAAAAACATATATTGTATTGTTGCTGGGTGAAGTAATCTGCACATGTCTGTTAGATCTAGTTGGTCTATACAGTTGTTCAATTCTGAGGTTTCTCTGTTGAGTTTTTGTGTGGTTGATCTGTCCATAGGTGAGAGTGGTGTGTTTAAGTCACCAACAATCACTGTGTTTCGATCTATATATGGTTTCAGTAAAAGTAAAGTTTCTTGATGAAGTTTGGTGCTCCGGGATTAGGTGTATAGATATTTAGGATGGTTATGTCCTCCTGCAGGAGAGATCCCTTTATTAGTATGTAGTAACCTTCTTTGTCTTTTCTCACTAATTTTAGTTTGAAGTCTATTTTATCTGATATGAGGATGGCAACTCCAGCCTGTTTATGGGAGCCATTAACTTGATAAACTTTATTCCAACCTCTCACTTCAAAAAATGTTTGTTTTTTGGGGTGAGTTGTGTCTCTTGAAGACAGCAGAATGATGGATCTTGCTTTTTGATCCAACTAGACAGCCTATGCCATTTAATTGGAGAGTTAAGTCCATTGATATTGAGAGTTAGGACTGAGAAATATTTACTAGTTCCTGCCATTTTTAAAAGCTTTCATTTGACAGTTCTTGTACTTAGATGATATGATTTTTAGGTGCCATCTCTTTCTCTGTATTATATTTGTGTTGGTTTTCAATGTGTAGAACATTTTTGACAATTTTTTGTAATGTTAGTTTGGTTGCTACTTAATGTTGCAGCTTTTCCCTGGAATGGAATGTTTTTATTGTTTCCCTCAGTTATGAATGAGAGCTTAGCTGGGTACAGTATTCTTGGTTGGTAGTTATTTGACTTAAGGGCATGACATCTATCCTTCCAATCTCTTCTTGCTTGCATGGTCTCTGCTGAGAAATCTGTGGTTTTCCTTTGATTTGCTGATTTTTTTCCAATTTACGTGATTGTGTCGAAAAAGTTCTGCCTTACAAATTTTGTTTGGGGACTTTGTGACAGTTCTCCCAGGTTAATTTACTGGCACGGCCTTTAGATTTATGAGTCCCGCAGCAGAAATTTGACTATTTTCCGTAGCTTGAGCTTTAGCCAGTTTAGCAGAGAACCTGGGATGGAAACACATGTGGTTTTGTTTACCAGGAAAAAGGCTCCACCCAGGAGGAACTACTTCTGCTAGCTCAGGGAAGCAGAGGTCCAACTAAGCTGACTTGGGAAAAATTTTGGCCCTTTTGAAAGATCGCACTGCTAGCACCACTTCTCAGGCTCCATGGATATGGCATGGTCTTTGGCAGTAATCAAATGGTGCTGCTATTGGCTCATGAGGGAGGGCCTAACTTCCCAATGTCATTCTGTGAGCAGAAAGTGAAAATGTCTTTAATGAGGTACTCACAATTCCTTTGATTTTCTGAGTCCCTGAAGCTGGCAAGAAGCACTGTTTGCTTGAGTTCCAGAAGCAGACTTTGTTTCTGCAGCTGCTCGTTTGGGGAGCAGCTAGTGCTACAGCCGCCCAATGGTGTGGGCTCCAAACTTTCTTCTTGATCTGGCGCCTGGCTTTTTCCTATCTGACTGAAATCTCTGTGGTCCTAAAAATTACTTAGAATCTACCTTTATGCATAAACTTTCAGGTACGATGCTAAAACTGGTATCTGGATGAAAGTTAAGAAAGACTCACTCTGAACCACTGACATCTTTGGATATTATCTGCCTTACTTTCCTTAACGTAATTTTCCCTGTCTTTCAGTTTGCTCACTAATGGGGAACTGCCACACTTTTTATGGAAACATTAATTCCATTTTGTACATATGCCACATTTTCTTGATTCATTCATCTACTGAATGGCATCTGGATTGATTCCTTATTTTAGTTTTGGTAAACAAAACTTCAATAAACATGATTGTGCTGGTGGCTTTAGTGTGACCTGCTTTGTGGTCAATTGGCAAATGCCAGTAGTGGAATTTCTGAGTTGTAGGGAACCTCTATGTTTGGCAATTTGAGAAACCTCTATACTGTTTCCAGAGTGGTTGAGGAAATATGAATTCCCATAGAAGGAGCATTCCTTTTTGGGCACATCCTCACTGGCATCTGTTATGATCATATAAAATGATGCTAATTGAAATGAATTCCAAGAAATGGAAGCAAGAGATTTTTTTTCAAGTCCTTGGGCTTGACCACAGAGCCTGGGCATTGTCTTTGGGCTTTCTCAAGGCTAGCACTCTACCACTTGAGCCATAGCACCACTGCTGGCTTTTTGCAGTGTACGTAGTACCAAGAAATAGGTCCTGTCCTTGAGCTTTCTGGAGCCACAGCACTATTTCTGGCCTTTTCTGTTTATGTTGTACTGAGGAATCCATCCCAGGGCTTTGTGTGTGCTAGACAAGCACTCTATTACTAGGCCACGGTCCTGGCTCCACAAGAGATTTTTTATTTTACTTTTTGTGGGTTTTTCCCCACTTTTCTCACTTTCTTTTCATTTCATTTAGTCTTGTATGTAAGTTTATCTGAGTTGAGGATTTGAAGGAGAAGCACAGACATGGTTTGACAAATGATAAATTAATTCAGCAGTGATAATCACTCAATGTTGGAAATTAACAATACAACTTTAGTAAGATGAGGTGCCAGAAGTAAAAAATCTGTGAGAAAATGAAGGAGTGGCAGTTTTCAAAAAGAAGTGTGCTCAATATCCTATTTGTGTAACTATACATTACTTTTAAATGATTTAAAAAATAAAAATAAAAAAGGAAAATGGTTTGGTAGAGAGACTATCTGTCAAGGAGAAGGCCCTAGGTTCAAACTCAAGTATCATGAAGGACTAGAATAAACAGAAGGATGAGGAGAAGGAGTAAAAGGAAAACATTCCTATTTACAAATCTGCCAGATGCATTAAAATAAATTTAGTCAAGGACATGAAAGAGCTCTACATATACAACAATTAATAAACACGTAAATGAATGTGACGGTATCTATCAGTTAATTCTTTCGCATTTTGATTTTTGGGGATTTATCAATGTGATCATTTCTCTGATTTGTTTTCTAGTCTGCTCATTGTTGTAGAAAATCTTTCCCTCATTTGTCATAATCAGTAGAAACCTTGTGCTCTACTAGCAGAGATCTGCAATAGAGCAAAACCTTGATACATAAGGCCATATAGTATGAAGCTAATTGAAAGGACCTCCAGGATATTGAAACAAAAGCCATATAACGAATGATTGTTGTCCTTAATGTACTATGTTATCCCTCATCTCCTTTGCTGTCCCTTGGGTATCTCATATTGTTACAGTATCTCACTTTGTTATCTGATGTATTGAATTTATTTGTATTTGGTTATTTGAAATTTGATAGGGAAAGGGCGAAAACCAAGACAGGGGGTGGGGGGGGGGTGGGGGGGGAGGGTAATGGGTACCAACACATGTGAAAGGGTATCAATGTATGTGAATTAATGCACCTTCTATCTGGCAAATATCATGTAACCCTTTTATTAATACAATAAAACATATAAAAAAGAAAATCAATGATTATTGCTTTTATTTACCGATCTGAATTCTGCTGCATTGTTAGAAAATTTTATCTGATCTAAGAGTTTTTATGGAATATTGTGGGTTCTTAAATATATTATGCTATAGAATGATATAATATGTGAACTTCCCTATTCAAATACTTTGCTTCTGTGTCTTGTCTAATTACTCTGGTTAGGACTTCCAGGAAACATTGTACAGAAAAAGAATGGAAATAATTATTTTTGTTTCATTTCTGATTTTAGAGAAAATGAGTGGTTTCAGTTTTTTTTCTTTAGTACAATGTTGACTATAATTTGTCCTATGTGCCTTCATTATGTGGAGTTATGTTCCTTCTTTTCCATACTTCTTCAGATCTACTTTTTATGAAAAGATACTGAATTTTGGCAAAGGCTTTTTCTGAATATATTCAATGATTGAGGGGCTTTTGTCCTTGATTCTGTTTATGTGATGTCTTACATTAACTAATTTACACACGTTAAACTACTCTTACATCCCTGGAATGAAATTAACTTGATCATGGAGTATGATCTTTTTTTTTTTGAGTATGACTTTTTTAATGTATTATTGGATATCATTGCATTACTGAGAAGTGTTGTTATATCTGTCAAGGAAATTGGTCTTTAAATTTCCTTTGTGGCTGCTGTGTCTTCACTTGGTTTTGGAATGATTGCAATATAGCATCATAAAATGAGTTTGTTGTTTATCCTTCCCTTTGTTTTTTTGTTTGTTTGTTTGTTTTGGGGGCTTGAACTCTGGGCCTAGGCTCTGCCCTGAGCTCTTAAGCTTATGCTAGTGTTCTACCTCTAGCACTTTGAGCCACAGTGCCACTTCCAGTTTTCTCTTGGTTAATTGGAGATGAGACTCATGGACTTTCATGCCTGGGCTGGCTTTGAACCGTGTGTGATCCTCAGATTTCAGTCTTCTGAGTAGCCTCCAGTTTTTTTGAAAGCATTTTTTATATGAGGTCTATATCTCTTTTAGATTTCACAGCTCTCTGCAGACCCACTGCCCATGAATTCATTGAGTGCACCCTAGTTACAACCCATGCTGTTGCATGGTTGGTCAAGACTGAACCATAAGCAGCTGCTGGAATAAGGAAGGCAAGGGAAGCCCTAGGCAGTAGCACTGACTCATGGGTATTAGGCTCCTATGTCTGGATTCTAAGAGAGGTGAAGATTTCTGGAGAAAAGAATTGGATTCAGGGGTGACAAGTGGCATAACTGAGCTTACCTGGTAGGTCAGAAAACCATCTGTCACTCTTGCAGTGAATTCCTTGAAAACAAGGAATGCAGTGATTGCTCTGACCAAAAGTAGGGTCAACTTGCTGTATGGTTCCCCATCATCAAGCTTGGTGTCAGGTATCTCAGTCCTAATTTTGGCTACTTCAATGAAAATCTCTTCCGGGAAGTGATACTTATGTCTACACAGAGAGCAGTAACATCAACGATGAAAATTACGTGGTTTATTGACCCTCAATTTTCCCATGCACTATTTATGTAGGGGATGAGAATCATCAGCTACTATCAATTCATTTCATCCACCCATCAGTCGAGGACTAGGTTTGTGAATTTTTATTATTCATACTAAAAGTCTACCATTGGTAGTTGTATTCATGTCTTAGAGTGGCCTGGGATCGAGTATGTACAGGTCCTCACTGCTGTCTATGAATTATCCTAGGCATGCCAATCTGTTTCTGCTTCTCTGCCATGGGCTGTGCCAGGCTGGCTGAACTCTCCACAAATCAGGGTGACTCAAAAGACCACAAAAAATGCAAACCCAAACAAACAAAAAGCTGGTATAGTTGGCAGAGGAAGCAGTTGTGACTTACGTTAAGGTGGTGTAAGGTTCCTTCTGAACAAGTTTTTTTGTTTCTTTTGTTTCATCAAGAGTTTTACAGTTCAGTAATTTATGTTTTCATATAGTCTATATAACTGGATGTTTGTTGGCCACTTCATCAAGATTTCTTACCTCCACCTGAAGGCATAAGGTCACACACTTTCAGTTTTATTTCTAGTTTGTGTGTTAGCAATTTGCAACTTTTCCCAATTCAATATATTTATTATTGCTCTTCTTCTTTCAGTCTTTGGATGTTTTCTAGTTTTACTAGGGATTGAACCTAGGACTTGAGTATACTGAGCATGAGCTGTAAAAATAAAATTCAGCCTATCCTAGTAGTCATCAATTTGGCTCCATGTAATTCAAATTCATTCTCTAATGTGATCATCAATCCAATAAGGACAGTAATTATTCTAAGTAGAAAAAGAAAACCCAAGAGTAGATTGCCAACAATTATCAGTATAGTAGCTGGTCTTTAACTGTGTACTTCTTCCATGGAACCATACATTTTAGTTCTTGATAACACAGTTATCTAGCTGTTAATCAAATTCACAAATAATTATAATTATAATGTATCCTAAGATATTTATTTCCTAGCCAGGCTCTGGTGAGACTCGTATCTCCAATTAACCACCACAAAACTGGAAGTAGTGCTGTGGTTCAAGTAGTAGAATGTTAGCCTTGATCTGAAGAGTTCAGGGACAACTCCCAGGCTCAGAGTTCAAGCCCCATGACTGAGGAAAAAATAAAAAGAGAGATATTTATTTCCTGGCCCCGTCACTAGTCTGTCCAAGAAACAAAGTTATCCCACAGCAATATAAATCTAAATTATGTTCCATGTCAGAAATAATTTTTATGATCCCTATGAATATTTTACTTGATTGGGAACTATGTACATGTCTTTAGACATAGATAAAAATAAGCATGAACTTATGATTATGTAATAATCATATGTAAAATGGCCATAAGTCCTAGACTAGTTATCCTGGAAAGGGTACTACAAGCATTCCAATCATGAGAAACCATAACCACCATAGTTGATGAAATCATCTAACACATTTGAATCATCAATGAATGATGACAGCTTTTCAAAGGCCAAATATTTAGGCCCACTCATACCAATAAGTGGATAAATGTTTTTCACTTTCATGCATTTTTATTAGAAAAATGATTACAGAGGGGATACAGTTACATAAGTCATGTACATTTCTTTTTGAATGATGTCATGCCTTCCCTTACTCTCTCCCTGTTGCTCCATCATATCCTCACCCACAAGTTGCATAATTCAGTTTCAACATACTGTCTACTTAGTATGCTATATTTGTCCACCTGTGTCCCAACATTTCTGTGCTCTTTTACCTTCCCAAAGATAGAAAAATTGATAAACAATAGAAAAAGAAAACTAAATATAAATACCAACAAAGAAAAGTTATGTTTCCATTTCCTGAGTTCATACATTATTTTATATGATCAGACACATATAGCTATTATGCTTTTGTAGTCCCTCTCCATGTGTGAATGCTTAGAGACCTGTATAATTTATCATGTTCCAGTATATCTTTTTCATGTTCATTGCAACATTGCTTATTATAGCTAAAATATGGAATCAACCTAGATGCCCTTCAGTGAAAAAAAATGGATTGAGAAATTATAGTATAAACATGCATTGAAATTCTTCTCTTTTTTTGCCAGTCCTGGGCTTGAGCTCAGGGCCTGAGCACTGTCCTTGGACATTTTCTCAAGGCTAGAGCTCTACCACTTGAGCCTCAGCACCACTTCCGACTTTTTTTCTAAGTATGTGGTACCGAGGAATCGAACCCAGGTCTTCATGCATGCTAGGCAAGCACTCTACCACTAGGCCAAACTCCGGCCCTGCATTGAAATTCTTACCCATTAAAAAGAATAATATTGTATCACTAGTAAGGAAATATAAAGGCTTGGGAAAAATAATATTAAGTGAAATAATAGTTTGAATCGATTTTCTCATTTGTGGTATCTAGAATTTGTCTATAAATCTACACATAAACACACTGGATGGTAGAAATTTTAATTAAAGAGGGCCCTATGCTTTCAGGCAGACAAGCCCACACATGCCTTAAATTACAGCTTCCATTTTACTTCATTCATGTGCTAATTATGTTTGCACTAAGAGCATAAACCTTGAAAGATTGCCTTGATTACTTTCTCTGCAAGAGAGTGAGTATACAAAAACTCATATGAATCTTTTAAATTTAATCATCATTAATTATTGTAATAACTTGGCTTATTTATTAAATTAATATATGTAAATCAGACAGATTCATACATATGCTGAGAATAAATTACCTGTTAAATTACCATAGCATGAGAATTTTCCAAATTATAAACCCTCACCAAAGCATTTGAAAATAATTGTTTAATATCTCATTGATTGGTGGTGCTTGGCTTTATGTAACAAATATGCCACAGGGCTTTAAAATTAAAGAATAAAAATTTTATCTCCAAAAAGAGTTATTTTCATTCTTTGGAACTGAATCCCAGAAATGGTTTAATTAGCCCAATGTTAGAAACAGCTCAAGGTTAATATAGTCTCATTTGTTTTGTTTGCCTTCATCATATTCATTTTCAAGTTTTGCTGAACATATTTGGTATTTCTTGGTTTTTTTTGCCAGTCCTGGCTTGAACTCAGGGCCTGAACACTGTCCTTGGGCTTTCTCAAGGCTAGATCTCTACAACTTGAGCCACAGTACCACTTCCACCTTTTTCCATATATGTGACACTGAGAAATCCAACCAGTTCTTCATGCATGCTAGGCAAGCACTCTACCACTAGGCCAAATTCCAGCTCCTTCTTGGTTCATATGTTACTTTTTTCCCCTTTTTGTGTTATTCTTTCTCACACTTTCATACTTATGATTTCTCCCTCTCCCTTCTCCTCTTCTTCCTCTTCCTCCTTCTTCTTGCAATTAAATTTTTATTATCCTTCAGTAGTTGCAGAAAGAAGTTGCCATTCAACACCTCAATGTATGAAAACAATGAATCTTCATTAATGTTACCCCTTTCATCTTTTTCTCTATCCCAGCCCAACCCCAGTTTTCCTAATTTTATGGGATGTGGATTGAATATTGTGACTTCATTCTCCCTGATTTCTTCTCTTCTTACCACTTCCCACATGCATATTTCAAGTACCTGCTTTCTATTATTTACTTTCTTAGACTGAACTAGTTGTTTTAAGGAATTATTCCATTTGAATTCTTGCTGGTATATATCATAATTTGATTGATATATTTGTATACGCTGGCAAAAAGATGCCCAAACTTTGTTGATTCCTGCCCTCCAAGAATTCATGTTTATTTTTCCCTAAGTTTAATTGCACACATCAAATGTAACTAATCAAATAAAATGTTCATGGGTACTCATTATAAATAAAAATTTACCTCATCATTGTATACTCTAAACAACTTGTGTAGGGCCATTGCAATAATCAATTTGTTAGCTTTTACTACAAAGAAAAAAATTTTGTATTTTTTGTCAATTGGTGGTAACAACCCAAGATGAATCCAAAAATTTGTTGTAAAGGAGATGTGGTTAGGTTACAGAAGAACATGATATAAGGACAAAGAATCCTTCCAGCCTGATAGGTGTTTGGATTGTTCTCAACTTCTAACTGAAAATCTAATAGTTAACATATTTTAGTTCATTGTATTTATTGCTGTAACTGTGACTTGGTAAGTAGTAAGTAATCCTAATGACACAGGCCCAATAAGACCTGTATTTTCTCAGAAGTGGTAGTGTTCTACTGTAAAACAAAGTGCTATAGTCACTGAAATGAAAATTAGAATATTGCTCCTAGTATCCCTGGCCTTTCAAATGAATATGTACATTTTCTATTTAACACAAATAACTCTATGTAACTTGATT
Source organism: Megascapheus bottae (assembly GCF_031878675.1). Taxonomy (NCBI): domain Eukaryota; kingdom Metazoa; phylum Chordata; class Mammalia; order Rodentia; family Geomyidae; genus Megascapheus; species Megascapheus bottae. The sequence goes on from NC_143510.1 coordinate 11,913,658, forward strand.
TCTATAGGTTAAGTATTAGGAAAGCTTATCCTGAAGAAAAGAATTGATGCAAAGACCCAGTAAAATAAAAACACAGGACTGGGAATATGGCTTAGTGGTTTAGAGTTCTTGCCTATGATGCATGAAGCCCTGGGTTTGATTCCTCAGTACCACATAAGGGCACTGTGGTTCAAGTAGTAGAGGACTAGCCTTAAGCAAAAAGAAGCTTAGGGATTATGCCCTGGACCCAAATTTAAGCCTGGGGACTGGCACAAAAAATTAAATAAAATAATAAAAGCATAACTAGTGTCTGATTGAGTCAGAACTCAATTGTCAAAGAGTAGTATATTATGACAGATGAAAGATAAATACCAAGCTGGATAAAACAGTAGCTACTCATTGCAATGTATTCAGTTGTAAACTGCGGTATAATAGGCATTTCTCTCTCCCTCCCTCCCTCCCTCTCCCTCCCTCCCTCCCTCCTTCCCTCCCTCTCTCTCTCTCTCTCTCTCTGTCTCTCTCTCTGTCTCTCTCTCTGTCTCTCTCTCTGTCTCTCTCTCTCTGTCTCTCTCTCTCTCTCCCTCCCTCTCGCTCTCTCCCTCCCTCTCTCTCTCTCTCTGTCTCTCTCTCTCTCTGTCTCTCTCTGTCTCTGTCTCTCTGTCTCTGTCTCTGTCTCTGTCTCTCTCTCTCTCTCTCTCTCTCTCTCTCTCTCTCTCTCTCTCTCTCTCTCTCTCTCTCTCCCTCCCTCCCTCCCTCCCTCTCTCCAGCCCAGGCATTTCTTTCTTAATAAACAGTAATAAAATTCTTGTTAATTAGAATATGAATGACACATTTTCAGTGAAAGACTCAGTGTATTTATGTTTTAGTAAGTATGAGTTTATATGAAAGCCAACAATTCTTTATTTTAGAAACATTCATATTTCAAAACAGAGAGAAAAGAAGGACCAGGAGGAGGTTGGCCTAGTGGTAAGAGTAGTTGCCTAGCGTGCACGAAGACCCATGTTCATTCCTCAGTACCACATACAGAGAAAAAAGCTGGAATTGGTGCTGTGGCTCAGCTGGTAGAGTTCTAGCCTTGAGAAAGTCCAAGGACAGTACTCAGGTCCTGAGTTCAGTCCCCATGACTGGCAAAAAAAAATTTAAAGAAAGAAAAATCAAAGAAGGACATACATTTAAACATTTTATTTTCTAAAATCCATTAGGATTTGCTTATTAGCCATTACATTGAGATAATAACTTCACAAGTTAAAATAATTGGCTTATCATCAGGTCTATTTGAAAATATCTAGAAACAAAAGCAAACAGCAACAGTCTTTTAAAGATTACTTTGTTTCCAGTAAAAGAACATTTCTTAAAACAGCAGAAACCTGGCCAGACTTTAGATACCTGCTCTTTAGTTTTGACATAGCTGCTTTCATTTCTTTATTCCTTAGACTGTAGATAACAGGATTTAAAATGGGAGTAAATATGGTATAGAATACAGCAAGCACTTTGTCAATTGAATAGCTGCTGAAGGGCCACACATAGATGAAGATGCATGGCCCAAAGAACAGTGTAACCACAGTGATGTGAGCAGTCAATGTGGAGCGGGCCTTGGCCATTCCAGCAGAAGAGCGATTCCGCACTGTGATGAGTATCACAGTGTAGGAGACAACCAAGAGGAGAAAGGAACTCAGAGAAAGAAAGCCACTGTCCGCAACTATTAGTAAGCTAATAACATAAGTATCTATGCATGCTAGCTTTGTCACGAGAGGGAGGTCACAGAAAAAGCTGTCAACCTGATTAGGACCACAAAAAGGCAAGTTGACAGTGAATGCCAGCTGGCTAGTAGTGTGGATGAAACCCACACTCCAAGAAATGAGAACAAGTATAATACACACTCTGCGGCTCATGATTGTCATATAGTGGAGAGGCTTGCATATTGCAACATAGCGGTCATAGGCCATGGATACAAGAATAACCATTTCACTGCCTGTAAAGAGGTGAACAAAGAAAATCTGAGCCAGACAGGCATCAAAGGAAATAGTCTTGTGCTCCACCAGAAAGTCAGCAATCATTTTGGGAGTAGCAAATGAGGCAACACATACATCTATGAAGGAGAGATTTGCAAGCAGAAAATACATGGGGGTATGAAGGCGGGAGTCTGAGGTCACAGTCAGGATGATGAGAAAGTTGCCCAGGAGTATGGATAGGTAGAGTAGTGAGAATATGAGAAACAGAAAAGGCTGGAGTTCCTTGGAACTGGAAAGTCCCAGCAGTACAAATTCTGTCACCCGAGAGTGATTCGTCTCATTCATTGACTTTGGAAGAGACTTACAGACCTGAAAAGGAGGAAAATGAATAGCAACCAGTGAAGTGAGTTTTGCTTGCTTTCTCACCCATTCTTAAGTTTCCAGAATCTATTTACTTGGATTTTCTTGAAATATTCTAAATTATATATATATTACCACAGAGTCCTTTATGACTCTAGATAGCTAAAATCTGAAAAGAATCATTCATCAATAAAAACACAAGGTCCACACAGCAGTGTGACCAGAGAGATGTGTGCTGTTAGGGTGGAGTGGGCCTTGGGCATGACAGCAGAGATGTTGAAAAACTCAATAATTACTGTGAAAGGAGGGCAGAAACAGAAAATGTTCATTATGTTTATATAGGTGAGCTTGCAGAAGTATATATTGGCTATACGTTTTCCATCTTATCTTCTCTTAAATTAAATTTAAATTTAAATTCAAAATACTGAAAAAAGTTTCTTTTTCTTGTTTTTGTTTTGCCAGTCGTGGAGCTTGAACTCTGGGAATGGGCACTGTCCTTGAGTTTTATTGAGGCTAATCACAGCACTACTTCTGGTGTGTTTTTCAGGGTTTGTGGTAACCAAGGAATCAAACCCAGGGCTTTATGCATGCTAGGAAAGCACTCTAGCCCTAGGCCAAACTCCTAGCCCTGGGAAAAGTTAATAATTAGGGTTTGTCCAGAGCCCTCTGTCTATTATGCAAATCATCATAGAAGCTCTTTTATGAAGAAATCTGTTGCATTTTTCCTTAATTATTACTTGAAGGCATTGAACTTGCATAGTTTATTAGGTTATGAATAATTAATATATTTAGCTTTTTGCAAGTTATAATTATAAATGATGAGTATGTATATTAAGAATTTTGGAAAATAAAGAAATCTGGGGCATGATCCAAAATGTGCTGTTCTTTTCATTTTTAGTCCATTCTACTAAAATCTATTTATGCAGTTTTTACTTATATAAAGTCTGTTGACCTTAAGAAGTCACATGAAAGCATGAAATATAAAAATCAAATTTATAAATCAGCTTTATATTATTGGTACTTGAAAAAATCTTTCTTCATGTGTGTCAGTTTTTGCCTATATTTTTCTGATTTTAAAGCATTTTAAATTTGATTTTAGTGTATTCCTTAAATATAATTGAAATTCTTAATCTCTCCCAAAGTTTCACCAGAGGATATGAATTAAGATAAGAATATAATGAGTAATTTTAGCAACCAGAAACCAAATTCTGAGGTTCCCTTTATATTTCTAATCTTTAGTTTTTACAACCCATATACTGAAAAATTAATTCATTATTACAGACTGTGAGTCCATTATTTTCAAAATGTTTAACAAGTGTAGATTTAAGGTAAAGAAAACTACAAGCAGAAATCAGAAATAGAACAAGTGAATCACTACATTACCTTGAGAAACTTACTCAACACTTTCTCAGTTCTTGAGGTCTCTCAGTTCTCCAGAGACTGAAAAATAAATAATAACCAATAAAATTATCTAATGTGGTTTCATGTGCACTATATGAGATAAAATATACATTAACTACAGATAAGAAGTCTCCTAAGGGGCCTGCTGGTGCTAGAGCATGAAAGAGTGTAAGAGCAGGATTTAGTAGCACAGAAGACTTCTCAGTAAAATATGTGAGCAAATCAGCTCAAGAATTAATCACCAACAATTTTTCAGTAATTTTTCCAAGCTGTATTCTATTATTGTCTCTGAATTCTTGGAGTTTTCAGAAAAATAACACCCCATTACGTATGGAAAAGTATTAGGCAAATTGAAGAAATTTAAGAGCTATGTTTCTCACTACATATGGTGCAAGTAATGAACATCATGAACTCTATTTCCTATATAATATTCTTAAATTATTTCATTTTAAGTATTTAAATGATAGCTTTTTTCAGAGGCATATTTTGCACTGGTAATGAAGAGTTAGGTTTATTATCTCTTTCCCTGAAATTTTACAATAACAATAAGAAGAATGATTTACTTATCCAGAGAAGCTGAGGGATTCAATTAAATGAAATGAGCTATCTTTTAATATACAATATAAACTGCCATGCAGTGAATATAATACTATTATGTAAATCATCTGTGTTAAAGTGACAGCCTTTCAAGACTCAAAATCCTCAAATATTAAAAAATTAACATATTGCCTTGAAATACACATTTGAAATGTTTCTTTAAAAATATGTGTGTGACAATGGAATTCTATGCTGCCATCAGAAAGAATGGCATCGCCCCATTTGTAAGGAAATGTTAAGACTTGGAAAAAAGCATATTAAGTGAAGTAAGCCAGACCCAAAGGAACATAGTTTTCCTTCATTTGTAATAATTAGGACACACCTAGGACTCTCCTAGCAGAGGATTACTATAGCACAAAACCTAAGTACATAAAGTACCTAGGTACATAAGATGAGACTAAATGAAAGGAACTCTAGAATGTGATTGTTGTTCTTTTTTAAAATATATTTTTATTATAATTAATAGAAGGGTTACATTATATTTGCCAGATAGAAGGTGCAATACTTCACAAACATTGCTATCCTTTCTCATGTGTTTGTCCCTATTTCCCTCTTCCTACCCCTCCCCTCATCTTGTTCCCCCCTTCCCTATCCTATTTCAAATAAACAAGTAAACATGTATACAATATATCAGATAACAAGGGAGATACTGGAACAATATGAGATATCCAAGGGACAACAAGAGATGAGAAATAATAGTACATTAAGAACAATCTTAATGTACTATGTTATTAATCTTCTCTTTTGTTGCTCTTTGGTTAATTTCACACTGTTACTGTATCTGACTTTGTTTATTTGAAATAAGAAAGTAAAGGGGGAAAACAAGATGATTGGGAGGGGTGGGGGAGGAAATGGGGATAAAAGCATGACAAGGCATATCAATGTGTGAGAAGCAATGCACCTAGTACCTGAAGAATATAACTGTAACTCCTCTATACATTACCCTGACAATAAAAAAAAACTGTGTGTGAGAAATCTGATAAGCTGTAATTACCATATCTAAACACTTTTTAGTACATCTGCTCCCAAAATGAGCACTCACATCCTTAATGATGTGTTATTCCAAATTATAATAAATTACTGATAATGCTACATAATATGCTCTGATATGTAAAATAATGAGTATCAGCTGTGTTCATGTAAAGACAAATATTGCATTTTTATATTAGATGAATTACTATATGCCATATGAGATTGGGCTAAACAATACCCAGATTCTTCCTTCTTTAAATTCTAGCAAATTACAGTTTTTCTGATACTTAAAATGCAGGCAATAAAACTGATACATATAGCAAATACAAGGTAACTACACAGAAATCATCAAATTCTACTATGCCAGACATCCATCATCCACAACTTTTTCTTCATTCTTGCGCCTTCACTCTCCTCTCAAACCAAATCAGAGACATAAAAGTGATTTCTGAACTATGCCAGAGGTAAATATTTGTATGTAGTTTTTATAGTGATGGTGACCAAAAAAGCTTACTTACCTGGAATGAAATGAACAGTGGAGATACCCTGTAATCTGCAGTATGAGAAGAATTTAGTTGCTGCCTCCATATCTCCTAATCCCTGTAGATATAAGCGAAAATTTTACTTTAAACACTTAAATATATAGAAAAGGTCCGTAGAGGATGAGCTATTTTCAGGGAGATGAAATACAAGTAGATTGGGGACCACTTATAGTAATCAGGAATCTGAAATAAGAAAAGAAGATGATTAAGAAGAGGAAATTTCATGTTTTGAAAACAAAATCCCATTTCCAAATTCTGCAGAGGAGTTAGCCTAACTGTTTTTTTTTCATAATAGTGGTACATTAATTGGCTACAAATATTTCCAAAAGCCTCTAGACATAAAGAACAATTATAAAGCACTAGAGTTGCATTAAAAAGACTATTTTCTAGTGTATGTGGCAGTGTAAGCACAAAATATTTATTTATATATCATAGAAAAATAGTACCTTTCAACTCAGTCTCTCCTTCCAGGTGCAGAAAATATCACTATCCTTATCCTGGGTCTGGTAACATTAGCACCTACCAAGAGAAATTCACTGCTTCAGAAGTCATTGGGTGAGGGACAAAGACATACATTCCATGTCTGCAGACTATGTTTTTCACCTTTCACAATTTGAAAAGTCAATGTCCTCTCCACACAGATATAAGAAAATCTATGTAAATGCTTAGAAACCAATTAGGATTTTGACGTCACTGGACTGCATTGACCAATAGACTCAGAGGAAAGTTGAGATCACAGAAGTCACCTTTATTAGCAATAATTCTATGAGAGGCTTTGGTTACAATAATTATTTTACCTCATCTTGAGAATTTCCCAGATGGACCAACAACATGATTAATGTTAATGTTTTATCCTGTTGGCGAATGCATACATGGTATATAGGAAAGCAATAAATAATTTTGTTAGTTAGATCTGCTTTAGGAGACATATAGATATAGTAAATATGTCAAAAAAAACAATGGAGACATTCTGCAATTGCATGCTACACAGCAGAGCAAAAACATAAGACCAATCCATATGCTTGGTTCCTAAGGCAACAATTCCATGATAGGGTAGTGGAAGCTGTTTTATAATAGAAACACTACATCCACTAGTGTAGTTCTAGTAAAAAAAAACCTAAAGAACTGTAAATATTTTCACCTCTTATTTCAATTTCTTGGGGGAAAATGCTCTTTTGTGAAGCTTCTATTTTCTCCTCCTCTAAGGTTGATCTTCATTCAAGAATGGAGTTCAAAAACAACAACAAAAATGATTTCTTCCTATGCCCTCATATAATTGTGGTGCTACCATAGAGAGTAGAAACCAAATACTATAGGTTAATATATTAAATGTGTACATTAGGCAAACGAGTTCTTAGAGGATTTGTTATTTGGCCCAGTTTGGATTGTCTATGTTTGTTGTTCAATGTCTTTTCTACTTAAGCTCAGTCCCCTTCAGAAGGATAGAACCTTGTGAATTTATAACTAGAACTTAATGAGTTTTATTTTTTACCTCTTCTCTGGAATATTGTGACTTCAATATTCCTAAATATCTTTTGACCAATGCTTCTGAGAACCTTTCATTTATCTCTCTCCTATTTTACTACCTTAAAAATTCAGTTGAAACAAATGGCAGTGCCCTGCACCTGAACAAACAAGATAAAGCTTGAAATCCCAAGTACACACTCCAGAACTGGTGCACTTGATGTGCACACTGCACACACACACACACACACACACACACACACACACACACAATCTGATGTTTGACATTTATTTTCACTTAGATCTCCTATTGAGTAATTTTAGACTAAATATCTATTTCTAAGGTTCCAAAATATATTAAAGCATCCCACAGCATTTTTCCTTGATTTTGCCTTTTTTTAATAAGGGTATATGTGGAAGCTTCATCACAGTATTAATATTCTCTGCCACTATTGGTTATTATTGCTGTTTTCCATTCTTAAATGCCAGATTGCATTTTTTCCATTTAAACAGGAGTATTGTAATATTTTTCTTTTGAACATTTATCATTTAGAAGGATTTAAAATATGTATAGGAAAAATGTTTTACTTACATATCTGACATTCTAATGCCCTTAGTACTCTAATTTAAGTCCATATTTATACCTGGGATGCTTTTTTTCTTAAGGAATTTCTCTAACATTCCTCACATGGTAGGTCAGTTATAATAAATATTATATTTACTTTTGTTTTAGAAGAATTTGGATACATATAGCTTTCTAAGATGAGAATTATTATTTTTCTTTGTGGGTCTTGGGGCTTGAACTGGGCCTGGGTGCTGTCCCTGAGCTCTTCAGCTGAGGGCAGCACCCTACATACCCCTGGGGCTGGGTAATGTCCCTGAGCCCTTCAGCTGAAGGCTACCACCGTACCCTTGAGCCAAGTCCCACTTACCGTTTTCTAGAGGTTAATTGGAGATAAGAGTCTCAGGTCCTTTTGTGCCTGGGCTGGCTTTGAACCTTGGTCCTCAGATCTCAGCCCCTTGAGGAGCTAGGATTACAGGCGTGAGCCACTGCGCCTGGCTATATTTTTGTAATTTAAAAAAATACCTTTAAAAAAAAACTGGGTAGTTCATGCTTGTAATCATGGACTATGGTTCAAAGCAAACCCAGGCAAGATAGTGTGGAGACACCAGTAAATCACCATTAAAAGATTGAATGGATCTGTGGCTCAAGTAGTAGAATGTTAGCTAGCCTTCAGCACAAAAGCTCAGGGACAGCAGTGGTATTCCAGGTATAAATTATGACATCATGTCTGGCATTTATCACTGATGGCCATATCTGATGAGGCCAAGCAAAATGAACTCCAGAATATGGAAACAAGAGGTTTATCTGTGTGGTTGTTGTTCTTAACATACTATGTGAAGTTATTTCTTTTTTTCTTTTCCCCTTATGGCTTATCTCATATTGTTACCGTGTCTGACTTTGGTACCTGCTATATTGTATATATATTATTTGTTTATATGAAATAGGGAAGGGAAGGAGAAAAACAAAATGATTGGGAGGGAGTGGAGAAGGTTAATTGGAAGAAAAAATATTGGGGTATAAGTGTTCAAGAAATAATGCACTCACTACCTGACAAGTGTAAATGTAACCTCTCTATCACCCCAGCAATAAAATAAAATTAAAAAATAACTCAAAACTAAAAAAGAAATGTTTTTCATGATTCTTTAGCTCCAGTCTTGTATTTTATATTTTTTATTCTCTAAGTGTTTACTGTTTATAAAATTTGGAATATTTTTCCTTCAGCACCTTCTTTGAGGATGCCAACTAAATATTTGATGATGCAATTGAAATTACCACTAGAACACAATTCAAAAATGTCAATTGGGGGGGCAGGAGTTTGCCCTACTGGTAGAGTGCTTGCCTAGCATGCACAAGTCCCATGTTCGATACACACACACACACACACACACACACACACACACACACACACACACACCACACATGGACATGATAAAGTTTATGGACTTTAGACATTTATACAATGAGGCCAAAGAAGGGTATACATAGGAGTGCAGGACAAAGGCTCAATAGCTATGTGCATATGATCATATAAAATAGCGTTTTATGAAATAAACTCCAAAAAAGAAACAAGAGATTTTTTAGTTGCTGCTGTTGCTATTTTGTTTTCCTTTTGTCTTGTTTGTATTTAGTAGGATAAGGGAGGCACAGAAAAGGTGGAACAAAGGGCGAACAAATACAATAGTACTCACACTACATTGGAAATGAACTTCATGGCCTGTGAGAGGGGATGGGAGAGAAAAACTGGGACAGAGTGAAGGGAGGTGAGACATAGCTCAAAAAATCATACTCATCTGATTCATGTAACTGTAACCCCTCTATAGATCACCTCTACAGTAACAGTAAGATAAAATTTAAAGAAAGGAATGTTATAAAAGTGGTTGGGGTGTGATATAAAAATATAGGAAAGCCACAATTAAGCCTTTACATTGTATATATTAAATATGCCAATAACAGGGCCTTGCACTTGCTAGGCTGGCACTCTGCCACTTGAGCCATGCTTTCAGCCTTGAAACAATAAATTCTTTAGCTTCAGGCCTGGCATTTTATATCAGTGTGGGACATGGCCAAGTCATTCTCCCAAACACTGAAGTTTATAGTCATACATGTTTTGCACTTTAAAATTTTTTATTACTTATATTATTTGTGGTGACTTATTTTTCTCCAAAGAAGCACTCATTATTTTAATATCTGTCTTCTGGATCTCTTGCCAGAAGACAATTTTCTTTGGCTGTAGCTCCATGTACCTATAAATTATTCTGTGATCCATCACTGATTCCTTCTGTGTTTTATTGCTTTGACAAGTCTGAAATTATGAATGTCTTCTGACCTTTTGCAGTCGAGTCAAAGTTGTGCAAATGGCTTCAAACAATTGCATTCTTTTCTGTTAGTACTGAGGTCATAAATCAAAGCACTGCCAAAACAGAATGACTCATACTTTTTCTATGCTTTATGTATTATTTTTTTCCAATAGGAATTATTGACTTATTAAACAACTTTTATTGTAAATGAAATAATGATTTTTATTGTATTTAGTTAATACAGAATTTTAATTTCGTTAATTTTACTGTAGATGGTTTTAATTTGGTTTAATTTTAGACAACTGTAAAATGTTAACCAAAACTAGCTTTTCTAAGTAAACTGAAGGTGACAATGATATATTGATCTTCACCTGGTTCATATAAAAATTTATTTATGCATGTATTTGCTTATTTTCTCAGTTCTGGAGCTTGAACTCAAGGCTTCAGCAATGTCTCTGAGCACTTTTGCTCTTGGCTACTGCTCTATTACTTTGAACCACATCTTCACTTGTGGTTTCCTGGTGTTAAATAATGATAAAAATATCATTGTCTTTCCTGACCGCACTGATTTCTAATTTAAATCCTCAAATCTCAGCCTCCTGAATAGCTAGAGTTAGGACTGTGAGCAACCAGCCACCAGCGGATGGCTTGATTTTAGGTTAAATTGAATTCATAAGTTTTCCTTTATAAAAATGATGTTTTAACTTTGAAATAAAATTTACTGAGGAAAATTAAGTGAACAAGGGAATATTCTGTAGAAAGAGGGATGACCCTACTGCTTTGAGAAAATCATACATTTTTTCCTTTGCTTTTAGCAAGTTTTCCTGAAACTTTATTTGATAGAACTGCGGATTTTCAAAACAAATAAACATTTAATTATAAAACTTGGAAATAAATCATTCAAAATTAGTTTCTAAAAATAATTATTTCATGGAAGTCATATTCTGATGAATATAACACACTTCTTACTAAAAGTATTCAGCACGCTTTAGATAATAGAAACTTTTGTTGTAAATTTTCACTCTTATTTAATACTACTTTTTCTTCATCAGACCAGTAGATAATGCTCCTCCCTTATTTTAATTAGTATCTATATTGTCAAATTGAATGTTTTTTCCTTGTTTGTCATTTGTATGTGCTTTATTAAAATTTTCTGCTTATGATATGTGACCTACAAAACTAGAAGTGATGAATTAAGGTTGTCATTTGAGAGCTAAATTTTTAATGTATATATATATATACATATATATATATGGCTAGGAGAACAAATACTAATTATCAATTACAATCATTTGTAGGCTAATCTGTTTTTAATTTTATGCTGGTAAAATGTACCAACGCAGCAAAAACAAATTATATTTAACCATGAATGTTTGGAAAAATAAGTGGAGTTGCTGACAGTTACTATCCTAAAATTGTTTTTTTTTAATATTCAGCATAGAACTACCCCATGATTCAGCAATACCACTCTGTGCATTTTTTTAAATTACAAATCAGGGCCAGGAGAGTGACCTAGTACTAGAGTGCTTGCCTAGCATGTATGAAGCCCTGGATTTGATTCCTTGGTATTATATACAAAGAAAAGGCCAGAAGTGATGTTGTGGCTCAAGTGTTAGAGCACTATCTTTTAGAAAGCTCAAGCCTCAAGAACAGTGCCTAGGCCCTGAGTTCAAATCCCAGGACTGGCAAAAGAAAACAAAAAGATTACAAATCAGGATAAAGTAAAGCTATCTACATCATCATATTTATTGCTTCACTATTCACCATAAGTAAGCTATAGTCAATAGCCCAGATGTTCTTCAATAGAGGAATGGACCAAGAAAATGTAGTGTAGGCTGGAAATGTGGGTCTACTGTAAAGTGCTTGCCTAGCATGCACGAAGCAGTGGGTTTGGTTCCACAGTACTACATATACAGAAAAAGCAAGTGGTGCTGCTGCTCAAGTGGTATAGCACTAGCCTTGAGATAACTCAAGGACAGTGTCCAGACCCTGAGTTCAAGCCCTACGACTGGCAAAATGAAAACAGAAAAAAATGTAGTATATACACACATGGAATTTTACTTATTTATTAGGAGGAATCACATTGTCTCATTTGCAAAGAAATGGACTGAAAAATATGTTAAGTAGAATATGTCAAGCACAGAGAGACAAAGATGCATGTTTCTTTTTCCTCATTATGTTGAAGCTAAACTCAATTTACTAGCAGAAAAGTACACTATGAAGAAAATGCTCACTGAAGTATTAATAAAATATATGGTATTTTCAGGGGAGATTTCAATTGGTGTATTTCCTTAGATAATCTAGGTTGATATTGTTTATCATCTCACAGAAATATTTGCTCTTTTCATAAAACCTACTAAACATTAACTTGTTTCCCTATTTTAGTACTCTCTCCTCTATTTCATAGTTCCAGTTTTGGTCACTTGTTCAGACTTACATACATGTAGGCTCCCTAAAAATTTCACTGCCTAAATGATCTCTGGTAGTAGAGGGAATTATGTCATTCTCCTATGAATAAAAGGAGATGCTAGGAGAGTCCAAGGTTTATACTAATTACGACAAATGAGGGAAACCATTGAGCCTATGTTCCTTTGAGTCTGGGTTACTTCACTTAATATGATTATTTCTAAGTCTTTCCATGTCCTTACAAATAGGGCGATGTTGTTCTTTCTGACAGCAGCATAGAATTCCATTGTGTATAAATACCACATCTTGTTGTTCCAATCATCTATTGAGGGGCATTTAAGTTGGTTCCATACCCTTGCTATGGTAAATAGTGCTGCACTGAACATTGTTATGCTAGTGGATTTAGTATGTCCTTGTTTCTGGACAACTGGGTAAATGCCAAGTAGTGGAATTGCTGGGTCATAGGGGAGTTCTATGTTTAGTCTTTTGAGGAACCACCATACCGCTTTCCATTGTAACTGAATGAGTTTGCACATCTACCAACAGTGTAGTAGTGATCCTTCCTGGCCACATCCCCTCCAGCATCTGTTGCTATTAGATTTCTTGATTATGGCCATTTAAATTGGATTGAGATGGAATCTCAGAGTTGTTTTGATTTGCATTTCTTTTACGGCCAGAGATGTTGAGCATTTCTTCATGTGTCTATAGGCCATTTTTGTTTCTTCTTCAGAGAAGACTCTCTTTCAGTCTTTGGCCCATCTTTTAATGGGATGGTTGTTTCTTTGGAGATTAGCTTTGAAGTGATTCAACTTTTTGAGCTGTTGATATATTTTAGAAATGAGGCTTTTGTCTGTTGTATGGTTACTGAAGATCTCCCACTCCGTGAGCTATCTATTTAGTTTGCTAGCTATGAGGTTTACAATAGGGCAAAACCTAGATACATAAGGCCATATAGGATGAGGCTAACTGAAAGGACCTCCAAATGTAGAAACAAGAGCCATATAAGGTGTGACTGGTGTTCTTAATGTACTATGTTATTTTTCATCTCTTTTGTTTTTCCTTGGTTATCTCATATAGTTACAGTATCTTACCTTGTTATCTGGTATATTGCATATATGTTTATTTGTTTATTTGAAATAGGATAGGGAAGGGGGAAAACAAGATGAGGGGAAAGGAAGGGGGGAAATGGGGACAAAAACATGAGAAGAGGTATCAATGTGAAGTAATGCACTTTGTATCTGGTGAATACTATGTAACCCTCTATTAATTACAATAAAAATTTGATTTAAAAATAAATAGAAATAAATAAAAGGAGATGCTAAATTAACTTGTAAATAAAAAATTCATGATTTTTCTTATTTTCTGTAATCAAATTGATACTTAAATGCATGCTGTTAAATCTTAGACACATCAAAGCCTATCAATTAATTTCCTATCAATCCATTTTCCTTTCTTCCTTCCTGCCTTCCTTTCTTCCTTCCATTCTTTCTTTCCTTCTTTCTTTCTTTTCTTGAGTGAGGAGTCTTGAACTCTTGGTCTGGGCATTGTCTGTCCCTGAGCTCATCATCTCAAAGCTAGTGCCCTGCCACTGAGCCACGATGCCACTTCTGCTTTCCTTGTGGTTAATTGGAGATAAGAATCTCACTGGACTTTTGTGCCTGGGCTGTCTTAGAATTGTGATCCTCAGATCTCAGCTTCCAGAGTAGCTAGGATTACAAATGTGAGCCACCAGCACCAGTTTTCCATTTTCTTTAATAAGGTTTAAAACATCATTCTTTATGACAATATACAAAGGGTGAATCTATGTAACAGCGATGTTCACAGAACAATTTGCTGGAAATGAACTTTGCAACTTGGGGGGTAAGTGGGAGAAAATCATGGGAAGTGGAAAAATGTACAAGAAGAAATGTATTCATTACTTCATGAATGTAACTGTAACTCCATTTTAAAAAATATAATTAAAAATAAAATAAAAAGCCAAATAAATAAAACATTCTTCCCATGACTTATTTCTCAGTAAACTTCCATATCAATCTGAACAGCTGTAGATACTGTAGAAAAAATTGTGAAATTTCAGACCTTTACCCACACAAAAGTATATTATTATTAAAAATTCTTTACCAAATTTTACCATCTTATTGATGTTTATAAATTAGAACTTCCAGTCATAAATAAGAAATTTGTCAGAAATGGATTTGAATTCAGTTATTATTGTGTGGTAATATACTAAAATATGATGCTATATTTAGCATATATAATGTGCTGAAAATATAATATGCTGCATATGTAATATACTTTGTTACAATACAGCAGATACTGTATTATAATTGTATAGTATATTTTATATACTATATGTAGCATAGAGTATTTATATGTACAAACACATAGCATATGTAATATATTTAGTATATATTATGCATAACATAAAAATGATATTATAACATATATAATAAATAATGTTAAATGTTAATGAGTGTTAGAATATTTTATGGACATAAAATAATATAGAATAATAACATAATATAGTATATATTATACTGTGCATAATATAATTCAATAATTTTACACTATCAAATACATTACATGTACTATGTATAATACTTATATGTATTATATACCCAATGCCACTCAAACTGTACTAAATGCATGCCACCTTTCAACAAACCTATAATTTTCATTTTATCATTAATTGAGGCACTCACTTTTCTTTTTCAGCTTGAGAGGATTACCATATCTTTTTATCTTGTTTTAGGGGCATAATTATCTTTCGGGAAGGCCCAAATCAGGATAATACTCAGATTATAACACATTGATTAAAACACAATTGATTGTGACATTATGAGTTTATCTATATCTGCTGAGCCAAGTAAGACATTCATAGAGGTTTTTGGTTTTGACTATACCTGGTCATAACTGTTCATGAATAAGACATATTTATTTAGTAAAGATCTGAGGAGTGAAAGACCCTGAATTTTCAGGTTTACAATCAATCTCTATTTTCTACAGAAACATAAAAGAAAAAAATGTGCACCAACTATATTACGGCCAATTTCATGTTTATTAAATATTCAAAGTATTTTCAGAACTGTATAAAAATACGTTAGAGAAAAATCATCTTTTTAAGAGTGATCACTATGTTTGGCATTGTACCAATGAAGCTGAACAAAGTTCTGAAGTTACAAAACCTCCAAATTATTTCAAGATTGTATCTATATCTAAAATTCTCCTTGCAGTAAGACTTACCATTTGGAGGTAATAGTACATAGTCCCAACTTACTTTTAGAATGTAAAAAGGTTAAAATACTGAATCTGGAGTGATGACAATTACAGGTTTACAAATTTCCATTAAGCAGTTCTGTTTCTCATTGTTAGAATGCAAGCATTTACATTTATATGAAAGCTTTTGTAAGGACTCTTATTCAAAAATGTTTGACTGGAAAATGAAATGATAGTCAATAGATTCCTTTCATCTTTATCACTAAATGAACCTTAATCTCACTTTCTTCTGTTCTAAAGAAACAGAAAATAATAGATCTGGTCCTCAAATAAAAATAATATGTAAATTTTGAATATGTGTGGGCGACATCGCAAACATTTGCATTTTCTCTGAATGATGCCGAATTCGATACAGTTGAATTACTAGCCTAAACTATATGTACATTGGGAAACAAACACATATGCCATTGATGCTAGCAAATACTTACAGTAAGTTTTACAGTAAGTAATACTATGTATTAAATAATCTAAAAGAAATTAGCAACCAAACTTTCCAAAGAAATAGTAAAAAACCTTACAAACAACCAAATATGTAATACTAAATTACATAAATAAAAATTAAATTAAAATAGATAAGCTAACTAATGTATGATGAGAAATCCACATTTTAAATTAAAGATATTTAAATTGAGATATGTTCCTACTATACAAATATATGTATATGTATATGGACAAAATGAAGATATCAAAAATTTGTGGTTATATTTTATATGCAAGGCAACAAATTTGTTCAGTGGAAGAGAATAATGAGCTTATTTCATGAATAAAAATTTGTGAACATTAGAAACCCAATATTCTTTGTTTCTACATATTTTAAGATAATCTGTATTGATAAGCAATAAAGTTCCACCAAAAATTTATATAAACAGAAAAAAGACCTGGTGTATGCAATGTCTTCCACTTAGGACAAGAAGTAATTTCTATATCTCAATGGCTCATATTACTGGCAAAGATAATTAGTGTGGTGCTCTGATTCTCAGTCGGCTCTGTTTCAGCACTACACTCTATCATGGAGATCCTTACTTTTTCCAAGAGTTGACATGACTGCTTCTCAAATTCCTCATGGCTGATTTGACATCTTTGTTCCTCATGGAGTAGATGATGGGATTCAGTAAAGGTGTACAAATAGTGTAGAAGACAGAAATGAACTTATCCACAGAAAGTCTACTAAAAGGCCATATATAGAAATAAATGCAAGGCCCAAAGAAGAGAATCACTACTGTAATATGAGCAGTTAGTGTAGAAAGGGCTTTAGATGACACACTGGAGGATCTGTTCCAGACAGTCATCAAAATAATGGCATATGAAATAATTAAAGCCAGAAAACAGCTCAGAGATATCAGTCCACTATTAGTCAGAGTCATAATTTCCATTCTGTATGTGTCCATGCAAGCCAGCTTTATCACCAGGGGAAGGTCACAGAAGAAGCTATCTACCTCATTGGGACCACAGAATGGAAGATCCACTGTAAAAATCAAGTGACTTACGGAATGAAGAATACCCACAGCCCATGAAACAGACACAAATATCACACATAGCCTTTGGTTCATAATTGTACTGTAATGTAGAGGCTTACAAATTGCTATAAATCTGTCATATCCCATTGCTACAAGCAACATCATCTCACTCCCAACAAAACTATGAAGTAGAAATATTTGGGTCATGCAACCCTCAAATGAGATGGTCTTGTGTTCAGCAAAAAAGTCCATAAGCATCTTAGGAGTAGCAAAATTAGATTGGCAGATATCAATGAAAGAAAGGTTACTGAGCAGGAAATACATAGGTGAGTTCAAATGGGAGTCAGAGTAAATGACGACAATGATCATTACATTGCCTAAGACTGATGTCACATAGATTATAGAGAAGATGGCAAATAGTAACACCTGAAGTCCCCAAGAGCTGGAGAGTCCAAGAAGCACAAACTCAGACACGTTTGATTCATTCATGTGAGCCATGTTTCCAACCAAGTGACCTAAGTAAAATAAAACCAGAAGAATATCGTCACTACTATTGGCATTACAGCATACCTAGTTAATATAAAAACTAAAGAAATACAGTAAACATTCAACTGACTCAGTTTAATTAAATGATTTTCATATCTATAAGTACATAGGTGTGTATGTATACTAGTTTTAAACTATTTCATACCTATGACTTGTGGAAAGTTGGAAGAGTGTGAGAAATATAATGAAATTTTAATTCCTTCATATTTAGGAAAAGTTATTCAAATTAAAGCAAACAAAATATGAAATCAGAATTCAAGTATAAATCAGTAATACATATAGTAACATAAACATGATAAATGAAACATACCATAACGATAGACCAAGTTTTCCCTCAAATAAAAACTATTTTTCATTTTAATTTTTGTAAGTAGAAAATAGACTTAGGGAAAAGTATTCTCAGGTAGGAAGAAAAAGAGAAATAGGAAGACAAAAGCAGAAACATGAAAGACTGCTCAGGACCAACAAGTTCTGTGGCGTGGCTGGAGGAAAAGCAAACATGTAAATTGGAAATTGTTAACTGGGATCCAAATGTAGATAAAATTAATATTAAAGGCAAGACCACCTTGATAAGACAAATTTATTGGAAATCAAGAATCACAAAATGTTTGACAATATTTTAACTGACAGTAAAAGCAAATTGTTATCTTACATAAAAGAAGACTCAATGATGACACTCAGGCAATTTATTTGAAGATCAAAAGCACATCCTTTAATCCTTTCTCATAATAATGAAGGAAATTAATCTCTTCCATAAACACCTGCTAATTATGAATGAAGCAATAGTCACTTTCATGTGTTCTAGTCTCTTCTCATTCTTTTAACTTTTTCTATATCTACCATCCAAACTTCAATTTGTCTAAATACATAAGATCTTTCATGAGTGTTATTTTTGAAAAAATGTAATGATAAGTGGGATCTTTCAGACATATAATAGATTCTTAGAAGAAAAAGCTAAGCAATGTGCAAATTCCTCTTTGGTGTTTTAGCTGTTATTGCTGGGTTGTTTTCTTACCCTGTGAGTCACTTGCTACCAAGAAAAATCCTACACAGTCTTCTTGAGGTAACTGAGGAAACAATTTGACTTCAGCACTGTATAACCAGCATATAATGCACTTTACACAGAACATAGTGATGTATTTTGATACCACCAAATTATAGCCAATATTAAAAAATATCTTGCACACAAGTAATTTTAATTAATAAATATTTAATTGTTTGTGCCAGTAATTGGGCTTGAACTTGGCACTTGGGTGCTCTTTCTTAGAATTTTTGCTCAAATATGAAACTCCACTACTTAAGCTATAGCTCCACTTCTAGCATTTTAATAGTTAGAGATCAAGGTCTCATAGAATCCTGCTGGGCTGGTTTTGAACCATGATACTCAGATTTCTGCCTTTTAAATAGCTAGGATTACAGGAGTGAGGCAGCAGAGACTAGCTGTATTTTTTATTTTTCAGTGAATAATGCATTAGTGATCTTAAACAAATCAAGTTAAATTAAACTGTATATAAGCTCCGTGTGTGTGTGTGTGTGTGTGTGTGTGTGTGTGTGTGTGTGTGTCTATCCATCTGTCTTCTGACACTAGGGTTGAGACTCAGGGATTTGGAGAATTGGGTGTTCTCTCTGTTTACCTGCTCATGGCTGATATTATACCATTTGTGTATCATATCTATCATTTTGATGGCTAATTAGAGGTTGAGTCCTGAGACTTTTCTGCATGTTTGGCTTCAAAATGAAATCTTCAGGTTTTATAATCCTAAATAGCTAGGATTACAAGGGTAAACCACTGGCACCTGTTTCAGTGTGTAATTTAACTTGGATGTTTAAGCATTAAATCGTTCCTTTTCAGTGATGTCCATTTTTGTATTTAACTATTAAATCAAGTTTCTAAAGAATTTAAAAACTTGTTATTCAAGAATATAGAAAAAGTAAAGCATGAGTTTACCTAAACAGAAGCTTTCCACTAGGGGAGATGGGATTCTTACCCTCATGAGGAGGATTAAGGAAGATACTGGAATGTCTAGTCAAGTGCTTACATGGG
The DNA here is from genome assembly GCF_031878675.1 of Megascapheus bottae. Lineage (NCBI taxonomy): Eukaryota > Metazoa > Chordata > Mammalia > Rodentia > Geomyidae > Megascapheus > Megascapheus bottae. The sequence goes on from NC_143510.1 coordinate 11,933,516, forward strand.
TAAGGGAGAGAAGGAGGTAAACAAATATTTGAAAGGAAAATTATCAGTACTAAAGGATTCTAAAGACCAAAACAATGAATTGTGAAACTGATGCAAATGACCTGCTTCTAACAACCAATCAAATGTGTAATGCTTGTAGTAATTTCATAAGATAACTCAGAACTGTGTAGTCTAATAAAGTCTTATTTTGTGTCCTTATATTTTCTACTTTATTAGCATATATTAATTGTACAAATAGGTTTCACCAGGATATTTTCAATTATGAATATAATATACTTTACTCAGAATGTTGTGATGTACTTTGATAACATCAAGTTATAATTGATAATAAAAATGATTACATTAAAAGTACTCCAGAATTTTATTTTGTGATAGGATTTACAACTTTAATGAATCATCTAACTTGTACATACTTGAATTGTATACAGTGATACAAAATCTGCTTATAAAATAATTGTGTTAAGTAGCTGTACAGAAATTGATATATTTGAAATATTGATCCCAACTATGTTAAAAGTTAGTCATTTAATTCTAACCATAACACTGCAAAATAGCTTCTATTCACATACACACTTCATAACTATGTGAAATGAGGTCAAGAGGAACTGAGAATTATAATTTTCTAATATCACACAATTACCAAACGTTCACTTAAAGTGATAATTTTCAGGAACTTAGGATAAGCTTTTAGACTAATAAAGTGGACCAATGGGACGAGTGCAGAAACAGTGAAATTCTAAAGTTGTATAAATTCAAAGAGAGAAGAGAAGTAGAGAAAGAAATGGAGAATGAAAAAGAAGAGAAACAGAAGGAGATGGACACAAAGGAGAACAAGAATAATGGGCTATATTTGCATGCTAAAGTCATTAAACATTACCTTACCTGTCAAGAAATACTAAATAACCAAATTTCCTACAAAATCTTCACAAATTCAAATAAGTGAGCTTGTTTGTCACCTTATTGTCCAAAATAAACTTCTAAAATTCAAGCCACACTAATTTTCCATTTCATAATTCAAGTAGAATAGAACAGGTTCAAAATCAGATATGAATTTCTTCTTAATAGTTAAGTGCTCACTAGTGAGGATGAATAAATTTTTCCACTTGATGGTTATATGACCAAGCTTAAGAGACAGTACTGGATGTTCTCAGAGCAGAAACAATTATGCTTTGGAAGCACATACTCTGTCATTTCTTGTACTGTGAACAAGGACATTTAGATCTTTTCCACTGATGAAATATTAACTGAATCATTTCCGCTACACCTCAAAGACAAAAGTATTTTCTTTTTTTACTATCAGAGTGATGTATACAGGGATTACAGTTACATTCATAAGGTAGAGAGTACATTACTTCTTGAACATTGTTACCCCTTCACATGTTTTTCTCCTACTTTTGCTCCCTCAAAAGTATTTTCAAATTCCCAAATATACCTTTAAAAATTCTCATTCTTAATATAAACCAATTTTTAAAAATTGTGTTACATCATATCATCTCAAAGATGAACTCCAAAACTATAATAATGAGCAATTATTCTGGCCTTTAGTTTATAATACTTTTATAAGCCCATAAGTAGAAAGCAATGAAAGAACCTTAATAAGCATTATTGTACTTTATGAAGTCGATCCATCTTTCATTAAAGGAAAATTTAATACTCAATACAAATCTGTTTAGTCTAGACATAAATAATCCTTGAACAGAAAGCATGAAAGGAGCTCAGAAAGAAATCATGGTACTTCTCTCTGTTCAGAGGATACTAATTCAGTTCTTGTCAGGGTTACCCAAAACCAATAGATTGAGAGAAAGAGTCAGATAGAGAAATGGAGAAAAGGAATTTGCCTCTGCAGATGAGTGCTCCAGTTTTACTGAGACAATTTCCTCTTTGTTATCCGTTAGTAATAGACTCATCAAATAGAAGAGAATTTATCAACCATTTCTCTAAACCATCAATATGCAATACACACATGGCACTTACACTTTTAATAATACCACTGTTTTACTTCTTCCTTATCTTCTTCAGATTTAGGGTCTTCTACATTTGCTTGTAAGCTCTGAATCTTCATACTGGAAATATTTGTATTATAATACTGGTTTGATGCATTTTAACTTGGCCACTGTTCTAAAGTTGTCAGAAACAGCTACTCAGATCCTGCCCTGAGATAGTAATGTCTCTGCTCATTTGCCCTTTTATACTCATTCCAGGAACATGATTTCATTGGAGGGAGTAAATCTTCCTTTGGAGATATGAAGTCATTATGCAGTGGGAGCAATTATGTTTTACAGTATCACTTTTTGAAGGAGAGAAACCAAAAGAAAAAGTTCCTTAAAGAAGAGTATGAGTATAGCAGAAAAATAACAGGGGACCAACAAAGCTCTCTCTGAAGAAGCAGAGTTTTAGGGTCCCCCCATATTATCCACATCTAGAGAGTAACACCAAGTAACCTATAAATATGCAGTGATTTATAACAAAGAAGAAAACTACAAGCAGCCTGCATGAGAAGACAGATTTAACAATCTGCCATTGGTGGCAGTGGTGGTGGCCAGGAAAGCTGTGATAAAGGTTGTGGTGGTAGCAGCAGAGACAGTGTGAACATGAGCTTTCCACTCATCTTCAGCATGAATTTAAAGACCAGAAACGGGAATCTACACCTCAGTCAGCCACAGAGAGATGCAGCAACAACTTGTCACATTACGGATGGTTCAAAAGACCAATAGAAAGCCTGAGTGCCCTACAAAAGACATCCTCCCTCCCTCCCAGAGAACAAAATCTAGAAGGAAACATTCTGGAAGAAAACATGAGAAGAATACAATTTTTGAAAGTAGCATAGAGCCTGCCAGAGTACCTAGCTAGTAACGTTTGCCAGAGAAGTAGCAATATTTATTTCAATTTAATTTCTTATTTCTTAAAAGTACATTTTTCTGAAGCCGGGAGCATGGTCTACTGGTATAGTGCTTTCCTAGCATGCATGAATCCCTGGGTTCGGTTTCCCCTATACCACATAAACGGAAAAAGAAGTGGTAGAGTGCTAGCCTTGATAAAGCCCAAGGACAGTGTAGAAGGAAGAAAGCAAAGGAAGCAGATCTGAGGATCACAGTTCAAAGCCATCCAGGCACTAAAAGTTCCATGAGACTCTTATCTTCAACTAATCACCAGAAAACCAGAAGTGGCGCTGTTGCTCAAGGGGTAGGGTGATAGCTTTGAACTGAAGATCTCAGAGACAATGCCCAGGCCCAGAGTTCTAGTCCCATGACCACCAAAAATAAGTAGAATGATTATAAAGGAAAAGTACAGATTAGTATGATTATATTTTATTTTTTTAAACAAACAAACGATACACATAAAAGTTTAAAATTATGTATAGGACCAATGCAACTATTAAACAATAGAGAATGTTAAAATCTCATACTTGTCAACTACCAAATAGTAAATGTAGTGTATAGTGTTTGAACCAAATGAGGGAAACCATTGAGCCTATGTTCCTTTGAGTCTGGCTTACTTCACTTAATATGATTTTTTCTAAGTCTTTCCATTTCCTAACAAATGGGGCGATGTCATTCTTCTTGACAGCAGCATAGAATCCATTGTGTACAAATACTACATGTTGTTGATCCACTCATCAACTGAGGGGCATCAGGGTTGGTTCCATATCTTTGCTATGGTAAATAGTGCTGCAATGAACATTGTTGTGCTAGTGGATTTAGTATGCCCTTGTTTCAGGACAATTGGGTAAATGCCTAGTAGTGGAATTGCTGGGTCATAGGGAGCTCTATGTTTAGTCTTTTGAGGAACTGCCATACTGTTTTCCATAGTGGTTGAACGAATTTGCACTCCCACCAACAGTGTAGTAGTGATCCCTCCTGGCCACATCCCCTCCAGCATCTGTTATTATTCGTTTTCTGGATCCTGGCCATTCTAACTGGTGTGAGGTGGAATCTTAGTGTTGTTTTGATTTGCATTTCTTTTATGACCAGAGATGTTGAGCATTTCTTCATGTGTCTGTAGGCCATTTTTGTTTCTTCTTCAGAGAAGACTCTCTTTAAGTCTTTGGCCCATCTTTTAATGGGATGGTTGTTTCTTTGGAGATTAGTTTTGGAGTGATTCAATTTTTTGAGCTATTGATATATTTTAGATATGAGGCCTTTGTCTGTTGTATGGTTAATGAAGATCTTCTCCCACTCTGTAAGCTTCCTAATTAATTTACTAGCTATGTCCTTTGCCGTACTAACGCTGTGCAGTTTAATGCAGTCCCACTTATCCAGCCTTTCTCTGATTTGTTGTGATTCTCTTTGTCCTTATTAAGAAAGCTTCGATCTGTGTCAAGGAGGCCTGGTGTATCTCCTATTCCTTCTTGTAAAGTTTTCAGTGTGTCAGCTTTTACCTCGAGGTCTTTGATCCATTTGGAGTTAATTCTAGTGCAGGGTGACAAAGGAGTATTCAACTTTAGTTTTCTGCAGGTACTTAACCAGTTCTGCCAGCACCACTTGTTGAAGAGGCTGTCTATCTTCCATTCTAATTTTTTGCTCCCTTGTCAAAGATTAGGTGGCCATAGGTCTGTGGTTTAATATGAGATGTCTATTTTTAAAACAGGTTTTCTGGGCTTGTTTGCAAAGCTAGTTATATCATCTGAGTCATGCTCCCGTTTTTACTTTTGCTGACTCTTTTGAAGAAAATTTCTCAGAATGAATTTGGACTGCATTATTCCTGATCTTTCTTCTAGTTTTTGCAAAAATTCTAGCACAAATGAACTTGTTATTTCTACCAAACTTTGCTTTAATACCAAGTAATCAATCTTTTCCAACTCCAGTACCTTCTAATAGCAATTCTGCTGTCAGCTTTGCTGGGGACTGATGGCTTGTGCCTATAATTCTAGCTATTCATGAGGCTGAGTTCTGAAGATTACAGTTCACAGCTATCCTAGCAGGAGAACGTGAGATTTCTCTCTCCAGTTAGCCACACAAAGCTATAAGTGGATCTGTGGTTCAAGTTGTAGAGTGCTAGAGCCTCAAGCACAAAAGCATAAGGATAGTGCCTGGTCCTAGAGTTCAAGGCAAAAAGATAGTCTAGCAGAGAATTCCTTGTTTCTGCCTAACTATATCTTAGTACCAAATGATTAAACTTTCCATTACCCACAGACTCTAGTAACAACAATTCAGTTATTGTCTATCAGCTTTGCTTGTTCCTTATATCTTGTATCTGTAATCCTAACTGCTTAGGAAGCCGAGATTTGATGATTAAGCCAGCCCCAGCAGGAAAGTCTGTGAGACCCTCATTTCTAATGAAGTAATAAAAAGCCATAATTAGAGCTGTATCTCAAGTGGTAGAGTACTAGCCTTGAGCAAAAAGAGCTCAGGGACAACACCCAGGGCCTGAGGTCAAGCTCCAGGACTGACACAAGGTCATGAGTCATGAGTGTTGGGAAAGAGCAAATAGTTGAAAATAGAGAAAGAAGGCAGAGCCCTCAGCAAATTAGGACAGGCTTTAATCATGGCTGCAGAGGAACTCCATGTAACATGGGGGAGAGTGGGAGAAACAAAGAGCAGGAAGTTGGGGGGATGGGAGAGTGTTAGGTTTTTATATATTGTAGAATAAGACTATTGTATTTCTTTGTCCTGTCCTGTTTGAGGTTTTGTGGTAGGGGTATCCTCCTGAAGCCAGAAGTTCTGTACTTTCAGATAAGGCATCTCCGATTTCAGATAAGATGATGTGAGGTTTACCTGAGAACCAGGAGGGGACTCCTGAAAGGACCAAACAGTGGGTCATGGGAGCAGCATGAAGTTATAAAAACAATGAAGACTCCCATCACATAGAACTTGTCTTTCTGTACCTGGCTTATTTTAATGAACATAACAACTTTGACCCATACCTGTGTTTTAAGACAGGATTTCATTCTTTTCATGACTGAGTAGGATTTCATTGTATATAAACTTTCTCTTTATTCATCATGGATACTAAAGTCATTTCAATTTCTTGGCTATTGTAACCACAGATCTGCATTCTTTTCATTTGGATATAAGCCCACTATCATTTTACTTTTATTTTTGAGGAACCTCCACACTGTTTTTCCATAATAGTTGTATGAATTTTCATAGAAAGTTTTCAATTGAATGAAATGTCATTTTTCTGCTTTTATTTTCATTTTCTATATTTCTGCAACCCAAGAAATCTTGCACATTTTAATATCCTAATTTTCATAATTTTTTGTAGTCATAGTTTAGGTCTACAATTAATTCTTGAATACATATTTTACTTTTTAAAAGTCAAAGCTCTAAAAATATTAGAAAGGGTGTCAATGTGTGTGAAATAATGCACTTTGTATCTGGTGAATATAACTGTAACCCCTCTATTTAATTACATTACAAAATATATGAAAAAAAGACAAAGCTCTAAATTTTCCCTTTTGTATTCAACTACCCAATCATTCTAGAATGTTTTATTTAAATCTGTCTTTTTGCAAATGTGTGTTCTTAACATCTTATTGAAATCAGTTGACTATAGATATGATCTCTGGACCATCTATTTAGTTCTTCTGGTCTCACTGACATTTCTGCCAGTGACAAGTTGTGTTAATTGCTAAAATGTTGTGAATGTGATTTGAAATCAGGCAGTGTTATGTCCCTTGATTTGTTTTTTGGTTGTTTAATATTCTTTTTATTATATAAAGTTTTTTTTACCTCCAAATTATATATATATACATATATTATTTATATGTAAATTTTTATTGGTAGTTAGATGAATATGAAAGTTTTTGCATAATATTAAAATTAACATAAAACATAACAAAACATAATATTGAAAATTAATGCTTAAATAAACACATGACCACATTTGCTCTTCTATAACTTCTTTCATTTATTTAATTTCTATTTATATACCAAGCATTGGTAGTTCATGCCTATAATCCTATGTATTTTAGGATGAAATCTGAGGATCGTGATTCAAAGCCAACCTGGGCAGGAAAATCAGTGGAGAATATTATCCCCCAAAAATCTTTGGTTGAGCATCAAAAGAACCATACTTTCTTGGATCACCAATTTTGAATGTTGAATGTACCAAATGACTGCATCCAGCTAGATGCTAAATTTTATTTTATTTTTGTAATTTCATAGATACATTTCCTTTCACCTTCAAGTATATGAAGCTCAGTGGTATATGCATTTTTAGATCTATCATATGAGATCCAATTGAGGGAAAAGACCCAACTTATATAAGGAATTTGAACAAGAAATATTTAAGACAAGGAATAATAATTTACATAGATACTAATTACTAAAAAGCAATAAAATAGAATTCCAAAGAAAATCCATGGAAGTAATTTTGAGAACATGATGTCCTAAACAAGCTAAGTTTTGGAACTCATTGTAGAGGACAAAAATAGGTATACCTTTACAGGGAAATGTTATCTGGGTTGCTCTGGGCCTAAAGATGGTTATCTGCAAATGAGGAAAAGAGACTTTAATACTGAGACTGACAAAGTATTTAAGGGTGAGTGAAGTAGAAGGAGTTGAACACAGGGCAATGAAAGCTACATTTCAAGAAGCATTCTGGGACCAGATAAAGTAGTCCCTTCTTACTCTGGCAATCACAAAACATCTTCTCACAATTGAGAGTCTAGTACTAGAATAAAAATTGTTAATTTTTTAGCAAGAGGCAATGAACTAAAGCCTAACATACTAGTTTATACTTGTAATTACAGCTATTTGGCAGGTAAAGATAAAGAGAATCATGGTTACGGGTTATCTCAGACAAAAGTTAGCTTATAAACTAATAAAATCAAAAATAAAGTGGGATAGTGGTACACACTGAAATTGCAGCTACACAAAAAACTTATGTAGGTGGATTAAAATCAAAGGCAAGGCCTAGGCAAAAAATGCAAGAACTAATCTAAAGGAAACCTCTAAGAAAGAACTGTTAGTTCTTAAAAGGTACAACTACACAAAATGAAAATTGCTCCTATAATTTTCCTGTGATGTTTCTAAATATTCTTTTAATATTTCTTTCTTAAATTTTACATCAAGCATACTAAAAATAAAAAGTAGGTTGATTTTAAAACACTAAGTGGAGATGGGAGGATGACAGGGCCAACCAGAAAGTGCAAATCCACTGTTAGAATTATTCACATAAAAGAGAGATTAATGTTTACCTGAGTCAATTTGTTACTGATAAAATCAAGAATTTATGGAAGAAGGCCTTAAAAGTTCTAATCTAGATTAATAAATTCTCCCAATACTCCCTAGAAATCCATTTGTAGGATTCAGATCACCCACTGGGTGCCTACAACTGTTCTGATTAAATTTGCTTCACATGCAGAGTAGCAAAGATACTTACAGTGGTTCTTCTGTCTAGACTGTTCTCTCTTTTCTATAATTTAAAATTCCAAAGGAATCAGGCATTATCTTAACTCATCAGTGAAAGCTCATTACATGAAGATAACAAATGAAGATCCTAACAATGCAATATTCTATATTTTCAGACATTGCTACTTACTGAAAAATCATATGAGGTTCAATGTGATTGATGTTGGAAGAAGACTATCTAACCTAAGAATCTGAACTTAAGCCCATGTTCACTTAGCCTAAATCAGTACATAAACTTTCCACTAAACTTGGAAAAAATCAGCATCAGATTCTTAAATACTGTTCATACAGGTTTTTTTTAAGAGTAGTACAGAAACTCACAAGACAAAATTAAATAAAATCTCTATTTCAGCCAGGCACAGTGGCTGATGTCTATAATCCTAGCTACTCGGGACACTTAGATCTGAGGATAGCAGCTCAAAGCAAACCGGAGCACTAAAAAATCCATAAGACTCTTATCTCCAATTAATCACCAGAAAACAGAAAGTGGAACAGTGGCTCAAGGGGTAGGGTGGTAGCCTTAAGCTAAAGAGTTTAGGGCCAACCTCCAAGTCAAGAGGTAGGGCAGTAGCCTTGAGCTGAAGAGGCCAGGAACAGTGCCCAGACCCAGAGTTCAAGTCCCATGACTGGAAAATAAAATCTCTATTTATACACACCAAAGAATTTTGAGTTACCAACACACTTTCTCACTCTATTCTTATAATCAAAGCAGTGAATGCATGTATTTTATTTTATCAAGTGATTCCCTTGTTTATTTCTATGGCCAGTAATCATATAAACAAATGGGATTTTCTTTTCTTCCTTTTTTTTTGTGTGCCAGTACAGGAGCATGAACTCGGAGCTTAAACATTGTCCATTAGCTTTTGCATATAAGGGTGACACTCTACCACTTGTGCCATAATTGCTCATCTGGCTTCTTTTTTTTTTTGCTGGTTAATTGGAGATAAGTCTCATAAGCTTTTATGCCAAATCTGACTTAGAAATGCCGTCCTCAAATCACGGCTTCCTGAATATCTCAGGATTGCAGGAATGAGCCTCCAAGGCCTGACTTTTCCATATTCTTCTGATATTTAACTTTTCTCTGGACCTATTCTTGTTCATATTCATTTATCCTCTCCACTCTTATTTTCTTTATTTCTTTTCCCTCAGCTTAGATATGGAAGTAGAAAGCATTGAAAATATGTGCAGGCATGCTGTTGATTTGAAGGATTTCAAGGAATTTTATTTTTCCTTTTTATTTTAAATTTTATTGTAAAAGTGATTGTACAAAGGGTTTACAGTTACAAATGTTAGGGTAATAAGTACGTTTCTTTTTGAATTTTGTTTAATAAAGGAAATCATTTCCTATTGGTGGCATTTTGAAATTTTGGAGTGGTCTTAGGTAATGGGTTGCAATTTTCCTCATAGCAATCTTTATGTCTCTATTCCTTAGTGTGTAAATGATGGGATTTAGGATGGGAGTGAAAACTGTGTAAAATATCGCAAGCACTTTATCCACAGGGTAGGTGGTAAAGGGCCACACATAAATGAAGATGCAAGGTCCAAAGAATAATGCTACCACCATGATGTGAGCAGCCAGTGTAGAAAATGCCTTGGCCATCGCAGCTGAAGACTTGAACCAGACTGTGATAAGAATAATGATGTAAGAACTCACCAAAGCAGAGAATGTGCTTAAGGAAAGAATTCCACTGTTGACCACAATTAATATTTCAATGGTGTAAGAGTCCAAGCAGGCAAGTTTGGCCACTCGGGGGAGATCACAAAAAAAACTGTCCACTACATTGGGTCCACAAAATGGTAGATTCACAGTAAATGATAACTGGCTTAATGTGTGCACCAAACCCACAGCCCAAGACATTATTACTAAGAAAGTACATGTCCTTTGTCTCATGAGAGTCACATAGTACAGAGGTTTACATATGGCCACGTATCTGTCATAGGCCATAGAAACCAGTAGCACCATCTCTCCTCCAGTAAACAAATGAATAAAGAAAATTTGGGCTATGCATCCAGTGAAGGATATGGCTTTATGTTCACTGAGAAAATCTGCAATCATCTTAGGTGTAGCAAAAGAAGCCTGACAAATATCAACAAAGGAAAGGTTTCCCAGCAGGAAATACATGGGGGATTGCAGGCTGATATCAGAAGTCACTGTGATAATAACAAGAAGGTTTCCTAAAACAATGACCATGTACAACACTGAGAAGAAAAGAAAGAAGAAAAGCTGGAGATGCTGAGAATCAGAGAGTCCCAGCAACACAAATTCAGATACCATGGAAGAATTGGCTTTATCCATGATCCAGTCTCCTGACTGGATTAGAAACAGCCCTAAAGCAAGGGTAATAAAAAAGAAATTAGAAATATGAATAAGAACAATATTAATTTTCTCAAGTTTCTGACATGATAATTTCAAAAGCAGATATAACTTGTCTTTGATTAATATAAAATTTTTGCGAGCAGGGTGCAATTGCTACATGCCTGTTTTCCTAAGTACTCAGCAGACTGAGATCTGAGGATTGTGCTTTGGAACCAGCTGAGGAGAAAAATCTGTGAGAATCTTCTCTCTAATTAACCATCAAAAACCTAGAAATAGAAATGTAGTGTGTCAGCCTTCAGAAAAACATTTCAAATATAGTACAAGGCTCTGAATTCAAGTCATAAAACTGGTACACACACAAAAAAATTAAAAGACTATGACAGTATGTCTGTACAGTTTTAAGATTATGAGAATAATCAAATAATATTTAATTTAGATTAGCATAGTTTTATATGGTCATATATACATAGCTATTGAGTTATTGTGATCCTCTGCTAGGAAAATCCTAGATACACACTAATTATTACAAATGAGGGAAACCATGGTATCTATATTTTGGGGGGTCTGGCTTACTTTATTTAATATGAATCTTTCCATGTTTTCCCATATCCTTAAGAATGGAAGTGTGCCTTTTTTTCTAAAGGAAGCATAAAATTTCACTGTGTATGTATTTTCTTCATCCATTCATCTGTTCAGGGGTATCTGGTTGATTCCAAATCTTAGCTATGGTAAATAATAGAAACAAGTGGGGTTTTTTTGTTGTTTTCTTTGGTGATTTTTGTTGTTGTGTTAACGTACTGTTTGTGGTTACTTCATTTTTCTTTCATTTTTCCCCTTGGTTTACTTCCTGTTGTCAGGACCCTTTTTCTTGTATATAAGTTTATCTGATTTGGGGAGGGGAAGGGGAATCACAGAAATGGCATGACAAAGGACAAAGGGTAGACCAGTCCAACAGTAATACATGCATGACACTATATTGGAAATAAACTTTACATCTTGGGGGGAGAGGAGTCGGGGAAGGGATAAAGGGAGAAAATAAGGAAGGGGTAACACTGTTCAAAAAGAAATATACTCATTACCTTACTTATATGACTGTAACCCCTCTGTGCATCAACTTATTAATAAAATAAAAATTTACCTTGATATGTGCATATTAGATCCGAACAGAATAAGAGCAATGACTCAATATTCAGGTACCGAAAGTTATTGACACAGTCTTAGAGATATAAATATAACTACATAGACATAAAAATCTATGATGGGATATATACTCTATAGACATAGTGTTATATTATGTAGATTGCTATGTAGCTATGACATACAAACTTTCAGCTTAATTTTAATTATGTTCTAAAATTTATGTGACAGTAATTGCATATTGAGAGTCTCTTTCTGAATATTTGTTAAACATGACATTTGAAATATAACATAAAAATCAGTGTTAAAAAAGCCACATAAAGAGTGATTGTTGTCCTTAATGTACTGTTATCTCTCATCTCTTTTGCCATCCCTTGGCTATCTCACATTGTTACAATATTTCACCTTGTTATCCGATACATTTTATATATGCTTAACTGGTTATTTGAAATTGGATAGGGAAGGGGGGAAATCAAGATGAGCGAGGGGAGGTGGGGAGGGAAATGGGGGCCATGTCATGAGAAATGGTATCAATGTTTGTGAAGTAATGTACCTTCTATCTAATGAATATAATGTAACCCTTCTATTAATTACAATGAAAAATATATGGGAAAAATCAGTGTTAAAATCTTTCAATAAAAAATAAATAAAATAAAAAATTTAAAGTAATCTTTCTCAGTTTCAATAGAACCCTCAAACTTCTGGATATGTTTATCTCTTACACAATAGTAATTAGCTCAGACATAAAATGATTTGGAATAATACCACCAGAGGTAATTTCATCCCAGCTTCCCACAAGCTTTGCAAAAGAGCAAAACCAATTCAAATTTCTTGGATACTTTCACTACTTTTCTGAAATATTAAAGTACAATACTTTCCTTAATATTCCTGGAAAAACCTATGGCTGATTTTTTACAGTATAATATGTGATCACACTGTTTTAACTTTAGACTAATATCATTGTGAATTATACTTGTTCACTTTTTATTATTTATTTGTTTATTTATTTTTTGGCAGTCCTGGGCTTGGGCTCAGGGACTGAACACTGTCCTTGGGTTTTCTCAAAGCTAGATCTGCACCACATGATCTACAGCACCAATTCTGGCTTTTTTCTCTGTATGTGGTACCAAGGAATTGAATCTGGGTCTTTGTGCATGCTAGGCAAGAACTCTACCACTAGGCCAAACTCCCGGCCACTCAAGTTTTATTTTTAAATGTTAAAAACAGAGGGATTACAGTTATATAAGTTAGGCAAAGAATACATTTTTTTTGATAATGTCACCCTTTTCCTAGCTCCCTCCCAGTTTTTTCCTCCCATCCTATCCACAAGTTGCACAGTTCATTTTTAACACAGTGTTCTGTAAGTATCATTGCAGCATTTGTTTATCCTTTTCCCACCATTCTGCAACTCTTCTTACTCTCTAAAAGACATATAGACAAACCAGTGTTTCCTATGTTTCCTATGTTTCCACAATATCCCACCTCTCTTTTAGATGGATAAAATTGCAAACCTCATAGAGAAGTGGCCAAGGAAAGTACATTGCTTATACTTCAGTTGGAAGAACATTCGAAAAGCATTTCAACTGGCCCTCATTTTGAAAATGTCCTATCGTGGATTCTGCAAATAAAATAAGAAATTAAGATGATGCATAATTTAATGAAGAGATTAATGACACTAAAACTGAGTTTATAGTATGAGAACAATAATAGGCTCTAAAATATAATGTAAATGAATTCATCTTCTTATTCCATATATAACTAATTTTCCCTACCAAATTAAAGGTTCTCATGTTCAAGTTCATGTGTTTATCACATAAAATGATCAGCTCTATCTAATGAAAATGTTTCTAACATGAATGTGATTTATATAAACTAAAAGAATTGGGCTGGGAGCATGGCTTAGTGGTAGAGTGCTTGCCTAGCATGCACAAAGCCCTCAGTACCACAGACATATAAAAAGCCAGAAGTGGTGCTGTGGTTCAAACAGTAGAGTACTAGCCTTGAGAAATCCCAAGGACAGTGCCCAGGTCTTGAGTTCAAGCCCCATGACTGGCAAAAAAATGAAGCAGATTTCTAGTGAATTATAATCAAGAATTTTAAAGGTAGAAAAATAAAAGAGTTAAGGATATTTTGAAACCTTACTTGGACAAGCATATAGTGGGCTAGATAAACATGTAGCATGTATTTTGAGTAAGTTTTACAATATATCTGTGGAGAATTTATTATTCCCCAACTACAGAATCAATAATGAAAATTTAACAGTATAGTAGTAATCAGTCAAGCAGCCCACAGAGGTGTTAGTGAGAATTTGAAATAAAAGAGCAAAACTAAGATTAAACATGTAATAAGTCGTAACAAAATGCTGTTGCTCTCTCATGTATAATTGGAAGTTTGTATAACACTGAGGAAAATACCCATATGAATTCTATGTTGTTATAAGAAATCAAAGGCCTAAGGAAGTCATTAAACTAGAATGTGAATCACACCCCAGGATGGCACACTGTAACATTATAAGTTGCTGCTTTGGATCTTGATGCCATGATAGCCAGAGTGTAAGCATTATGCCCTACCTAGGCAGCCCCTATTGCCAACATGGATATTGAATTTTAATCTAACTTAATCCACAATTAAACACTGAGTTTTCAGTTAACTAGGATTTCTCAGCATTGACAGTATCAACATTTGGAGTGGAGCAATTCATTTTTATGCAAGTAGTACTAAATATCTAGTTGGAGACAATAATAACTCAGTAAAGAACCACAAAGTTTCTTGCATCAAGCTAACCACAAGTTCGCTTGCAGGTTTTTTTTCCATTTTAATTTAACCATTTTAATCATTGACAAACTGATCACCCTGAATCAACAGAGAACAAGTAATAAAAATTGAGAATAAAGGGCTGGGAGTTTGGCTTAAAGGTAGAGTGCTTGCCTAGTATACATGAAGACCCGGGTTTGATTCCTCGATACTACAAACATAGGAAAAGCCAGAAATGGTGCCTTGGCTCAAGTGGTAGAACACTAGCCTTGAGGATAGTCTGAGGAGAGTCAGTGCTTAGTCTTGGGAGTTCTATCCCCAGGATTGTCAAAAAAATTGAGAATAGAAATGGAGGTATGGTTCAAGAGAGTCAGAGTACCTGCCTTGGACCACAAAAGTTAACCAATGGTACAAGGCCCCAACTTTAAGCTTCAGTATTAGCACAACAACAAAACAACAAAAACTGAATTTAAAAATGAGAATATAAAAATATTTAAGTAAACATATCCTAAACATTTCAACTACTTTTACTTTTCTGTTAACTTCTCATTCTTACAAGAAATTTTATTAAAGTAATATATACATGCTTCCTTCTTCGGCCACAGCTCATATGTTGAGCACACCAACCATAGCTTTTGTTACCACCCTAAGAGGAAACTTTCTATCAAATGTCCTTGCAGACATGCTAATAACAGTGAATTTTGTTATACTTGTAAGAGACACAACTAGTTTTCCAATCATTTATTCATATGACTTCTCTAACAAATAGATTTCCACTAAGCTCCCTTTTTATTCACCCTGTATTTCTTTATTCTTATGTAATCTGGTTTATTTCATTTTTTTATTTATTTCATTTTTATTCCTTTCTCCACTCCTCATTTTTTCCCTTCTTGAGACATTCCGTTTATCACCATATCAATAATAATGTCTGATGAGATAATTTTGTAGCATCAGTGTTTACCACATTCTGGAAATGTCTTTTTCCAATGTTTTATCATTTTTCTTACATGTGTGTTATATCCTTGCTCAACATTATATATTTTTGTAGATATCATTTCTCTACAACATTGCAACATTGCAACTCATGGGATTTAGTATACAGTTGTACAGGAACAAATTCTCCATAAACGTATATTAATATCAGTTATAAATTTGCCTATTTCACGTTTTATTCCGGATTGCTGATTTATCTTCCCACCAAATTGGAAATGCAAAATTCAGAAAAAAAATTTATTGTGTTAGAAGTAAACTAGATTTAAGTTACCACATTATTTAAAAGTGGTAAAAATGGTAATTTTACAAAAGAAATTGCATTCTACTTCTATAGAATTAACTAAATCCTCTCACATTACTTTTAATGGATGAATAATACAGACCTTTTAGAACAAGAAAACCATTAGTTGGATTTTAGCATTCTCATGGTTTTTATAGTGCAATTCTCTGAAGATAGTTGCAGTTTTACTCTATAAGAATATATATAATCTGTATATAATAATATGATATATTAAAATCATGATGCATATATATGACTGCATGTATGGTTTAATTTTGCATGCTTACTTCATTGCTTTAACTGTTGTGAGAGTAATGGATTTTATTATACATGCAATTATAATTTTGTAGCCCTTTCAATAATACTTAACCATATGACAAAATTTCACACATTCTTCCAGAATTACTAAAATACTAAACAAATCTTTTGCTTCTAACACTTTTCTCTCCCTTATGGATCCCCTCAACAATACAATGTCATAGTTGTTTGAAATGCAGAACTGGACATAGTCTATTTTCAAAATAAATCTTTTTCAGCAATTTTTTCTTACCTGTTACAAAATTCATTATGAATGTAAATGAATTCTTCAAATTTCCTAACAAAGGATTAATTTCTTTCTAATGGTAGTGACATTTATAGGTACCTTTTGCGTTAGTCAAATATAAGAGTACATATAGTTAACTGAACATTTGAGGCTTTTAAGATTGGCAATATGTAGTCAATATTCAGCTTCCATTGGGGATTTAATTACTAGCTTTTACTAGACATTCCCATTAGAAAAAATAAATCACAATCCCACATTGTTGACAATTACAAAAGGACTATCAAAACATTACAGAAAAATTAGGGTCACTATGCTCTTGGACAGTATATGAAGTACACTAAGTTCTGTGAATTCCATGAAATCAAACTTGCTACTTCGGGAAAAAACAAATGGAAAGTAAATCATTTATTCCAAATAGGAATAATAAAAGACCCGTATGGCAAAAACAATTCTTAGCAGAAAGAACAGCCCAGGAGGAATTTCAATACCAAATTTTAGACTCTCTTACAGAGCTATGGTGACCAAAACAGCTTGGTACTGGCATAAGAACACCCTGAAGATCAATGGAATAGAACTGAGGACTGCAGATAATAACCCACAGACTTATGGCCACCTAATCTTGGATAAAGGAGGCAATAAATAGGAATGGAAGAAAGACAGCCTCTTCAACAAATGGTGATGGAAGAACTGGTAAAGAACCTGCAGAAAACTAAAGTTGGATCCTTCTTTGTCAACCTGCACCAGGATTAACTACAAATGGATCAAAGACCTGGAGATAAAGATAGATACACTGAAAACTTTACAAGAAAAATTTAGGAGATAAACTAGGTCTCTTTGGAACAAGTCAAAATTTTATTAATAAGGACCCAGAAACAGAACAAATCAGAGAAAATCTGGATAAGTGTGACTGCATTAAACTGAAGAGCTTCTGTCTGACAAAGGACATAGCTAGCAAATTAACTAGAAAGCCTACAGAGGGAGAGAAGATCTTCACTAACCATACAGCAGACAAAGACCTCATATCTAAAATATGTCAACAGCTCAAAAAAATTGAATCACTCCAAAACTAATCTCCAAAGTAACAACCATCCCATTAAAAGATGGGCCAAAGACTTAAAAGAGTCTTCTCTGAAGAAAAAACAAAATGGCCTATAGACACATGAAGAAATGCTCCACATCTCTGGTCATAAAAGAAATGCAAATCAAAACAACTCTAAGATTCCACCTCACTCCAATTAGAATGGCCAGGATCAAAAAACTAATAACAACAGATGCTGGAGGGGATGTAGCCAGGAGGGACCACTACTACACTGCTGGTGGGAGTGCAAATTCATTCAACCACTATGGAAAACAGTATGGCAGTTTCTCAAAAGACTAAGCATGGAACTCCCCTGTGACCCAGCAATCCCACTACTAGGCATTTACCCAATTGTCCAGAAACAAGGGCATACTAAATCCACTAGAACATTGATATTCATTGCAGCAAAGATATGGAACCAACCCAGATGTCCCTCAGTTGATGAGTGGATAAACAAGATGTGGTATTTGTACACAATGGAATTCTATGCTGCTGTCAGGAAGAATGACATCACCCCATTTTTTAGGAAATGGAAAGACTTAGAAAAAATCATATTAAGTGAAGTAAGCCAGACTCAAAGGAACTCAGGCTCAATGATTTCTCTCATTTGTCATAATCAGTAGAAACCTTGGGCTCTCCTAGCAGAGATTTGCAATAGAGCAAAACCTTGATACATAAGGCCATATAGTATGACGCTAAATGAAAGGACCTCTAGGATATAGAAACAAAAGCCATAGAATGAATGCTTGTTGTCCTTAATGTACTATGTTATTTCTCATCTCTTTTGCTGCCCCATGGTTGTCTCATATTGTTACAGTATCTCACCTTGTTATCTGATATATCGGATATATTTGTATTTGGTTATTTGAAATTGGATAGGGAGGGGGGGAAAACAAGATGAAGGGTGGGGGTGGGGGGAGGGAAATGGGGACCAAGATATGTGAAAGGGTATCAGTGTATGTGAATTAATGCACCTTCTACCTGGCAAATATCATGTAACCCTTCAATTAGTTACAATAAAAATTATATGAAGACAAAGAAAAGTAAGGGAAGACTATTAGGTTCTTCTCACATAATTTTAACTGTTGTAAAAAAAAGAAATACTTGACTTCTCTGGCCATAAAGGAAATGCAAATCAAAGCAGCTCTAAGATGCCACCTTACTCCAGTTATAATGACCATGATCAACAAATCTAATAACAACAGATGCTGGAGGGGATGTGTCCAGGAGGGATCACTACTGCACTGTTGGTGGGAGTGCAAACTCATTCAACCACTATAGAAAGCAGTATGGTGGTTCCTCAAAGACTAAACATAGAGTTCCCCTATGACACAGCAATCCCACTACTTGACATTTACCCAATTTTCCAGAAACAAGGACATACTAAATCCACTAGAACAATGATGTTCATTGCAGCACTATTTACCATAGCAAAGATATGGAACCAACCCAGATATCCCTCAGTTGATGAGTGAATCAACAAGATGTGGAAGTCTACACTGCTGTGAGAAAGAACGACATTGCCCCAATTGTAAGGAAATGGAAAGACTTAGAAAAAATCATATTAAGTGAAGTAAGCCAGACTCAAAGGAACACAGGCTCAATGGTTTCCCTCATTTGTCATAATCAGTAGAAACCTTGGGCTCTCCTAGCAGAGATTTGCAATAGAACAAAATCTAGATACATAAGGCCATATAGTATGAGGTTAAATGAAAGGACCTCCAGGATAGGAAACAAAAGCCATATAATGAGTGATTGTTGTCATTAATGTACTATGTTATCTGTCATCTCTTTTGCTGTCCTTTGGTTATCTCATATTGTTACGGTATTTCACCTTGTTATATAATATATTGTATATATCCATATTTGGTTATGTGAAATAGGAGAGAGAAGGGAGGAAAACAAGATGAGGGATCGGGTGGGAAATGAGGACCAAGCCATGAGAAACGGTATCAATGTTTGTGAAGCAATGCACCTTCCATCTTTTCAATATAATATGACCCTTCTAATAATTACAATAAAAATATATAAAAAAGACTGACATTGGGATATTGATGGGTATTGCCTTGAATTTGTAGATAGCCCTTGGCAAGATTGCCATTTTGCAATGTTAATTCTTCCAATTCAGGAGCATGGGAAGTTTTTCATTTCCTCAGTTCTGCATTCTTAGTTAATCCTAAGTACTTTATTTTCTTTGAGGCTATTGCAAAATGGGTTGCTTTTACGATTGCTAACTCGATACTTTTTTTTGTCCTCTAAATAAATGTTTAATAAGTATACACCTAATTTTGTGCTGGTGCCCTACAAAATGCAAAAATTGAAGGGAAAATGAATTTCTGGCGAAGGTTGAAGCAAATCTCAAAAGCAAACATGTTTAATCAAGATGCTTGTGGCAGCTCATCACTCATCATTATGATCCTTTTGTTGGGCTGTAATTTCTTTCTCGCCTGTGGAGGTGTTTGCTTCTTTTAACATTTTCTTGGGCTGCCTCCCTTGGAAGCCAGCTGGCATGTTACTCTTCATTCCATCATGCTCTGGTAGATTTTTCTGTAAACACCTTACACACTACCATGAGACTGCCATGCTTACAGCTAGCTAAGCAGTGGCAAAATGCTTGCAGATTGAGGACAGAAAATTTTTCCATCCAAAGAAAAACGAGTTTTAAGATATTTATCACACCCACATTTGGAAAGGGGCGATGGTGAAGAGGAGCATAAAGACGAGGAAAGAGAAAATGCAAAATAATAGTAATTCTTTCACACAGAATGCTGTGTGTGTGTGTGTGTGTGTGTGTGTGTGTGTGTGTGTGTGTGTGTGTGTGTGTGTGTGCGTGCCAGTACTAGGGCTTAAACTCAGGGCTTAAACTCCTTTAGCTTTTTTGCTCAAGGCTGGCATTCAACCACTTGATCCAAGCTCTACTTTCTGCTTTTGCTCCTTAATTGGAGATAAGAGTCTCATGGTCTTTCCTGCCCAGATTGGCTTCAAGCATAATCCTCAGATTTCAGATATGAGTCTCCAGCACCTAGTTAGAAAAGTTTCTGATTTCAAAGAGATTTTTCTATGTTCAGTTCTCTTTATCATGGTTCAGTATGGAATATGGTTATTCAGAGATGGTGAGTAACAGGGCTGTGTATAGTTATACAGTGTAACCAGAGCTCACTTGCAGTGGGACACTGTTGTGCGCGATTACACACTTGATTCTGAAGTACAAGCAGGGATGCATCTTTGCCACTGTGGTGTTGGTATGATGGGGAACTGTGAGGTAGTGGGAGTGGAAAGACCTCCCTTGTAAGTGCCACCTTCAAGCAACAGAAAGCTGCTCTTGAATCACAATTTAGGAGGTTCAAGTGCCTTTGCTTTTGTGTTTCTGGCAAAAACAAGCACATCTCTGATTTCAAAACTGCAGCACCTGTTCCATGGGTTCATTCTTGGATGCATACCTATCAACTCCTCTTTCTAGTCTTGACCTTTTTCTTCCTTGATCAGCCAGGCTTATTCTAGGCTGTAAATATTTCCAGAAAGTCAAAGAGAAAGCCACTTTTCCATGTCAAATCAAGAAAGAATGTTGTCAAATTGCTACTGTATTTGATAGCTTGGAGAATAACCTAAAAGCAAAAGGTCAGAAATTCTAACTCGATACTCTTATAGGCATATAGGAAGGTGATTGATTTTGGGGGGTTAATTTTATATACTGCTACCTTAACAAAAGTTTCAAATCAGCTAAAGCAACTTGGAGTGTAATCTATACAGATCTTTAAATACAGAATCATGTCATCTGCAAAGAGGGAAGCTTTCACTTCCTCTTTCCCTATTTGGATCTCCTTTATACTTTCTTCTAGCCTTATTGCTCTGGCTAGGAATTCTAATACTATGTTAAAGAGGAGTGGAGAGAGAAGGCATTCTTCTCTCATTCCTGATTTTAGAGGAAATTGCTTTATCTTTTTGACATTTAGTATAATGCTAGCTGTGAGTTTTTCATACACAGTCTTTATTATACTGAAGAATGTTCCATGGATTCCTAGTTTCTTCAAAGATTTTAGCATAAAATTGTGTTGGGTTTTATCTAATTCCTTTTCTGCATCTACTGAGCCAACCCAGTGATTCTCGTCCTTATTCCTGTTGATGTGATGAATTACATTGTCTTGTGTATTTTGAACCAGCTTTGCATCCCTGTGATGAATCTTGTTTGATCATAGTGTATAATTCTTTTGATGAGTTGTTTAAGATGGTTGGCCAGTATTTTTTGAGAAGTTTTGCATCATTAATCAAAAAATGGGTCTATATTTCTCTTTCTTTGATGAGTCTCTGTCTGGTTTTTTAATGATAGCTTTGTACAATGAGTTTGGCAAAGAGACTTCGTTTTCAATTTCATTGAAGAGCTTGGTGTGAGCTCTGCTTTGAAGACCTTTTAGAATTCAGCTGTGACTCCATCTGGCCCTGGGCTTTTCTTGGATGGGAGGTCTCTTACTGCATTTTCTATTTCAGTACTTCAAATAGGTCTGTTTAATAGGATTAGGTCTTCTTGGTTCAGTTAGGTATGTTAATGATGGCTAGAAATTTCGTTCATTTCTTCTAGATTCTCAAATTTATTGACATAAAGGTTTGAAAAGTATACCCTTATGATGCTCTGGATCTTGGTCATTTCTGTTGTGATATTTCCATTCTCATCAGTGATTTTGTTTATTTGGGTGTGCTCCCTTCTTTTGGTAAGATATACTAAAGGTTTGTCAATTTGCTTAATTTTTTCAAAGAACCAATTTCTTGTATTGTTGATTCTTTCCATAGCTTTTTTGGACTCCAATTCATTTAATTTGACTTTGATTTTAATGATTTGCTTCCTTCTACTGGGATTGAGGTTCTTGTTTGCTCTTTTTCCAAGAGTTTAAGGTGTGCCATTAAATTGTTGGTTTGTGATTTTTCCAATTTGTTAATGTAGGCACTCAGAGGTCTAATTTTCCTTTGAGAATTGCATTTGCTGTGTCCCAAAAGAGCTGGCATTTTGTGTGCTCCTTTTTGGTAAATTTCATAAACTGTTGAATTTCTTTTCTGTTCTCCTCAATGACCCATTGGTGATTCAACAATGTGTTGTTCAACTCCATGAGTTATAGGGTTTTTGTTGGTGGAGACTGGTGTTCAGTTCCAATTTGATTCCCTTGTGGTCTGAGAGAATGCAGGGAATAATTTCAGCATATCTGAATCTGCACAGGTTTTTTTCATACCCTAAAATGTTGTCGATCTATTTTAGAATATGTTCCATGTGCTACTGAAGAAAATATATATTCTGGTGTTTCTGGGTGGAATGATCTGCAGATGTCTAGTAGATGCAGTTGGTTTATACAATTGTTCAATTCTGAAGGTTCTTTATTGAGTTTTTGCCTAGTTGATCCATCCATAGGTGAGAGTTGTGTGTTAAGGTCACCTACAATCACTGAATTTGGATCTGAGTGGTTTCAATAAAAGTAGTTTGTTTCATGAAGTTCAGTGCTCCGGGATTAGGTCTGTAGATATTTAGGATGTTTATATCCTTCTGGAGGAGAGATGCCTTTAGTAGAATGTAGTATCCTTTTTTTGTCTCTTCTCACTAATTTTAGTTTGAAGTCTATTTTATCTGATACGAGGATGGCAATTCCAGCCTGTTAAGGGGACCTTTAGCTTGATAGATTTTATTCTAACTTCTCACTTTGAAAATATGTCTGTTTCTTGGGAAAGATCTGTCTCTTGAAGACAGCAGAATGATGGATCTTGCTTTTTGATCCAACTAGACAGTCTATGCCATTTAATTAGACAGTTAATTCAATTAATATTGAGGGTTAGAATTGAAACATATTTACTAGTTCCTGCCATTTTCTTTAAAATTTCGTTAGGGCCTATGGCTTATCAGTTCTTTCAGTAATTAGCTGGTATGATTTGTAGGTGTGATTTCTTTGCCAGTACCATGTTTGTGTTCATTTTCAATATGTAGAACATCCTTGAGAATTTTCTGTAATGCTGATTTTGTCACTACATAATGTTGTAACTTTTCCTCGGAATAGAAAGTTTTTATTCTTCCCTCAGTTATGAATGGGAGCTAAGATGGGTACAGTATTCTTGGTTGGTAGTTGTCTTTAGGGCATGACATACATCCTCCCAAGCTCTTCTTGCTTGCATAGTCTCTTCTGAGAAACCTGTGCTTACTCTGATTGGTTTTCCTTTGTTGGTGAGTGTTCTTTTTTCTCTGGACACTTTTAGGAGGCTTTCTTTGGTCTCTATTGCTCCTATATGGATTATAATGGGCGGTGGGATGTTCTTTTCTGGTCAAGTCTGTTTGGGGTTCTAAAACCTTCTTGTATCTGTATGGGCCTGTCCTACTGGATATTTGGGAAGTTCTCTGAGGTGATTCTCTGAAATATATTTCCTGTTCCACTGACCTCTTTCTCCAGTCCCCCTCCATACAGATTAGCCTTAAATTAGGCTTCCTAATTGTCTCTTGGAGCTCCTGAAGAGATCTCTCATATTTCCTAGATTTAGTCTGACTCATTTCCTGGTCTTTCTCTATAGTATCTAGGTTATCTTTGACCTCGGAGATTCAGTCTTCTGCATTGTCCCACATTTTTTCTTTTTGCAGTTTTTGTTTTTGTTTTTTGCTGGTTATAGAGCTTGAAATTAAGGCCTAAACATTGTTCCTTAGGTGATACTCTACCACTTGAGCCACAGCTCCACTTCTTATTTTATGCTAATTAACAGAAGATAAGGTTTTCACAGACATACTTGCTAGAGTGGCTTCAAACGTTAATTCTCAGGTATCAGCCTCCTCAGTAGCTAGTACTGGCTTTGAATTTCGTGTGTTTGCTAGTACTATGGCTTCATTTAAGGACTTATATTCTTGTGTGCATGACATTTTTTGCCTATTAGCATTCTATAATTTGAGCCAAGACTCAAGTCAAGATTTTTGCTGGTTTATTAGACATAGATTACTGCAGAGATTTCTAGATAGGTTGTCCTTATGCAGTGATCCAGTTTAGCTTAGCTTCAAATATAGACATGAAATACAGATGAAGCACTTCATTAATAATTCAAACACTTTGATTTATTGTAGATTTTTGTCCATTCTCTATATTTCTCCAATTGATTAGCATATAGTTTTTCAAAATACCTAATTTTAACAATCCATTTAATTATCATATTATCAGTCATAATTTTTCCTTTCCCTTTAAACTCTGCCTCTGTCTCTGTATATGTGTGTGTGTGGGGGGGTATATTCTAGTTGAGATAAGGCCAGTTTATCAAATTTGTCTTTTCATTGGACAGGAAGTAATAACCACTCTTTCTACTTCAGTCTTTTTATTTATTTCTTCTATTTTACAGTGATTTATATCTGCTTTTATAGAACTTGAGGTATGCTACATTATTTTAAATCTTTTTAATGCAAGTTCTTGTTGTATACCATAGGTTTGGGCATGTTTTATTACTATTTTCACTTGTCCCAAGGAAATTTTTAAATTTTTCTTCTGATGTCCGTAAAATTTCACTCCTTGTTCAAATGTGGACATAATCCCGTTAAGTAAAATAAATCAGAGAAACACAAATATCATAAAGTTTCTTGTGAAGTTCATACTGAAAAATTATGAGTGTAAGTTAGGGTCTCTTGTAGGGAGGAAAGTTATATTGGAGGAGAGCAATAAGTGACCATTGATTGGAATGAATATGATTAAAATGCAGCATATGTATAAGTGAAAATAAAATAATTAAAATGACTAAACATTTTAAAGTCAGAGAAGAGATAAGAAAAAAGAGGGGATAGATTTGAACTTACAAAAAATAAAATATAAACCGGGTGCAGTGGTTCACACTTGTAATACTACCTACTCATGAGGCTGAGATCTGAGGACCAAGGCCCAAAGTCAGCCCTGGCACAAAAGGACCTGAGTGTCTTATCTCCAATTAACTTATAGAAAATGGAAAGTGAGGCTTGGCTCAAGAGTAGGGCGATAGGTAGCCTTGAGCTGAAGAACTCCGAGACAGTGCCCAGGTTTAGTTCAAGCCCCATGATCCACACAAAAAAACTATATCTAAATCTATGTCTATCTATCTATCTATCTATCTATCTATTTATATTACAGACAGGCATAACAGAAATTCACACAGGAAATAATGGTAATTTATATTTTATTATGATCCACATTTAATCACAAGCAACAATGGATTAGTTAGAAATTTACTTGCCGCTTCCTTAGTTTTCTCATTGCTGATATCATCTCCTTATTTCTTAAGGTGTAGATGAGGGGATTTAAGAGAGGGGTAAAAACAGTATAAAATATTGACAGAACTGTATCCACTGGTAAGTCACTAAATGGCCAACCATAAATGAAGATGCATGGCCCAAAGAAGAGGATCACCACAGTGATGTGGGCTGTCAGGGTGGCCCGTGCCTTGTCCATGCCAGCTGAGGATCGTCGTCGCAGAGTAACAAAGATGACCGTGTATGAGATCAGCAAGAGCACAAATGATATCATTGCCATTAGACCACTGTCTGAAAGCATCAATATCTGGAGAACATAGGTGTCAGTGCAAGCTAGTTTGATTACCAAAGGAAGGTCACAGAAAAAACTATCCACCACATTGGGGCCACAGAATGGAAGGTTCACTGTAAAAGCCAGTTGACTTATTGAATGCAGAATCCCAATTATCCAAGAACCCATCACCAAGCCTATGCACTTGTGTTTACTCATGATGACTGCATAATGTAGGGGTTGACATATAGCTACATATCTATCATAAGCCATGGCTACAAGAAGCATCATCTCACCACCAGCAAACACGTGCAGAAAGAATATCTGGGCCATGCAGCCATCAAAAGAAATGGTTTTCTCCTCCATAAGCAAGTCAATTATCATTTTGGGGGTAGCAAAAGTAGATAGACACATGTCAATGAAAGAGAGGTTACTGAGTAGGAAGTACATGGGTGTATGCAAGACTGGTTCAGAGATGACGGTGAGCACAATGATGAGGTTACCCAGCACAATGGATAAATAAAAGAGAGAGAAAAATGTGAAATAAAAGAGTTGTAGCTCTGGAGAGCCTGAAAGGCTGTGCAATACAAATTCAGTAACTCCAGATTTGTTTTTTTGATCCATAATTTCAAACTTCAGAGAAAGAGATCAAATCAGAAACATGCCTGTAAAATGAATGGAAATGAAAATATTACTAGGATTACATGACAAAAAGCCTGGTCTGCTAACAAATTCTACTCAAAATGTACTCTATATTCTTTTTTATTTGTAGGTCATAGGGCTTGAACTTGGCCTGGCCCCTGTCCCTGAGCTCTTCAACTCATGGCTCAGGGACAATGACCAAGCCCAGAGTTCAAGCCCCATAACCAGAAAAAGAAAAATTAAGCCACCCCAAAACAAAGAAGAAACAACTCAAATGGAATAAATACTTAAGAGAAACTTCTCCAAAGAAGAAATAAGAATAGAAATATCAATAGACACAAGGAGATATGTTTGACCTCTCTGGCCATAAAACAAATGCAAATCAAAGCAACACTGAGATTCTACCCCACCCCAGTTAGAATGGCTATTATTAAGAAAACTAACAAAACAGATTCTGGTAAGGATGTTGCCAAAATGGAATGCTACTATAGTGTTGGTCAGGATGTAAATTTATTTAACCACTCTGGAAAGCAATTATAGAGGTTCCTCAAAAGACTAAACACAGAGCTTCCCTGTGACCCAGCAATCCTACTTCTGGGCATCTATCCTATTCACCACAAACAAGGTTACACTAAGAACACCAGCATGACCATGCTTTGCTTACCATAACCAAGATATGAAACCAACCCAACTGTCCATCAGTAGATGAATGGATCAAGAAAATGTGTATAGACAGAAAATGGAATTCTATGCTTCCATAAGAAAGAATGACTTTGTCCCAATTCGTAAGGAAATGGATAACTTGGAAAAAAAATTATACTGAGCAAAGCAAGCAGCTGCATGGTTTCCCTCGTGTGTAGTAACTAGAATGTGCCTAAAAATCTACAAGTAAACCCAATGGATAGTAAAACCCAAATAATTACATCTGGACATGATTAAACAGCAACCTGAACATTCACACAGGGGAACAAAGGAAGATATTCTTAGGAGAGGATCCAAAAGTCTCAATAACTATATGCATAACATCATATAAAATGCTTATCAAATTGAACTCCAGGAAATGGAAGTAAGAAGTTTTTATTAGTTTATGATGCTTTTTTGTTTCTTATTTATTTCCCCCCCCTTCTGTCACTGTTTTAATTTCTGTTCCTTTTTTCTTCTATAAAATTTTATCTGATTTGGGGAGGGGAAGAGGAAGCACAGAAACAGTAGGACAAAGGGTGAAACAATTCAGCAGTGAAACCCATTATAGGAAATGAACTATACAACTTTGGAGGTAGGGAAGTCAGAAGGGGAAAACCTGGGAGAGCATGAAAGAGGAGGTAGCACTATTCAAAAGGAAATTGAAGAGGTAATTCTGTGCATCACCTTTCCAAAAAACATTTTAAGTGCTTCTTAACAGACCTTCATTCTTTTTTGTGAGAAGTAGATATTTTTGATGAATTGAAAATGAGAATTCATTTACTTAAAATTATGTGAATAAACTAAGCAGGAAGCATAATAAAGATTATTTGTATAGAGATGTTATTTTTAGATGGTCTGCACTTGTATCTTCATTGCACCCCTTCACTAGAAAAAGAACATATGCTATGCCTATACATATACACTATGTATAAATTGTATATACATACACTATACTAACATAGTTTACATGAAATATAACTTGTACAGCTCACCTGCTTGGTTCGGGCAGCTGAGTTAGTCTCACGTAAAGTGGATCAAGCTAACTCATTGTATGTAGCTTCGTGTTTTGATGGGTAGAAGATACTTTCCTATAGTGGACTTAATTGTCAAGATGACAAGACAACTAACTGTCCTCTTCAATTCTTCTTCTATCTAAAGCATATTTTTTCTTCACTAACTCAATGGACTTATCCACTACTTTATCTTAGAAATGTAAGATCCCTTCTTCCTTTTCTTATTTTTGTCCAGTTCTGGGGCTTGAATTCAAGGTCAAGGTACTCTTCCTAAGCTCCTTTTTATGAGGCTGTGCTCTACCACTTGAGTCACAATGAGCTTCATGCCTGTGAACTGTGTCCTTCACTTTCCTCAGTAGCTAGGATTATAGGCAAGGACCACAAGCACCTGTCTATGGTTTCCTTTTGTATGATAAATAATGAAATCTGCAGGAAAGTAAATACTTTTCAACTTTTCTAAATTATGTTTCTTTTCCTATAAGAAATATGTATGTATATATATATATATACATAGATAGAGCATATGAAGAAAATATGAAGAGGCACATAGGTTTTTCACCTTTGCACTTCTCTTTTAAGACTATCTTCTTTGTCTCATTGTTTATGTATATAATTTATCATATCCAAGTATATTTTTTAAGATCTAATTTCCACATATCAGAAAAAAAACATGTTACCTTTGACTCTCTGAGCTTGGCTTGCCTCATTTAACATGATTTGTTCCAGATCCAGTACATTCCCTGTGAACAACATTATTTTATTTTTTCTAATGGCTGTGTATGAAAATGAACTCTACAATTCATGGGAGGAGATGGGAGAGAGGGACTGGGAGAAAGCCAAGGAAGGAAATATACTCATTACCTGGCTCACATCATTGTAATCCCTCTGTACATGACCTCTATACAAATATTAAAAATATAATAAAGTAATAAGAAAATAGAATCATAGAAATCTGAAACTTGCTAAGATTCCCTATATAGAAATCTATTCTTACTGCTTCCCAAAGTATACACATGCATTAACTAAAACTTTACAGACTTAATTCAAAGGTAAAATATGATTTATTATCTCTGGGTGAAGGGATACAATAATTTAATTGCTTTAACATTTCTATTTCCACTGAACTTTGTTGACATTGGTGATGGTGCTGCATGAGCATTTATTATCTTTTTACTCAGAAAAGGTAAAGCTAGTTTTAATTGATAAGGACCTAACTTTTAGGAAAATTAAGTAACAAGATGAGATTAAAATTATGTATAATAGGAACACAGGGATATATTGTATTAACATAAGTATAGTATATTTGTCAGTATATAACTATACAAACATAAAGTATTTCCTTCTATTATACCAAAATGTACCATTATACATACTTGAGGATGCACCAATTTAACAGGGAACTTTAGAAATATTTTATTCATTAAACAGAAAATAATCTTATTAGATTATGAAGATGCTCACTCTTTATCTCACCAATTTATTGACGAGAAAATGCGTTAAATCTCATTTGCTTTTATTTGCTACATAATATTACAAAATGAAGAGTTTCAGTGCACTTTTAACAGTAAAGATGAACATTTAACCATAGATGAACTGGCCATTTGAAAGTGTAACAAAGGTTTATAATTTGAGAAATCCAGTATTTAAATAAAATCCTTCAACACTGGTGACTGTGCAAAAGGTGTGTTAATCAGGTTTTTAATATTGAACCTTTGAGAAGTAATGTTTTACATGCTAATTTTTTAGACAAAGTTTGAGTACCATTGTTTGGTGAAGATGGTTTTAAAGATAGTGTTATTGTTGCAAATCCATATTTTAAAAAAGAGAAAATACTCATAGAAATTCCAACTATTACCTAATATTTTGCAAAAGTAAGGAATGATATTTTTCAGCATGCTTCTGAATTCACTCCACAAAAGGAAAATGATTGCTTCTCTAATACCAAGGTATAAAGAAAGAAGTAAATCTATTTGGTATCTTACATAATTGAAAGTTTGTCTACAAGGTATTTTCATGAAAGATAATAATCCAAGAATCAGTACTAATCAGAGGGTAACCTATGATGTTCTTTTTTTTTACGTAGATATGCTTTATTTCCCACTGATTGGACTACAATCCTAATTTTGTTTCAGAATTTTTCCATATATTTTATTGTAATTAATAGAAGGCTTACATTATATTCACCAGATAGAAGGTGCATTACTTCACAAAATTGATACCCTTTCTCATGTCATGGTTGCCATTTCCCTCTCCCCGAGTCCCCACTCATCCTGATTTCCCCCTCCATATCCAATTTCTAATAACCAATTAAGCATATATAAATATATAGCAGATAACAACGTGAAATATTGTAACAATATGAGATAATCAAGGGACAGCAAAAGAGATGACAGAAAACATAGTCCATCAAGGACAACAATCACTCATTATATGGCTTTTGTTTCTATATCCTGGAGGTTCTTACATTTAGCGTCATACTATATGGCCTTATGTATCTAGATTTTGTTCTATTGTAAATCTCTGCTAGGAGAGCCCAAGGTTTCTACTGATTATGACAAATGAGGGAAACCATTGAGCCTATGTTCCTTTGAGTCTGGCTTACTTCACTTAATATGATTTTTTCTAAGTCTTTCCATTTCCTTACAAATGGGGCAATGTCGTTCTTTCTCACAGCAGAATAGAATTCCATTGTGTACAAATACCACATCTTGTTGATCCACTCATCAACTGAGGGGCATCAGGGTTGGTTCCATGTCTTTGCTATGGTAAATAGTGCTGCAATGAACATCATTGTTCTAGTGGATTTAGTATGTGCTTGTTTCTGGACAATTGGGTAAATGCCTAGTAGTGGAATTGCTGTGTCATAGGGGAACTCTATGTTTAGTCTTTGAGGAACCACCATACTGCTTTCCATAGTGGTTTTACAAGTTTTCACTCCCACCAACAGTGTAGTAGTGATCCCTCCTGGCCACATCCCCTCCAACATCTGTTGTTATTAGATTTCTTTATCCTAGCCATTCTAACTGGAGTGAGGTGGAATCTTAGAGTTGTTTTGATTCACATTTCTTTTATGGCCAGAGAGGTAAAGCATTTCTTCATGTGTCTATAGGCCATTCTTATTTCTTCTTCAGAGAAGACTCTCTTTAAGTCTTTGGCCCATCTTTTAATGGGATGGTTGTTACTTTGGAGATTAGTTTTGGAGTGATTCAAGTTTTTGAGCTGTTGATATATTTTAGATATGAGGTCTTTGTCTGTTGTATGGTTGGTGAAGATCTTCTCCCACTCTGTAGGCTTTCTAGTTAATTTGCTAGCTATGTCCTTTGCCATACAGAAGCTCTGCAGTTTAATGCAGTCCCACTTATCCAGCCATTGACTGATTTGTTCTGTTTCTAGGTCCATATTAAGAAAGTTTTTACCTGTGCCAAGGAGACATAGTTCATCTCCTATTTCTTCTTGTAAAGTTTTCATTGTATTGGCTTTTACCTCAAGGTCTTTGAACCATTTGTAGTTAATCCTAGTGCAGAGTGACAAAGAAGGGTCCAACTTTAGTTTTCTGCAGGTGCTTAACCAGTTCTGCCAGCACCATTTGTTGTAGAGGCTGTCTTCCTTCCATTCTATTTTTTTTGCTCTCTTATCAAAGATTAGGTGGCCATAGTTCTGTGGTTTAATATCTGGGTCCTCACTTCTATTCCATTGGTCTTCAGGCTTGTTCTTGTGCCAGTACCAACCTGTTTTGGTCACTATCGCTCTGTAATAAAGTCTAAAGTTTGGTATTGAAATTCCTCCTGGCCTGTTCTTTCTGCTAAGAAGTGTTTTTGTTATACGAGGTCTTTTATTATTCTACATGAAATTTTTGATTCTTAACACAGCAAAGGCAGTACTCAGAGAAAAATTTATAGTTCTGAATGCCTACAATAACAAATTGGAAAAATCATGAACCAACAATTTAATGTGTCACCTTAAGCTCCTGAAAAAAGAGCAACAAACCAACCCTAATCCCAGTAGAAGGAAGCAAATTATTAAAATCAAAGCAGAATTAAATGAATTGGAGTCCAAAAAACTACAGGAAAAATCAACAAACAAGGAGTTCGTTCTTTCAAAAAATTAACAAAATTGACAGACCCTTAGCAAATCTTACCAAAAAAAGAAGGGAATACACCCAAATAAACAAAATCACAGATGAGCATGGTAATATCACGACAGAAATTACCAAGATCCAGAGCATCACGAGGGAATACTTTTCAAACCTTTATGCCAACAAATTTGAGAATCTAGAAGAAATGGATTAGTTTCTAGCCAATATTAACATGCCCACACTGAACCAAGAAGATCTAATCCAACTAAACAGACCCATTTCAAGCACTGAAGTAGAAATGACAATAAAAAACCTTCCACCTAAGAAAAGCCCAGGGCCAGATGGATTCACAGCTGAATTCTATAAGGTCTTCAAAGCAGAGCTCACACCAATACTTTCAAGCTCTTCAATGAAATTGAAACGAAGGCTCTTTGCCAAACTCACTCTATGAAGCCAGTATAACCCTCTTCCCCAAACCAGACAGAGATTCATGGAAGAAAGAGAACTATAGACCCATTTCTTTGATGAATATTGATGCAAAACTTCTCAACAAAATACTGGCCAACCGTCTTCAGCAACTCATCAAAAAATTATAAACTATGATCAAACAGGATACATCACAGGGATGCAAAGCTGGTTCAGCATATGCAAATCAATTAATATAATTCAACACATCAACAGGAGCAAGGACATGATTGTTTCAATAGATGCAGAAAAGGCATTTGACAAGATCCAACACCCCTTTATGCTAAAAGCTCTGGAGAAACTAGGAATCCATGAAGCATTCCTCAGTATAATAAAGGCTGTGTATGACAAATCCACAGCTAGCATTATACTTAATGGCAAAAAGTAAACTGTGATATTCTTATTAATTATGCAAGATCAAAAGCCAGCTAACTCAAAACCAATTTTATCTTATTTTTTTTTTGCCAGTCCTGGGCTTGAGCTCAGGGCCTAAGCCCTGTCCTTGGACTTTCTCAAGGCTAGAGCTCTACCACTTGAGCCTCAGCACCACTTCTGGCTTTTTTTCTATGTATGTGGTAGCGAGGAATCGAACCCGGGTCTTCATGCATGCTAGGCAAGCACTTTAACCACTAGGCCAAACTCCCGGCCTTAATTTTAAGATTTTTTTTGTCATTTAAAGTTGAAAAGCTGAAATTCCAACTTCTCAAGTAGTCACATGCACAAATGTATTAATGCTGTGCTGTTTTAGTAGTCAAAAATAACTAATTAAATATTGTCAGTGTGCCCTTTATATAGACTAAATATTAAAATAAGAGCTAATGAAGTTATAAGAAAATTATTACTATTTCAACATGAAGACAGATATAATATAAAAGCATAACACATATTCTATCATCTTGATACATCACTTTGCTGAAAGAAACAAAGAATGAAGAGACAGATAAGAGGAGAGGAGGAAGGAAAGAGGAAAAAAGAAAAAAGGAAAGGAAGAAGGATAGAATGGTAATATTTATATTGACTATTTCTTCATCGTATTTTCTAATATATATATATATATATAAACATATGTATATATTGAGAAGTCCTTCTTTTCCCTTAAGGCTCATGAATATATTCTTCACATTTTATAGTTGAGAAATAATGCGAAGCGTATGTGTAAAGAGATTTATGGAGATTTAAGTCCTATAACTTTTATATAAGAATTCACTTTACTGTTTATTATTTTGTTGTATTAAAACTGAACTTCTAAATTGTATCTACAAGTCTCATGCCTTTGATGTTTTATGGGGAAATAGGGTCTTGATAACTTTTGCCAATGCTGGACTACAACCTTGTTATTCTTGTCTCTACTTTATGGGTATCAGCGATTGTAGATATGAATAACTCTAGAATTCACTTAAAATGAATAGATTGAAGTATCACAAAACATTTGCATGTTTATAAATGATAAGTAATGGAGAATATTTTAACATAAAAAATTTCTGAATGGGTTCCACAATTTCTAAGAGAAGCTGAAACAAAAAACTCTAGTTCTGTTTTACATGAGTAATTCTATAAATTCTGTATGATTTTAGTTTACTAGGAACTTAATAGAATTTGACTAGGGTATGCTCTTCTAACACAAATTTAATTTTAAGTGCATTCTAGATTTTTAAAGACAATGATATAAAAAGAAAAATGAAAATGTATAAAAACCTAAGATATCAATACAGTCTCAGAATTTTCCTAATAAACATAAAATACTTAGACTTGTACACAGATGGCTGCATCTAATGATTAAATTTTGGATATTTTTACTCCAACTAGCTTAGTAACTGAAGCATGTACATAAAACTGGGACCTCTGAAAGTGAAAACCCAGAAGAATCTGTGTAATTTCTTCTAGCAATGGCATGGAATTCTACTAATATTTAAACTATCCACCAATGATTTTAATTAGAAGAACCAAAATACCACTAAAGAATCAAAACTAAGTTTTCTCAATTAAAAAGTATCTACTTAACAAAAATATGTGAATATTTTTGTGTATATAAATTAATATAACTGTCATCTACATATAAATGCAATTATGTAAGTATAAGGAGAATGTTAGATTTTGATGTGCTAAAATAACATCTTTGAAAATCAATGCCTTATCAAAATAGAATATAATTGGATTCTATATCATTTGCATTAAGTATTTTGCTGCCTTTTACAAACTGTATGCCAAGAGTTCTATAAGATACTAGTATAAATATGGCCTAAAAGAATGTATAAAGAATATATGTATATTCCTTTGATTTGATTATGCACACACATGATCAAGAAAATTCTCACAGTAACACTTCAGGTAGAATTCTAAACTTATATCAAAGAATCTCAGTTTGGACCACAAAATCTATGCATACTTGGTGGTAATAATGACTGAGTCTTCAGTAAAATGTGTGGATTTTACTGGCATTCAGAAAAAAAGTGAGCTCTTCTGGGAACACTTAAAGTTGAAATATAAAAGAAATTTTAATCTCATTCACAAAACTGAAAGTAATAGAAGTTACAGGAAAATAATTGGTTTACAAGAAGCTACGTAAATGGACAGAAATACTAAAACTTACATGAGCCGTTGACAGTTTGTCATAGAGACTCACTAACAGAGTTGAACTTTCCACCTCTTGTAATTCCAGAAGTTATACCTGTAATATGATGATGATGCCTGAAATGAGTCCTCCCCACTTGCTAGAAAGATGTCCTACTTATGTTATTTAAGAGGAGTAAAGTTGAAAATGACTTTTTTTATTGATGACTAATTTTGTCCCTAAGGGACTATTGCTAACAAGACTTCTATCATAATAGCAAATATTGCTTCTATTTGAGAATTCATTCTTTTAAAATCACATTTGTAATTTTAAGGGACTCATAACTTGCATAGCATTAATTTTCTAAGAAAACGTATAATGATTTCTATTCTTACTATTTATGATTGGAGTGTGTGTGTGTGTGTGAACTCAGAACATTTTGCTCAGATTTTTTCATTCAAGGCTGGTGCTCTACAACATGAACCATATCTTTTTATATTTTTGCCAGTCCGGGGTTGAGCTCAGGGCCTGAGCACTGTTCTTGGACTTTCTCAAGGCTAGGGCTCTACCACTTGAGCCACAGCACCACTTCCAGCTTTTTTATATGTATGTGGTACTGAGGAATCGAACCCAGGTCTTCGTGCATGCTAGGCAAGCACTCTACCACTGGGCCAAACTCCCAGCCCCATGGATCATTATCTCTACTTCCAGATTTTTGTTAATTAGTTGTATATAAAAGTTTCTCAGGTTTTTCCAAATGGGATGGCTCCAAATTGTGATTATTAGTTTCATCCATCTGAATCACTACTGTTACTGTCTTCTGAGTTATTATTTAGACAGAACAATATCTTATTTTTCTGTATCACCCCATATAATTTAGGAACATGATAATTAGGTATTCAGTTCATGAAAAACCTCAGCATAATAATTCAATATGGATTAGGAAAAGTACTTATCTGAATGTCTGCAGTTTAGAAAGGTAATTTAAGAAAGCAACCAATGTAACAAAAATGCAAATAGAAACTGTTCACTGTAAGACCATGGGAGAAAATACACTTCCTAGTAAATATTAGGAAATGGCAGAATGCAAGAAAGATGATGAGGGTAGTGGAATATATACATGTTTTCAATATCAAGGGCCTTATATTAGACAGAAAGTTCTAAAAGACAGCTAATGAGTGAGAAATAATCACATAGCATATCTGGAATAAATCCAGATGTGAGTGAGGAAAACTGCAACCACTCCAACTTGGGTAGAGCACAACATATTTCACAGAGTTTGGCTGGGACAAAAATTGGAGCATCTACAGAGATAAATGTTCATAATGCAGTTACACAAAATTTGTTAGTGATGTCTTCATAGTCTACAGTAACAAAGAGACTATTACAGTGACTTTAAGCCCCAGAACAACATGTACACCAAAATACAAGAAGCTGTACTGAAAATAATCTTCATTACTGTTGAGAAAAATGAACAAAACTTAAGATTATATAATTATCTGGATGTGGTATCTCATGCATAGAGACCTACCTACTAAGGATACTAAAATCAAGCCATTCTGATGCTTGGATCAGGCTAAAGTTGTGAAAAGCAGTCAATATAATATAAAAATAATCAGTAGTACTTTCTGAGAGATTTAAATATACCCATAAGACGAGGTATGCTGAGTAATTTCACATTTTTCACATCAGTTAGAAAGATGAAAGTTACATTCAGTTAAAGAGGTTTCCCCATTAATCTGAGAGAACAGGTGTGTTAAGAGTCACTGTTATTTCACTTTGAGGCATGTAAAGATTTAGGCAGATGACAGATATCTATATCATGATATATATACAAGTCTAAGAGCCTTATTGAAAGTGCCAACATATATTTCATAATTAGATAGTTGTTAAAAAAAACTTGCAACCAAATGAGTTTGCCAGTAAAATGTGTCAGATGACCAGAGAACATATATTCAAAAGGAGTCTCCAAAAATATGAGGGAAGAAAATGGGAACCGTGTTTTAAAAGTCAATTAAAGGGAGTTTGGGGGAGAAGACATGATTAGAGACATTAAATGTCTTTTTTGTTGTTGTTTTATTTTTGTTTTTTGTTTTTTGATGGGTGGAACTTAATCTTTATTTACAGGACACTGCAAGATAGGAAATGCCACATAGAAATAAGAAACCCCTTCCAAGGACAAGCTTCATACAGTATGTACAGTTTGGAACTGTTCAAGTATAGTTTTGTTGTAAAAATATGCTACAATAACCACATTTAAAAAAAAACAAGAGTTCTTAGAGAAACAGTAAGACAGACATATACCAAACAGTACACAAGGAACATCTTTATGCCGAAGCTGTACAAATCTAGAAGTTAAAGGTCCCTGGAATACCATCTTGAACTTGGAAAGAATAGCTTTCAGAGGTACTTTCTGGTATAACATTTTGATCTTCTTCTTCCTCCACTGAGAAGTACTTCTCAATCAGCTTCAGCGAGGCTTTGTACACACTCTGGTTCTCATGGTTCTGAAGTGCTTCAGTTTTGTCCAGGCCACCACACTCTTCAATCATTATACTAAGTTTCTCGGTTTCTCCTAGTTTCTCAGCAGCTTGGAAGGTATTTGTAATGGCATCCAGAATTACCAGGGTAATTTTGGTATCTTTTGAGTTCAAGAGGCTCTTCAATGGTTCTATTAAGCCACAGTGAACAAGGTACACAATCTGTTCGACAGACCCACCACTGGTGTAGTCATTGCCCACACCGCCTCCTTTTGTGTCTTCAAGTCAGCCTTAGAGAGAACACCCACAAGAAACGGGACCAGTTCATGATTCACCACTTGCTGGCTCGGTCCTGCCGGCCAGCTGTGATGTTTGACATTGTCCACGGAGCTTCTTTCTGAATGTTTGTCTTGGGGTTGGTTAGGAGGCTGGGCATAACAGAAAGGGCTCCTGCATCGATCACAATCTGGGTCTGCTCATTAGTTCCTGTGACAATATTCCCTATGGCTCTAAGTGCAGGAGTCACAATGGACAATTCGGTGGCTCCTAGAAGATTCACGAGTTGGGGCACGACTCCTGTCTTCACAACCATTTCGATATGCTCATTGGGGCCATCAGTCAGGTAGGAAATAGCCCAGCAGGTGTCTGCCAACACCTCCGGGTCAGTGTAATGCAGGAGGCGGGCTAAAGTAGGCAGAATCTGCTCAACTGCATCTAGTGGGGGGTGCAGGATTCTTATTGTGGCAAAGATTTGAAAGTGTCCAGGTGACATTCCTTAAGTAACCACATGTTAAAGTCGACATAGCAGGAACTGCAAGGAGAGCTAACAGGGGGTCGACCGCACTGTACTTGATAACCAAATCTCGGAAACCTGAACCATCACCTGCAATGTTTCCTAGGGCCCACACAGCCTGCTCACTGATGTGAGCATGGGGCGATGCCAACAACACAATAAATGCTGGGATGGCGCCTCCATCCACCACAGCTTTGGTCTGTTCTGAAGTCCCAGAAGCAATGTTAGTGAGAGCCCAAGCAGATTCAAACTGAATGGGCCCACAATCAGTTCTGTCCAAGAAGGACACAAATTTGGGGATCAGACCAGCACGAATAATGCTATCTATGGGGGGCTGTTTTTCTCTAGGAAGAAGTTTCTGAGCGGCCTGAGTGGCTTGGAACTGGCTTTCCACCTTGTTACTATCATCTACAGACCAATGCACAGTACCCTGATTGTTGCTGTTCTCCTGCAGTGGAGAGGTGGCATCCTCAGGAAAGGAGCTCACATTTCTCCCTTTCAGCATCTAGTCATCTTTCTTAGCTTTCCTCAACTCCACGTTAACTTCTATCCGGTGTCGTCTCATTTCAGTGCTATCTTTTCCCTTGTTCTTGAATCTGTACAGACGGGCAGCTGGTGAATTAGCATTCTCGTTGGTGGACATGGTTGAGACAAAGGGAGAAAGCTAGAAGCGGGTGCGGATCGGCTGCCCTCGAAACGTCTAGTGCGGTTCAGCCCGGGGACGGTGTGCCTCTGAGACATCAAATGTTTTACAGTTTATCAATCAGATAGGACAATTGAAGGTTTATTTCTATATTCAGCAAAATAAAAGTCTTTTATTTTCTTTAAAGAAAAAATATTGAGTAAAAGTCTACATCGGCTGAGAAAATAAGTGAAAGAGATATTAGACAAAACAAATATGAACAACTGAGATATTTCATATGGCTAAAATTATTTTTAAGTAAACAATAATTTTTATTTTTATTATGTAAGTGATGTACAGAAAGATTACAATTATGTGAGTCATCATTCTTTCCCAGTTCCTCCCTTCCATCTTCACCCGTGAGTTGTATAGTTCACTTTCGTTAGTATCCAGTGAGTTCCACTGATATACTTTTTCATCCCTTTTGCCTTCGGTTCTTAACTCTTCCAACCCTTCCAGAAATATACTCTTGAATACATCATGCATAAGGTAAAAAAGAAAAAGAGGTCTCTTGTTTCATATATTGTAGTTTGTTTCCATTTATAGAACACTTTATATAAATATGAAGAGGCACATAGGCATTGACTCTCTGCTTCTCATTGAGACTAATGAAAGTCTCACTGTGTGTATCTAGAATTCTGTATAATTTCTTATACCCCTGTATATTTTAGATCTCATTTCAGAGACAACATACACCATGTTTTTTTTTTTGTGGTCAAATTTTATTTTATTTATTTATTTATTTTTTTTGTTTGCCAGTCCTGGGCTTGAGCTCAGGGCCTGAGCACTGTCCTTGGACTTTCTCAAGGCTAGAGCTCTACTACTTGAGCCTCAGCACCACTTCCGGCTTTTTTCTATGTATGTGGTGCCAAGGAATCGAACCCGGGTCTTCGTGCATGCTAGGCAAGCACTTAACCACTAGGCCAAACTCTGGGCCACATACACCATGTTTTTTCAATTTAATTTAATTTTTTTTGCCAGTCCTGGGCTTGAGCTCAGGGCCTGTGCACTGTCCTTGGACTTTCTCAAGGCTAGAGCTCTACTACTTGAGCCTCAGCACCACTTCCGGCTTTTTTCTATGTATGTGGTACCGAGGAATCGAACCCGGGTCTTCATGCATGCTAGGCAAACACTTTAACCATTAGGCCAAACTCCCAGCCCTAAATTTAATTTTTAATGTCAGTGTAATAGACAGAGGGATTAGAGCTATATATGTAAGTTAGTGAGCACATTTCTTCTCTACCATTAACACCTCCCACAAGTTTTCTCCCACTTTCCCTCTTCCTACCCCCGAAGTTGTAAAGTTCATTTCCAACAGATTGTCTTGTGATTATCACTGTTACATTGGTTTATCATTTGTCCTTTGTCTCATCCTCTTGTTGTTCCACTTTTTCTTAATTCCTTAATTATACAAGACACTGGGTATCAAAATCACATAAAATGACAACAAGGGATAAACTGTAGGGAAAAAAATGAAAGAAAATGAAATAACTTCACATAGTGTATTAGAAAACAACAACCACAAATAAAAAACTTCTTGTTTACATATTTAGGAGTTCATTTTGCTTAGCATCATCATATACTATCATATATACATAGCTATTGAGCTATTGTGACTCTCTGCTAGGAAAATCCTAGACATATACTAATTATTGCAAATAAGGGAAAACATGGAGCCTATGTTTCTTTGGGTCTGGCTTACTTCACTTAATATAATTCTTTCCAAGTTTTTCTATTTCCTTACAAATGTGGCCATGCCATTCTTTCTGATGACAGCATAGAATTTCATTGTGTATACACGTCACATTTTCTTTTTTCTATTGTATTTTTGTCAAGATAATGTTTAGAGGGGTTACAGTTACATTCATCAGGTAATGGGTACATTAATTCTTGAACACTGATGATCTTACCCATGCTTTTCTCCCAGCTTTCCTTCCTCCTACCTCCTTTTCTCCTTGTTTTTCTCTTTACCTTCTGTATTTCAAATAAATAAACATATATACAATATACCAGGTAACAAAGTCAGATACAGTAACAACATTAGATAAACTATAAGGGGGGAAAGAAAATAACTTCACACAGTACAGTAAGAATAACAATCACAAAGTTAAACCTCTTGTTTTCATGTCCTAGAGTTCACTTTGCTTAGTCTCATCCTATATAGCCATAGCTTTTGAGCTATTATGATCCTCTGCTAAGAGAACCCTAGGTGTGTAGTAATTATTACAAATGAGGGAAACTATGGAGCCTATATTCCTTTGGATCTGGCTTACTTCATTTAATATGACTTTTTTATATAGCACAAATTTCTTGATGCAATCATCTACTGAGGGGCATCTGGGTTGTTTGCACATCTTGGCAAATAACACTGCAATGAACATTGTTGTGCTGGTTTCTTTAGTACTTCCTTATTTATGGACATTTAGATAAATACCTCAGAGTGAGACTTCTGAATCATGGGTAACTCTATGTTTAGTCTTTTGAGGTACTTCCATACTTCTTTCCAGAGTGGTTGAATAAATTTACATTCCAACCAACAGTGTAATAGCATTCCCTTCTGGCTACATCCCTGGCAGTATTTATTGTTATTAGATGTCTTGATAATGACCTTTCTACCTGAGGGGAGGTGTAATCTCAAAGTTGTTTTGATTTGTATATCTTTTATGGCCAGAAATATTGAGGATTTTTTCATGTATCTATAGTTATTCTTATTTCTTCTTCAGATAATTCTCTTTTAAGGCTTTAGACCATCTTTTAATGAGGTGGTTGTTTCTTTGAGGGTTTTAGATTTAGTTTTTTGAATCCTAAGTATATTTTAGGAATGAGGCTCTTGTATGTTCTATGGCTAGTGAAGATCTTCTCTTACTCCATGGGCTTTCTATTTATCTTTCCGGGTATGTCCTTGGCCTTGCAGAATTTCTGTATTTACTGCAATCCCATTTGCCCAACCTTTCTTTTATTTGTTGTGCTTCTGAGCCTTTATTAAGACATGCACTATTTGTATCTCTGAGCTAGGCTTATCTCACTTAACATGATTTATGTTCTAGTTCCATTTTTATTCATAGTCCTGAAAGCTAGAATGTTTAAGATATAGTTGTTGGCAGATTTTGTGTCTGAGGGTCCACTTTACTGGAAAACTCTCTTTTCACTGTACTCATGTGTCAAAAGAGCCAACTGAGTTCTATAGAGTCTTTTATAGAAGTCACTAATTACACTATTGGAAATTCTACCCTCATGACCTAGCACCTTTCAAACACCACTTGATAAAATCTATGACTGAAGATTCTAATTTATGAATAAGACACAAACTATCAAACTATAGCACTGGAATAATATCATTATGCACTTTCTAATGTTCACTTTTTCAAAAAGGAAGACATGTTTTGCTCTTGCTGCCATCAAACAACTCTATATACAGCATGTTAGAAGCCAGAAATGAACATGGGATGAGGTCTTGTTCAATTTCTAATCTCTTTCAACTGTAAACTACCTAAGAATGTGTTCTCTTGGAGTTTCTTTCTTGGATTTGAAACATTGTTGAAGTTAGCACTAATGTAAAAACAAAATTATTAGAGAATCAATTGCACTGGAATCACATGTTGTAAAGTTATAAAGCTCTGACAAATCTGATACTCCCTTAAATGGAAAAAAATACATTTTCATGGGCTTGTAAAGTTTTTTCTTGGATATTTATAAATTATATTTACTTGACAAATAACTCAATATATTTCTAACTGCATTGTAGAAATTATATAAAATATATAAGACTATTAATGGAATGGCTGTTGGTGCTAGGATTAAATCTAATATGTACACTAACGCATTTTATATCCTAAAAGAAACATAAAATTGTTGATATTGACTATATGAATATGTGCTTAATATTAAGAAATTATTTACATTGAATTAAGTTATATTTATGAATTACTATACTATTGACTATAAGTGGTAAATATGTAAAAACTTAACTATAAAATTCTAGCAAAAATAATTATTCAGTAAAACAGATGCATAATTGTATGTCAACTTCTTTACATGTATTTGACTGATAAAATATACTGCATTCACCAATTTAATAGGGAAATTTTTAAACAATGAGAGTTATAAGGAAGCAGTCAAGGGTCTGCCTCTTCAATTTTCCTCCTGTCTCCTCAATACAGCAAATCATGTCCTTCAAGAGTACACTGTGTGAGAGAAAATGTAACTTAGCAGTATTGTAACTTTATGCAGTATTGATTTCACCTATTTGTTTCTCAATGTGTAGATGATAGGGTTCACCATTCCTGTAAAAACTGTAGAAAACACAGGAAAAAATTGTCCACTGGAAAGTTGCTGAAAGACATGAGAAGGGGTAACAATATTCAACTAATGTACCCACTACCTAATGAATGTAACTGTCACCCTCTGTACGTCACCCAACAATAAAATAAAACATACAACGAAGAAAGTTACTGAAAGGCCAGACAAAGATGAAAATGGAGACTCCAAAGAAAATAGTCATGATGGCAATATGTGGAGTCAGTATACAGTGGCTCTTGTCCATGTCCACTAAGGAATGTTGACTACGTAAAAGATCAACAAGTGAAAAAAGGTCACCAATAAGACCACTGTCCAAAAGCA
This sequence comes from Megascapheus bottae, assembly GCF_031878675.1. Taxonomy (NCBI): domain Eukaryota; kingdom Metazoa; phylum Chordata; class Mammalia; order Rodentia; family Geomyidae; genus Megascapheus; species Megascapheus bottae. Next base: position 11,977,467 of record NC_143510.1, read on the forward strand.
TCAGCCTTTGGGGGATATAAGTATCTGTACAAGCAAGATTGATAACCAAAATAAGTTCACAATATCTACTATATTTGGTCCCCTCTACCATATTTTGAGGCATGTTTTCCCTATTTAGCCCAAGGTGACTTTGAAATCTTGAGTCTCCTGAAATCTTGGTTTGAAATCTTGTATCTCCTCTTATCTCCAGAATGTACTACAGGCATGAACAATAGCATTTTAGCTTGATTCTGTCTACCCTTGACTATGTCTGCTCTCTAACAATTAATGCCTACTACCATACAAATTAAAACTGTTGGATGGAGACTGGAGATGTGGTTATTGCCCGAAATAGCCAAAGCATTTTGTTTGATCTCCTGCACCATATCTATATATCTAGATATATACACCACAAAATTTTATTTCATAGTATGGAAAATTTGTGAAAGATTATTTGGATTTGAAATTTGAATTAAAGTTTCCTGCATTTGACATTATATTATGGAAGAATAATTAAGCTGATTTGGTCAGTACATCAGTACAGAACATCAATACACATGATGATAATAGACACGTATGGATTTAGATTAAATAGATAAAAAGTTGTTCAGTTGATGGTCAATGTAATATTTTCACTTAACAGAAAAGAAACCTTCCAATTAATTTTATCCAGGTTATAAACCTGTAGGCTGTGTCTGGAATTTCTCTAATCTTACAAAGTAAGGTAAATTCTTCAAAATATATTTAGTCACCACCTAAGCAAACTACATACAGAAATTAAAATTATCAAAATAAACCACTAAGATTATAAAGCTTTTACAACTAGATTTTAAAATGGTCTATTCTAATTTTCTCTGGGGAAAAAATGAAAGTAATGCTTTCAAGGAAGCCTAGTTCCAGTGACTTATCACTATAACCCTAGCTATTCTAGAGGTTGGGACGTGAAAGATTGTGGTCAAAAACTAACCTGGGCAGAAAAGTCAATGTGAATCCATTTCCAAGATAACCAGATAAATGATAGACTGGAGTTGTGGCTATAGTGGTGGAGCACCAGCCAAAATTATCATAAGATGCTAAGTTCAAACTGCAGTATTAGAAAAACGAAACAGAAAACCTTCTATCAAAATTGACTATGCTCAATAATTTTTTAGTAAATTGTTCGGGTGTACATTTATGAAAATATAATGACAATAATATTTACAACTAATCTATACCATTAAAAAGAAAATGTACAGAGGAAAGCAAGATGGCACTGAAACAACAGGAACCCAGCCTAGCTCTCTCCTACAAAAAGAGAGAATCAGGGAATCCCAGGAGCCAACTAAAGAAATCAACAACTACAAATTTAAGAAGCAACAGAGAGGGGCCGGGAGTTTGGCCTAGTGGCAGAGTGCTTGCCTAGCATGCACAAGGACCCTAGTTTAATTCCTTGGTACCACGTACATAGGAAAAAAAGCCAGAAATAGTGCTGTGGCTCAAGTGGTAGAGCTCTAGTCTTGAGAAAGCCCAATGAGAAACCCCAAGACAGTGCCCAGGCCCTGAGTTCAAGGCCCGGACTGGCAAAAATAAATAAATAAATAAATAAAAAGAAGAAGAAGAAGAAGAGGAAGAGGAAGAAGGAGAAGGAGAAAAAGAGGAAGAGGAAGAGGAAAAAGGAGGAGGGGGAGGAGGAGGAGGAGGAGGAGAAAGAAGAAGAAGAAGAAGAAGAAGAAGAAGAAGAAGAAGAAGAAGAAGAAGAAGAAGAAGAAGAAGAAGAAGAAGAAGAAGAAATGGAGAAGTAGAAGAAGAAGCAGCAGCAACAATGGAGAAGTATACAAACCGGAAAAGAAACTCAGATAATACTTATATCCAATGCTCTCATAGAATCCAAAAAGTGAGGACCCCCTCCCACCCCTGGTCACAGGGCCCTGAACTCCAGCAAGCAGCGGAATCCAGATGAAGGAATCTCACACAGACCAGGCACAGATAGCACAGACTGTGCAACTTTGGGCTGGCTGAATTGCTAAACTGCCTGCTAGAAGTGCAAGGCTCAAATCTCAATCTCCAGTATTAGACAGAGGAAAGAGGGAGTACGCAACAAATGGAATTATCAGACTGAAAAATGGGAGCATTGGTAAGAGACTTTGCTGAAAATCCAATTAAATGTTGCTACCTATACTGTATTTTCTAGGTAAAAGAACGAGAAGGAATATAAACATGCTTTCAAAAGTTGTGCATTTTATTATAGTTTAAAATTTTTAGTCTGGAAAATACATTCTCAGATATTTGCTTGTTGCTACTTTGTTCTCGTAAAAGTCTTTTCAAGACTTAAGCATAAATTGTTTTGAGTGATAATGAATGCTGTAATAAAATAAGTAAATAGAATGGCCTCAGAAGAGGAGTAGGTAAATAATTATCACTTTGATGAAATGAGGCACACTTTCTAGAATGTCACTTATTTGGGAAGAGAGCTTTGAAACAAAGAGGGCATATGTGATTTTAAATATATATATAGATAGATAGATAGATAGATAGAGATAGATAGAGAGAGGGGGGTATATGATATGTTCTTGATATGTTTTTGTTCTTTATCAATAACCTATTAAATAGAAACTGTTTTAGAAAAAATTAATGAGAAATTAATGTGCTATGATCAGGGAAAGAAAATCCTAGTTATAGTATTAGAAAGACATAGTATTTCTCTATGAATATTACTTTCTTTTGTGTACATAGTGGACTAGACTGAAAATAACTAAAAATACAAAATGTTCAGTAAGGAAAAATGAAAGAAAATTATAAAGTACCTCAAACATTAGCAATGTATGCTTAAACCAATCAACATTAATATATTTTTTATTGTCAGGGTAATGTATAGTGGGATTAGAGTTATATTTTTCAAGTAGTGGGTGCATTACTTCTCACACATTGATACCCCTTCTCATATTTTTGTTCCCCTTTCCTTTTCCCATCCCGCTCCCAAACATCTTGTTTTCCCCCTTCTCTTCCCTATTTCATATAAACAAATAAATATATATACAATATACCAGGTAACAAAGTCAGATACACTAACCACATGAGATTGACCATAAGGGGGAAAAAATGAGAAAATAAATAATTGCACATAGTACATTAAGAATAACAATCACAAGCATAAATCTCTCATTTTCATATCCTATATAACCATATGTACATAGGTTTTCAGCTATTGTGATCCTCTGCTAGGAGAGTCCTAGATGTATACTAATTATTACAAATGAGGGAAACCGTATTCCTTTGGGTCTGGCTTACTTCATTTAATATAATTTTTTCCAAGTCTTTCCATTTCTTTACGACTGGGGCAATGCCATTCTGTCTGATGGCAGCACAGAATTCCATTCCAAACCAATATTAAGTTTTATGTTTTAATGTGGATGTAAATATTAAATAAATGATACAAATGAATTTGTAGAAATTTTGATAACTACAACAACATTGGTATACTTTTTTTTATTCTGTCTAAAAAGCTTATGTTTTTTTCTCAGACAGGAAACTTCAAAAAAGTCACCAAGAAAATGGATGATTTAAAATAAAATAAAAATACCTGATTCAATTATTTGCAAATATTTTAAAACATTTAAACAATTTTTCCTTCTTTCAAATTGAAAGTGTGCTAAATATATGTACACATATGACATTGGGCATTACTATAATAATTAAACATTTCTCCCTTTTACCATTTTATCATTTCTCTGTTTAATTAAGAGCTGAGGGTAGAACCATGGGAGAGCAGATATGTCCCATGGTGATTTCTTGTCATTAAAGCTTTGCTGGCATGTGACCAGGAAAAATGGATAAGTCCAGATAATTGAACTATTGTGCTGTTTCTCTCAACTCTCAGAGCTCTTCTCTGTTCTACTCAACAAACACCATATATTTCTACTACAGTTATAAGAGAAATAGGAAATATTTACATGAAGTAGAGATTTCTGAAATTTCTTTTTAAAAATTGAATTTTTACTAGCATTGAAATCCAATGTAATATATTTTCATTTAGCATAAAATTTACTTAACTTCAATGGATTATAAAATGATATCTAACTTGGATTAGATATGTACTTTTATTTAGGAATTTTCTGTTTGTATTTACAAGTACAATTGACCTATAGAATATTACTTAGGCTATTTACTACCAGTTTTAGTGTGTAAAATAATGATAAACATAAAATTAGTGTAGAACTCAGAAAAGTATTTTTTCATATGTTTTTATTGTAATTAATAGAAGGGTTACATTATATTCACCAGATAGAAAGTGCATTACTTCACAAAATTGATACCCTTTCTCATGACATGGTCTCCCTTTCCTTCCCCCCGACCCCCACACTCATCCTTATTTTCCCCCTTCCCTATCCAATTTCTAATAACCAATTAAGCATATATAAAATATATCAGATAACATGGTGAAATATTGTAACTATGAGATAGCCAAGGGACAGCAAAAGAGATGAGATATAACATAGTACATTAAGGACAACAATCACTCATTATATGGCTTTTGTTTCTATATCCTAGAGGTCCTTACATTTAGCGTCATACTATATGTCCTTATGTATCTAGATTTTGTTCTATTGTAAATATGAGAAAAGTATTTATACGTTAAACTATTAAGTTTTCATTTTTGTGTTAGGAAGAAATTGTAATTGAACTTAAATACCTTTTGCTAAATGTTAAGTTAAATCTCTAATTTTTTTCAATGTATTTTATACTTATCAATTCTTCTTAAGAAAATTGTCCAGTAGTTATCCCAAGAATATTTTTAAATCATGTAGCTTATTTTTATCCAATTTTACATCAGTTTATAGTTGTTTAACCTACATAACATAAATTTGTAGTCATTTTTCTAATATACAATGATGAATTATATGTTATTAATTGTATCCTTTTTTATTTGGACCAAGAGTTTCTGTCCTTGCCTCATTCTCTTCCTCCTAATGTCGCTCATTCTTTCTTCCTTCCATCTGTCTCTACATAGTGCTCTCCATAGTATAATGCTCTCCAGATTAATCCATGATGTTAAAAGTTGCATGTTTTATTTATATAATGGATATAATTACATACATCTTAGATATTTATGTATATATTATTATCTTTTGACTATGATATATATGTATGTGTAGGATTAATCACTGTTAACTAGGTAAATGATTTTATTGCTAAATAGGGAAACTTTTTAAATTGTATTTTATTATCTGGGTGATGGATAGAGAGGTTACATTTATATTTGTCAGGGGTGGGTACATTTCTTCTTAAACATTGATACCACTTTCCATGTTTTTCTCTCACATTCCCTTCCCCTAATCCTTCCCAATCATCTTGTTTTTCTCTTTCCCTTCCCTATTTCAAATAAACAAATAAATGTATATACAACATACCAGAAAACAAAGTCAGATTCAGTAACATGAGATATACTAGAAGAGGAAAAAAGAGAGAAAAGAAATAACTTCACTTTAAAAAAATAATAACTTCACATCATACATGAAAACACACACACACACACACACACACACACACACACACACACACACACAGATCAACCTCTTGTTTCCATGTCCTGGAACTCATTTTGTTTAGGCTCATCCTATATGGCCATATGTACATGGTTTTTTTCTAAAGCTATTGTGATCCTCTGCTAGGAGAATCCTAGACGTATACTAATTATTACCAATAAGGGAAACCATGGAGCCTATGTTCCTTTGGGTCTGGTTTACTTCACTTAATGTGATTTTTTCCAAATCTTTCCATTTCCTCACAAATGGGGGGAAGCCATTCTTTCTGATGGCAGCATAGAATTCCATTGTGTATAAATACCATATTTTCTTGATTCATTCATCCACTGAGGGGCATCTGGGTGATTTCATATCATAACTCTGGTAAATAATGCTGCAGTGAACATCATTCTGCTAGTAGCTTTTTTATGTCCTTGTTTTTGGACAGTTGGGTAAATGCCCAAGAGTGGGATTGCTGGTCACAGGGGAGCTATATGATTAGTCTTTTGAGGAACTGTCATACTGCTTTCCAGAGTGGTTGAACAAGTTTAAAGTCCCACCAACAGTGTAGTAAGCATTTAGGGAAATTTTTGGGTGGCTTTAGATGGGTGTAAAGATTTCTGTCCAGGCATAATAGAAATATGGATGCTTGGAAGAAAGTAAAAGCCAAAATAACATTTAAACTGCCTACACTGGACAGAAATTGAAAGATTTATTAGTCAAGATTATGAAATACCACTCAAATATAATTGAACAAAATTATTAACCTATATTCACACAGATATCTAGTATACTAAGATTCAAAAAAAAGAAACAATCACAAAATACCTAAGTAAACCTTTGTACACATATACGTATCGGGGTGAAAATCCCAGGTAATTGAGTCAAGAAACAAAGATAATATAAAGGCTAAAAACAATGAAATAATATCTCCATGGAGAGGAAAATTACATGATACTCTTTATTTTCAAAATGCATAATCTTAATTAACAATAGAAAGAGAAATGAAGTCAAGTATAATAATGCATACCTAGAATACAAAAGATTGAGAAAGAAAGATTACAATCTCAAGGCCATCCTGGCTACACAGCTAGATTCTCAGCAAAACACATGTAAGATGACAAAGACTGTGGGTGGGACTGTAAACTCCTCCAACTACTATGGAAAGTAGTATGGCAGTTCCTCAAAAGATTAAACATAGAGCTCCCCTATGACCCAGCAATTCCACTACTTGGCATTTACCCAATCGTCCAGAAACAAGGACATACTAAATCCACTAGCACAACGTTGTTCATTGCAGCACTACTTAACATAGCTAGGATATGGAACCAACCCAGATGCCCCTCAGTAGATGATTGGATCAACAAGATGCAGTATTTATACACAATGGAATTCTATGCTGCCAATGACATAGAATGACATCTCCCCATTTGTAAGGAAATGGAAAGACTTAGAAAAAAGCCATATTAAGTGAAATAAGCCAAACCCAAAGGAACATAGCCTCAATAGTTTCCCTCATTTATAATAATTAGTACAAACTTAGGACTCTCCTAGCAAAGGATTACAATAACCCAAAATCCTAGATACATAAGGCCATATAGAACGAGGCTAAATGAATGGATCTTCAGGATGTGGAAACAAGAGCTTTGTATTGTGTGATTGTTGTTCTTAATATACCATGTTAGTTGCCCTTTGGTTAATCTCATGTTGTTACACTATCTGTCTTTGTTATCTTGTATATTGTATACAGGTTTATTTGAAATAGGAAAGGGAAGGGGAGAAACAAGATGACTGGGAAGGGTGGGGGAGGGGTAATGGGGACAAAAGCATGAGAGGGGGTGTCAATGTGTGAGAAATGGTGTACCCTCTGTCTGGCAAATGTAACTGTGACCCATCTGTACATTCCAATAAAAACAATGTCTAAAAGAAAAAGAAAAAGAGGGATAGAAAAATGGTGGCCTTCCAAAAGAGAAGAAATATATGTTTCAGACAAAGGAAGAACAAAAAAGACAATTGACATTATACATGCAGATTCTCCAATGTCAGATTTCATATGGAAAGATTTCAAAGCACTCTGAAATATGTTGAGAGAATGACAGGGGAATGTTTTATTTGAAGAAAACTTGGCAATAATCCTTTAGAGACATAAACACAAATTGAAAGTATGAAACCATGGAAATTTTAGAGGTTATTTTATTTTTAGGTTCATTTGGTTACTTGGTTGTCTTTGTTTTGTGCTGGCACTTGAGCTAGAACTCAAAGCCTCACTCACACTCTTCCTTTCCTTTTTTGTTCCAGGATGGAGATTTATTACAGGGGGTACATCTCCATTCCAAAGAAGAAAATTTTATACTGAAAAAATGAAAGATTTACCAAAGAAATTAAAGTGTAGATTTGAGAAAGAAATCAGTAAACTTGAAGGCAAAACAATAAAAGTTAATTTGAAAATTAACTTTTGAAAAAAATCATAAAACTTCACACACTTGAGCAACTTGAATATGCCTATAGTACGTCCCAAAAGAGAGAGAAAAGAGCATAAACATGATGATATAATGCCTGAAAAGTCAAATGTGATGAAAACATTAATGCACATTCACCAAAGTCTTAATAAACTTTAATAAAAATGAGCAAAAAGAGACTTTTGCTTAGGACAGACTGCTATGCATAAATTGTTGAATAGCAATGACAGAAAATTGGACTCTCCTAGCAGATGTTTACAAAAGGGTAAAACCTAGATACATAAGGCCATATAGGATGAGGACTTCCAGGATATAGAAACAAGAGCCATATAATGTGTGATTGTTGTTCTTAATGCACTATGTTATTTCTCATCTCTTGTGATGTCCCTTGGTTATTTCATGTTGATACAGTATCTTACCTTGTTATCTGACATATTGTATGTTTGTTTATTTGAAATAGGATAGGGAAAGTGGGAAAACAAGATGAGGGGAGGGAGTGGAGAGAGTTAAATGGGGACAAAAACATGAGAAATGGTAGCAATGTTTGTGAAGTAATGCACCTTCTGTCTGGAGAATATAAGGTAACCTTTCTATTAATTACAAATAAAAATATATTTTAAAAAAGAAAATTAACTCATCAGTAAACCTTACTGATAAAATAACAAGAGCAAAGATGGTAAAATGGCAGATTGGTGGTCACAATTTAGTACCTTTATGAATTAACAGGAGCTTCAGCAGGAATACCCAGCTTAGGTGAGGATGCCCAATGAAATTTGGGCGGGGTATAATTGAAATAAAAATAATGGGATTTTCCCGCTCTAAAGAGGAAAAAATTCAGATAAACCTTTACTCAAATAGCGCCCCTTTTCTAACCTGAGTGCTACAGGAGCCAAAGCTATGACAGTAATTATAACAAGAGATAACAGACACAGATTGTTTGATCTGATTTTGTTGCTTTTTAAAAAATTCATCTTTAATTTTTTTTACCTCCTGTCAGTAGTCTCTGTCCCAGCATAACAATGAAACAGTTCAATCCCATAGAAAACTACAAGTCCAACCTGGGGAAAGGACAGAGTAGACCAGCAGCTCAAAACAGTAAGCTAAGTCAGCCATTTCGAGAAGGTGCCAGAAAGTTAGTTTTACTCAAAAGAGCAGCTATACGAAAGAAAGCAGCTAAATGGCTACTACTGACATCCATGATGAGTGTGAGACTCACTTCAAAGCTCCATGTAAGCAAAGAAAAGGGCTTCAAAATATTACCACATCCCATACTCTGCTGATATGTACTGACTCAGGATCGAAGTGGTGAGCACCAATGAATATGGTTATGATATACTTCACCCCAGGGTCGTCTGTCTACACTGCCCAAGTCCCAGTGACAGAGGACCACAGGCATGGCCATTGGAGAATGGAGCTAATTGGGTCGTTGGTATATGGCCTGAGGCTAAGACAGCAGGGCCTGATTTCTTTGCTTATTCTTTGTCCAGTTTGGGTTTTTATATGTAGAACATCTAGAATTTCTTTTCTAGTGATAGTTTAGTAGTGATAAATTATTTTTAGTTATTTTTGTAAAGTTTTTATTTGAATTTTAGTTATGAATAAAATATTGGTTTTTAGTTGTTACTGTTCAGTGCTTGGACAGCCCCTCCTTGCTTTTCAGCTGAGAAATCTGAAGTTATTCTTATTGGCTTTCCCTTACAGATAATCAATCATTTCTCTCTTCCAGATTTCAATATCCTCTCTTTGTTCCCTACTGAATTAACTTGAATCACAATGTAGCAATGAAGAGAATCTTTTCTGATCTGGTCTACCAGGTGTTCTAAAGGCCCTTGGTATATATTGAGTGATATACAAGTATATATAAATATATTAACTGGCATACAGTAGAGTTCAGAGAGGATATAAAATGCTGTACATCCTTAAAAAAAAACAAAATCAAAGTTCAGCAAAAAAAAACCACCAGGAAGCAGGTACTCGAGATGGAGAGGATGAGCTTAAGGGGAAGGAGTAGAGGAATGAAGAAAAAAAAATCCAAGTACAACCAAGACGGGGGGGGGGGGGGAGGGGTGAAGGGTAATGGGTACCAAGACATGTGAAAGGGTATCAATGTATGTGAATTAATGCACCTTCTATCTGGCAAATATCATGTAACCCTTTTATTAATTACAATAAAAATTACATTAAAAAAATCCAAGTACATCCTACAATTTTAAGGAGAGTGAGAGGAGTGGTGTATAGGAGAGAGATAAATGACAATATTAAAAAGGGTGATATTGGCAAACATACATATTCATAGGCTATTCTGTTAAATGACAACGCCTTTGTACAACTACTCAAAGATGATTTTTTAATTAATACAAAAGGAAAATAAACCAGCAAGAGCAGTTTTGCTCTCACTCAAACAGCAGTATTAGAGGTAGCCTCTGAAGCAAGGGGTAGAGAGAAAACCTGAAACACAAGGTTCATCTTGGAAGTTTTACATTAATCATTATAATCTAAAAATGTAGCTTGGTTTGGAAGTAAGACAAGGAAGCAATAATCTTTTTAAAAAGAGACAAAATCTCTAGGTCTTTATTAAGAAAGTCTCAACCTGTGCCAAGGAGGCCTAGTGTATCTCCTATTCCTTCTTGTAAAGTTTTTATGGTGTCTGCTTTGACCTCCAGGTCTTTCATCCATTTGGAATTAATCCTGGTGTAGGGTGATTAAGAAGAATCCAAATTTAGCTTTCTGTAGGTGCTTAACCATTTTTGCCAGCAACACTTGTTGATGAGGCTGCCTTTCTTCCATTCTATTTTTTTGGCTCCCTTATCAAAGATTAGGTAGCCATAGGTCTGTGGGGTGATGTCTGGGTTTTCAGTTCTATTCAATCGGTCCTCAGGCCTGTTCATGTGCCAGTACCAAGCTGTTTGGTTTCTATAGCCCTGTAATAGTGTCTAAAGTTTAGTATTGAAATTCCTCCTGCGCTATTCTTTCTGCTAAGAAGTGTTTATGTGATATGGGGTCTTTTATTATTATTATGGGGTATTCTATTATTTTGGATTGCTTCTTCTATTTCCTTAAAGAATGACATTGGCATATTGATGGGTATTGCGTTGAATTTGTAGATAGCCCTTGGCAGGATTGCCATTTTCATGATGTTAATTCTTCCAATCCAAGAGCATGGGAGTTTTTTTCATTTCCTCAGTTCTGTTTTAATTTCTTTTTTAGGGTTTTAAAGTTTACATCATAAAGGTCTTTTACATTCTTAGTTAATACCTAAGTACTTTATTTTCTTTGAGGCTATTGCAAAAGGAGTTGTGTCCTGATTGCTGTTTTGCTCCTCTCATTGTTAGTATACAAGATGGCTGTTGATTTTTTAAAAGAATTTATTAACATTGATTTTTACATCATATTTCAAATTACATGTTTAACAAATAAGTATTCAAGAAGGGAATCTCTACATACAATCAAAGGCACTTAGTTTTTAGAACATAATCAAAATTAGGCTAAGGATTTGTAAATCATAGATACATATTAATGAATGTAATAAACATTATGTCTATTAGAGTCATAAGTTTTTGTCTATGTAGTTGTGTTTATATTTCCTGTACCATGTCCATATCATTGGGTATGGCTGTTGATTTTTGAGGGCTAATTTTATACCCTACTACCATTCCAAAGTTTCAAATCAGCTCAATCAACTTGGGGGTAGAGTCAATGGGGTTGTGTAAACACAGAATCATCTCATCTGCATGAAGAAAAGTTTCACTTCCTCCTTCCCTGTTTGGATCCCACTTATACTTGCTTCTTGCCTTATTGCTCTGACTAGAAATTCTAATACTATTTTAAAGAGAAGTGGAGAGAGTGGGCATCCTTGTCTCATTCCTGATATTAGTGGAAATGGCTTTAGCTTTTCACCATTAATTACAATGCTAGCTATAAGGTTGGACAAATGGTACTGCATTGAAATGCAGAGCTTCTGTTTAGCAAAGGACATAGCTAACAAGTTAAATAGAAAGCCCACACAGTGGGAGAGGATCTTCACTAACCATACAACAAACAAAGGTCTCAACAGCTCAAAAAATGGAATCTCTCCAAAGAAATAACCATCCCATTAAAAGATGGGCCAAAGACCTTTGAAACAATCAACAAAATAGACAGACCCCTGACAAGATTAATCAAAAAAAAAAAAAAAGAAAGGAGAGACCCAAATAAACAAGATTAGAGACCCAACGGGAACAATCACAATTGATATCCAAGAAACTCAGTCCATAATGTACAAGTACTACCAGGGCCTATATTCAAAGAAACAAGAAAATCTAGTAGAAATGGATGATTTCTTAAATAAATATTGGCTACCACACTGAACAACGAAGAGCTAAACAAATTGAACAATCCAGTTTCATACAATGAAATCGCAGAAGCAATCAGGGAAATGCCAACCAAAAAGAGCCCAGGTCCAGATGGTTTCACTGTGGAATTCTACAAGACTTGTTTAAAGATGAAATAACACCTGTACTCTTGAAAGTCTTCTGAGGAATAGAAACGGAAGGAGCAATACCAAACTCATTTCATGAAGCTAATATTACTCTCATCCTCAAACCAGGGAAAGACCCAACAAAAAAAGAAAACTACAGGCCTATCTCTCTAATGAACACAGATGCAAAACCCTTCAATAAAATATTAGCCAACAGAATCCAGAAACAATTCTAAAAACTCATACACTATGATCAAGTAGGCTTCATCCCACAGATGCAAGGCTGGTTTAATATTCTCAAATCAATATAATACATCACATCAATAGAGCTAAGAATAAAAATCATATGATAATTGCTCTGGATGTGGAGGAGGCATTTGACAAAATACAACATCCATTCATGTTGAAAGCACTAGAAAAAAATAGTGAAAGCCATATATGAAAAACCTACCACCAGTATTACACTAAATGGTGAAAAACTGGAACCATTCACCTTAAAATCAGGAACGAGACAGGGGTGCCCACTCTCTCCACTTCTCTTCAATATAGTGTTGGAACCCTTAGCCAGAGCAATAAGAGCAGACAAGGACATCAAAGGGATCCACATAAGGAAAAAAGAAATTAAACTATCCCTATTTGCACATGACATGATCCTCTACTTGAGTGACCCAACAAATTCCACTCCCAAACTTCTAGAATTAATAAGCTACTTTAGCAAAGTGGCAGCATACAAAATTAACCTTCAGAAGTCAGTAGCCTTCTTGTGAAGCAACAATATACCAACAGAAGGCCAAATCAAGAAAATGATCCCATTTGCAATAGCCCCCCAAATAATAAAATACTTAGGAATTAACCAAAGATGTAAAGGAATTATTGAATGAAAACTATAAAAGCCTAAAGAAAGAAATTGAAGAGGACACTAGGAAATGGAAAGACATCCCATGCTCATGGCTAGGGAGAACCAACATAGTGAAAATGGCTATACTGCCAAAATTGATATACAAATTCAATGCAATCCCCATCAAAATCCCAAAGACATTCTTTACCAAAATAGAAGATATAATCCAAAGATTCATATGGAACAAGAAAAGACCCAGAATAGCCAAAACAATTCTAGGCAAAAAGAGCAATGCTGGTGGTATTACAATACCAGACTTCAAACTCTACTATAGAGCCATAATAACAAAAACCATTTGATATTGGCACAAAAACAGACCATAAGATCAGTGGAACAGAATAGAACACCCAAAACTAGGCAACTTGTATTTGACAAAGGAGCCAAAGATATACAGTGGAACAAACACAGTCTATTCAGTTATTGGTGCTGGCAAAACTGGGCAGTCACATGCAGAAAACTAAGAATTGACCCTAGCCTTTTGCCATGCACAAGCATTAACTCAAAGTGGATCAAAGACCTCAACGTCTGACTGGAAACCGTGAAACTGCTCCATGATAAAGTAGGAGAGACACGAACTCATAGGCACAGGCAAAAGATTCCTGAACAGAATCCCAGGGTCACAACAGATCGGAGAGAGACTCAATAAATGGGACTACCTAAAAATAAGTTTCTGCACAGATAAAAGCATAGCTACTAAAGTAGAAAGACAGCCAACCAACTGGGAAAAGATATTCAACAATACATCTGACAAATGCTTAATATCCAGTATCTACAGGGAACTCAAGAAACCCCCCCCAAACCCAATAAACCATTCACTAAATGGGAAAGGGAACTAAAGAGAGACTTATCAGAAGAAGAGATGAAAATGGCAGAAAAGCATATGAGAAAATGTTCATCAGCTATGGTCATAAAGGAAATGTAAATAAAAACAACCCTAAGATACCACTTTACCCTGACAAGAATGGCCAAGGTTTTGAACTCAGACAATGAGAGTTACTGGCGGGGTTGTGGAGAAAAAGGAACCCTACTACACTGCTGGTGGGAATGTAGACTAGTTCAGCCACTCTGGAAAACAGTGTGGAGGTTTCTTAAAGAACTGAAAATAGACCTTCCCTACGATCCCACCATACCACTTCTGGGCATCTATCCTGAACATCATTTCCCAAGATATTATAAGGCCACCTGCTCAGCTATGTTCATCTCTGCACTATTCCCAATATCCAGGCGATGGAAACAATCCAGATGCCCTACTGCAGATGAATGGATACAGAAAATGTCATATATATACACAATGGAATTCTACATAGCCAACAGACAAGATAAAATAATGGCATTCGCAGGGAAGTGGATGAATCTAGAGCGAATCATGTTGAGTGAGACAAGTCAAGACCTAAGGAACAAAAGGCGCATGGTATCTTAATATGCGGTTATTAACTCCAAAGTGTACAAGAGCGAGGACTCAATAACTGCATACCCAAAGCTATGGACATGGTAATGGAAATATAAACATAACATATAGACATAAAAAACTATGACTCTATAGACATAATGTTTTTTTCATAAATTGATATGTTTCTATGACATACAAACTGTTAGCCTAATTTTGATTAAGTTCTAAATACTAAGTCCCAGAGATTATAATTAGAGATTCCCCCCTGAACAATTGTTTGTTAAACTTGTCATTTAAAATATGATGTAAACATAAGCCATATAATGAATGATTGTTGTTCTTAAGGTACTATGTTATCTCTCATCACTTTTGCTGTCCCTTGGTTATCTCATATTGTTACACTATCTCACTTTGTTACCTGATATATCGGATATATTTGTATTTGGTTATCTGAAATTGGATAGGGAACAGGGGAAAACAAGATAAGAGGTAGGGGTGGGGGGGGAGGGAAATGGGGACCAAGACATGTGAAAGGATATCAGTGTATGGGAATTAATGCACCATCTATCTGGCAAATATCATGTAACCCTTCTATTAATGACAATAAAAATATATGAAAAAAACATTGCTACTCCAAAAAAAACCTATGACTCTATAGACATAATGTTTTATTTCATAAAGTAATATGTTTCTATGACATATAAACCCTTAGCCTAATTTTGATTAAGTTTTAAATACTAAGTTCCAGTGATTGTAAATAGAGGTTCCTTCCTTGAACACTTGCTTGTTAAACTTGTCATTTAAAATATGATGTAAAAATCAACATTAATAAATTCTTTAATAAAAAAAAGATGGGCCAAAGACCTAAAGAGAGACTTCTCTGAAGATGAAATAAGAATTGCATATAGACACATGAAGAAATGCTCAACATCTCTGGCCATAAAAAATGCAAATCAAAACAACTCTGAGAATCCATCTCACTCCAGTTAGAATGGCCATGATCAACAGATGCTGGTGGAGATGTGGCCAGGAGGGTGGGAGTGTAAACTTGTTCAATTACTATGGAATGCAGTATGGCAGTTCCTCAAAAGACTAAACAGAGTTCCCCTATGACCCTGCAATTCCACTACTTGGAATTTACCCATCAGTCCAGAAACAAGGACACACTAAATTCACTAGCACAACAATGTTCATTGCAGCATTATTTACCATAGCAAAGATATTTAACAAACTTATATGTCCCTCTTGATGATTAAATCAACAAGATATAGTATTTATACACAATGGAATTCTATGCTGCCATCAGAAAGAATGGCATTGCACCATTTGTGAGGAAATGGAAAGTCTTGGAAAAAATAATATTAAATGAGGTAAGCCAGACCCAAAGGAGCATAGGCCCAATGATTTCCCTCATCTGTAATAATTAGGTCACGTCCAAAACTCTCTTAGCAGAGGACTATAATAGCTCAAACCCTAGATACGTAAGGCCATACAGAAGAAGCCAAATTAATAGACCTCTAGGACATGGAAACAAGAGCTTGTTAGTGACTGTTACTCTTTATGCATCATGTTTTTCTCCCTTCTCCTGTGTTGCCCTTTAGGTAATCTCATATTTTTACTGTACCCTGCTTAATTACCTGATATTTTATATAGATGTTTTCCTGTTCATTTGAAATAGGAGGGGAAAAAAGAGGGAAGGAGAGAAATGAGGACAAAAACGTAAGAAAGGATATCAATATGTGAGAAGCAATGCACCCTCTATGTGGTGTGCATTGAAATAAGAAAAATAAATAAAATAATATCCCACAAAAAAGAGACCAAAATTCTGTGTATTATTGGGAGTGGGAAGAACAGTGTATTTTCTTCCTTTTGATCAATTGTGGGACTTAATCTCTGGGCCTGGGAGCTGTCCCTGAGCTCTTCAGCTCAAGGCTACCACCCTACCCCTGGAACCTCACTGTCACTTCCAGTTTTCTGGTGGTTAATTGGAGTCTCATGGACTTTAGTGCCCAGGCTGGCTTTGAACTGTGATCCTCAGATCCCAGCCTCTTGAGTAGCTGGGATTATAGGTTTTAGCCACCACACCCAGTTGCAGTATACTTTACTAACAAATTTTAGATCCACTTAATGTCTTCCTTTTCTGAATAAGCCCCCAATGTAATTACATGTTGTACATGTTTCCTTTAAAGTAATAAGAACACGTATTACTTGTTTTCTATTTTTCATTTTCATGGTGCAGAATTTGGATTTTTCTGAGTATGAAAACCCATGTGAAACCCATATGAAATGGTATGAAGATGAAAATAGTAGCCCCAGATGTTCTCTAGGAAGCAGAGTTTCTACTTCATTTAATAAAGAAGCAGTGGGCTGCAAAGGCTCTGTTTTCTCTTTGCAGTGAGGGGGAGGTGGTAATTAGACATTTTTTAAAGAAAAAATACATTCAATTACAAACTACTATTGAGACCAAATTGCACCACAGTTTCCTAAGGGGAAATGTTAGAAATACCAATGGCATTATCCACATCAGATTTCCAGTATTAGTCTTCAAGGAAAAGAGACAGCAAAAAGTTGATCCACTTGGCCCCTTCAACTAGGTTTAGAAGGACCATCTTCATGCCAGCTTATTTTCTTCCACCATGGGTGGGCTTTTCCTAGGAGCTGTCCATTTCTCTTAATACATAAATATCCAAGCTGTTTTAGATAGACAGAACTAAGTTTCTGATACTCATAGACCTTCACACTTAAATGTCTAATACTTGATAGACTGACCTCCACCCTGTTCCCAGGTTCCCAGGCAAGCCACCAAAGTAAGTGTAGATTGTCTGAACCCAGCAGGAAAATCTATATAGCTGTAAACATTCAATCATGGCTCCAGGGGAAAAACCCTTCATATCACTCAATCTAGTGACTTTTTCATTAACTTTGCTTCCTTATAGAAACCCATCTCCTGTTTCCAGCTTGGACACACTGCTTCCAAGCCCAAAGGAAGGCTCTGTCCTTCCCTGCTCTAGCTAAGTAAAGTCCTCACTTGCAAAAGATCAAGTCTGGCCTGTTTTCTTCTTTTGTTCTTCATTTTCCTAATACTTGACCCCAGATTTTAGCCAAAGGAAATAAATCTCTGATGCTTTTTTCTAAGTGGGATTACCTGATTCGTGTAAATAGCTATATTCTGTAAAATACCAGATCTCACTTTGCAAATGAAAAGATCCTTAAAAAGCCTTTTAAATGCTAAAAGCTGATAATCTTTTTGGAGTTTAAATTCACTCACCAATTTACCTTTTTTAGTGTCAAGCCCACTGCGTTTTACTTTCGGGAGATTAGTGGCATGAGCCACAAATGCTGGCCCATTGTCAGGTCCAATTATATGTGAGAGATCAGACTTTGGCTCTATCTCCTGCAGTAACTGCTTAAGGATCTGGGCAGTCTCTCCAGAGAAGGTATCTACAAAGACAAGCATGCATATACCAATATCCATATTTCCCTAGCTCTACCTCATTGAAATCTTATTCCCACAACTCTCCAGGCAAAAGTGCCATGAGCTCTGACTCCTTCTGGAACACTGGTTGTTTTATTTCTTCACTGGCAGCTGACACACCTAGAAACAATACTATGCACAAGATTTTGCGGGTAGGGAATAAGGATTTTTCAGGTTGGTGACAACAATTAGTAAAGCTTCAGTTCCCCCATGTGGGTGTTTGGATGTGCTTATTGAGCAAGTGGTCTTCCCACTGCACAAGGAATTAAAATTCTTGAATCTTCTAATGTCTTCCATCCTCAAGGCATCCTGCAGGTCCTCATCTAAGTTCTGGAAAAGGGGCCACAACTAAAAAGTAGGCTGCATCTCTCCTTTTGCTGCCAGCCTGGATGTTTTGTCAGTAGCCTTGTTTCCCCTTTCCTCTAGGGAATCATTCCCTTGGTGGCCTGGGCAATGTATAATGGCCACCTTTCACAGGAGCCAGAATACATCCAACACTGCCAAGATCTCTTTCACACTCTTCATTTTCTTGCTGAGGTTAATAGGTCTCTTTCTTTGTATAATGCCTCATGGACATGAGCTTTTACTTAGTGTAAAACAAAGGAAAACTTCTGTATAAAGTTAAATTTTTTAAAGATAATCCTGAGCCAGGAGTTTGGCCCAGTTTGTGCTTGCTTAGCATGCACACAGACCCGGGTTTGATTGTTTACTACCACATACATAGAAAAAGCCAGAAGTTGTGCTTTGGCTCAAGTGGTAGAGCTCTAGCCTTAAGAAAACCCCCAAGGACAGTGCTCAGGCCCTGAGTTCAAGCCCCAGGACAGAAGAAAAAAGTCCTAGCCCAAAGTGGTATATGTCTTCTTCCTACATTAGCAATGTCAATACCAGATTAAGAAACAGCACAACATTTGTACAATTAGAAGCATAGTATATACTGAATGCTGAAATTTATTACTTTTTCTTTGTTTTAGTAAAAAAAACAGAAACAAAATGTGAGATAAAATTTGTAAACAACATTTATAGTTCAGTCACATTTGCAATTATATTTAGCCTTTCCACCTTCAATATAACTTGCATTTATTTACCTCAGAGCTGATCATTTAAAAAGATTATTAACAATAATTCACAATAACAGATGTGATTTTTATGAAAGCATTATAACAGAGGCATATAAGCTGAAAGACTATCAGAAGGCTTAGTAGATTTCGTTGGCTTCAAGAATATGCAAGAATTACATGTGAATTATATTTCCATGATTGATTTCTTGTCTATTTTTCAGTGTGAATCAATAAACCAAAACCCATCACATAAAACAGAATCTGGAAAAACATTTATTGTAATTATTTTAATTAACTTTGTTTTAGCTTTTCTATTTAAAAGCTAATTTGAAAATTAACTTTCCATTTGGTGTATTTGTTTAGATTTAAAAATATTCTATAAAGAATCAGAATGTGTTCAAATAATATTTTACCAAGAACAACTTCAATTTGTCATCGTAATCAATAATGGTAATATTCTAAGCTTTATCGATTAAGAAAAAATACTTCTCATACAGCATGAAAGTCCGTGAAATTCTTATCTCCAATTAACCACCAGAAAACCGGAAGTGGTTCTGTGGCTCAAAGTGATAGAGCACTAGCCTTGAGCTGATGAGCTCAGCAACAGCACCAAGGCCCAGAGTTCAAGCCCATGACCAAACCAAAAAGAAAAAGAAAAAATTCATATGAAACTCTTTCATTAATCTATCTACTTAAACCTATGTGCTAGATCTATATCTATGGTCTACTACATGTATCTGTTTTTTAATGGATCTATTCATGTATCTCTTTACCTTAATAATTGAACCACTCTACAATTGTTTTGCTTTTAGACAATTTTTTTGCATAAATGTTTTATACAAGTTGTGTTTTATACAAACCGTGGGCCTTCTGCATCACCTTTCTAGGAACTGGAACCACAGACATGTGTTGTGGTTCCTAGGTTTTTATTTTCTTGAGACAGGGTCAGGTAAATTTTGCCTTGAATGGCTTTAAATCATGATCTTCCATGTCTCTACCAACCTAAACAGTTAATTACTCTTATTCTGAGAAATTGCAAAGTCAATTTTAATAAGTTTTTATAAGTGATAAATTCTATAATGATGAAATAGCAATCTGATATTTTCCTTGATTAACAAAACTGTTTAGCACAGAAAAACATTTTTCTATGATCTAAGTCAATAGAAAAATCTCTTTGAATTTTCTAAATTAACCCTAAGACATATTACATACACTTACAGATATAAATTTGTAAAACATAAAATGTATCTTTTGAATTAAATCAGTTAATGAAATAGAATATCAAGTTCTTTAAACAAAGTTACCTAGAACTTTTAATAACAAACCTTTACTTCTATAATAACTGGATTTAGCACCATCATTTTCTCCTCTATAGATGTATAGATGTAGAAACTGAGACTAAGTGATATTAAGATGTTTGACCAATTTTATATCAGTAATAGTAGAAGTGGAGCTAAATACTTGCAAAAAGATAATCAAGTCTAAGACTTGGTCTCCACTCTCAAGTTCTGCAGAACATAAACCTTACATGATTCCAAGAGATCTCCTTAAGAAAACTATCAAAGTTGTTATAAAATACAAATATAAAGTATAAAAAGATAAAGCCCAATTGAAGTAAACATTTTCAAAATTATTAATAATATGTTGTTGGACCCACTGCAGAATCTTAGAAGAAACCCACGTAAGGAAGAGCCTACAGCGTAAGCTTACCTGATTCCATGGAAAAGTGATCATCATTGACCTTAGTTCTGGAATATTTTTATAAGGAAAAATAAGTGATATTTTATTGGACTACAGGTTTAATTTCTTCACAAATCAGGTTTCCTTTATTTGTTTTTTTTTTACCTGCAATGTTATGCTGTTTTATTTTACAAGCCTTTTTACAATTGGACTTTTGTACTTCTTAAAAATGTATAGGTTTAGTATTGTTAAGTTTCATTGCCCTTCAAATACATAGAGGATGAAACTAACCATATCTTGATATATTCTCCATGTGTCCACATCCCACTAATAGTGCGGTGATTGAGAAATTATACAAACCATACCAAATTTTTCTTGGACTGACACACTTCTATTAATTGATTTCTGCTCATCTAGCATGTTTCGCAAAACACAGTTTCTGCCTGTGGACACATCGTGATAAATGGTGCCATCTTATTACTGCTAAAGGAGAACATGGTGATCTCATCGCTGGTGAAAGAGTATCAACAACTTTTCAAGGAGATATAATATTTTAAAATACCAAATATAGATTATATTTAAGACTTTAAATGTTTCTATAATTTGCACATATCTGGAGTGATGATCCTTGGGCTGATCTACCAGGGAAGGTGTTGGTAATTCATTTTCTGTATGCATGAAGCCTTCCAGAGGCTGTCTATAGTATTTACTTCTCAGATACACTGTCCTACCACCAATTCAACAACTCAGTCTCGAGGTCAGCTTGTATTATAGAGCTGTGTTCTCTTTGATGATTTTGGGAAGATTTCATGAGTTTTAGAATTTCCCATAAAAATATAGATGATGGCCTGATGTTAGTGGTTCCAACTGTAATCTTAATCACTTGAGAAGCTGAGATCTTAGAATCCTAGTTTGAAGCCAGCCTAGGCAGAAAAGTCCATGAGACTCTTCTCTTCACTAAATTACCAAAAAACCCAGAAGTGGAGCTGTGGCTCAAATGACAGAGAGCTAATTTGAGCATAAGAAGCTCAGAGTCAGTGCCCAGGTACTAAGTTTAAGTCCAGAACTGGCAAATCAATCAATCAATCAATACAGATGATGCTAAACATTTTAAGACTCCACAGCTTATATTTACCAACCAAACCATTTTCTAAAATATTCCATGAACAATAAATATTATATAAAAGAAACATATGGGTTCCCTATAACATCAGTTGAATATTGTCTGCACAAATGGGTTCCTTAACCCTAAACATATTCCCTCATAGAACTGCAACCATGAAAAAGTTCACTCATACTACCTAAACTTGTCAATTTGTATTATCATAAATATAAATTTATATAATTTTCTATGATCTACATGTTTTATGTCCATATTAATTCTGTAGATACTTTCATTCACTGATTTCAAAATTGTAGCTTAAACACAATATCACACACATGGCATCACACAAAAACTAAAGCTTTTTCAATATATTAATGAAAATTACCTTTTTCTTATGATTTGGCTTACAATTATAATTTATTGGTTCCTTTTGCTTATTTTCTGTCTCCTAATTTATATTTAATACATATATAAACCATGGTTTTCTCCACTTACTCAATTGTTTCAGAATTAGATATTTATCAAATTTTTATGCAATTACAACCTGTTTCCTTTTGCAAATATAACTTGGATATGTTTGAAAACATTTTCATAAATGTTCTAATAATTTTGGGGTGGCAATCCTGGGCTTGAACTGGGCCTAGGTGCTATCCATGATCTTTGGTGCTCAAGGCTAGTGCTCTACCACTTGAGCTATAGTTTCACTTTCAGCCTTTTTGGCAGTTAACTGCACTTAACATTCTCTAGGACTTTTCCTTCCATTTCATATTTTCTGCCTTGTAAAATTCTTCCATTTGTTTTGTACATTGTACATTATTACCAGAATAGGGATTGTAGCAATATGACCATTTTTGTTAGCTAAAAGTGATATGTAGAGACTCTATTTTATTTTTATTTTATCTCATCAATATTTTCAATTAAATGTATTCAGGATTCTTCCTTAACAATAGTGAGCATTAGAATGTTAAAGAGGAATTATTCAGAGATATATGTAGAAAAGTATACATACCTCTTTGGCAAATGTTGATTTTCTGAAGTAGTTTCAATCCATAAGGACTATTGAAATCTTGCTATTTTGCAATGCTTAAGGACAAACCTCTGCAGAACTAGCCAATTAAGTGGCTACTTGTAATTGCAACTGTCTCCTAGTTTTCTTTAATCTGAACTTTTTCCTCTTATGTTATTTCACATTTATTATTAATAATCGATGCTTATTCATCATTAATTCATTCTTAATGAGTTGATAGCTGATATTGAATTCCTAGTCATTCCTGTAATTTTTATAGATGGTCTTTTTTCCCCTGGAAACAGTATTTCCATTAAGCTGCTTTCCTGAAATTTCAAACATATTTTGAACACATGTATGAAAAGAGTTTAGAAATACAATGACCTTGTAGATGTACAAGTTGTTGGTAATGACAGTTTGATATGAATTTCAAAAGCAAGAACCTAGGATAGCATTGTAAACAAGGCTTTGGCACTGTACTCAAGACTTCATGTCACAAAATAATGGCACTTTACATCTATGATGTTAAAACTGAAAAGCTTGAGAAGGAGCAGGCTTATTGGAATTTAGAAATCTATTTTTGAATTTCATTATGGCTGATTTTACATCTTGATTTCTCAATGTATACACAACTGGGTTCAGAATGGGTGTAAAGATGGTATAAAACACAGACAAGCTCTTCTCTGTCATAAAGCTGCTTTGTGGCCACATATAGATGAAAATGCATGGCCCAAAAAACATGAAGACAACAATAAAATGAGCTGTACAGGTAGAAAGGGCCTTAGATGATCCTCTGGAGGAATGATTCTTGATAGTAACCAGGACAATCACATATGAATTAAATAAAAGAATAAAACACGACAAAGCAATAATGCCACTTGTTGAGATCATGAAAAGGCCCAGAATGTAAGTGTCCACACAAGCCAGCTGGAACACTACAGGAAGATCACAGAAAAAGCTGTCTACCTTGTTTGGGCCACAGAATGGTAAAGTGAGGGCAAATATAACCTGGCTCATTGAATGCATGACTCCCACCACCCAGGAAGCTACCACAAGGGCAACACATACCTGGGGACTAATGATTGAAGCATAATGCAGGGGCTTACAGATTGCAATGTATCTATCAAAAGACATAGCCATCAGTAAAATAATTTCAGTACCAGTGAAAAGATGCAAAAAAAATATCTGTGTGATACAGCCATTAAAAGAGATAGTTTTATGACTAGTTATGTAGTCTGAAATCATCTTGGGAGTGGCAAATGAAGCAAGGGACATATCAATAATGGAAAGGTTGGTGAGCAAGAAATACATAGGAGAGTGCAGGTGAGAGTCAGCCACAACTGCGATAACTATGAGGGTATTCCCCACTACTGTTGCCACATAAAACAGTGAAAACACCATAAAGAAAATCATCTGTAGTTCCCAGGAATTAGAGAGCCCCAGCAAAACAAATTCAGACACAGCAGATACATTGGCCATTTCCACAGTCTTGGGTCATAGGTAGAAGTCTGTATTTACAAAGAGAATAATAAAAGAAAAGATTTAGTTGAAGCAAAAACTCTATTTCTGATTGTCTACTTTGGAGACTTTTTTTCCTCTTTGAAAACTTATACTGCTAATTATTTTCTTTGTCTCATTTGATATATTGGCTTAAAAAGAAACTATTGCATAATAGATATAAATCAAATCAATCTGTAAAACATGTAATCATATCAGTTGAAATTAGCATCCTTTCTTGACACCAAGTCTTGCTATGTATTCCAGAGTAGATTTTCCTTTGAAACTCTTTCCTTTCAAACAAAGGTCAAAGGAATGCTATAACATTCCTGGCTTGAAAGAACATCCTTGTGGTTCTCAATATTGAGTAAATAGAAATAAATAGTATAAATACACTATACTTATGGTACTTTTATATTTGTCAATCAACTCATAATCTTAGTGATAATGATTAACACTTAAACATTTAATTTATGCTGAAAATGGGTTAAACAAATGCAGAAATATACATACACATTTAATCATTTGGAATACATACATAAAGACATCAATAATGAAAATGTGTATAACTCTATATCACAATGCCTTTTTAGGACATTGTTTTGAGACTTTAAACACACTCATAGGACAGTTATAAGTTTCCAGATAACTGTTAACACGTTTTAAGATAGAAGTTTGAAACCCAGAATAAATTCCAACTCTATTACAAAAAATTTAACTTGTATGAGTCATCATTTTGCCTTTTCTGAAATGTCATATTCTCCCTTTCATAATATTTGAAATTCTACAATGTAAAATTCTTCCCTTGCCTTGTAAAGGACATATGACATCACATTACATTACATTTAGTACTTTCATGAAAAGAACTAAAAATAATTATCATCTCATTTCTCTTTGAACTCTCCCATAAAATATTCTGACATATGAAACTTTTATTTATCTCAGTTCCATAGGATAGAGGTTAGAAATTAGAGTAGAATGGTCAAGTGCATAATGTTTCCACTCTAAAATTCACCTTTGCTTACCAGATCTATTGACAGAACCAGGACTTTAGATTATTTAGTGTTAAGTAGCTTCTGACAAAGATCATAGGTATTGCTCTTAAGTACATTTTAAATGACCTACCCAATTCATTATTTATTCAGTAACTACAGAAAGTGGATGTTTTAGGGATTTGGGAATTGATCAAGAAATAATTTTGCAATGGGATTTATTAAACAACAAAGATGGTATTAGTAAACTCATTAAGGGAAGATGCTTCAAGAATCTTAAGGGAATTTAAAATTTAAATCCTTTTTTTTAATCTGGACAAAAAATTAAGAAATGCAAGTTGGAGAAGTCCTTATTATAAAAGATGATAGGGAATACTAACTCAATCAAGTACTTTTTAGAAAAGCTGTCTTGGTCATTTGTGAAGCAATAAAGAATAAAATGCAGAAACTTTGGCTGTTCTTCAATTACAGTGTTTTAGAGCTATTAAGCATTTATAACTAAAACACTGGTTAAAAATTCAAACAAACAAGGCCGGGAGATTGGCCTAGTGTTAGAGTGCTTGTCTAGCACGCATAAAGACCCAGGTTCTATTCCTCGGTATCGCATATATAGAAAAAAGCTGGAAGTGGTGCTGTGGCTCAAGTGGCAGATCACTGGCCTTGAGAAAAAAATCCAAGGACAGGCTCAGGCCCTAAGTTCAAGCCCCAAAACTGGACAAAAAAAAAAGAATTTTTAGTCTGGTGTCATTGGCTCATGACTGTCACGAGTTTCTCAGGAAGACCTAGAAATCTCTGTTCAAAGCCAGCTGAAGTAATGAAATCTGTAGACCACTATCTCCATTCAATTATCCATTGAAATACCAGGCTAGATTCATGGCATAGAATGCCAGTGGTGAGAAAGGAAGCCAAACAAGTGTCAAACCCAGAGTTGAAGTTCCAATACCAGAAACACACATAACACACACACACACACACACACACACACACACACACACACACTGTAAATATCATTGGATATTGACATGTAATTACAGCTAAATAAATTAATAAATCTCTCAGTCTCTGACTTCTTTGAGCCAAGAATAATTTGAAATAGACATGGCTCTACAAAGCAAGCCAAAGAAATTTTATATTAAAATAATGGAGAAATAATTCTGGACTGTTAGGCAAAAATAATCAAAGAAAATAATTATTTTTTCATTGATAAGCTACATCAAAGATTGAAACATACTGCCTAAAAGATTATATTATGTGAAAAAATATGCTATTGATTTGAAAAAATATGCTAGTGTCAGCAATGCAACAGAAACTCATATATGAATAATGAAGGGAGTAACACATAAATTGACATGGTGAATTTGAAACTCCTTTATATAGATATATTTAATAATACAAAAGAAACTCATATTTTACTGGTAAGAATGCAAAATGTTCTTACATTTTTGGAAAATAGCTTAGCAATTTACATTAAAAAGAAATGTAGGAGATCAGCAGAAGGTAGCACTGGTTCAGGGTCTTTCTGAGCTCTTACCAAGATACCAGTTCTAGCAGAGTAGTGGAAAGTTTATACCAAAAGATTGATTCTATGTAAGCTTTAGCACCACAGAGATTCCAGTCAGAGGAAAAAGTCAGGCAGCAGGCCTAAGAAGAAAATTTGCAGCCCACATCATCGGCTGCATGGTGGCCATGCCACCAGCCTCTCCACCAGCCAATGAGCGGCCGCAGAGACAAAGCCTCCCTCTGGAACCCAAGAAGTCAGAGCTTTATGGCAGCATAGACCTGCCGGCTACTGAAAGAGCCTGAGCAAGCGGCAAGCCCATCACCTATCCGAGGCTCAGAACTGCCAGCTTCATGGATTCAGACAACCAAGGGAATTGTGAGTACCTCATTAAAGACATTTTCACTTCTGCTTTCAGAAGGACCTACTTGGCAAAAACGCTGCCCACTGGAGCCTGAGAAGTGATGCTGGCAGCGCCTTCTTTCAAAGGGGCAAAGGTTTTTCCCAGAGTCAGCTTAGCTGGATGTCCACTTCCCTACACTAGCGGAAGTATCTCCACCTGGGTGGGGCCACTCTCCTGGAAAACAAAGTCGGTGGCAGTTCCACCCCAGGCTCTCTGGTGAACTGTCTAAAGATCAAGGTAATGAAAATACTCAACCATATCTTGCAAGGCTCAAACCTCACAGCTCTGCCAGTAAATTAGGCTGGATGAAGTATCACTGAGTACGAAAACCAGATCTGTAAGACAGAACTTTCCTTGCCTAATCAAGCAAACTGATCAGAAAAAACCATAAAACCATGACAAAGGAGAAAAAAGACTTGTTAAAGTGTTTGGATCCCGAATTTAGTGGAGACACAAGTTCTCCCCCCTACCAAAAAAACCCTGAGGAATACCTTTTTTTTCAAACCATAAGTTTTTCAAATTTTAATACTTTTTTCATTTGCATTTTATTTAATTTTGTGCCATTTTATCTCTACCTTCTATTTTTCCCTCTTTTATAATTTTTTTTGTGGGTCATGGAGCTTGATCTTTGCCTGGGTGCTGTACCTGAGCTCTTCGGCTCAAGGCTACTTCCCTCACCCCTGGGCCTGAGTGTTATCCCTGAGCTCTTCAGCTCAGGGCTACCACCCTACTCTTGAGAAAAGCCCCACATCCTGTTTTCTTGAGGTTAATTGGAGATGAGTCTCAGGTCCTTTTGTGCCAGGGCTGGCTTTGAATCTTGATCCTCAGATCTCAGTCTCCTAAGTAGCTAGGAATACAGGTGTGAGCCACTGTGCTGGGTAATATTTTTTTTTATTCTATTTTTTTTCATTCTTTGTGTCATAGTGGTTATTCCCGGAAACAAAGTGTGTACAGACTGGTTACCAATTATATCTTTATTGATATACTCCCCTGCATTTTAATCTGTCAGAACTTAACCTTACTTAAGAACTCACAATTGTGAGGCTTCCTCCTCCTATTTTAAAATTTTTATTATTATTTTTAAATTTTTCTCAGTGATCTCTCCCATATGTACTTTCCTCTTTTGTTTATATATTCTTTTTATTCCTCTTTTTATTTTTTCTAAGTTTTATCTTATTTTTTTCTGAATTTTGTATTCAAATACGGAACATTGCTATTACTTTAGGTCAGTTATCCTCACTCTATCACTTTTCTCCATTGATATATTATTCTTACACTCCTACATTACTCTCTTCTTATCTCTCCTCTTGTCTTTCATACTATCTTTCTATCTCTGGTTCTTTGTTCTTTCTTTAATTTTTATAATGCATGAAACTACAGTTGATTGTTGTTGACCAAGACTGTATATGTATGTGTTCGATTATAATGTAGGTCCAGACTGACTCAAAAATCATAGAGATTGGATTGTGGGATTTTGGTCATAAAATTGTGTTCCGTGATGGTGTTCAATTTGTCTCTAAGTGCAAAAAAAGAGAAAGAGTGATAATACCAGTCCAAAATTGTGAACTTCTGTTGTCTGGCCAGCAAAAGCGCTCTAGGTTGGTAAATCTTAAAACTATAATCTTGTATACCATTTTCAAATGGGCAGAACAAGAAACTCAAGAAAAATGGCAAATCAAGGAATAGTATCTCCCACCCAATGTAAACAGGCAACAGAGCAGACAATGGCAAACCTAGAAGAGAGTTATCTAAATGCTACACAAATGCAACTGGTAAACATGATTAAAAGTTTCAAAATATACAGAAATATATATGTGAATGAGAGGAAGCCATAAAGAAGGATATAGATGAACACGAAGAAACCATGAAGAAGGATTTACATGAAGTTGAGGAAGCCAATCAAAAAATAATGAATGTATTAATAGAATCGACAAACAAAAAGCTACTGAACTGCAACAAATATCAAATGAGAGTAAAGATTCTGAGCTAAAGGAATTCAAAGTGACCACTTAAATCAAAATCAAGAAGGTAAAAAGGTGCATACATGATCTAAAACAAGAGATGCAAGGCATCAAAAATGACCAATTGGAAGGAAGGGAGATGAAGAACAAAGTAGAAAGCATTGATAGCAGGTTAGACAATGCAGAAGACAGAACCTCTAGGGATGAAGATAATCTAGATACTGTAGAGAAAGACCAGGAAATGAGTCAAACTAAATCTAGGAAATAGGAGAGATCTCTTCTGGAGCTCCAAGAGACAATTAGGAAGCCTAATTTAAGGCTAATCTGTATTGAGGGGGGCATGGAGACAGAGGTCAGTGGAACAGGAAATATATTTGAGGGAATCAACTCAGAGGATTTCCCAAATACCCAGGACAGGCCCATCCAGAAACAAGAAGCTTTTAGAACACCAAACAGACCTGAGCAGAAAAGAACATCCTACTGCCACATTATAATCCATTAGGATCAATAGAGACCAAAGAAAGGTGCCTAAATGTGTCCAAGGAGAAAAAAATCACTCACCTACAAAGAAAAACCAATCAGAGTAAGCACAGATTTCTCAGCAGAGACTATGCAAGCAAGAGAGCTTGGAAGGATATATGTTATCCCCTAAAGACAAATAACTACCAACCAAGAATACTATACCCATCTTAGCTCCCATTCATAACTGAGGGAACAATAAAAACCTTCCATTCCAAGGAAAAGTTGCAACATTATGTAGCAACAAAATTAGCATTACAGAAAATTCTCAAAAATGTTCTACACATTGAAAACCAACAGAAACATGATACTGACAAAAATTTACTGTTAAAAATCGCACCAGCTACTTACTACAAGAACTGACAAGCCACAAGCCCTAATGAAGGTTTTTTTAAATGGCAGGAACTAGTAAATACTTTTCAGTCCTAACCCTCAATATCAATGGACTTAAATCTCCAATTAAATAGCACAGGCTGTCTAGTTAGATCAAAAAGCAAGATCCAATGTTCTCCTGTCATCATGAGACACATCTTGCCCAAAAAACAAACATTTTTTCCGTGAGAGATTGGAATAAAATCTATCAAGCTAAAGGTTCCCATAAAAGGGCTGGAGTGGGCCGGGAGTTTGGCCTAGTGGTAGAGTGCCTGCCTAGCATGCAGGAAGACCCAGGTTCGATTCCTCGGTACCACATACATAGAAAAAGCCAGAAGTGGTGTGGTGGCTCAGGGTAGAACACTAGCCTTGAGGAAAGTCCAAGGAGAGTGCTCAGGCCCTGAACTCAAGCCCAGGACTGGCAAAAAAAAAGGGCTGGAGTTACCATCTTCATATCAGATAAAATAGACTTCAAACTAAAATTAGTAAGATGAGACAAAGAAAGATATTACACTACTGAAGGGATCTCTCCTGCAGGAAAATATAACCATACTAAGTATACACACCTAATACAGGAGTACCAAACTTCATCAAGCAAACTTTACTTTCACTATAACCACACGTACAAATTTTACTTTGACTAAAGTAAAGTTGATGACTTTAACACACCACGCTCACCTATGGAAAGATCAACCAGACAAAACTCAACAGAGAAACCTCAGAATTCAACAATTGTATAGACCAAATAGATCTAACAGACACCTACAGTTTATTCCACCCAGCAACATCAGTACATACCTTTTTTTCAGGAGCATATGGAACATTTTCTAAAATACCACATTTTAGGGCATAAAGAAAACCTGTGCAAGATTCAGAAACACTGAAATTATTCACAGCATTCTTTCAGACCACAACGGCTAAAATTGGAACTGAACACCAATCTTCAACAATGAAAACCCTGTAACTCATGGAAATTAAAGAACACATTGTTGAATCACCAATGTGTCATTGAAGAGAACAGAACAGAAATTCAACAGTTTATGAAATTTAACAAAAATGAGCACACAAAATATCAGCTCCTTTGGGAGACAGCAAAGGCAGTTCTGAGAGGAAAATTTATAGCTCTGAGTGCCTACATTAACAAATTGAAAAAAATCACAAACCAACAATTTAATGGTCCACCTCAAACTCTTGGAAAAAGAGCAACAAACCAACCCCAATCCTAGTTGAAGGAAGCAAATTATTAAAATCAAAGCAGAATTAAATTAACTGGAGTCCAAAAAAAACTATCGAAAGAATCAATGAAACAAGGAGTTGGTTCTTGGAAAAAATTAACAAAATTGACAAACCCTAAGGCAAATCTTACCAAAAAAAGGAGATAACACACCAAATAAACAAAATCACAAATTAGAACATAAATATCATGACAGAAATTACTAATCCAGAGCATCACATGGGAATGCTTTTCAAATTTTTATGCCAACAAATTTGAGAATCTAGAAGAGATGGATGGATTAATAGCCAGTATTAACATACACACATTGAACCAAGAAGACCTAATCCAATTAAACAGACCTATGTGAAGTACTGAAATAGAAATAGCCATAAGAGACCTCCCACCCAAGAAAAGCCCAGGGCCAGATGAATTAACAGCTGAATTCTCTAAGGTCTTCAAAGTAGAGCTCACATCAATACTCATCAAGTTCTTCAATAAAATTGAAAGCAAAGGCTCTTTGCAAAACTCATTCTACGAAGTCAACATAACCCAAACCAGACAGAGAATCATCAAAGAAAGAGAACTATAGACCCATTTATCTGATGTGTATTGATGCAAACTGCTCAGCAAAATACTGGTCAACCATCTTCAGAAACTCACCAAAAAAATTTTACACTGAAAAAACAAGATTCATCACAGGGATGCAAAGCTGGTTCTATATATGCAAGTCAATTAATATAATTCATCACATCAAGAGGAGCAAGTACAACAATCACATGATTGTCTCAATAGATGCAAAAAAAAAGCATTTGGCAAGATCCAACACCCCTTTAGGCTAAAAGCTCTGGAGAAACTAGGAATCCATGGAATATTCCTCAGTATAATAAAGGCTGTGTATGACAAACTCACAGCTAGCATTATACTTAAAGGCAAAAATCTAAAGCCATTTACTCTAAAATCAGGAATGAGACGAGGATGCCCACTCTCATCATTTCTCTTTAACATAGTATTAGAATTCCTAGCCAGAGCAATAAGGCAAGAAGCAAGCACAAAAGGGATCCAAATAGGAAAAGAGGAAGTGAAACTTTCCCTCTTTGCAGATGACATGATTCTGCATTTACAGAACCCCATAGACTCCACTCCCAAGTTCCTTGAGGTGATTCGAAACTTTGGCAAGGTAGCAGGTTATAAAATTAATCCTCAAAAACCACCCACCTTCCTATACGCCAATATTGTGGCAGGAATCAGGAAAGCAACTCCTTTTGCACTAGCCTCAAAGAAAATAAAATACTTAGGAATTAATTTAACTAAGAATGTAAAGGACCCTTATGATGAAAATGTTAAAATCCTGAAAAAGGAAAACAAAGCAGAACTGAGGAAATGGAAAAACCTCTATGCTCCTGGATTGGAAGAATTAACATCGGAAAAAACGGCAATTTGCTAAGGGGTATCTACAAATTCAATGCAATACCTGTCAATATCCCAATGTTATTCTTTAAAGAAATAAAAGTGGCAACCCCAAATTTCATCTGGAATAATAAGACTCCATATAGCAAAAACAATTCTTAGCCAAAAGAACTATGCACGAGGAATACCAATACCAAACTTTAGACTCTATTACAGAACTATAGTAACCAAAAAAGCTTGGAACTAGCACAAGAATAGGCCTGAGGACCAATGAAATAGAACTGGAGATCCAGAAATCAACCCACAGACCTATGGCCACCTAATCTTTGATAAGGGAGCTAAAAGTAATAGAATGGAAGAAAGATAGCCTCTTCAAGAAGTCGTGCTTGCTAAACTCATTAAGCACCTGCAGAAAACTAAAGCTGATCACCCTGCACCAGGATTAACTCCAAATGGATCAAAGTCTTCGAGGTAAAAGCAAATACACTGAAAACTTTACAAGAAGGAATAGGAGATACACTAGGTCTCCTTGGCACAGGTCGAAGCTTTCTAAATACTCAGAAACAAAACCAATCAAAGACATTTTGTATGAGTGGGACTGTATTAAACTGCAGAGC
Source organism: Megascapheus bottae (assembly GCF_031878675.1). Lineage (NCBI taxonomy): Eukaryota > Metazoa > Chordata > Mammalia > Rodentia > Geomyidae > Megascapheus > Megascapheus bottae. The sequence continues at coordinate 12,010,956 of NC_143510.1, forward strand.
TTCTGTATGGCAAAGGGCATAGCCAGCAAGGAAAATAGGAAGCCGACAGAGTGGGAGAAGGTCTTTAGTAACCATACAACAAAGGCCTCATATCTAAAATATACCAACAGCTCAAAAAATTGAATCACTCCAAAACTAATCTTGCAAGAAACAACCATCCCTTCAAAAGTTGGGCTAAAGACTTTAAAGAGATTCTTCTCTGAAGAAGAAATAAGAATGGCCTATAGACATATGAAGAAATACTTGACATCTCTGGCCATAACAGAAATGCAAATCAAAACAACTTTGAGATTCCACCTCACTCCAGTTAGAATGGCCATTATCAAGAAATCTAAGCCAGGTCTGGCCGCTCATGCCTATAATCTTAGCAACTCAGGAGGATGAGATCTGAGGATCGCAGTTCAATGCCAGCCCAGACACTAAAGTCCATGAGACACTTATCTCCAATTAACCAGTAGGAAGTTTTGTTGAGGCTCCAGCAGTAGGACAAGTAGTCTTAGGCTGAAGTGCTTAGGAACAATACCCAGGCTCAAAGTCCAAGCCCCACAACCAACAAAAAAGAAAGGAAAGAAAGAAATAAAGAAGAAGAGAAAGAATGAAAAGAAATTTAATAACAACAGAAGCTGGCCAGGATGTGGCCAGAAAAGAACACTAGTAAAGTATTAGTGGTAATGTAAACTCAATCAACCACTGTGTCAAAAGACAAAGCATAGAGCTCCCCTTTGACCCAGCAGTCTCACTCTTTGGAATTTACCCAAATATCCAGAGACAAGGACCTACTAAAACTACTAGCACCATGTTCCTTGCAGCATTATTTGCCAGAGCTAAGATAGGGAACCAACCCAGATGCCCCTCAGTAGATGAATATATCAGGAAGATGTGGTATTTATACACAATGGAATTCCATGCTGCCATCAGAAAAAATTACATCACCCCATTCAAAAGGAAATAGAAATGGAAAGGCTTGGAAAAATCATATTAAGTGAAGTAAGCCAGTCACTAAGAAACATAAGCTCCATAGTTTCCCTCATTTGTAATAATTAGTACATATCTAGGATTCTCCTAGCATAGGATCACAATAGTTCAAAAGCTATGTACATGTGGCCATATAGGATAAGGCTAAGCTAAATGAACTCTAGGGTATGGAAACAAGTGCTTTATCTTCATGATATTTTTTTTACCAGTGGTAGGAGTTGAATTCAGGGCATGGGCATTGTCCCTTAGCTTCTTTTTGCTCAAGGCTAGCACTCTATCACTTGAGCCACAGTGCCACTTCTGTGATTGTTGTTGTTCTTTTTTCTTTTTCTTTTTTTGCTAGTCCTGGGCTTGGGCTCAGGACCTGAGCACTGTCCTTGGGTTTTTCTCAAGGCTAGTGCTCTACCACTTGAGCCACAGTACCACTTCTGGCTTTTTTTCTATGTATGTGGTACAGAGGAATCAAACTCAGGTCTTTGTGCATGCTAGGCAAGCACTCTACCACTAGGCAAAACTCCCACTGATTGTTGTTCTTAATGTACTATGTGAAGTTACTTCTTTTCTCTTATTTTTCCCCCTTATGGTTTTTCTCGTATCTGACTTTGTTACCTGTTATATTGTGTGTGTGTGTGTGTGTGTGTGTGTGTGTGTGTGTGTGTGTATTTGTTTATTTGAAATAAGGAAGGGAAGGGAAAAAACAAGATAACTGAGAGATGATGGGAAAAGTGGGAGAAAAACATGAGGAGTATCAATGTTCAAGAAGAAATGTACCCATTACCTGCCAAATGTAAATATAACCCCACTATATGTTACCCTGACAATAAAATATAATAAAAAAACCCAAATAAATGTATATATAGTAAACCAGGTACCAAAGTAAGTGATATATCTCTTACATATCTGATTTGTTTTTAGCAATGCCAGTTTGAGTTTACCAATGACAGAATGTGTTAACCCAACCTGGGCAGAGAGAATTGAGGTGAAGGGTCACTGAGTGCCTAGTAATCTAAATAACAGTTTTCTTCTTGCAACATGTTACTCCCGTGATGGATTAAAAAATCCACCCACAAATAAACCAGACCCCAGGTGCATGAAGCAGGACATTGCCCCATCCCCATACTTCTCACGGGGTCTTTGTAGGTACACGGGGGAAGGGAGTCATTGCTAAAAAAGCAATAGGGAATAAAATTGTCACTTCGTTTTGGTGTAGCGAAAAGGGAGGGGGCTTAATATAAGAAATGTTTTTGAAATGGATAAGCAAAAATAAAATGTGATATACAAAATATAAATTATATACAAACAATAAACAGAGAAGGAAAATCAGAGAAAAAGTTCCATTGACAATACTATCAAAAATACCTAGATATGGGCTGGAATTTGGCCTGATGGTAGAGTGCTTGCCTAGCATGCACGAAGACCTAGGTTTGATTCAATGGTACCTCATACGTAGAAAAGCGGGAAGGGGTGCTGTTGCTCAAGTGGTAGAGCACTAGCCTTGAGGAAAGCTCAAAGATAGTGCATAGGCTCTGAGTTCAGTCCCTAAGATCAGCAACAAGAAAGTATCTAGGTATAAATTTAAGGAGATAAAAGACCTCTAAAATGAAAACTATATAATCATGAAGAAAGAAATTCAAGAAGATATCAAAAGATAGATCTCATGCTCACTCATGAATTCATAGATCTAATATTGTGAAACTGAATTACTGCAATTCATCTTCAGATTCAATGCATTGTCTATCAAATCCAAATGTGATTGTTCACAGAAATAGAAAAACCCTGCCAGGTGCTGATAGTCATGCCTGCAATCCTAGCTACTCAAAAGACTGAGATCTGAGGATCGCAGTTCAAAGCCAGCCTGGGCACTAAAGTCCTTGAGACTCTTTATCTCCAATTAACCACCAGAAAACTGGAAGTGGTGCTATTCATCTAGGGATAGGGCAGTAGCCTTGAGCTGAAGAACTTAGGGACAATGCCCAGGCCCAGCATTCAAGTACCACAACTGACAAAAAATAATCCTGAATGTTATGAGGAAATATAAAAAAACTTGAATAGTAAAACTATTCCTGAGCAAAGAGGACAATGCTAGAGGTATCATAATTTTGGACTTCAAGTTATACTACAGAAACATAGTAACAAAATAGTATGGTATTGACACAAAAGACAGTTTCAAAGATCAATGGAACAGAATTGAAAACAAGCTTTCACAGCTTAAAGGAGCCAAAAATATAGATTAAGGGAAAGGAATCCTCAATAAATTGAGCTCAGAAATCTAGTTATCTAGTTCAGAAAACTGAATCTGACCCCTATATCTCATTCTGTAAAAAAAAAGCAAAATATATCAATTAATGTAAGATTTAAAATTTTAAAGCTATCAGGAAATATTTGAGGATAAACTGGAAGATAAATGCATAAGTAATTATTTTATGAGTGGGAATCTAATGTGGGAAATAAAAAAAAGAATTGGAAAATGGCACAGCATGAAATTAAAAAACTTCTGCATATCAAAAGATAATTAACAGAACGAAGAAACAACTCAAAATGAAAGAAAATCACCAGCTACTCATTAAATAAGTGACTTTGGTTGCAGATGAGGGTATTGTCATGGGCACATACTTGATTGCATGAGGGTGGACTAGGTGATTGCACTGGAGAGGTTCTTAGGCTAACAGTTGGTCCTATTAGTGCCATCGGGTAACTCCAAAAGCAACTGTCATATTGTCCATTGACTACCCCTAATGTGGGGTGAGGGATGACGCTTTTACCAGGTAGACAGTATTAGGACCTGGTCCCTGCATAAGCCGAGCATGGTGCCACTGAGAGGTAGGTGTTCAGAAAAAGAAGGGGCCTGGTTCAACACTGAGTGACATTCATTAAAACCAGACAACATTACCATTGTCTATGAAAGGTTTACTTGGTAGAGAGGAATAGCCTCCAGAAACGCGGACAATGGCTGTGCCCATTTGGGAACGAGTCTTCTCAAGATGCCAAACTGACATTCCCCAGAGTGGAGTCTGCAGCCTGTGGCAGGGAATAAGCACTTACCTCCTCTTAGGAGCCGGCCCCGTGGTGATGGGCTAGAGGCTCCTGCCTGAGATCCGGCTTAGCCATCATATAATCCAGCCAGCTTGCAGGCCCAGGTCTGCTGGAAGCCTTCCTGTGTAGTGTTGGACAGCGAGGCCCATGAATATATTTAGTGAGAATGTTTCCCATTATAGGGATCTGTGTGTGCAAATCATCAGCAAAAGCAAGGAGAAGCCCCCAGAGCTATCCCTCTTCCATTCTCCTCTGGTAGCTAAGGACATGCCTGCCCAGCGTGGCCTTTTGTGATGTCACCTGGAATATGCCACAGAAGATGTGCGCATGAGGGCAGAGGGCACATGGCCGGTTACACTCAAAACATGAGAAAAGCCTGCCAAGGACCAAGAGCCCAAAGGCCACCCGCTGGATTTATAGTTCCTGGGATCTTTCCACCGTCACTTTCAGGAGTTGGCCTCAGAAGTACAACTATCCGGTCCTGTATTTTACCAATATTTAGATACTTGTAACAGCACGAGATGGCCAGGATTTGGATGTACCTACTCCAAGCATGGCCTGATGACATCTGCTTCTCCATGGGTGCTGCTTCTGACCAGAGGACCGCTGCTGTAACTGATGGAAGGCACAATTTGGTAGGTAGGTTCTGTTCACTTTTTTATTCTATTTGGTGAAGCAACATTTAAGCCCCAAATCTGTAGATTAAACCAGCCTCACACCACAAAGATATCAGAAAAAAACATATTTAGAACCACAAATGTACAGCTTTTTTTCTCATCATCATGCCCTAAACAAGTCAAACAGCTATTTACTAACCACTTATGTTGTATTGACAATCTGGAGATGATTTACATCATACAGGTGGATATATGTAGATTATATTTTTATATATTGTATTTTATATTTATATAAGTACTACACCCACTCCAGTGGAGTCTGTGCAGCATGGAGCAGAAAGAGCTTGAATGGCTGCCAGTCCTGAGGTTCGCACCAATGGTGATCAGGCCTCCTGGAGGTCCCTGGCAGAGACCGGGACATATGCGTGGAATGCTCATAATGCTGGGTTCTGGGATTCTTTTAACACTCTTTTCATTTATGATAGTTGATGGTATGGCAGTAATATTCTGTGCCAGCTACTGGCCTAAACAATTGATTGAGCGACTAGATGCTCCAGGAACTAAAAGTGCATGCCCGACTACTCTGGCGCAAGACACATCCACAGCAGCCTTGATGACCTTAATGCATTCTATTAATAATAAGACAGAATTAGAAACTAAAACGGAAAATATGATCTTTGAATTAGTAATAAATGTTAGTTTGCCTGAATATGCCTTTAATGTGTTTGCATTACTTGTGTAAATGTTGCAAGTACATAATGAATCATATGGGAAAGGATTAGAAGGGCTAGAGCACCGTGGTGTGCTCTAACTGAACAGCAACAATGGACTCTCAGGTTTAAGGTTTTACAATTCCTGGCAGAGGGTAATAATTACTGACTCAGAAACAGAATCATAGGAAGAACTAGAATGGAACAAATGGTAAACAAAACTAATATTGATTAATCCCAAGGCGGATGACGCCTAACCACAATGTCTGACATATTAACCATAACTCCTTAGAAGGGAGGGAGAAGTTTCTTTTCTACTTAGAAAATGTACCCTGTAACCATTCTTAAACATGTTTGTAATCTTTTGACCTTATGCCAACTGAAAGAAAATACTCCTGCTTTGACTGTATATAATCTCACATTCAACAAGTAAAACTTCGCAGCAGATTTCAAACCTCCCTTGCGTTTGTGTCTGTCTGTCATCGCCGAATCCATTCCTGACCTGTGAATCCAGACTTGGTCTCCCCGCACTCCCGCTGAGTCAGTCTGCAGCATATAAGCAAATTGGGCATCTGCAGATTTTGTTATCTGTTGGGCTCTGAAACCAATGATGCACATTTTTCTCTTTGTTCTTAAGGCATTTTTTAGTACAAGAGGGATTTAGTAGAAGGTGGAGGTGTTGTGATAATTCTACAGATACTGTAGGTCATTCTGCAGATACACTGGATGTAGAGTCCCTTGAACAATTTTACCCCTCTATTCTCATCCCACTTTATCAAACAGTATTTGGTAAATTTCATGGGTATATGTATAATGTCCTTCAATCCTTTTCATCCCCCAGTATCCTCTTTCTCGTTCTTCCCTCTTTTGCTGATCCCTATCAGTTTCCTTTTTTTAGCCCATTAGCAGCAGCAGCACAATCATCATCACCATCATCATCATCATTATCACCATCATCATCACCATCATCATCACCATCGTTGTCTTCATCATCACCATTTTACTATGTTCCATATGAGTGAAAAGGTGTTATCTAATTTTTGAGTTTGGCTTATCTCACTCTTCTGATCATTTCCCAGTGTCATCCACTTTCTGGAAAGAACATAATTGTGTTCTGTATGACTGGATAATATCACATAGTATCTATCTATCTATTTATATATATATCATATTTTCTAGATCTTTTCAATCTATCGTTGGACACTTAGCCTGCTTCCTATTGAGAATAGTGCAAAGATGAACATAGATAAGGAGATATCTTATAATTGATTTACACTTGTGCCAGAGTACTAAGGAGGGCAGTAATTCTCAATTTAATTTTCTGAGAAACTTGCATAGTAATGTCCATAGTTGTTGCACTGATTTACAGGTCCATCAACAGTAGATGTGAGTAATTATTTTGCCCTGCAGCCTCAGTGTAATTTGTTTTGTATGGTTCATATGGCTATGTTGACTATTGCTTCATGTACTAGTCATTAGTATTTCTTCTGAGAACTATCTGTTCAATACATTTGCTCATTTAATAATTGGATAATTTGTTCTTTTGGAGGTTCTTTTTTCTTGAGCATCAGGTCATAACGGTAAAGTCCCATCAAATGTAAGACACTTAGGGCTTGGAATGTCTACCAAGTGCTCACATTCCAAATCAAGATCACCCAGCATCTGAAAAAGACAGGAATTTCAAACCTCCTCAAGGTCTCAGTGGGCCAATCAGCATGATTTCTTTTTTTCCTCTCACTTAGACAAATTGGATCTCATTTCTACACAGCATAAATGCCATACCAGGGAGTTCAAATGGACAGTACAAAAGGGCTGTGTGACTCACCTGTCAACCTCCCTAGTTTGAGGACTAGCTTGGCTGAGTCAAGGGCTGGGATAGTTTTCTGGAGTCCTTGAACTGGCAAGATGCCAAAATACTTGCTTATAAATGCTAACTTTTGTCCTATTGCTTATTTCAATATCTATCTTTCCTCAGTTAAATATATAAAAATCTAGTCATAGTTAACAAAAATAAAACTTAAATTAAGCAAGATTATTTCTTAATCCTCTTTCTCGTTCTTCCCTCTTTTGCTGATCCCTATCAGTTTCCTTTTTTTATCATATCATTCACAAAGTGGAGCTTCCACAAGACCAAAAACCATAGATGTGAGTGTGATTCAGAAAGAATAATGAAAGAAATAAACAGTGAGGAGCAAAAGGAAAAGGCATAGAATCTGAGTTTTAGGGAAAATATAAAAGAGGACATTCAGCTAGGTGTGGTGGCTCATGACTGTAACTGTAGCTACTCAGGAGGCTGAGATCTGAAGATGTCAGTTCAAAACCAGCTTGGGAACTAGACACCGTGAGCTTCTTATCTCCAGTTAACCACTAGAAAAGCATAAGTGGTGCTGAGGCTCAAGGGGTAAGATGGTAGCCTTGAGTTGAAGAGCTGAGGGACAGCACCCAGGCCCAGAGTTCAAATCCCACAACTGACCAAAAAAAAAAGAGGTCATTCAACAAAACTATGAGAATATGTAAGTCTTCTCAAACCTAATTTTTTATTAAAGAATTTATTAACATTGATTTGTACATCATATTTCAAATGATGTTTTTAACAAACAGTATTCAAGAAGGGAATCTCTATATACAATCACTGGCACTGAGATTTAGAACATAATTAAAATTAGGCAGAGAGTTTGTCAAGACCAAAGGAACAAAAGGCACATGGTATCCTTAATATGTGGCACATGTGGCTATTTGATCCAAACAATACAAGAGCAAGGACTTAATATTTGCATACTAAGTGCTATGGACATGGTATTGGAAATATAAACACAACTACATAGATATAAAAATCTATGACTCTATAGACATAATGTTTTATTACATAGATTAATATGTATCAAACCTTAAGTTGCAAGGGAATATGTTCACATATATTCTTAGATGTTCTGGAACTACCTTTTCTTTTGACAGTAAATCCCAAGATTTGAACTCAAGGACCTGTTTAACAAAATAATTACCAGGAAGAGAAAACATGTTGAGGGAGGGGGAATGAGAAAGGGGTTACATGAATGAAGAGGAAAGGTGAACAATTTTAAAACTTCTAAACAATCACAGAAGGTGCTCGAAGCATGACTGAAGTGGTACTTTTCTAGTACACGTAAGGCCTGAGTTAAATCCCCCATAGTAGAAAAAAGAAAGATAGAGAGTCCAAGATAAAGAAACAGAGGATCAGAGACACAGAGAGTAACTAGAAGCAGGAGAGGGAAGGAGGTAGAAGAGAGAGAAGGAGGAGAAGAAAAAGAAATAAAGACATGCAAATCAAAAAAGAAAAGACTAAAATGGGATTAGAACAGATTAGACTTCAGGATGTCTGGAATGTAAGGAAATTTTTAAAAATGTCCATTTACCTTGAGCTGGGAGTGTAGCCTAGTGATATAGTGCACTAAGCCCTTGGGTTCCATTCCTCCATACCACATATACAGAAAAGGCCAGAAGTGGTGCTGTGGCTCAAGTGATAGAGCGCTAACTTTGAGCAAAAACTGCCCAAAGACAGTGCCCAGGTACTGATTTCAAGACCCAGGACTGGCAAAAAAAATTTAAAAAAAATTTTAAATGTCTATGTTCCTTGAGAATGTTCCCCTAGAGCCTCACTGTTTTTTGTTCTTCATTTTTCTAATGTATTTTTCTCATATTTGTTATGTAGTAGCAGTAGCAATGAGTGTGTAAAATGACTATACCAAATACTTTTGGAGAATGTACACAAGACCTAATAGAACCTCAGTGGATTCCACACCCTGATCCCTGTATTTCCTCTTGGCCTGTAGTTGAAAAGAGGAATGGAACAGAGAGGAAACTCATGAGGAAGGAAAATGGGCCAAGAGCATGCTTACTTAGCATGCCAGAAAGCCTGAATTCGATTCTTGGCACCGCATACATAGAAAAGCCAGAAGGAGTGTAGTGGCTCAAGTGGTAGAGCTTTAGCCTTGAGAAAGCCCAAGGACAGGGCTCAGGTTCTGAATTCAAGCCCCAGGACTGGCAAACAAAAATAAAAACAAAAGAAAGGTAAAAGAGTAGAAGAAAATGGAGGAGAATTGAAGAAAAAATGAAGCAGGAAGGAAGGAAGGAAGGAAGGATGGAAGGAAGGAAGGAAGAAGGAAGGAAGGGTAGGAAGCCTTTAAAAGCTGTAAGAAATAATGGTGTTTCAATCTTCATGGAAGGAACTATAATGAGATGAATTTAAAACACTCAGAATCACTAAGATGAACATATTCAATATAACAACACTGGTAAGTTCTCCTGTAAGCACTAAAATTCTGAGATTAGCACAACAATTTAGTTGAGCTAGCATTTTGCTTTCTTTGTGAGAAAGCAATTGGAAAAGCATTTATTATATTTAACGACAATGGAGATAGATAACAATCAATTGTGGACTTCTTTAGACTTACTGAGTTGTCCAAAGACTAAAAGTATTCTCAAAAAAATGCCATTTTTCCCAATTGTGTCATAGTGGAAGCACTGTAAAAAGTATATTGCACTCTGTACAATGCAGGCTAATATGAATAAGACAAAATGATTCTGATTAAAAATATATTTTGGGAAGGTCTGAAGGTGGCGCCGAGACAATAGGGACCCAGCCTAGCTCTCTCCCACAAAAAGAGAGAACCAGGGAATTCCACAAGCCAACTACCTAAAGAAATCCAGAACAACAAATTCAAGAAGCAATGGATAAGGACTCAAACCGGAAAATAAATCCAGATAAAGCTTACATCCAAATTTCTCAAAGAATTTGAAATGCGAGAACTCCTCCCCCACCCCTTGTGGCCGGCTCCAAGCCGCGAAAGCCACAGCTAACTGCAGAGCAGCTCACAGCTAAATGCAGAGGAGTAGCCCATTGAGTAGACCAGCGGGTAGCCCAGTGGGTTCCCCAAACCCATTGGGAAAACAGAGCTGGTGGTGAGCTATAGCACTTAACTAAGACCTCTCCACATCGCCCGAGAAAGACTGGCAAGTGCAAGGGGGCAAGGAATTTAGAATCCTGTCCCTTCCCCCAACAGCCCCCTCCCACAGGCCATTAACTGGAGAATGACAGGCAGGCAGGCGCTAAGACCCAGCACACCACCAAGGGGGGGCGGAGGTGTCCCTGCTCCCACCCACCCAACAGCCTCCTTCCCAGGCCATTGACTGGAGACTGACAGGCAGGTGGGCACTAACACCCAGCACCCCACCAAAGGGGGCAGAGGTGTCCCTGCTCCCACCCACCCAACAGATTCCTCTCCCAGGTCACTGGATCTGGAGACTGGGAAGTGCTGAGACCCTGCCCTCCAACAGCGGGTGGAGTGTGCGGGAGTCTAGGAGCCAACATCTGTCCCACCCAAATCTTGAGCAGGGCACTCTCCTGCTGGGAACCTCCAGCAAGACACCACCAAGGGGCCCCAACACAGTCACAGACAGACTCTCAGCCAAAGTGGCGGAAACACAGCAGGGAACTGAAGGGCAGACCAGTAGCCAAGCTCACCTTCTGAGAGGCAGAAAGGCATGGCTCCAACCTCAGAGCCCACATCCTAGGCTGAGCGCCACCTCTGTGAACAGAGTGGAAACCAGCTGGTCTACCTGAGAGCTCCCGGAAACTCCCAAACCTCAGGCCCTTGGCCAGGGGCCTGCCACGGGAAGCAGGGTAGGAAAATCAACCATTCGTCCAGCATGCTGAGACTGAAGCATGTAGATCCATCTCAAAGCTCACTGCCTGGGCTGAGAGCTAATCGTGCAGCAGCACACAGCCTCTGGGAACCAACCGAACACCTGCAAAAACTGCAAACTCTGACCTAGTCAGCAGAGGAATCAATTTGGCTGAGAACCACAGGTATACACAGATTCCCACAACCGCTGGTCCCAATCCAAGTAAAGACCGCCATGTACCAACAACAGAGCGAACCTACAACAGTTCTCAATGCCTAGGACAGCGCAAAGACGAATTATGACATACATAAATAATCAAAGCACCACACAAAGCCCAAAAGGAAACAAGAGTGAAGGGATGAGAGAAATGTCACCATCCCAAGAAATGACACCTGAAGAGACACAAAATATAACTACTTAAGGAGATGATTTTGGAGATGACTATTGAAATTAAGGTGGAATTCCAAAAACATAAGCAAGAAATTTCCAAGGAACTCTTCGAATTCAAAAGAGAAGTGGAAGAAAAGTTCAATATCCTCTCAGCAGACATGATCGGCTCAGTGACCACAATTCAAGCAAAAAGGGAGGCATTAAGCAGCAGATTGACTGAGATGGAGAATAGAACATCAGGAACATAAGAACTGGAACAGAGAATCTTCACCCTGGAAATATCAGTCAGAATCGACCAGAGAGAATTCCAAGACCTGGCAGATGAAGCCAAGAAATCTAATCTTCGTACAATAGGGATTGATGAGGGCACCGAATTCCAGGACAAAGGAATACAACCCTTATTCACCAAAATCATAGCAGAGAACTTCCCCAACCTCAAAAGGGAAAATATTCACATTATTGAATGTTTCAGGACTCCAAACAGGCAAGATCCTAGAAGGAACTCATCTAGACTTATCATAGTAAAGACACTAGACCCAAATACCAAGGAATTGATCTTAAATACTGCAAAAGCAAAAAAAGAGCTATACTACAATGGGAAAAATTTGAATTATAGCAGATCCTAAATGCAAAAAAAAGCTTGGAAAAACATCACTGATGTCCTGAAGACCAACAATTGCCAACCCAGACTGATGTATCCAGCAAAACTAGCATTTACATTTGAGGGAGAAACAAGAATATTTCACTCCAAAGAGAAGCTTTAAGAATACGTGCACACTAAACCAGTGTTACAAAAAATATTAATTAATCGAGAACAAATTGTAGAACATCAAGGACCCCCATCAAGAAGCAAGTATGTATAAATTACTAAACACTAAAGGGGGAAAAAAGAGAGAGAAAGAAACTTAGAAGTAAAAATAATAATGACAATGGACACTGACCACTTCTCCATAATTTCCCTAAATGTGAACAGGCTGAACAATCCAGTCAAAAGACACAGAGCAGCAGACTGGATTAAGAAACACCACCCATCCATATGTTGCCTCCAAGCAACCCACCTCACTGCCAAAGACAGAAACAAATTCCAAGTGAAAGGATGTAAACAAATTTTCCACTCCAATACACCATGCAAAAAAGCAGGAGTAGCAATCTTAATCTCTGACAAAATTAACTTCTCAATAAAATCAATACATAAAGATAGAGATGGCCATTACATATAATATAGGGTAGAATCCATAACCACAATATTACAGTTATAAACGTTTAATCCCCCAACACGGGAGCACCCACATTCGTCAAAGTTTCATAGAATTACAGAACAAGATAGACTCAAACACAATCATAGAGGGAGACCTCAATACACCACTCTCAACAAATGACAGGTCAACTCAACAAAAGTGAAGCAAAGACACCATCGACTTAAGCGACACCATAGCCCAGCTGGGCTTAACAGATATACACAGAATCTTCCACCCAATGGCGAAATTTTTTACATTTTTCTCAGCAGTTCATGGAACACACTCCAAAACAGATCATGTAACAGGTCATACTGAAAACTTAAGCAGATACAAGAGGACTGATATAATCTATCAGACCACAGTGGAGTCAAACTAATTCTGAACAATGCAGTCAAAGTCAAAAAACATTCAATCACTTGGAAGCTGAACCACACACTTCTGAATAACTCCTGGGTAACAGATCAGATCAGAAAAGAAATTAAAAACTTCCTTGAATGTTATGAAAATCGAGACATCACAAGGGAATTAATGGGACACAGCAAAGGCAGTTCTAAGAGGCAAATTTATCGCACTAGAAGTGCATATTAAAAAACAGAAGAGCAGAAATCCAACAGTTTATGAAATGTAACAAAAAGGAGCACATAAAATACCAGCTCCTTTGGGACATGGCAAAGGCAGTTCTCAGAGGAAAATTTATAGCTTTGAGTGCCTACAATAACAAATTGGAAAAATCACGAACCAACAATTTAATGAGTCATCTTAAACTCCTGGAAAAAGAGAAACAAACCAACCCTAATCCCAGTACAAGGAAGCAAATTATTAAAATCAAAGCAGAATTAAGTGAATTGGAATCCAAAGAAACTATAGAAAGAATAAACAAAACAAGGAGTTGGTTCTTTGAAAGAATTAACAAAATTGACAGACCCTTAGCAAATCTTACTAAAAAAAAGAAGGGAGCATACCCAAATAAACAAAATCACAGACAAAAATGGTAATATCACTACAGAAATTACCAAGATCCAGAGTATCATAAGGGAATACTTCTCAAACCTATATGCCAAAAATTTGAGAATCTAGAAGCCAATATTAACATACACACACTGAACCAAGAAGGAATAACCTAACTAAACAGGTCTATTTCAAGCACTGAAATAGAAATGACAATAAGAGACCTTCCACCTAAGAAAAGCCCAGGGCCAGATGGATTCACAGCTGAATTCTATAAGGTCTTCAAAGCAGAGCTCACACCAATACTCCTCAAGCTCTTCAACGAAATTGAAAATGAAGGTTCTTTACCAAACTCATTCTATGAAGCCAGTATAACCCTCATCCCCAAACCAGACAGAGACTCATCAAAGAAAGAGAACTATAGACCTATTGTTTGATGAACATCAATGCAAAACTTCTTAACAAAATACTGGCCAACCGTCTACAACAACTTATCAAAAAAATTACACAATATGATCAAACTGGATTCATCACAGGGAGGCAAAGCTGGTTCAACATATGCAAATCAATTAATGTAATTCAACACATCAACAGGAGCAAGGACAAAAATCACATGATTGTCTCAATAGATGCAGAAAAGGCATTTGACAAGATCCAACACCCCTGTATGTTAAAAGCTCTGGAGAAACTAGGAATCCATGGAACATTGCTCAATATAATAAAGGCTGTGTATGACAAACGCACAGCTAGTATTATACTTAATGGAGAAAAGCTAAAGCCATTCCTTCCAAAATCAGGAATGAGACAAGGATGCCCACTCTCTCCACTCCTCTTTAACATAGTATTAGAATTCCTAGCCAGTGCAATAAGGCAAAAGGCAAGCATAAAGGGAATCCAAATAGGGAAAGAGGAAGTAAAACATTCCCTCTTTGCAGATGACATGATTCTGTATTTAAAGAATCCTATAGACTCTTCTCCCAAGTTCCTTGAGCTGATTCAAAACTTTGGAAGGCTAGCAGGGTATAAAATTTACCCTCAAAAATCAACTGCCTTCCGCTATGCCAACAGTGGGAGGAACAAGGCAACAATCAGGAAAGCAACTCCTTTTGCAATAGCCTCAAAGAAAATAAAGTACCTAGGAATTACCTTAACTAAGAATGTAAAGGACATTTTTGATGGAAACTTTAAAACCCTGAAAAAGGAAATAAAAGCAGAACTGAGGAAATGGAAAAACCTCCCATGCTCCTGGATTGGAAGAATCAACATCGTGAAAATGACAATCTTGCCAAATTAAACACAATACCCATCAATATCCCAATGGCATTCTTTAAAGAAATAGAAGAGGCAATACAAAATTTTATATGGAATAAAAAAATACCCCGTATAACAAAAACACTTCTTAGCAGAAAGAAGAGCACAGGAGGAATTTCAATACCAAACTTTAGACTCTTATTACACGGCTATAATTATCAAAGCAGCTTGGTACTGGCACAAGAACAGGCCTGAAGACCAATGGAATAGAACTGAAGACCCAAATATTAAACCACAGACCTATGGTCACATAATCTTTGACAAGGGAGCCAAAAAAAA
The DNA here is from genome assembly GCF_031878675.1 of Megascapheus bottae. NCBI lineage: Eukaryota > Metazoa > Chordata > Mammalia > Rodentia > Geomyidae > Megascapheus > Megascapheus bottae. The sequence continues at coordinate 12,026,118 of NC_143510.1, forward strand.
CAGAATGAAAGAAAGATAGCCTCTTCAACAAGTGGTGTTGGAAGAACTGGTTAAACACCTGCAGAAAACTAAAGTTGGACCCTTCTTTGTCACCATGCACTAGAATTAACTCCAAATGGATCAAAGACCTGGAGGTAAAAGCTGACACACTGAAAACTTTACATAAGAAGGAGTAGGAGATACACTAGGCTGCCTTGGCACAGGTCAAAACTTTCTTAATAAGGACCAAGAATCACAACAAATCAGAGAAAGGCTCAATAAGTGGGACTGCATTAAACTGCAGAACTTTTGTACGGCAAAGGACATACCTAGTAAATTAATTAGGAAGCCTACAGAGTGGGAGAAGATCTTCACCAACCATACAACAGAAAAAGGCCTCATATCTAAACAGCTCAGAAAACTGAATCACTCCAAAGCTAATCTCCAAAGTAACAACCATCCCATTAAAAGATGGGCCAAAGACTTAAAGAGAGTGTTCTCTGAAGAAGAATCAAAAATGGCCTATAGACACATGAAGAAATGCTCAACATCTCTGGTCATAAAAGAAATGCAAATAAAAACAACTCTAAGATTCCAACTAACTCCAGTTAGAATGGCCAGGATCAAGAAAACGAATTACAACAGATGCTGGAGGGGATGTGGCCAGGAGGGATCACTACTATACTGTTGGTGGGAGTGCAAACTCATTCAACCACTATGGAAAGCAATATGGCAGTGCTTCAAAAGGCTAAACATAGAACTCCCCTATGACCCAGCAATTCCACTACTTGGCATTTACCCAACCATCCAGAAACTAGGGCATACTAAATCCACTACCACAACGTTCACTGCAGCATTATTCACCATAGCAAAAATATGGAACCAACCTAGATGTCCCTCAGTTGATGAGTGGATCAACAAGTTGTGGTATTTGTACACAATGGAATTCTATGCTGCTGTCAGAGAAAATGACATCGCCCCATTTGTTAGGAAATGGAAAGTCTTAGAAAAAATCCTATTAAGTGAAGTAAGCCAGACTCAAAGGAACATATGCTCAATGGTTTCCCTCATTTGTCATAATCAGTAGAAACCTTGGGCTCTCCTAGCAGAGATCTGCAATAGAGCAAAACATTGATACATAAGGCCATATAGTATGACGCTAAATGAAAGGACTTCTAGGATATAGAAACAAAAGCCATATAATGAATGATTGTTGTCCTTAATGTATTATGTTATCTCTCCTCTCTTTTGCTGTCCCTTGGTTATCTCATATTATTACAGTATCCCACTTTGTTATCTGATATATTGAATTTATTTGTGTTTGGTTATATGAAATACGAGAAGGAAGGGGGGAAAACAAGATGATGGGTGGGGGTGGGGGGAGGGAAATGGGGATCAAGACATGTGAAAGGGTATCAATATATGTGAATTAATGCACTTCCTATCTGGCAAATATCATGTAACCCTTCTATTAATTACAATAAAAAATGAAAAAAAGACAGAAGAGGAGCATGTAAATAACCTAAAAAAAACCTGAAACACCTAGAGGAGCAAGAAAATGATAATTCTAAAACAACTAGAAGGGCAGAAATAACAAAAATAATATCAGAAATATCAGAGATTGAAATATGATCTACTATACACAAAATTGATAAATCAAAAAGTTGGTTCTTTGAAAGAGTCAACAAAATAGACAGACCCCTGGTGAGATTAATCAAAAAAGGAGAGGGCAGACTCAAATGAACAAGATTAGAGACCCAACGCGAACAATCACAATTGATTTCCAAGAAATTCAGTCCATAATGTACAAGTACTACCAGAGCCTGTATTCAAAGAAACAAGAAAATCTAGTAGAAATGGATGATTTCTTATATAAATATAGGCTACCACACTGAACAACGAAGAGCTAAACAAATTGAACAATCCAGTTTCATACAATGAAATCGCAGAAGCAATCAGGGAAATGCCAACCAAAAAGAGCCCAGGTCCAGATGGTTTCACTGTGGAATTCTACAAGACTTGTTTAAAGATGAAATAACACCTGTACTCTTGAAACTCTTCTGAGGAATAGAAACAGAAGGAGCAATACCAAACTCATTTCATGAAGCTAATATTACTCTCATCCTCAAACCAGGGAAAGACCCAACAAAAAAAGAAAACTACAGACCTATCTCTCTAATGAACATAGATGCAAAACTCCTCAATAAAATATTAGCCAACAGAATCCAGAAACAATTTTAAAAAATCATACACTACGATCAAGTAGGCTTCATCCCACAGATGCAAGGCTGGTTTAACATTCGCAAATCAATGTAATACATCACATAAATAGAGCTAAGAATAAAAATCATATGATAATTTCTCTGGACATGGAGAAGGCATTTGACAAATAGGAATAAGAGGTACATTCCTCAAAATAGTGAAAGCCATATATAAAAAACCTACAGCCAGTATTATACTAAATGGTGAAAAACTGGAACCATTCACCTTAAAATCAGGAACGAGACAGGGATGCCCACTCTCTCCACTTCTCTTCAGTATGGTGTTGGAACTCTTAGCCAGAGCAATAAGGCAAGAAATGGACATCAAAGGGACCCACATAGAGAAAGAAATTAAACTATCCCTATTTACAGATGACATGATCCTCTACTTGAGTGACCCAACAAATTCCACTCCCAAACTTCTAGAATTAATAAACTACTTTAGCAAAGTGGCAGGATACAAAATTAACCTTCAGAAGTCAGTAGCCTTCTTGTGAAGCAACAATACACCAACAGAAGGCTAAATCAAGAAAATGATCCCATTTGCAGTAGTCCCCCAAATAATAAAATACTTAGGAATTAACTTAACCAAAGATGTAAAGGAATTATTGAATGAAAACTATAAAAACCTAATGAAAGGAATTGAAGAGGACACTAGGAAATGGAAAGACATCCCATGCTCATGGCTAGGGAGAACCAACATAGTGAAAATGGCTATACTGCCAAAATTGATATACAAATTCAATGCAATCCCCATCAAAATCCCAAAGACATTCTTTACCGAAATAGAAGATATGATCCAAAAATTCATATGGAACAAGAAAAGACCTAGAATAGCCAAAACAATTCTAGGCAAAAAGAGCAATGCTGGTGGTATTACAATACCAGACTTCAAACTCTACTATAGAGCCATAATAACAAAAACCATTTGATATTGGCACAAAAACAGACCATAAGATCAGTGGAACAGAATAGAACACCCAGAAATAGGCAACTTGTATTTGACCAAAGAGCCAAAGAAATACAATGGAACAAACACAGTCTATTCAATTATTGGTGCTGGCAAAACTGGGCAGCCACATGCAGAAAACTAAAATTGACCCTAGCCTTTTGCCATGGACAAACATTAACTCAAAGTGGATCAAAGACCTCAATGTTTCACCGGAAACCGTGAAACTGCTACATGATAAATTAGGAGAGACACTTTAATTCATAGGCACATGCAAAAGATTCCTGAACAGAATCCCAGGGTCACAACAGATTGGAGAGAGACTCAATAAATGGGACTACCTAAAAATAAAGTTTCTGTACAAATAAAAGCTTAGTCACAAAAGTAGAAAGACAGACAAACAACTAGGAAAAGATATTTACCAATAATACATCAGACAAATGCTTTATATCCAGTATCTACAGGGAACTCAAGAAACTAATCCCCACCACACCCAACAAACCATTCACTATATGGGCAAGGGAACTAGAGAGAGACTTATCAGAAGAAGAGATTAAAATGGCAGAAAAGCATATGATAAAATGTTCATCAGCTATGGTCATAAAGGAAATGCAAATAAAAACAACCCGAAGATACCACCTTACCCCAACAAGAATGGCCAAGAGTTTGAACTCAGACATTGACAGTTGCTGGCGGAGTTGTGGAGAAAAGGGAACCCTACTACACTGCTGGTGGGAATGTAGACTAGTTCAGCCACTCTGGAAAGCAGTGTGGAGGTTTCTTAAAGAACTGAAAATTGACCTTCCCTACGATCCTGCCATACCACTTCTGGGCATCTACCCTGAACATCATTTCCCAAGATATGATAAGGACACCTGCTCAGCTATGTTCATCTCTGCACTATTCACAATAGCCAGGTAATGGAAACAATCCAGATGCCCTACTGCAGATGAATGGATACAGAAAATGTGGTATATATATATATATATATATATATATATATATATATATATATACAATGGAATTCTACATAGCCAACTGACAGGATAAAATAATGGCATTCACAGGGAAGTGGATGAATCTAGAGTGAATCATGTTGAGTGAGACAAGTCAAGACCTAAGGAATAAAAGGCGCATGGTATCCTTAATATGTGGCTATTAGATCCAAAGAGTACAAGAGCGAGGACTCAATATTTGCATACCCAATGCTATGGAGATGGTAATGGAAATATAAACATAGCTATATAGACATAAAAACTATGACTCTAGACATAATATTTTATTTCATAAATTAATGTTTCTATGACATACAAACCCTTAGCCTAATTTTTATTAAATTCTAAAAACTAAGTGCCAGTGATTGTATATAGAGATTTCCTTCTTGAACACTTGTTTGTTAAACTTTTCATTTGAAATATGATGTAAAAATCAATGTTAATAAATTCTTTAATAAAAAATACTAAGGGAAACATATATATATATATACATATACATATATATTTTTGGGGGGCCCGGAGTTTGGCCTAGGGGTAGAGTGCTTGCCAGAAATGGTGTTGAGGCTCAAGTAGTAGAGTTCTAGCCTTGAGAAAGTCCCAAGACAGTGCTCAGGCCCTGAGCTCAAGTCCAAGGCTGGTAAAAAATAAATAAATGAAAAATAAAAAAAATCTTTTGATGCTTTGTCTTGAGGGGTAAGAAGCGCTTCTCTTTACTCCATCTTTGGCATTTTTTGAGAAGCTGAAGATTTCAAATAATAGGTTAATAACCAGAAAACTATTTCTACACTAAGTATGCCATTTTGCTTGGATAGAAACTTGTTTTTTACTTGCTCTAAGCTCTTTTGTGAGAATTTCACAGCTTCGTTAGGGGTTTTTGATAGATTGAAATTCCACCATAGCACCAATCTATTGCCTTGAGCTTAGCTGTGAAAGTAATATCCAGCGACATAGTGGTAAAAAAAAAAACCCAGAGGGCCGGGAGATTGGCCTCGTGGTTAAAGTGCTTGCCTAGCATGCACGAAGACCCAGGTTCGATTCCTCAGTACCACATACATAGAAAAAAGCCAGAAGTGGTGCTGAGGCTCAAGTGGTAGTGCTCTGGCCTTGAGAAAGTCCAAGGACAGTGCTCAGGCCCTGAGCTCAAACCCAGGACTGGCAAAAAAAAAAAAAAAAAAAAAAAAAACCCAGAAAGAAACTGTACGTCAGAAGTCAGGAGAATTAGTGCAAGGGCAATTCTGTGAGTTATTTGTATTGACTCAAGCAAGTTAAATTGACCCTTCACCTTTTTTTTTCAATTTTTTTTAACAGTCATTGGACTTGAACTTGTGTCCTGGTTGCTGTCCCTAAGGTCTTTTGCTCAAGGCTACCACTATGTGACTTTGAACTACAACTCCACTTCTGTTTTCTTTTGTTGTTCTTTTGTTTTTATCCCTTTGGTGGTAAATTAGACATGAGGGTCTTATAGATTTCCCTAGTCAGACTAGCTTCAAAACATGATTCTTATATCTTAACCACTTCAATAATGAGGATTATAGGTGTGAGCCTCTAGCATTTGGCTTTCCTTTCAATGTAGAAAGTAACAACATACTTCCTACCATCAACTAAGTTTTAGTGAGTTGTGGAGAGTTCTCATTTTTAATTGTTGTTAAGGATTGAATAGCACATGGAACTGACTCTCTCAACTTCAATAAGTCTACTACTACATTTGGGTAGGATTCTCAAACTTGTCAGTTTTCTATTTTCCTGAAACTACCAAGATGGCTACTTAAGATTTCCTGTTTTGATCAAGCCCCACAAGCAACACCCCGAAAAATAAACAACAACAATTAAGATTGCCTGTTTTTAATAGGCAGGACTTTCAAATATGCTCTTTATCCTTCAATTATTACAGAGTATGTGTGTGTGTGTGTGTGTGTGTGTGTGTGTGTATACGTGTGTGTGTGTATACGTGTGTGTGTATGTGTGTGCTTTATTGTCGGGGTAATGTATAGAGAGGTTACAGTTACATTAGTCAGGTAGTGGGTACATTACTTCTCGCACATTGATAAACATTCTCATGTTTTTGTCCCCATTTCCAAACCCCACCTTGACTCAATCATCTTGTTTTCCCCCCTTCCCTTCCCTATTTCAAATAAACAAATTAATATATAACATTTATGTGATATATTGTATATACCAGGTAACCAAGTCAGATAGAGTAACCACATGAGATTAACCATAAGGGGAAAAAAGAGAAAACTAGCATAGTACATTAAGAACATCAGTCACAAAGATAAACCTCATTTCCATAGCTTAGAGGGCATTTTTCTTACTCCCGTCCTGTACGAAGAGGTGAACATAGCTTCTGAGCTATTGTGATCTCCTGCTAGAAGTGTTGTAGATAAAGGCCATCCTAACAGGAGGGAGGCGGAATCTCAAAGTTGTTGATTTGCATTTCTTTTATGGCCAGAGATGTCGAGCATTTCTTCATGTGTCTATAGGCCATTCTTATTTTCTCTTCAGAGAAGTCTCTAAGTTGCTTTGAGGATTTGTTTTGGAGAGATTCAATTTTTTGAGCTGTAGATATATTTTTAGATATAAGCCCTTTTCCTGTTATATGGTTACTGAAGATCTTCTTCCACTCTGTTGGCTTTCTATTTAACTTGCTAACTATGTCCTTTTCCATACCAAAGCTCTGCAGTTTAATGCAATCCCATTTGTCCAAACTTTCTTCAATTGTTGTGTATCTGAGTCTTCTTTATTAAGAAAGTTTTGACATGTGCCAAGGAGTCCTAGTGTACTCTTGTAAAGTTTTCAGTGTATCTGCCTTAACCTCCAGGTCTTTGATCCATTTAATCCCTGCTGGCACAGGGTGACATAGAAGGATCCAACACTAGTTTTCTACAGGTACTTAATCATTTCTCTCAGTACCAATTATTGAAGAGGCTGTCTTTCTTCCATCCTATTTTTTTCCTCCCTCATCAAAGAGTAGGCAGCCATAGATCTGTGGGTTGATTTCTGGGTCTTCACTTCTATTCCATTAGTCCTCAGGCCTGTTCTTGTGCCAGTACCAAGCTATTTTGATTACTGTAGCTTTGTACTAGAGTCTAAAGTTTGGTATTCCTAAAGCACTTTTCTTTCTATTAAGGATTTTTTTGTTATATGGGACCTTTTTTTCATATATTTTTATTGTAATTAATAGAAGGGTTACATGATATTTGCCAGATAGATGGTGCATTAATTCCCATACATTGATACCCTTTCATATGTCTTGGTCTCCATTTCCCTCCCCCCCACCCCTACCCCTCATCTTGTTTTCCCCCCTTCCCTATCCAATTTCATATAACCAAATACAAATATATCAGATATATCAGGTAACAAAGTGAGATACTGTAACAATATGAGATAACCAAGGGACAGCAAAAGAGATGAGAAATAACATAGTACATTAAGGACAACAATCATTCATTATATATATATGGCTTTTGTTTCAATATCCTGGAGGTCTTTTCAATTAGCTTCATACTATATGGCCTTTTGTATCAATGTTTTGCTCTATTGCAGATCTCTGCTAGGAGAGCCTAAGGTTTCTACTGATTATGACAAATGAGGGAAACCATTGAGCATATGTTCCTTTGAGTCTGGCTTACTTCACTTAATAGGATTTTTTCTAAGACTTTCCATTTCCTAACAAATGGGGCGATGTCATTTTCTCTGACAGCAGCATAGAATTCCATTGTGTACAAATACCACAACTTGTTGATCCACTCATCAACTGAGGGACATCTAGGTTGGTTCCATATTTTTGCTATGGTGAATAATACTGCAGTGAACATTGTTGTGGTAGTGGATTTAGTATGCCCTAGTTTCTGGATGGTTGGGTAAATGCCAAGTAGTGGAATTGCTGGGTCATAGGGGAGTTCTATGTTTAGCCTTTTGAGGCACTGCCACACTGCTTTCCATAGTGGTTGAACGAGTTTGCACTCCCACCAACAGTGTAGCAGGGATCCCTCCTGGCCACATCCCCTCCAGCATTTGTTGTAATTCGTTTTCTTGATCCTGGCCATTCTAACTGGAGTGAGTTGGAATCTTAGAGTTGTTTTTATTTGCATTTCTTTTATGACCAGAGATGTCGAGCATTTCTTCATGTGTCTATAGGCCATTTTTGATTCTTCTTCAGAGAACACTCTCTTTAAGTCTTTGGCCCATCTTTTAATGGGATGGTTGTTACTTTGGAGATTAGCTTTGGAGTGATTCAGTTTTCTGAGCTGTTTAGATATGAGGCCTTTTTCTGTTGTATGGTTGGTGAAGATCTTCTCCCACTCTGTAGGCTTCCTAATTAATTTACTAGGTATGTCCTTTGCCATACAAAAGTTCTGCAGTTTAATGCAGTCCCACTTATTGAGCCTTTCTCTGATTTGTTGTGATTCTTGGTCCTTATTAAGAAAGTTTTGACCTGTGCCAAGGCAGCCTAGTGTATCTCCTACTCCTTCTTGTAAAGTTTTCAGTGTGTCAGCTTTTACCTCCAGGTCTTTGATCCATTTGGAGTTAATTCTAGTGCATGGTGACAAAGAAGGGTCCAACTTTAGTTTTCTGCAGGTGTTTAACCAGTTCTTCCAACACCACTTGTTGAAGAGGCTATCTTTCTTTCATTCTGTTTTTTTTTGGCTCCCTTGTCAAAGATTATGTGACCATAGGTCTGTGGTTTAATATTTGGGTCTTCAGTTCTATTCCACTGGTCTTCAGGCCTGTTCTTGTGCCAGTACCAAGCCGTTTTGATAATTAGTTATATGGGATCTTTTATTATTCCATATGAATTTTTGGCTCGCTTCTTCTATTTCCTTAAAGAATGACATTAGGATATTAATGGGTATTGCATTGAATTTGTAGATAGCCCTTGGCAAGACTGTTATTTTCAAGATGTTAATCCAGGAGCATGGAGGGTTTTCCACTTCCTCAGTTCTACATAAGTTTCCTTTTTCAGGTTTTTAAATTGTTCATCATATTCTTTATATCCTTAGTTAATTCTTAAGTATTTTATTTTCTTTGAGGCTATTGCAAAAGGAGTTGCTTTCCTGATTTCAGTCTCACTCTTCTGGTTATTGGCATACAGGAAAGCCATTTAATTTTGAGGCTCAATTTTATACCCTCCTACTTTGCCAAAGTTTTCAATCAGCTTAAGTAACTTGGGAGTGGAATCTATAGGGTTCTTTAAATACAGAATCATGTCATATACAAAAAAAGGAAAGTTTCTCATCCTCTTTCCCTATTTGTATCCCCTTTATGTTTGCTTCTTGCCTTATTGTTCTGGCTACACATTCTAATGCTAGATTGAAGAGGAGTAGAAAGAATGGGCATCCTTGTCTCATTCCTGATTTTAGAGGAAATGACTTTAGCTTTTTGCCATTAAGTATAATGTTAGCTATGGGTTTGTCATACACAGTCTTTTTTATACTGTGGAATGTTCCATGGATTCCTAATTTCTCCAGGACTTTTAGCATAAAGGGATGTTGGATCTTCTCAAATGCTTCTAATGCATCTATTGAGATGATCATGTGATTCTTGTCCTGCTCCTCTTGATGTGATGCATTATATCAATTGACTTGCATATATTGAACCAGCTTTGCATCCCTGTGATAAATCTTGTTTGATCATAATGTATAATTTTTTATTAGTTGTTGGAGACAATTGGCCAGTATTTTGTTGAGGACTTTTGCATCAATGTTCATCAAGGAGATGAGTCTATAGTTCTCTTTTTTTGATGAGTCTCTGTCTGGTTTGGGGATGAGGGTTATACTGGCTGGCTTCATACAATGAGTTTGGCAAAGAGCTTTCACTTTAAATTTCATTGAAGACCTTGAGGAATATTAGTGTGAGTTCTGCTTTAAAGGCCTTAGAGAATTCAGCTGTGAATCCATTAGGTCCTAGGCATTACCTGGATGGAATGTCTTTTATAACCATTTCTATTTCATTATTTGAAATAGGTCCTTTTAGTAGGTTTAGATCTTCTTGGCTCATTTTGGTTATGTCAATATTTGGTAGAAATTCATCCAACTCTTTTAGATTCTTAAATTTGTTGGTATAAAGTTTTGAAAAATATTCCCTTATGATGCTCTGAATCTTGGTATTTTCTGTAATGATATTTCCATTCTCATTGATAATTTTGCTTATTTGGATATGCTCCCTTCTTTTTTGGTAAAATTTGCTAAGGGTTTGTCAATTTGTTTAAATTTTTCAAAGAACCAACTCTTTGTTTTGTTAATTCTTTCTGCATTTTTTGGGACTCTAATCCATTTAATTCTGCTTAAATTTAGTATTTGTTTTCTTCTACTGGAATTGGGTCTAGTTTGTTGCTCTTTTTCCAAGAGCTTAAAGTGCCCATTAAATTTTTGGTTTGAGATTTTTTCCTGTTTGTTAATGTAGGCACTCAGAGCTATAAATTTTCCTCTGAATACTGTCTTTGCTGTGTCCTAAAGGAGCTGGTATTTTGTGTGCTCCTTTTTGTTAAATATCATAAACTGTTAGATTTCTGTTCTGATCTCTTCCGTGACCCACTAGTGATTCAACAATGTGTTGTTCAATCTCCATGAGTTACAGGGTTTTGACTTGGTGGAGACCTGTGTTGTGTTCCAATTTTGTCATTGTGGTTTGAGAAAATGCAGGAAATAATTTCAGTGTTGCTGAATCTGCACAGGTTTGTGGTTTATTTTAGAAAATGTTCCATGCGCTGCTGAAAAAAATGTATATTGTATTGTTGCTGGGTGGAATAATCTGTAGATATCTGTTAGGTCTAGTTGGTCTATACAATTCTTCAGTTCTGATGTTTCTTTGTTGAGTTTTTGCCTCATGGATCTATCCAGAGAGTACAGTGGTGTGTTGAATTCACTAACAATCACTGTGTTTGGATCTATCATTTTAGTATAAGTAAAGACTGTATGACAAAGTTGGGTGCTCTGGCATTAGGTGTGTAGATATTTAGGATGGTTCTATCCTCCTCAAGGAGAGATCACTTATAGTAGTATGAAATAACCTTCTTTGTCTCCTTTCTTTGTCTCTTCTCACTAATTTTAATCTAAAGTCTATTTTATCTGATATGAGGATGGCCTCTTCAGCCTATTTATGGAGGCTATTAGCTTGATAGATTTTATTGTAGCCAAATACTCTCAGAATATGTTTGCTTTGGGGAACAAGATGTGTCTCTTGAAGACAGAAAAAAGGATGGATTCTGCTTTTGATCCTTTAATTGGAGAGTTAAGTCCATTGATATTGAGGATTAGGATTGAAAAATATTTACTAGTTCCAGCCATTTTTTTCTATTTTGTTGGGGCCTGTGACTTGTCAATTCTTGCTGTAATTACCTGGTATGCTTCTTGGGGCCATTTCTCTGTCAATATCATGTTTGTATCAATTTTCAATGTATAGAACATCTTTGAGAATTTTCTGTAATGGTGTTTTGTCAACATATACTATTTAAATTTTTCTTTGCTGTGGAAATTTTTTCATTTCCCCCTTATCTATGAATGAGAGCTTAGCTTGTTATAGTATTCTTGGTTAGTAGTTATTTGTCTTTAGGTCATGACATACATTATTCCAGTTTCTTCTTGCTCGTATGGTCTCTGCTGAGAAATCTGTGGTTATTTGGATTGCTTTTCCTTTGTAGGTATTGTTCTCTTCTCCCTGGCTGCTTTAAGGATCCTTTCCTTGCTCTCTATTGGATTCTGTATGGATTATAATGAGGTGGTGTGATGTTCTTTTTTGGTCAGGTCTATAGGGTTCTAAAAGATTCTACTATCTGAATGGGCCTGCCTTTCCAGATATTTGAGAAGTTCTCTAAGATGATTCCTGATGTACATTTCCGGTTCCATTAACCTCCTTCTCCAGGCCCTCTTCAGTACTGATTAGCCTTAAATTAAACTTTCTAATTGTATTTTGGAGCTCCTGAATACATATGTCATATTTCTTAGACTTGGTTTAAAAATATTAAGCTTAAAAAAATGAAAAGAAGGGCCGGGAGTTTGGCCTATTGGTAGAATGCTTGCCTAGCATGCACAAAGACCCAGATTCGATTCCTCTGTACCACATACATAGACAAAGCCAGAAGTGGTGCTGAGGCTCAAGTGATAGAGCTTTAGCCTTGACAAAGTCCAAGGACAGTTTTTCAGGCCCTGAGCTCAAGCCCAGGACTGGCAAAAGGGAAAAAAAAGAGAAAAAGTAAAAGATAAAAGGTAGTTAATATTTTTAAAATTATGATTTGAAAAAAATATTCTTCAGGTTTTGGAGGTAAACTTGTGTCTCCACTGAATTGAGGATCCAGTCTCCTTATGAAGTTTCTTATCTCCCATGATGATTTGTTTTCTTTTGGCTTAGCTGGTTTTTCCAATCAGTTTGCTTGAGTAGGCAGAAAAAGTTCTGCCTTACAGACTTGGGGTCTTTGTGATTGTGCACCCAGGTTAATTTACTGGCAGGGTGATGAGCTTTATGTGTCCTGCAGGAGAAAGTTGGCTGTTTTGCATAGCTTGAATGTGAGTGGAATTGTATTCTACCTGGGATCAATAAAGAGCTTCAGAGCTCACTCATACCCGGACTGGAGCCACTATTGTTTTTGTCAGTTCAGCTGAGAGTGGCCTATGGGTGGAGCTGCCTCTGGCTTCTGTACTGGGAAAGGAAAACCCTGCCCAGGGAGGAATTTCTCTCTCCAGGGCAGGGAACTGATTTGCCCAGATAAGCTGACTCTGGTCTGATCCCTTTGTCCATTTGAGAAAAGGTGCTGCTGACACCACTTCTCAAGCTCCAGTTATCTGCCAGTTAGTCTGGCAGGGTCTTTGTCAGTAGCCAGGATGGCACTGCTGTCAGCTGGTCGGGGTGGTGCTACCTTCCCAATTCTGTTCTGTGAGAAAGAGAATGTCTTTAGTGAGGTATTCACAATTCCCCTTGGTTGTCTGCATCTATCTGTATCTGGCAGAATGAAGATTTCCTGTCATAGTCACCAAGTCTGTGCTGCAGGTTAGTGAGGCCCTGAGCAGTCAGGCTCGGGTGCCTTTGTCTTGGCCCAGTTGCTCTGGGGAGTGGCAGCAGCTGCCACCACCACCTCTGCAGCCACAGCCACTTGTGTGGGCTCAAACCTGTCTTCTTAAGCAGATTGTCTGACTTTTTCCCCTCTGGCCAAGATCTCAGACCTATTACAGCTTATTTGGTGTCACTCTAGCTTTCTGCAAGAATGCTAAAACTGTTATCTTGTAGAGAGCTTCACTTAGACTTATCCTGAACCTCCATCATCTTCCAGTGTGTGTGATTTTAAAGGCCTCATAAGTGGTATACTAGGAAAACTTTTAAAAATTGAAAATAGAAAAGAAGTAGGTGATGGATTTACTTTTCATAATTAATCAGTGATGTTATACTTTCAAAGAGATGTCTAAGAGCCAGGTGTGGTGGCTCACACCTCTAATTCTAGCTACTCAGGAGGCTGAGATCTGAGGATTGAGGTTCAAAGCCAGCCCATGCAATACAAAGCCAAGAAACTCTTATTTCGAATTAACTACTAGAAAACGGGAAGTGGGACTGTGGCTCAAGGGCTGGGTGGTAGCCTTGAGCTGAAGAGCTCAGTGACAGTTCCTAGGCCAGAGTTCAAGCCCCATGACCCACTCCCCCCCAAAAAAAACCAAAAACAAAACATGAAACAAAACAATGACAAAAAAAGCAAAGATCTGTCTAAGTATCTAAGATGTCATACAGTGAGAAAAGTGATTGGGGAAGCAACTTTTTAATTTAGCTGAAAAGACTCCCATTTTACCAACTTCAAGTTCAACACATGCCATTAGTAGTTATATTCATCTTCTTCCCATTGATCCTTTCTTACTGCTCCTGTGTCACACTACTTTGAATGTGATGAACAGTTGTTTCAGGTATAATATTAAGCTTCTAGACCACAAGGCAATGACTGACTTACATTTTTCTCTTTATGTCTTCTTAATTTGGGCTTCAAGTCCATATGAATGATTTTTTGAGTGTTAAGTGACTGTGTTATAGTAACATAAAGAATTGCATACTTGACACTTTTGTATATTAATTAAACTTTCCTAAATCTAGTTATTAAAAGGAGGGGAAATAAGAGTGTTGTGGAACATGACTGAAATTTCAGCTGCTTTGGAGTTAGAAATGAGAGAATTGTGGCTTGAGGTCACTCTAAACAAAAAAAAAGTCAGTGAAATCTCACTTTAACGAATAAGTCAGGCATAATAGTTAATGTCTGTAATTCAAGATATCTGCAAGGTGAAGGGGGAAAAATAGTGGATAGAGCCAGCTAAGGAAGAATGTGTGACCCAGTATGTGAAAATTAAAGCAAAAGGCCCATGGTTGTGGCTTAATTATTGAGTACCTGTATAAATACAAGACCATTAGTACCAACCCCATGAACACCAGAGAGGTGGTGTTCTTTTGTCATATATATGTTCATGTCACATCTATTACTATAACTGAAAAGGATTCCAGTCATTCTTATTACCCAGACACTTCTTAAATATCCTTTGAACTTTTATTTGAAAAAGAGGAAAAATATAATATCCTTAAATCTACCCTAACAAAGGGAACGCAAAGTGTACAGAGTGTGTGCAGGGCAGCTGAGGACAGGGTAGATTTAAACTTAGAGCAGGTTATAGGAAAGCTCAGAGTGGCATTTACCTGAGTAGAGTCTCAGTGCTATCCTTATAACTTTCCAAGTTCATGGGAAGAAAATGTTGTTCTCTGTTCCATTTAGAAGAACTACATAGTGCTACAACAATCCAGGCACTAGTGTAACACACCTGTAATCCTAGAGATTCAGGAGGCTAAGATCTGAAAATCAAAATTCAAAGCTAGAAAAGTCTGGGAGACTCTTATCTCCAATTAACTACCACCAACAAAATGGAATTGGAGATGTGGCTCAATTGATAGAGCACTAATCTTAAAGCCAAGCAAGAGTGCAAGGCCCTGGTTTTAAGTACTAGTACTGACCAAAAGAAAGATAAGAAAAGAAATAAACCCAAATGGATATAAGGAGGCATAGGCAAGTGGAAGAAACAAGCAATATTAGTCTCTGAGGGCACATATAGGCCAGATGATCATTTGATCTATTTTGTCTCCCAAAATGTTGAGCAAATGACATATGAAAAGGAGACATCGATACTGCATTTGACTATTAAGATAGATTGGTGTGATATACAGAACAAGGTAAAGATATGGTTTACAGGATTGGTGCAGTGATTCAGGGGAGAAATTAAAAGATTCTGAACCCTTACTAGAAATGAAAATGGAAACCCATCTTCCTGAGACTCTTACAAGTCCTCATAGAGATGCTTGTCACCAACTTATGTAGAAGAGGCCCATCTTTCTTGGTGGTCATAGCAGCCCTCTGTAGCATGGAGAGTGGTGGATAATGAAGGAGACGCAGCCTGAGTAACTACCATCATCCAGCAGACAATGCTTAGAAGACATCAATTTGTTTCTGTGGGTTGCATGGCAAAGCACTGCATTTATGAGATTTTCAGGTAAGTCATAACTCATGTAATAGAGGTGGGGGCATCCTTCACTTTCTAAATAATGCACAGAGACATTGAAATAGGCCCAGGTTGGTTTGGGGAAGTGTATTGGCTAATTGAGAGTGACAGAGCTCCTGCCAATGACAGTGCCAATCAGAGGCTGCACACTACTGGTGAACTCATAGGGTACCCATCAGTGTCCAAAATAAAATCTGCTTCTGAAATATCCCATTTCATATCTTCACCTTCTCAGCTCCTTCCATAATTTTTCAAGTAGGTTTCCAATTTAAACTCTTTCCTAATCTACATGTAAACCAGCAACGTAGATATATCCAAGGAAGTCTTAATTTTATACTGATGCTTCAATCCTAACTTACCATCTATTCTTTTCTCCCTTGATATCAATGAAAGATTTGTTCCCAGAACCTCTTGGTCATAAACAGCCATGGATGTTCAAATCCATACTGAGCTGAATACTATCTAGTATATATGATATATATTAATATATAGCATATATGTTATATATAGATACTATATATAATATTATCTATACTCACAAGATAAGTTTGACCCAAAGTAATCTTTAAAGAGTGAATTGTTTGATGTGTAAACAAAAATTTTATAGCCAAGCAACTGAGTCTTACCTAATCATAGCAGCAAAATTTACAGGTAGACTTAATCCATCAAAATATGATATAAGGCAAGTGCTAGCATCTATTGAATTATTCATATATGCCATTTCTTTTTCTTTTTACCCCTTTATCTCATTTGAAATACATACGTGCATGTGTGCTTTTATGTGTGCTAGTCTATATGTATATTTGCTTAGCTTTAGATGTGGTTGTTTGACAGGTTATGTAGAATTATACATAATCATGAATTTAGTTCTATAGTTTTCATAGGTGCAGCCTTCTAAACTGCTTGTCTGAAAACATTTTTCTTGCTCAAGTACATTTCATAACTTTAACTGGTCTCACAGTTGTTTCTTTTAACATTCTTATATAAAATAATATAAAACTTGAATATGTTTAACTTCTTTGGAAGTTTAAGTCATCTTTGGATTACTTACACATAATTCTGTATAGGTTCTATGCCAATAGTTGTTTAACTGTACAACTTAGGAAGTAATGATCAGAACACAGACCATTTTCAGAACTTTTGGATCTACGGTCAACTGAATGTTGAACCCGAGGATATGAAGTTAAATGCTCTTAAATGCCTTCTGTGGGTGTTCTATTGTCCCGTATTCCCTTTGGAATTATAATATTAGAGTATCACTTGGAGTTATTTTCAAGCAAATAGAACTCTTCATTTTACAATATGACAGCTGACAAGTCCAATCTCAATGGCATTTTATATACTTTGAGAAGGACGCTGATCATCTTTTAAATAGTATTTAAACATCATTTCATACATTTTATACAGAGTTGTCAATTTTTTTCATGTTGTCTCCTACTTGGTCTTATGGAAAATCATAAGAAAAAAATAAGATTTATAATAGGCACATATGAATAATAGGGAGATAAAATAATCTTTCACTGTGAAATAAAGCTCAGGTCTCCAGAAGTGGGACTGTGGCTCAAGAGATAGGGTGGTAGCCTTGAGTTGAAGAGCTCAGGGACAACATCCAGGCACAGAGTTCAAGCCCCATGACTAACCAAAAAAAAATAATAATAAAAAATAAAGCTCAGGTCTCTATCCAGAGAGCGAATAGTTTTTATATTACATCAGAGATTTTTTAATAAGTTTCATCAAAATATTGAATTTTATCACATGAGAACAATGTAATCGAGGTAGCCAAGTTAATAGAGAAATTTGTTTAAATTGCTGGCATCTCAAATATATTAGGTATTATTACAATTTTTGCATAAACATTAACATTTTCATGGTCACCTGTGTTTTCCATAATTAAACTTTATATAGCAGATTTTTTTCATTTCATTCACTTGTATGAATTTTTAAAAATGTAAAGCTAAAAACATGAACTCATTATCACTGTGTGAATTTTTCTCCAAATAGGAAGAGGGGAATCTCATTCATATTTATTAGTAGAAGAACCGGAAAATAATATTTGCAGTATCGAAACAAGTAATAAATTCTGTTTGTCTTTTATCTGCTGAATTCCATGTAAAGATCATTTCATAAATCTACTCCAACTCACAAAAATCCATGCTCTGTCCATAAATCACTTAAGAACCATCATGAATTCTATAATCTACTTTACCTCTGGCTAAGCCAACTTGATTATTTTAATAATTCCCACTGCAATTTTAACATTTGTTGTTTACCCCAAGCAGCAGCTTGCCCTTTAATGTCATTCCTGTAATTCACATAATTCTAAAATTTCAGACATTATAAAGACAAAGATTTCAACAACTTCTGCTTCTTTTCTCCTAAACTAGGTACAAGATTTAACCAAGTTTACTCTGCAGTAGTTGTACTTCTTTCCAGAAGTAACTGAGTATTAAGTAGAAAGATCTTTAATCATCTAAATAAACCCATCTAACTTATATATAAAGAATTGGGTACCCTGGTTGACTTAAATTATCGAGCTGCAAATTTTAAGATTTGAATCCCATTTTCTGAGTACCAGACCAGTAGTATTCTGATACAACTGCAACCATAGTTGTGTTGGAGACATCTTTTTAAATAACAAGTAGGTGAATTAACCAGACATATATAATTTCTGGGAAGAAGAAAAGCTATAAGAAGAGTGCAGAGTTAAAGAAAGGTCATACAACAAAGTGTCAGTGAGAGGTAGTTATACATGTGAACTGGATTTATTCTTGAAAAAATGTGTTTAATATGCATGTATGTATGTATAATTTGTCTAGAATATATACAGAGAATATATACACATGTACATGTATATAATATAAATGTATTATACAGTAGAGTTTTGACAAAGAAAAGCATGATTTACAGATAAAATAAGAGTGGTTTTGTCATGAAATTACAGATCACATCATTGCAGTTTTCCCATGAAGTTTGGGAAGATTTCTTCTGAGAATCTTTCTAATCACTTTCATAATTTTTGAAACATTGTTATGTTATATAACTTATTGGTTTACTTTTACTATTGCTTGTCTCTCTATAAACATGTGTTATCATATATAAACTTGCCAAACAGGAAGACTGCTGTTTCAAATTGCTCTTGTGTAAGTCAGTCAGTTACAGCAGTTACAAAAAAAGTATCTGGCTTCAGATGCAACCGTTTATTTAAAATGATCTCGGAAATGTAAAATTTTTCAGACTTTGAGAACATGCTCATCAGGCTTTGAGGGGGAAAAAGTGTAGCAATGGTAAGAAACAAATGTCATTCACATGTACATATCTGGAATGAAAAAATCTAAGACTCGGTATTTCAATTTCATTCTTAAGAATCTTCATCAGAAAATTGAAATGATTTCTGTTTCTCTATATTCATTTCCTCTCCTTCTATCTTCTGTTTATTTCCCCTATCAACTGCAAGAGATTAGAACCCCCCCACACACATATATGTCTGTTACTGTGTCCTTTTTATTAGTGCATTCCCTCTAATAACCAGTCACAATTCTCAAATGTTTCTCATCAGGTTGCCATCTATCTTTATGGGAAACAATATGAATCCCTTCTTTCAAAACCTGATAGCATTTAGCTGTGAAATTTAAAAGAATATTTCATAAAAATATTTCACAAACTCAGAAGTACATATTTGAATATTTTTTTTTTATTTTTATTTTTGCCAGTCCTGGGCTTGAGCTCAGGGCCTGAGCACTGTCCTTGGAATTTTCTCAAGGCTAGAGCTCTACCACTTGAGCCTCAGCACCACTTCCGGCTTTTTTCTATGTATGTGGTACCGAGGAATCGAACCCGGGTCTTCATGCATGCTGGGCAAGCACTTTAACCACTAGGCCAAACTCCCGGCCCATATTTGAATATTTTATAAATATTTAAACTAGTAGCACAAATTGTGAAGTTAGACAATATAATGTATAGTTGAAAAAATATCTAGGAAATCTATTGGAGGATATATTTGACACATGAGCTAGGCAAGGATATAATGAAGAACTAACTGGCAGTGGGCTATAACTAAATCATTCTATGTAAAAAAAAATCTCACTTTGGGTTTTATTATCTATTTTTTCCTAGTCCATCTTTCATCTGGAAATGTCGGAGTTCCTGCAGAAATCTAAGTGAATGAATGGCCTGGAGTAACCAGTCAGTCGTGACTGAATTCATACTACAAGGTTTATCTGCCTCTTCAGAACTCCAGATCTTCTATTTCCTATTTTTCTTCCTAGTCTATGTGACCATTTTGTTGGGGAACGTCTTTATTGTGCTCACCATCATATTAGAGCCACACCTTCACTCACCTATGTATTTCCTGCTGGGTAATCTCTCCTTTATTGACATGTCCCTGGCCTCATTTGCCACCCCTAAAATGATCGCAGACTTTCTCAGTGAGCACAAAGCTATCTCTTTTGAAGGCTGCATAACCCAGATATTCTTCCTACATCTCTTAGGAGGGGCTGAGATTGTTCTGCTGATTTCCATGTCCTTTGACAGGTATGTGGCTATCTGTAAGCCTTTGCGTTACTTAACTATCATGAACCAGCAAATGTGCATTGGGCTAGTAATACTTTCCTGGACTGTGGGCATCTTCCATGCATCAAGTCAGTTAGCCTTTACTGTTAACCTACCCTTCTGCGGACCCAATGAAATAGACAGCTTCTTTTGTGACCTTCCTTTGGTGATTAAACTTGCCTGTGTAGACACATACATTCTGGGGGTGTTCATGATCTCCACAAGTGGTATGATTGCCCTGGTGTGTTTCATCCTCTTGGTGATTTCCTACACTATCATCCTGGTCACTGTTCGGCAGCGTTCCTCGGGTGGGTCTTCTAAAGCCCTTTCCACTTGCAGTGCCCACTTCACTGTTGTAACTCTTTTCTTTGGCCCATGTATTTTCATCTATGTGTGGCCTTTCACAAACTTTCCAATAGACAAAGTACTTTCTGTATTTTATATAATATTTACTCCCCTCTTGAATCCAGTCATCTATACTCTTAGAAATAAAGATGTCAAGGATTCTATGAGGAAACTTAGCAGCCATATCTTTAAATCTATGAAAACTGATGGTCTTTCTTAATTTTCCTCATACAAAATGAAACATTTATTCAGCACTTATCCCCATTAATTTACTGGCCAACATAATGCCACTTTTTTTTTAAAGAAATCAGTGAGTTCACAGTACAGCTAACACAGCAGTCACTGAGTCCTGCTCATATAACATGTGACACATTCAATATAACCTTTAGTAATAGGCATGATCAAACTTGTGCTTGACATTTTAAAGCATAAGGACATATATTTTATAATTAGAATATTCAATATTTGTCAGATGTATGAAAGTACTGAGACATGCATAGCACCTGTGAGCCAAAGTAACAATGTTCACTGCTCACAAAATGTTGAATAATTTTTTAATTCAAACCAGAAGGGAATATTTTGGGTTGAGTAAAAATATTTGCTGTTTCTTATGCTTATAATCCTCTTGAACAAGAATGTATCTTTCCTTCATTGCCTACAGTATATTCCATAGCTTTAAAGCATTACAGTAAACTCCAGGAAAATACCTTTCATCATATATTTCAAAGTTAAAAGATTCTACAGTCAAGTATAACAAATCCCTACCTATAATCCTTACCTATATATAATGAATGATTATTGTCCTTAATGTACTATGTTGTCTCTCATCTCCTTTGCTGTCCCTTGGTTATCTCATATTGGTATAGTATCTCACTTTGTTATCTGATATATTGAATTTATTTGTATTTGGATATTTGAAATTTGATAGGGAAGGGGGGAAAACCAAGACGGGTGGGGGGTGTGGGGGGGGAGGGAAATGGGTACCAAGACATGTGAAAGGGTATCAATGTATGTGAATTAATGCACCTTCTATCTGGCAAATATCATGTAACCCTTTCACTAATTACAATAAAAAAATTAAAAAAGCATACAAAGACCTATATTTCAGTTAATAAGTTATAAATATGGATATTTTGCTTTCTAAGCATTAACAATTTATTTTGATACTATATTTGATCATTTTGTATCTAAAACCATATTGTAAGTAATTAAGATTCTAAAGGATCTTAGCCTGCCTAAACAGTGTTTGAAGTTGAAAATCAGTTATGGTTTTACTTCCCAATTTCCTACAGCTATTTGATAACAGAAGCTAACCGAGAAGGAGTATTCTCTCTCTCCTTATTCTCTCCTTGCCAGGTTATTTTCCAGAAAACAATAAAACTTGGCAATTTTTGTTTCAGGAGTTACATTTATGAATAAACATTTGCTTCATAAAATTCAACTCCCATAACCATTAGTGATTTAAAGTTTATATAATATTTTGTGTAACATGTCCTGACCTAGGTAGATGAAAGCAGGTGAATATATAGATAAGTGATAGATTTCAGGAATCAAATGAAATCATTAGTCAATGAATCAATGGGTGTATAGACTGATGGATAAGTAGATGCTTATGGCAATATAAATAAGTGGGGAGGAAGATATATGGACAGGTAGATATACATATATATCATAAAGAAATTAATATGTAAGTTTTTACATTGTCTGCATATTGAACCTATACATACAAACAATTGTAACTGTTAGGAAAGTCATTGGATTTGGTAGAGTAAAAAATGTATAGTTTTAAATGAATTTCTTATAACTAAAGCCAGTAGAGTTTATGAATGTATGTAATGGTAACTAGAGAAATTAATTATTTAATTAATGTCAATGTGAAAAATCAAATTTTTAGATGACTCTCTGAAAATTATGAATACCATGCCTCTAAGTTAGATTATTCATATTTCATTCTAAATGATAACATGTGTTAAGACTAGGGTAAGAAGCATCATATGTGTTTTTCATATTAGGCTATGATTTTTGTACCTTTGTAGCAATATAATATAAAACATGCTAGAATTACAGCCAAATAAATGTCATCAGATATGTGAAAATTTGCATGTGCTCCTTAGTAAGTCATTAATTCCCCTTTGTCCAGTGTAGAAACACAGAAAAAAAGCACAATAGTAAATCAAATCTAAGACAAGGTCTAGACAGGTGTTGTTAAGTATAAATCTAAACAATATGTGAGTGAAAGAATATCCTAGTGACCATTCTATTGCCTCCACTGTCCCATATTCTCTATTACAAATAATTATGGTCAGTAATATATCATTGTCATAGTAATGAGACAAACTAAAACCATGAGGTACCAATTAATTTGTAAAAAATGAACCCAACAAGCAAGAGAATATTGTCTAATTTTATGATCTCTCTCTCTCTCAGTATATGTGTGTATATAGCCAGTCCTGGGTCTTGAATTCAGGGCCTCACTACTGTCCTTGAGCTTTTCTCAAGCCTACTGCTCTATCACTTGAGTCACAGCACTACTTCCAGCTTTTTCTGTATATATGGTACTGAGGAATGGAACCCATTCATGCTAGGCAAGCAGTCTACCACTAGGCCATGCTCCCACCCACTATGGTATATTTTTACCTGTAAGAGCCATTGCCTTAACCAAAACTGCACACAATTATATCATCATTTAACTTTTTTATTCACTTACATGGACTGTAAAGAATGCAAGAACTATATATGGGGATAAAAATATCTCTAGTAGATATGAGGTGAGAAATAATGACAAACTAGAAGCACTGGCCATTCTCACCCCAAATACCAATCTAATGTCAGTGCAGACAGCAGCCATTGAAGTGAGAAATAGAGTGAGAGAAATCAAATAAAGAAGTGACAGGAAGCCAGAAAACTAATGAAATATCCCCAGAAAAAATAAATTGAGGAGTGAAGTTTCTTCTGCTTCCTGTCTCCTTAAGCTGGGGGTGGGAAAACAAAATTCTCCAATTCTTCCAATTGTCTACTCCAGCATTAGGGCCTAATGCAAATCATAAACCCCAAACCAACTGTAGAAATCTATGAGGCTATATTTATCCCCTACTAAGAGAATATAACGGTAAATTATTATCTAAAGCTCACCACATCCTACCAGCAGCATGCTTCCATTTTGAGTTCAAACTTGCTATCAGGACTAAACTGTACCAGAGATGAAGATCAATAACAGCTTCATGACTGGCAGGACATTTTGCTATAAAACTTAACTATGAATCAGTCAACAGATCATATGGACAGGGGACTGTTTGGTAGAACAGAATCTTAGGTAAATTCTAGTAGTTTCAGAAAACAACTGTGTTTGATAGAGAGATAGGGATTTCTACCTATCCACCAAACCAAGCTCAACAGACACATGTCAGAGCAGAGTTTTAGAAAGCTGAAAAAAGGCTAGAGATGAGAAATGGGACTTTCTCACCGCCAAGGCACACTCAGAAAAGTCACTGCTTCGTGGTGAGTATTGTTCGCCTTAAATAGCAGCAGTGGGTGGGCCGGAGGTTTGGCCTAGTGGTAGAGTGCTTGCCTAGCATGCACGAAGACCGGGGTTCGATTCCTCGGTACTGCTGAGGCTCAAGTGGTAGATCTCTAGCCTTGAGAAAGTCCAAGGACAGTGCTCACACCCTGAGCTCAAGCCCAGGACTGGCAAAAACAAATAGCAGCAGTGGAAAGGCATAAAAGTGTCACAAGGCACTTTTCCAAACATTTCAAACCTAGAAAGACAGTCATTCTGAACATTTGACAGTGAAGAAGCCCAAGGACACCTCCTAGGTCAGCCCAAATTTAGTAGTTGCTTAGACTGGTAAGTAGGAAATATGTCATTTTTTCGTAACGTCACTCTTACTGTCTAGAAGAGAATTGCACAGCTGGAAAAGATGCTAGAGCAGTCTTGAAACATTGAATAAGATACCTGTGAATTATTTGCTGACCTTGAAACATTGAATAAGATACCTGTGAATTATTTGCTGACCTGAGACTACTTACTGGCTAGATGTACAGATTTCTGAGGAAGACAGAAACTTGAACATTTTTAATGAATATGACCTCCACTGCTTACTCATCCCATACATATAGGTATATAATATATATATGAAAATGTAAAACACATACTTTATATTATATAAGTCTTTGTTACTGTTGTATTTGCATAATTTTAATTTTTCATAGTTTCTCATTAGCCTCTTCTATTAGACCTAGCCCCCACTTCTTCCTTCCCTGAAGAACCAAACACTAAGTGTAATTCAGTAAAGTAATCCCCTTCTTATTACCACCTGAGTTAACTAAGGTTTTCCTACTCCATGAAGACTCATCTTCACTTTTTGATTCATCTAATGACATTGGAGCAAAAGTGGTAAGTAGTCTTCATCAGGAATTACCACAAGCACAAGGTTGTGGTTTATCAGCTGCAGTAGTTTATAGCCATGCTTATCAACCTGAATGGAAAACAGTTCCACACACCAATCTGTGAACTCTGAAACTAAATATTTGATACTTTTGACTATTAAGTTATTGGGATTTGTCTTTCTACCATACTAATAGAGACGTAAACATCAGAATCCAGTTACTCAATCTTAAGCAGTCTACAAGAGGCACCAATAGGACACAAGAGATTAAAATCTTCACAAATCTTGGTTTCAAATGCACAAATGCCAGCAAAAACAAAAACAAAAAAAACTAAGCACATCTAGGATTCCCCTAGTAAAGAATCATAGTAGCTCAAAAACCATGTACATGTGGCCATACAGTTTGAGGCTAGGCAAATGAACAACTGATTATTATTCTTAATGTACTATGGGAAGTTATTTCTTTTCTCTTTTTCCCCTTTATGGTTTACCTCATGTTGTTACTGTATCTGACTTTGTTACCTGGTATATTTTTTATAGGTTTATTTGTTCATTCGAAATAAGGAAGGGAAGAAGAAAAGCAAGATGATTGAGAGGGAGCAGGGAGAGGAAAAGTGGGAGAAAAACATGGGAAGTAGTATCAATGTTCAATTAATGTACCCACTATCTGATGAATGTAACTATAACCATCTATGTCACCCTGACAATAACATACAATAAAATTAATGATAATCATTAAATTAATGGGAACAAGCATGTTTCTCTCAAAAGCCAACAACTCTAATAAAGCACTCAAGTGATAGTAAAGAGACAGAAATCTCAATGAGCTCAATAGAACAAAGGCAAAAGTAGTCAATGAAAAAGCCGGGCACAGTGTCTCAAGCCTGTAATCTTAGCTATTCTGGAGGCTGATATCTGAGGATCTTGGTTTAAAGCCAGTACGGCACTAAAGATCTGAGACTCTTATCTCCAATTAATCACTAGGAAAGGGGATGAGAGGATGTGGCTTAAGGGATAGGGAGGAAACCTTGAGCTGCTGAGCTCAGAGACAACGCCCAGACCCAGGGGTAGGGTGGTAGCCTTGAGCTGTAAAGAGCTCAGGGACAGCACAAGACCCATTGTTCAAGCCCCACGACCCACAAAAAAAATAGTCAATGAAACTAATTTTATTTAGACACCTGAATAAATTGAAGAACATACAATCAAACAACTAGAGAATTGAAAATTGGGAGATACAAGTTTAACACTAAGAATTCAAACTGATCATTGAAACAAAGCAGTATAGGATATAAACAAGGAAAACAATAGCAATATTAAAACCTTGAAAAAAGTCAAATTTAGAAGTGAAGAGCTCAAGTCCCAAAGACAAAACTCAATAAAAGCTAAGAAAAAAACACATTAAAGGGGCTGGGAGTTTGGCCTAGTGGTAAGAGTGCTTGCCTAGCATGCACGAAGACCAGGGTTCGATTCCTCAGCACTCCACATACATAGAAAAAGCCAGAAGTGGTGCTGTGGCTCAAGTGATACAGTGCTAGCCTTGAGAAAGCCCAAGGACAATGCTCAGGCCCTGAGCTCAAGCTACAGGACTTGCAAAAAAAAAAAAAAAACACATTAAAAACAGCCTATTAAGGGCTGGGAGTTTAGCCTACTGGTAGAGTGCTTGCCTAGCATGCATGAAGACCTAGGTTCAATTCCTCGGTACCACATACATAGAAAAAAGCCAGAAATGGTGCTGTGGCTCAAGTGGGAGAGCTCTAGCCTTGAGAAAGCCCATGGACAGTGCCCAGGCCCTGAGTTCAAGGCCCAGGACTGACAAAAAAAAACATATTAGTTGTTGAAAATAAAGCAGAAAAATTAGACCAAATAGTCGAAGACATTAAAACAGCAAGATTATTTACACTCCATCAGAAGATCAAACAAACCTATGAAATACAGCATAACTGAATCAAAAGAATTGAAGGCTGCAAGAAACATAATTTGCTGACACACATGAACACAGGATACAGTGAAGTAATGGAAAAAGACTTTCCAATAGTATGGACCCCCCCCCAAAAAAAACAGGCAGGATTGTATCTCATAAAATAGACTTCAAACTAAAATCAGAATACAAGAAAGTCATTTATATTAAAAGGAACAATCCATGATAAGGAAATTACAATTGTAAATAGATATGCACCAAATACTGGCACTTCTAGATTCTTCAAACAAATACTTCCGGATTTATAAGCATCAATAGATTATATCACAATAAGAATGGGAAACATTCTTATACTCTCACCAATAAATAGGAAAAATATTACAAAGAAACCTCACAATTAAATGACAATATAAACCTAATTAGAAAGGTAGAATCTAAAATTAACAATAAAAAAATCAGTAGCTTTTCTGCATACCAACAATGAAAGAAATCAGGAAAATTATTTCATTCCCAGTATCCCTCCCCCCAAATAACAAAATACCAAGGTATTAACAAACAAGGAAGTGAAAAACATCCACAATGAAACTATTAAACCCTGAAGAAAAAAATTGAAAATGAGCACAAAATACATAAAGACATCCCATGCTTATGGAATGTCAGAATTATTATCATGAAAATGGTAATACTGCCATAATCACTGTACAAATTTAATATGATACCATAAACATTCTAATATTTTTCACAAAATTTCAGAAACCAATTTAACTTGCATATTAGGTATATAAAATACCTTTAATGGGAAGGGAATACAGTCATTATATTCAATGAATTCTGTATGGTATTAAGAAAATTGAGGAAGAAATGATGAAAGGGATGAATGATGAAAGGCATTCATCAAGATGTGTTGTATTTATAACCTGATAGATTGAATGGTAACTCCATTACACAAATGCTTAAAAATAATATATAACCAAGTGCTGGTGGCTCATGCCTGTAATCCTAGCCCTCCAGAAAACTGAGATCTTAGGATCACCATTCAAAGCCAGCCTTTGCAGGAAAGGCTGCAATTACCACAAAATTCCAGAAGCAGAGCTGTTGCTCAAAGAGTAGAGCACTAGCCTTGAGCAGAAAAGCTAAGGGACAGTGCCCAGGCCCTGAATTCAAGCCTCATAACCAGCACCTAAAATAATAATAATTTAAACTAAAATATAATTTTAAAGATCTTGAATAGAAAAAATCATTCTAAGTTAAAAAAGGTACCATAGGAACTATTTCAATACCAGATTAATACTGTAAAGCCATAAAAAAAATCACCTTAATGCTGCCACAAATACAAACCCAAGCATCAATGAGACAGTCTAGACAGCTGACGAGTAAAACCATGCCCTGATAGTTAACTGATCCAAGAATATAATGGAGAAAAGACAGTTTATCCAATAAACGATTCTTGGAAAAAAATCAACTCCAATTGGATCACAGAACTGAAAATATGATATGAAACTACAAATTTACTGCAAACAAAATGTAGAAAATACCCTAAAACATAAAATCACAGATAAATATTTTCTGAATAGAACTTCAGTTGCCCAGAATACAGGAGCAAACATTCACACATGGACCAATCTTTATACTGCAAAAGAACCACCAAAACCAAGACACAATCTGCAGAATGGGACAAAATATTTGCTGGTTCTTAAACAGATAAAGGATTAATATCAATAAGATACAAAGAAGCAAAAAAGCAATAAATTGAGTATTTCAGTTTAAAATGTGTAAGTAAATGTAATAGACAACTCTCACAATAATTACAAATGGCTAATAGGTAAAAGAAGAAAAGTTCAACATCCTTACCATAAAAGAAATGCATGAGGAGGAGTATCAGTGTTCCAGAAGTAATGCACCCACTGCCTGATGAATGTAACTGTAACCTCTTGGTACATTACCCCAATAAAATACAATAAAAAAGCAATGCAAATCAAAACCATTCAGAATGGCAACCATCATCAGTATGATCATCCCTGAAAAGACTGAAAATGTTTGTCTATTTACAATTTTATTAGAAAAATATTAAAACTTGCATGCTAATACTAACCATGAATAATACAAAAGAGTGATCACCCAAACCTTTCTGAGGGTTTTAAACCCCAAATCTTAATTGAAACTATCCAACAATGAAATTCTGGTCTTACAACTACTCTCCAGCTTCGTCATTTGTTCATATAAAGTTCTAAGTCTTGATCATTGGCATACCTAGTTTTCTTATGTTTCTACCTAAAATCTTTAAATTCTTGTCTTACTGTCCTTTCAAACAGAAATGATAGTCTTTTTTTAAGTGATGGATGATCTCTATTCCTAAACATACACCATGTTGTTTTACATCTCCCCATATGCATATACTCTTTGTTTTACTTGGATTGCTAATCCCTTACCTGTATTTTTCCTAGCATCTTGCAATTCCAATTTTAATAGTCACATAGATCATCACTGAAGTATGTTAAATTTTTTCACATAGTTGAAAATCCTTTGTGCAGGTAGTTATTATAGTGTTTTAAATAATTTTTCCCCAAGACTACATTGAGTGTACATACCAAGCATGGTTACTTGTGAGAAATAGAGAGTAATATAGCATCTAGTTTCACACTCATGGAGTTACAGAATAGAAAAGATGAAAGTCATTCAAAAAATAATAGTGCAAACATTTCTAATCATAGTTTTATATACTATGAGAAGATGCATAGAAGAAAAAACACATACTCTTACACACACACACACACACACACCACATATTCACACACTTTCTACAATATTCACATACACTCTACAGAATAGAGTCTGGAACATTAATAAGAAGAGAAAGCTAGTGTTCACATGGAGAGAAAAATGTAAAATACAGCTTGAAGATTCTGAAATGTGGTGTGATCGATTAGCTTTATATTTCCCATCTACAAAGCTATTATTTCTGTGATCCATGGAATGATTCATGACACATTATAAGCTATTAGTGATCAATATTTATGACTAAATATATAATCCTTTTAAATGGTAGGTAAGTATCACCAAATCAAATCAGATAACTTCACCCTTGGAGGAGTAAGACTAAATAACCACGCATCACCACAGACATGTAGATCCCTCCTGCAATGTGCCCTGTTCTTTTCCAGTATTTTGCCACTTGTGAATACACAGGCATCATGAAGTATTTAGCTCACCCTTTCAAATTAAGGTGTACCATTCTGTTCTGCAACAAAGCATATCAATGTAATCCTGTAATCTCAGGGGATGGGAGGGTGAGAGATACTTGGACATAGCTCTAAGAGGCAATGTGATTTGAAGACAATGAAAAGTAAAAGGGAATTCAGAAAGTTCCATAATAACATCCATAATCATGCACATGCCCCAGGTCACAGCACAGTGTTTAAGCAAATTCAATAATATAGCAAAGATGGATTGAGGCAAGAAGAACTGGGACAACTTCTCTTCTGCAGCTCAAATAGACTCAACTACACACTACTTCTTACCCAGCAGAGAGAAGAAAACACTTTTTGGTCAAGCCAGGTGCAATGGCTCATGCCTGTAATTCTAGCTACCGAAGAGGCTGATATCTGAGGATCAAAGTTCAAAGCCAGCCCAGGCAATACAAAGCAAAGCCTAGAGACTCTTCTCTCTAATTAATCGCTAGAAAACTGGAAGTGACACTGTGGTTCAAGTGTAGGGTGTTCGCCTTGAGCTGAAGAGCACAGGGACAGAGCCGAGGTCAGAGTTCAGGCCCTATGACCCCCAAAAACAAAAGCAATTTTTTGGTCAAATTCCTTGAATTTGTAAAAAAACAGGACTGGACAAAATTGGCAGGTTTGTTACAGTAGGCCCACTTATACTCCGTGTGTATATAAAATAGGTATAGAATATCTCTATAATATTGCCAGTGCTGTGATCAAATCATAATAGTATACTTCTTTTTTGTATGTTTTCTTGCTTTTTAAAGATAGTTTCTCACTACATGGCTCAGGCCGGCCTCTAACTTACTATCTTCCTGACAATCTCCTGAATGCTGGGATTACCATTACACCTGGGAAATTCAATATCTTCTTGTATAGGAGTAGTAAAACACTTGAATTTGTCATGCATTTTAGATTTCTGTCTGTGTTTGCATCATTTCTTCCCTGGGATAAAACTCTCAACCAGACTTGAAATTCAAGTCTCAGATTAGGGTTAACTTTGAGAAGCTATCTCTGACTTTTCCAGCTGCATTTGCACACACTTACTACCTGGGTCTACACATTACCATATGTTAATTTATATCCTGACAATTGTGGTGCTGCATTACAGAGGCCTTTCTTATGATAATCTAATATTTTTAGGAATGGAAAGGATATATTTCTATAGCATTTCTGTTATACAAATATTTCCAAAGAACATGTCCTGAATAATCTTTACTAAAATCCAAGCTATTGGATAAAAAGTGAAAATTCATTTTATGTCATTTCCTCCCAATTGATTTGTTACATTTTTATTTAAAAAATTATTAGCATATATTCATTGTGCAAGGGAGTATTGTAAAATTTTATTGTGAAATATATGAGTTCTGATTAAACTTATTCTCTTTTGCCAGGTGTGGTGGCTCATGCCTGTAATCCTAGCTACTCAGGAGGCTGAGTTCTGAGGATCACAGTTCAAAGCCAGTCCCCAAAGTACGCAGCCAGCCCGTGAGACTCTTATCTTCAGTTAATCACCAAGTGTCACTGTGGCTCAAGGGGTAGGGCAATAGTGTTGAGCTGAAGAGTTCATTGACAGCACTCAGGCCCAGAGTTCAAGTCCCAGCGAATAAACAAACAAACAAATTTATCCTTTGTATTGCTGTTCCTTATGCTCTTCTTTCTTAAACAATTTTTAACAGATTTCATTTTTTTATTTCTTTAATTCTTCATAACTGCTTTGACTGCATTCCCTGTTCTCAGTGGTATGTAACACTCCAACAGAGAGTATAATTTTTGTCATTCATTTTATTTATGTGTATTAATTGTAAGGGTTTTTACTATGACATTTTAAATGTGCTCATATTATATTTTAACTACAATAACTTCCTCTCTTACAGTCTCTTTCCATATCCTCCTATTGGTCAACAGCTTTCAAGGAGAATCCTTGAAATCCATCTTCTACACAGTTTAAATGCAATATGTGTATGTTTACTCCCACATATGTGTATGCATGTCAAAAATAGATGTGTCCTTTAGATATGCCTTCAGGAAAGGAGTGAAAGCATACAAGTTTGGGCTTTTTGAGTTTGGATTACCTCATTCTATATCATGATCTACAAATGACATGATTATATTTTCCTTATGTCTGTGTAATATTCATTGGCATACATATAGTATATTTTCTTTATCTATTCATCTTTGTCAAACGGGACTATACTAAAGTTTTTAATTTGATTTTATTGTCAGGTTAATGTACAAAGGGGTTACAGTTTACATACATAAGATAGTGAATACATTTCTTCTAGAACATTGTTGCCCCCCCATTTTTCTCCCACTTTCCCTACCCCCAACCCTCCCCCAAGTTGTAAAGTTCATTTCCAACATATTGTCTTGTAATTATCAACATTACATTGGTTTACCTTTTGTCCTTTGTCCCATTATTTTGTTGTTCCACTTCCCTTTCCTAATTCAAATAAATGCAGATTTAAATATTTCTCTGCAGCAAAAGAAATAATTAGAAGAGAAAACTTACTGAATGGGAGAAAAACTACCAACTACTCAATACATAAATAGTAATATTTCAGTAAGAATGGCAATCAAGATTGGGATGAGAATAGAAAGGAACTGCCAGGCACCAGTGGCTCACTCCTGTGTTCCTAGCTACTTGGGAGGCTGAGATCTGAGGATAACAGTTCAAAGTCAGCCCACGCAGGAAAGTCTGTGAGACTCTTATCTCCATTTTACCACCAGAAAACCAGAAGTGACACTGTGGCTCAAGATATAGAGTGCTAGCCTTGAGTTAAAGAGCTCAGGAAATATGCCCAGGCCCATTGTTCAAGCCTCAGATCAACAAAAACCAAAGAAAAGAGGGAGAGAGAGAGAGAGAGAGAGAGAGAGAGAGAGAGAGAGAGAGAGAGAGAGAGAGAGAGAGAGAGAGAGAGAGAGAGAGAGAGGGAGAGAGAGAAACTTTTATACTCTATTGCTGAGAATGCAAACAAGTTAAACTGCTGTACAAATCAGTATTGAGGTTCCTGACAGCTAAAAGAATCCTACTTTATGACCCTGACATACCACTAATGGACACATACCAAAGGGATACAAATCCGTATTC
Source organism: Megascapheus bottae (assembly GCF_031878675.1). Classification (NCBI taxonomy): domain Eukaryota; kingdom Metazoa; phylum Chordata; class Mammalia; order Rodentia; family Geomyidae; genus Megascapheus; species Megascapheus bottae. Next base: position 12,059,314 of record NC_143510.1, read on the forward strand.
AAGAAAAATATCTACAGCTCATGCCGCTATCTACTTGAGAGCTGAGATCTGAGAATCAAAGTTGGAAGCCAGCCCCAGTGGAAAAGTTCATGAGATTTTTTTATTTTTATAATAGATTTATTTTAAATTAACTTTATTTTATTCCTTTTATTTCAAATTTTTCTGCTTGCTTTTTCTTTTTTTTTAATTATAAAAGTGGTATACAGCGTACTTTCAATTATGTAAGTCAGGTAATGAATACATTTCTTTTTGAACAGTGTGACCTCTTCCATTGGCTTCTCCCAATTTTTCTTTCCTGAACCCCCCCCCACCAAGCTGTATACTTCATTTCCAACATAGCATCTAGTAAGTACCACTGCTGAATTAGTTCATCCTTTTTTTTTACTGTAATATATAAAGGGGTTACAGTTATATTTGCCAGATAGTAGGTGCATTAGTTCCCACACACTGATACCCCTTCTCAGTTTTTGTCCCCATTTCCCTGCTCCACTCCCTCCCAATCATTTTTCCCCCTTCCCTTTCCTATTTTAAATAAACAACATATATATATATATGTACACACAATATGCTAGGTAACAGAGTCAGATACTGTAACAATATGAGATTAACCAAAAGGCAAAAAAAAAGAGAAGAGAAATGACATAATACATTAAGAACAACAACACACAAGATAAAGCTCTTGTTCAAGGCCAGAGGTGAAGTTGCAGTTCAAGTGGTTGAGTGCCAGCATTGAATAAAATAAAAAAGCTAATGGATTGAGCCCTGGAACTAAATTCCAGCTCCAATACACAAACACACAATACAGGCAGGCAGGCAGGCAGGCAGGCAGGCAGGCAGGCAGGCAGGAAGGAGGGAGGGAGGGAGGGAGGGGGGAGGGAGGGAGGGAGGAAGGGAAGGGAGGGAGGGAGGGAGGGAAGGAAGGAAGGAAGGAAGGAAGGAAGGAAGGAAGGAAGGAAGGAAGGAAGGAAGGAAGGAAGGAAGGAAGGAAGGAAAAAGATAAAAAGAAACTATAGCTCTACAGCTCACTTAGGTAACTTTTGAAAGCAAACGAAGTAACACAAGATAGTTTCTCTCTCAAAGTAAAACATGACTTGGTTAAAAAAAATACTGAAGCCATAAAGAAAACTAACTGGATGCTAGTGACTTCTGTCTGTAATCCTGGCAACTAGAAGGCTGAGGGAAAGAAAAAGAAAGGAAAAAAAGGAAGGAAGGAAGGAAGGGAAGAAGGAAGGAAGGAAGGAAGGAAGGAAGGAAGGAAGGAAGGAAGGAAGGAAGGAAGGAAGGAAGGAAGGAAGGAAGTGAGGGAGGGAGGCAGGGAGGGAAGGAAGAGAAGCAAGGAGAGAGAGAGAGAGAGACAGACAGACAGACAGAGACAGAGAGAGAGACAGAGAGAGACAGAGAGAGAGACAGAGAGAGAGACAGAGAGAGAGACAGAGAGAGAGACGGAGAGAGAGAGGGAGGGAGGGAGGGAGGGAGGGAGGGAGGGAGAGGGAGGGAGGGAGGGAGGGAGAGGAGGGAGGGAGGGAGGGAGAGAGAGAGAGAGAGAGAGAGAGAGAGAGAGAGAGAGAGAGAGAGAGAGAGAGAGAGAGACACAGGAGGGAGGGAGGGAGGAGGCCAGGTACCAGTGGCTCATGCCTGTAATCCTAGATTACTACTCAGGAGGTTGAGATCTGAGGGTCACAGTTCAAAGCCAGCCTGGACACAAGAAGTCTGTGAGACTGTAATTAAGCAGCAGAAAACCAGAAGTGGCATTGTGACTCAAGAGGTAGAGCACTAGCCTTGAGCTGAAGAGCTCAGAGACAACTCCCAGGTCCAGAGCTCAAGCCCCACAACACACTAAACAATGAAAAAAAAAGAGAGAGAAAGAAAGAAGAAATAGGGGCCGGGAGTTTGGCCTAGTGGTTAAAGTGCTTGCCTAGCATGCATGAAGACCCAGGTTCGATTCCTCGGTACCACATACATAGAAAAAAAAAGCCGAAAGTGGTGCTGAGGCTCAAGTGGTAGAGCTCTAGCCTTAGGAAAGTCCAAGGACAGGGTTCAGGCCCTGAGCTCAAGCCCAGGACTGGCAAAAAAAAAAAAGAAAGAAGAAATAAAGGGTGAAGAAAGGAATTGAGGGAGGGAGGGAGGGAGGGAGGAAGGAAGGAAGGAAAGAAGGAAGGAAGGAAGGAAGGAAGGAAGGAAGGAAGGAAGGAAGGAAGGAAGGAAGGAAGGAAGGAGTCTGCATACACATGTTAGTAAAGCGCTTCACAATATTAATTCTGAAATATTTCAAGAGATAATATTTGGGGTGGAGGAGAGGGAAAGGATAATAAAAATATGAGAAAGGGTTATCAAGGATTGATTATCCTTACAGTAAAATACATTAAAAAGAAAGAAAGACTCTTTGAAATAGTATCCCTCAAAGAGCTATAGCTTTAAATCTCTAATTCTGATAATTACCTAAGATTTCCCTTCCTTCTTTCCTTCCTTCCTTCCTTCCTTCCTTCCTTGCTTCCTTCCTTCCTCTTGCTTGCTTGCTTGCTTGCTTTGTCCTAGGGCTTAAACTAGAGGTCTTGTCCCTGTCCCTGAGTTTTATTACTCTACGACTTGAGCCACAAATCTACCTCCAGGTTTTGTGGTCATTTGGAGATAAGAATTTCACATGGGGCTAGGAGTTTGGCCTGTGGTAGAGTGCTTGCCTAGCATTCATGAAGACCCGGGTTTGATAACTCAGTACCACACACATGGAGAAAAGGATCGAAGTGGTGCTGAGGCTCAAGTGGTAGAGCTCTAGTCTTGAGAAAGCCCAATGACAGGGCACAGGCCCTGAGTTCAAGCATCATGACTGGCAAAAAAAAAGAAAAGAATTTCACAGATGTTCTTGTCCAGGCTGTCTTTGAAACACAGTCCTTAGATCTCAGCCTCCAGAGTAGCTAGAATTGAATGTATGAGCCACCAGCACTAGGTTGTATTTTGGTTTCTTTAATAAATTTGTAGGAAATACAAAATTTATTGTGAATATAAGGCAGTTTTATCTTACATCTTGCTAACTTATACACCCTTCTTACAAAATGATGAGAAAAGTAATACAGAGTAGTTCACTAACATACTCCAAACCACAGACCTAGCAAATCATGTAGAATTTGATTTCTATCAGGCAATCATACTTCACTGAGGATGGAGGCTCTCAGTGCACCTTCAGGCCTTTGGGAAATGAGCTTATGTTTATGTACATGCATCACAGATGATTTTGGAAGTCTGGTAAATCCTGAACTCTTTCCCATGAATTCTCTCAAACACAGGATAAAATATATAGGCACCTAGCCAGGCACCTATAATCCAAAGCCAGCCCAGAAGGAAGGTCCTTAAGACTCTTATCTCCACTTAACCACTAAGTCTAAGTGGAAACAAAGTGGAGATGTGAGTCAAGTGAGAGAGCTAATCATGAGCAAAACAACATAGGGACAGCACACAGGTCATAAATTCAGACCCCAGAACCACCAAATACCCGCACGCACACACCACACACACACACACCCCCCCCCCCACACACACACACTCAGAGTGCCCCATAGCCCAAGAGTGAAAGAAATATAATTATCAAAGTATTTTGATACTGAATAAGATTTGGCAGAAATACTAAAATAATGTTGACCCTTAACAATAGTGTCAGAAATCTGTATGTTTTCATGTCATATTTGTGATAATATCAAATCACAAGTACTTATCATTTTGTTAGAATTTGAAATTGAAAAAAATGATAAATTTCAATTAGGAATTAGTAAAAGATTTAATTTATAAGTTCACAGACATGAGTTTTGCTCATAGTTCTCTTAATAGTCTCTGATCCATGGTTTTCACATTAAGTATATGCTCCACTTCTCATGCTTTTTTCATTTGCATTATGTTTAACAGATACATGTAAGCATAGAAACTGCACATGTTTATAGGATATCAAGTGATATTTGATATATGTATGTATTGTGTAATGTTTTAATTAGGTTAAACATATTGATCTCAAAGTTACTATGCCTTTCTTATCAAAACTTCAATCTCAGTTACTATTCTTCCATCATCTAAACTGTTTTTTTGTTGTTTTTGTTTTTGGTCAATTGTGGGGCTTGAACTCTGGGCATTGTCCCTAAGGTCTTCAGTTCAAGAAAAGTACTTTATCACTTGAGCCCAGCGTCACTTCTGCTTTTCTGGTGGTTAATTGGACTTTCATGCCCCGGCTGGCATGAAACCATGAACCTTAGATCTCAGCCTCCTGAGTACTGGGATTACAGGCATGAGCCACTGGCTCCTTTCTTCTAGTTCTTTGAAATGTTGTATACATTATCAGTATATATAGTCACCTGCCATTGCAGTGGCACACCAAAATTTCTTATTCCTATTAATGCTTAGAATCCATTGATAACGTACTTCTTCTCTCCCTCTTATGTGGCAAATGATTTACAAATGGGGAGCAATGATAGAAAATTACTGATAGAATTGATAAAGCTGTAGTCCATGAACTATTCTGTAATAGTGCAGACAATAACTTTAACACAGAAATGTACTTCTACCTCATTCCAGATCCTCAGCAAATGTATTATCCTTGTTTTTAAAATATTAACCCCTTTTCTGAAATGTTAGTCTTTAGTTCAAGAATGATTTCAATCATTTTTAATAGAGAGCTCAATACAGATAAGACACACGGATGAAGAAAATGTGTCATAAAAGTCTTATTCTATAGATTTTACGGTATAGCAGATGAAAATAAAGGTTTAATCAAAACTTTGAATGCGCCTAAGTAACCTACCATATTCACAGTTCCTCTCCACTATCCCCCTTCTTCTAGCTCTAATTCATCTTACTTCTCTGATGACAAAGTATAGTAAAAACCTAGGGTGCAGTCTAAGGAGGAATCAAAGGCAACTGAATGGAAAAGCAATCTTCACACAATGGAATATGTTACACATTGATGGCTAATTGAATATACTGTGCCAGTACAGAAACCTTATGCCATCTTAATGAAGGGGCAGAAAGAGTGCACTTCAGATTCAACTGATTCCCCTTGCATTCCTGGGTGGAGATTCAGTACTCATTTAAACATTCCTTTTAAATACTTTTTAAAACATTGTTACCCTCCTCCCACCATGCTCATTTTCTCCAACTGTCCCTCTTCGACTACTCTCAACACCCCCAACTTGTAAAGTTCATTTCCAAGATTGAGTCTACCACGTATTTTATTACAATGATTCATCCTTTTTTCACCATTTTACTTTCCCTTCCCCAAATCAGATAGCCTTAAACAAAAGATAAAACAGACAGAAATCAAAACAGTGAAAACAGGTCATAAATCAACAGAACAAAAAGAAAGAAAGAAAAAAGAAATACACAAAAAAGAAGAAAAAACTTCTTGTATTTATTTCTTCCAGTTCATGTCAATAAGCATTATTTTATATAGTCATATGCACATAGCTACTGAACTATTGTTACCCTGTGTTAAGAATACCCTAGATATAGGGTAGGGGTGGGGGGAGGGAAATGGGGATCAAGACATGAGAAAGGGTATCACTGTTTGTGAAGTAATGCACCTTCTATCTGGTGAATATAATGTAACCCTTCTATTAATTACAATAAAATATACAAAAAGAATATCCTAGATATATTCTAGTTATTACAGATGAGGGACACTGCACAGCCTATGTTTTGGGGGGTCTGGCTTGCTTCACGTAATAAAAGTTTTTCCAAGGTTTTCTATTTCCTTATAATTGTGACAATGTGATTCTTTCTGATAGAAGCATAGACTCCACTGTGTATATATGCCACATTTTCTTGAGCCATTCATCTACCTAGGGGCATCTGAGTTGATTCCATATCTTAGCTATGATTTTTTAAAATGCTGCAATTAACATGGTTGTGCTGGTAACTTTTTTTTTGCCAGTCCTGGGCTTGAGCTCAGGGCCTGAGCACTGTCCTTCGACTTTCTCAAGGCTAGAGCTCTACCACTTGAGCCTCAGCACCACTTCCGGCTTTTTTCTATGTATGTGGTACCAAGGAATCGAACCCGGGTCTTCATGCATGCTAGGCAAGCACTTTAACCACTAGGCCAAACTCCCGGCCCCTGTGCTGGTAACTTTTGTGTGGTCTTGCTTATGGCCTTTTGGTTAAATTCCCGAGTGGGATTGCAGGCTCATTAGGGGAGCTCTATGCTCAGTCTTTCGAGGAACCTCTATACTGCTTTTCAGAGGGACTGAACAAATTTACATTCCCACTAATAGTGCAGTAGTGTTCCCCTTTGTCCATATCCTCATGAAGAAGTTTTCTTGATAACGGCAATCCTAACTGGGGTGAGGTGAAAACTCATTTTTTCTATGTCCAGAAATATTGAACATTTTTTCATGTGTCTATTGGCCTTTGTATTTCATATTCAGAGAAATATCTTTCAAATGTTGATAGGGTTGTTGTTTATTAGGGGATTTTCTTTGAGGGGGCAAAATTATTTTAGCTACAAGTATATTTTAGATATGAGAGCCGTTTCTGATGTATAACTAGTAAAGATCTCCCAGTCTTTGGACTTTCTATTGATCCTTCTAGGTATGTCCTTTGCCATGCAGAAACTTCTCAATTTAATGCAACCCCATTTATCCATCCTTTCTTTGATTTGCTGTGTTTCTGGATCTTAGAAACCCTAGTGTTTTCTCTATTTCTTCTCCTATAATATTTTCAGAGTATCTGGTCTTATATTGATGTTTCTTATCCATTTAGAATTAATATTAGTAGGTTAATTTCTGGGCCTTTGATTCTATTCTATTGGTCCTCTGGCCTGTTCATTTGCCAGTACCAAGCTGTTTTTATAACAACGGCTTTGAAATAGTTTTAAGTTTGTTATTGATATTACTCCAGCACTGTTCTTCCTGAGAAGAATTGTTTTTGCTAGTCGGGGTTTTCTATTATTTCATATGAATTTTTGGATTGCTCCTTCTATATCACTGTAGAATATTGTTAGGATTTTGATGGGCATTGCATTGAATTTTAGATAACTTTGGGCAATATTGCCACTTAATTCTCTTATTTAATGGCTCTAATTTGAATAATTTCCACAATAATATTTTTCAATATTTTGAAATATGCAATTGATTATGTTTTTATAAATCTAGGTAGTGTTTCTATCTATAGGTAAAACATATTTGCTTATATAAAGCACTCTGTATAAAGTGATTAGATATATCATTATTTATTTTCCTGTTAACACTTTTAGTAAATCACATTTTGCAAGAATTTGAAGCATTCTCATTACTAACCATTTAAATGAGTAAACGATAAGACAAAAAATAGCAAGAGATGAAATACTCAAATGACACATCATACTTGTTTATTTAAAACTATTTGATTGTAAAAGATGCTGTCCTATTTCCTATAGTGGAATTATTGTTTTGCCTCTTTAATAAAATCATGAGACCTATTTCAATTTATTTTCTCAATTATCTTTATTATCATTAAGTAGTTGTACAAAGTTATTACTATTCAATGTCAGTTTATAAGTACTATTCAGCTTGATCATTATTTCCTTTTTCATTTTCTCCCCATCCCTTCCAACCCAATCCCTCTCACTAATTTTCCTAGTTTCATAGGATAAACGTTGAGAAACATGTATATTATAATACTTCTTCAGAAAAATATAGGCACACAAATGAAAGCATTAACTGTAGCAATATACCAAAATAATCACAGATCCCACACTAGATAAAAATTTACAAACTTTATTCACTGTAAACTTATGTCATTAAGTTCCATCTCTATTTCAGTAACTTCAATTTGTGTATATTCATGCAATACCAACAACAGCATTATGAATTCATATGAATACCATTAATACATTTTATATGTAAGGAACTGAGGACTAATAGTACTATAAAATTTTACTTAAGCTTCTACAAGTGGTGGGACTGGAATCCTACTCTAAACTGATACTAACTACTTATGGGACAAATGCCACTCAGGACAGACAGATTGTATACTTCAACAGGTTATCAGAAAGTGCCTGAGAGTATGTCTCAACAAATAACGACAAGATAATTGGCACTTCATGAGCAGAAACTCATATTAAGAAAAGAAAAGCTGGGCATAAGTGGCTCATGCCTGTAATCCCAGCTACTCAGAAGGCTGAGATCTGAGGATCATGGTTCAAAGCTAGCCCTGGCATGAAAGTCAGTGAGACTTTTATCTCCAATTAGCCACCAGAAAACCAGAAGTGGCACTGTGGCTTGAGTGGTAGAGCACTAGCCTTGAAATGAAAAGCTCATGGGCAGCACTCAGGGCCAGAGTTCACACCCCATGACCAACCAAAAAAAAGAAAGAAAGAAAAAGAAAAATTGGGGAAGAATGAAAACGAGGTTAAGAGTTTCTTATTTGATTTAAAAAGTTGGGCCAGGAGTTTGATCTAGTGGTTTAAGTGCTCGCCTAGCATGCATGAAAGACTGGAGTTCGATTCCTTGGTACCACATACATAGAAAAAAAGCTGGAAGTGGTGCTGAGGCTCAAGTGGTAGAGCTCTAGCTTTGAGAAAGTCCAAGGACATTTCTCAGGCCCTGAGCTCAAGCCCAGGACTGGCAAAAAAAAAAGTAACTAATTTTCTGATCAAGAGGCAGCGGCTCACAACTGTAATCTTAGCTATTCAGGAGGCTGAGATCTACAGACGATGATTCAAAGCCAGCCTGGGCAGGAAAAGCATAAACTATCAAATAGAAAAGAGTCTGAAGTAGAGTTGTTGCTCCAGTGATGGAGCACTGTCCTTGAGCAATGAAAGCTCAAGGACAGTGCCCAAACCCTGAGTTTAAGCCTGAGGGCCAGAAATAAATAGTTTTTAAATTTCTTTATAAATTCCAAATTGTAGTACATTTCAAATACCACTGAAACATGAGATCTTAAAAGTCCAAGTTTTAAAAAATATGCAAATATACAACTTGGGAGGATGGTAGGGGAAAACTGTGAGAAAGGGTGAGAAGGGTAATATTCTTCAAATCAAAATGTGCTTATTACCTAATTTGTATAACTGTAATCCCTCTATAAATCACCTTCACAATATCAATAAGAAATATATCTGGGAAAATATATAACTATATTCCATTTTTTAAAGTATGAAATTGTTAATTGTTAATGCTATTTGGGGCCAGGAATTAATGCTATTTCTTTCTTTTTTTAAGAAAGAAAATAAATAAAGGAAGAAGGAAAGAAGGAAAGAAAGAAAGAAAGAAAGAAAGAAAGAAAGAAAGAAAGAAAGAAAGAAAGAAAGAAAGAAGAAGGAAAGAAAGAAAGATGGAAGAGAGAAGAGAGAGAGAGAGAGAGAGAGAGAGAGAGAGAGAGAGAGAGAGAGAGGGAGAGGAGAGGGAGAGGGAGAGGGAGAGGGAGAGGGAGAGGGAGAGGGAGAGGGAGAGGGAGGGAGAGGGAGAGGGAGAGGGAGGGAGGGAGGGAGGGAGAGAGAGGAAGCTAGCTCAGAAACAGCACTCAGGCCAAGTTCAAGCCTCAGGATCAGCACAAAGACAAAGAAAGAATGAATGATATCAGATACATTTTAAGCAAAAGTCTAAAAGAAAAGGAAATGACATTTTAAAATTTTTATCCTATCTAATTTCTATCAAAATAGTCACAAGAAACATTTAATTCCTTTTTGTTATCCTCAGATTTGAAAAAGGAAAATCAGAATGAGGAAATGATCAACAACTTAATCTAAGATTCAAACTGATCTAGGGCAATGTTCTTTGTCCTCAGTAGTGACTCTGCCTTAAACTAGTTCTCTGACTCTCTGAACCTTTTGCTCCTTAGCTATGAAGAAAATAATTGGTTAGCTGATTTCCAAAGACAATAATAACAAATCTAGTTAACATAATCCATTATAAATCAGAAGTGAGCTATAGAATTCTTAAATTATTTTCATATGTTCTTCTCACTAATATATAGAAAATTAGAAGCAAAATTCATACCAAAGTTAATAATATTTTGAAAATGGTATGTCATGAATTTAATAATTTAACATGTCTCTCAAGCATTTAGTAGCAATTGTTTAATCAGACTTACAATTTTTCCACTGACGTATTCCTAAAATTCGATCAAATTTAAGAGGTAGTTTACATTCTATGATGTTAAGCCTTACAAACTGTTTTTATATTATTTACTATATCTGTTACCAAATGACAATTACAAGTTTAAAAATATGTTCTGTTAAATTTTAAATCCTCCAAACTATTCTCATATTCAAAATGGACCCAACTCAATTTGACACCTCCAATCAACTTTGTTCGACAGTATCCAAACTTTTTTCTTTGTGATATCAATTTTCTCATGGAAAAACTCTAAGTTATGAAAAAACTTCATTATACCCCAAACCCCTAATTAAAACTGTGAGTTAAAAGTGGATTCCATCAAAATACCATCATATATCGGATAGCAAAATGGGAAGTTCCTTGCTAGAAAACAAGAGAACCATATTTTATCAGGCTTCTTAAAATATCTTTTTTTGTGGGTCATGGGGCTTGAACTCTGGCCAGAATACTGTCCCTGAGCTCTTCAGCTCAAGGCTACTGCCCTACCCTTGAGCCACAGCCTCACTTCTCATTTTTCTAGTTATTAATTGGAGATAAAAACCTCACATTCTTTAGTGCCTGGGCTGGCTTTGAACTTCAATCCTCAGATCTCAGCCTCCTGAGTAGGTAGATTACCAGTGTGAGTCACTGTGCCCAGCTGGATGCATCTTAATCTGAGCTACATATGTAGAATTTGTGAATCTATAAAGCTCTCAATTTGGCCAGGAGCATGGCCTAATGGTAGTGTGCTTGCTTAGCATGCATGAAGACCTGGAGTTTTAATTCCTCTGTACCACATACATAGAAAAAAAGCTGGAAATGGTGCTGTGGCTCAACTGGTAAAGCTCTAGCCTTGAGAATGCACAAGGACAGTGCTCAGTCCCTGAGTTCAAACCCCAGGACTGGCAACAACAACAACAATAACAACAACAACAACAACAACAAAACCTTCAATTTATGTTCACAATTTTGAAAGCATATGCATTTTCTTTGAATATAAATGTTAGATTTCAGCAGATTACCAAACAGAATCATAATCTTTCAATAGGTTTGTAAGTACTGTACTTTTAACCCAGGGGTTTTGTACTTTCATCACTGGCTTTGTATTAAACATGATTTTAGACAGATGGATTCTTCTGTTAACAAAACTAGAAAGTTAAATCTCAGGTAGACTATTCTGTGCATTATAGTGGATATTGAAGTCCATAATTAAAATATTGGTTACTTAGTTTCTTCACTGCTGTCTTTACTTCATGATTTCTCAATGTATAGATAAGTGGATTGAGAAAGGGAGTAAAGATGGTATAGAAAACGGAGAGAATTTTGTCCACCAGGAAGCTGGTAAAAGGCCACACATAAATAAAGATGCAAGGCCCAAAGAACATAAATACAACCACAAAGTGTGCAGTACAAGTAGACAGAGCTTTAGACGATCTTGTAGAGGAATGATCCCTGATAGTGACAAGAACAACGATGTAAGAGGTGAGCAAAAGCAGAAAACTTATAAGAGCAATCACACCACTGGTTGAGATCATGAAGATCCCAAGAACGTATATATCTATACAAGCCAGCTGAATAACCAGAGGAAGATCACAGAAGAAACTATCTATAACGTTAGGACCACAAAAGGGCAAAGAGAGCGTAAATGCTAATTGGCTCATTGTATGTAGGAAGCCCACCATCCAAGAAGTTACTACAAGCCCAACACAGACCTTTCGGCTCATAATTGTTGAATAATGGAGAGGTTTACATATGGCAATATACCTGTCAAAAGACATAGAAATCAGTAGTACAATCTCAGTCCCAGTGAAGAGGTGTAAAAAAACGATCTGAGAAATGCAGCCTTCAAAGGAGATGGTTTTACGCTGAGCCAGAAAGTCCATGATCATCTTTGGTGTGGAAAAGGAGGACAGGCACATGTCAATGAGAGATAGATTGCTCAGCAAGAAGTACATGGGGGAGTGGAGAGAGGAGGTAGATTGGATCGTGAGCAAAATCAGACAATTGCCAAACATGGTCATTAAATAGAAAAGAGAAAACAGCACAAAGAAGAATATCTGAAGCTCAGGAGAATTAGTAAGTCCAAGTAACACAAATTCAGGTACTCTGGTTTGATTGAATCGCTCCATTGATTTACAGGTAGATTTGCTTTATCATCTTGGAAGGAAGAAAATTACAGAGTTGGAAAACTGTGATACTCCTAATCCACATGTAAAGGACTGATGACATCACTTTTTATCTAGAACTTATCTAAAAGCCCTCACAATAAATGCTAAATAAACCAATGCCAACAAATGTTAAATATGAATATAATAATGTACTGATAATATTATGGTTGGCATTAGTATTAATATAAATAGAAAATAACAAGATCATTCTTTTCTGTCACAGAATGACCTAATAGAAAGGGATTTGATAAATGAGCTATTTGATTTTAATTTCCTACCTTTCTGTTCTATTAATTAATTTCAAATTGTCACAATGTGCTCAAAAATAAGTAATTAAAAACATGAAATCTTACATTATGAACTTATGGGAGTACTGATTAACAAAATTTATTTAGACTATAGATCAGCATACATATCTATTTAACTGTGGTGAAAGTAACAATATTTTGATTCAGTGAATGGTAAGTTGTGATTCTAAATTAATAGGCTAATGGAACTAATTTTAAATTAGATGGACATTTTCATTTAAGAGCATGTAATGGCTTTCTAAGTTAAAGAATAAGCTTTCAGGGGCTGGGAATTTGGCGTAGTGGTAGAGTGCTTGCTTTACATGCACAAAGACCTGGGTTTGATTCTCAGTACCACATACATTGAAAAAGCCAGAAGTGGTGCCGTGGCTCAAGTGATAGTAGTCTAGCCTTGAGAAAGCCCAAGGACAGTGCTCAAGCCCTGAGCTCAAGCCCATGACTGGCAAATAATAATAATAATAAGCTTTCATTAACATGCAGTAAAATCTGAAACAAATACTCCAAACCAAACTAGCTTCCTTGTTGGATAACTATCTCAAAATCAAAGATTCCAAAATCTGACTTAAGAAAATGAATATCATAGAAATCATTTGTCACAGCAAATTTCCAAGTTCTGGGAGGATAAAGAAAATGAAGGAGAAAGACTCTCAGAATTATTTTTGAATATTACTGTAGCAAAAATGCACTAAGGATAAACTGAACTTTTAAAATTGCCATCTAGGGACCGGGAGTTTGGCCTAGTGGTTAAAGTGCTTGCCTAGCATGCACAAAGACCCGGGTTCGATTCCTTGGTACCACATACATAGACAAAAGCCAGAAATGGTGCTGAGGCTCAAATGGTAGAGTGCTAGCCTTGAGAAAGTCCAAGGACAGGGCTCAGACCCTGAGCTCAAGCCCAGGACTGGCAAAATAAAATAAAATAAAATAAAATAAAATTGCCATCTATTTCATTATGCCAAACTAAAATTTAATTATTACCTTCAATAATATTTTTTATTTAACTGAGTCCTGTTTTATCATGTGGAGAAAATCTGGTTATTTTCCCATTTACTTTTGTATACTCATTTTTTCTCAGTACTAAGATTTTCAAATCATCAGAAAACTATTTTCTGATTTATAGTTTTTAAATGGAATTGTTTCCTAATGGTTAGAGTTATTTAAGGAATTTGTTCCACTGCCATATTCTAGAACCTGCTCTCAGATTTGGCCTCTTTTAAGAATTAAACTAGACTATCTAAAACTCTAAATGCAGTTACTGAAAAATATTTAAGAAACTTTCTACTCTTCAAAATCCAAATAAAGAATTTTGTTTGGAAATAATTAACTTCTTTGGCATTACTAATAGCAATAATAAGCATAATAAAATATTCTAATCTAGTTTCAATTCAAAGACTCAGAAAAAGACAATATGCTACAGAAATAATTTTGTAATTATGTAGTTTAGGAACTTTTGTTTCATGTTAAAGTGACATAAGTTCCTTTTATAGTAAGCATAGTGAAAATTCTCAGCTTACAAAATTTGTCTTCTCTCTCTGTTTTTCTGACAATTTAAATATTAATGGAAACTATTCTTATGTCATTTGAACCAGGTTCTTTTTATGTAGGCAGTTGAAATAACTATTTCACAGGACTTTTTACTTAAAATTTAGACTACTCTATTTTTATATTTATAATTACTAGGTAATTGTTAATGTTCATATCTGAAGAACACAAACCATGCCTGCTTCTGAAGAGCTTTAGAATCATACCCAGGTGTTAACCTACCAGCTATGTAGCCAGAACCCAAAACACCACATCCTCTGACACTCAGAAGCTTTCTGAAATCACTGTGTGTTTTATATAGTAAGTATCAGAAGTCTGGGCTTCTGGTTTATATCTTCTCTTATCTTGGCTAAAAAAGAGAAGTGATATTTAGAACATCAGGGATTAAACACTTAAATCTACTTGCAGTGGGAGTTATTAAAAGTTCGAACTGGCTTTCACAGAATTGTAGTAAAAATTGTGAAGAGTGTCTTGACTATTTAAGAGTGCATATCTGTGATGAAGTAGAGGTCATTAGAGGAAAGAGTACAACTAGAATTCATCTTAAACAATTACTTCAGGAGCAAAACTATTACCACCTCAAATAAGGAGATAAATAACTACGTGTCTATACCCCAGTGTTCAAAATCCCCATAGTTGGAAAATACTTTTTAGACTAAAGTAATTCACCTCCACCAAATACTTGCTGGAAGAGTACTATATTAAAAGAAAGATGATGCATTTGTGCATCTGTCAAAAACTATGGGCGTGTTGGCTCACGCCTATAATCCTGGCTACTCAAGAGGCTGAGATCTGAGGATGAAGGTTCAAAGACAACCCCGCACAAAAGGACCTGAGATTCTTATCACCAATTAACCTCTAGAAAATGGGAAGTGGAGCTTTGTTCAAGAGTAGGGAAGTAGCCTAGAACCGAAGAGCTCAGGAACAATGCCCAGACCCAGGAGTAGGGCCGTAGTCTTGAGCTGAAGAACTCAGGGACAGCACCCAGGCCGAGTTCAAACCCCATGACCCACAAAAAACAAAAACTGAAGGTTAGCACAGTCTAATTATTATTATGACACCTTTCTCTGTGAAATCAGAAAGTGTTGGAAGTAGGACATGGGAAAGCTCAATATTCTAAAGAGGAGTGAAAACAACTCACAAGAGTATTACTTCTGTTTTAAAACCTCAAACTGTTTATTTTTGCACTTTAGGAGTAAGGCCTGATGATATATAAAACATGATTGTTTAATAAAATTGTAATTTTTTAAAAAATGAAATTATAAAGATAAATATGAAGTTGAGCACAGTCACTCATATTTCTAATCCTAGCTACTCTTGAGGCAAAAGTTGAGAGGATTGCAGTTGGAGGACAGTGTAAACAAAAAGTATATGAGATCCCATCTTCAACAATCACTTGAACTGGTAATTCATGCCTGTCATGGGAGATTAACAGAAAGCATAAAGAAAGGATCATAATCTAGACTGCCTCAGGCAAAAAAAAAACCAAGATCTTATTCAAAAAGAAGAAAAGCCAGAAGGATGGGAACATGTCTGAAATGGTAAAATACCTGGTGAGCAAGTAAGTATAAGGTTTTCAATTCAAACCCCAGAGCTGAAAGAAATAAAGAAGCATACAGCATTATGCCAATCACAGAAAAAATATATATGGATAAGGAATAATAGAAATGATTATAATTGTTATCATTATTGATTGATCTTTGTGGATTCTCAATGTTAATTGACTTCCTAAAGCCACAAACTAAGGACTTTTCTCTACTCACTGGCAGGCCAAATATTTCAAGAAAGTTTGTTTTTTACACACACATTCTTACCAAATACCACCATGATTTGAATTCCTTACAAACCTCGTACCTGTCAACATCCCCTCAAGTGGTTTTGAGGTAAGAAAATAGATCAATTCAGTTGTAAGAAGCTATAAGAAGGAAAAGAAATAACTTCTTTAAATGACTTTTTAACAAAATAGTTAGAAAAGATCCTGTAAACCTAGTGTGAAAAACTAAAGAGTAAATGAATGCAATTGACATGATAATAATCCTGAGAAAAGGTTAAATAAAAACTGCAAAAAGACTGAAAGGGAGAGGGAGGAAGAAAAAGAAGTAAAAGGTATCTTGGGGAGGATGTGACGGGCATGGAAAATTTTGCAGAATTTTGAATCTAATGGTGGTGAACTGGTGATCAGATAAAGCTACACATAACTACCAAATGAAAAAAAACCAGTTTACCTTAAATAGTATTATTTAAACCTGGATAATACAGCACAGTGACTACTATTAAATTAAGCAAATAAAAATACTGCTTTCTATTTTGTTTTGTTTGGGTGGCAGTGGGTTTTGAACATGATAGAAAAACATTCTACCACATAAGCTACATTTCCAGCCCTTTTAGCTTAAAGATATGTTTCAGACAGCATCTCAAGCTTTTGCCTGGGCTTGCTACAAACCAAGGTCCTGCTACCATCTTCCCCCAAGTAGTTAGAATTACAAGCATAATCCACAACATCTCTTGGGCCAGGAGTGTGGCCTAGTGGTAGAGTGCTTGCCTAGCATGCACAAAGTCCTGGGTTCAATTCCTCTGTGCCACATACACAGAAAAACTGAAAGTGGGTGCTGTGGCTCAAGTGATAGAGCACTAGCCTTAAGAAAGTCCAAGGACAGTGCCCTGGCTGAGTTCAAGCTCCAGGACTGGCAAAAAAAAAAAAAAGGAAAAAATATTCTTACTAATGTTTTCTCTTGGCTGGCTTCAGACTAAGCTTCTCTTAATTCTGCATTCTGCATTACAAGGAACTAGAACAAATGTGTGACACAAATACCAAACCCCAATAGCTGTCTTATGAATTAATAATACTGAGTTAAAATAGAGGGAAAAGGCCTACTCTTATTAAAAATAGGTTATAAAAGGTAAAAAGGAACACTCTTAATCTGACATGTGCCGGGTTTGCATAACAAAAGCTTTACTGCTCTATACAAAGAAAAAACAAATGGTTTAAGTGAATAAAAAGTAAACATATGTTACCAGATGAAAAACCTAATGTTATTCAGCATGTAAATTTTCCTATGTAAAAGAATTCAGTGAATCTTCTTCATCGTTGTCTTCTTCTTCTTCTTCTTCTTCTTCTTCTTCTTCTTCTTCTTCTTCTTCTTCTTCTTCTTCTTCTTCTTCCTCTTCTCTCTCTGTCTCTGTCTTCTTCTTCTTCTTCTTCTTCTTCTTCTTCTTCTTCTTCTTCTTCTTCTTCCTCTTCTCTCTGTCTCTGTCTCTGTCTGTCTGTCTGTCTGTCTGTCTGTCTGTCTGTCTCTCTCTCTCTCTCTCTCTCTCTCTTGCTCGCTCTCTCGCTCTCGCTCTCTGCTGGCTGTGGGGTCTTGAAATCAGGTCCAGATCCACAACACCAGTTCAGCTTTTTCTGAGTAATTTATTGGAGATAAGAATTTTTGCCTAGGCTGAGTTTGTCTTTAAACTACCATTTTCAGATATCTGCGTACTCAGTGCTAGGATTATAGACATGAACCACTGGTGCCAAGTGAATTTTCTATAAGATAGCTTTATTTGTTTGGGGTTTTTTTTCCCCCATGGGTCATGGGGCTTGAACTTGTCCTGGGTGTTGTCCCTGGGCTCTTCAGCTCAAGGTTACCACCCTACCCTTGAGCCAAGCCCCACTTCCCATTTTCTAGAGGTTAATTGGAGATGAGTCTCAGGTTCTTTTGTACCTGGGCTGGCTTTGAACCTTGATCCTCAGATCTCAGCCTCCTGAGTAGCTAAGATTATAGGCATGAGCCACCACACCTGGCTGTTTTTTGTTTCCATTTTAAGGAAGGATTAGATTTACTTTAGAAGTTTACAAAAGAGTGACTAGTTAAGGGGTCAGATGAGAGACAGAGGATGGGGTCTTTCTTTTTTAATCTATATCACTTTTTAAAATTTCTAGGCAGTTCCTGAAAGGGGTTTCACTTCTACAAGTCAGGTTATGTCTATAATGCATCTTGATCAATGTTATACTTTCCACAATTCCTTTTCCCATCCCATTCCTGACTTCAAGATAAATTGTAAATTTACTATAATTAGGAAAACAAAAAACATGGAAAGCCTATCAGTGTTCAAGAATATACACACTACCTGATGAATATAACTGTAACCCCTATATACATCATCCCAACAATAAAATACAATTTAAAAAAGCATGAGCATCACTCAAGATGACTGCTGCTTGACAGATACCACATTTCCAATATGTTCAGGAATCCAAATATAATTCTAAATACATGAATGAAACAAGAGGGGACAAACCAATAGGACATCTCCTAAGAAAAGAAACACTAGAGAAACCCAAGTATATAGGACACTAAATCTCTACTAAGTCTCTAAAACAGTGAGAAAACCTTGCCTGCTGGAAGTCAGAACTACCACCCATAGCTGCTTTAATTGCATTTGTTATATGGCCCCTTTCTCTCCCCAATTTTATTTGGGGGATTTCTCACCTCCTTTTTGTGAACACATATAGTGTCATATGTAGATACACACAAACATCTTAACTAAAGTATAGCATCTGTAGGGGAAGATTCCAGTGTACAACCTCATTGAACAAATTACAGTTTAACAACATGAATACATAGAAGCTGGATCATGTGTTGGGGGATGAGGTTCCAAGGAAGGCAGACAAAAGGTAAAAGGAATGGTGGGAAAAGGCAGTTATAATACTCAATGAGCCTATGTGAAAACAGAACTAGCTAAATTGGAAAGGTAAGGTGGGGGGGAGATAGAAAGAATGATGAAAGGTGAAATTTATAAAGATGCATAGTACTCAGAAATGGCATGTTGATTTGAAAGTTCTTTGCACAACTACTTAAGTATCAAAAAATTAAACTAATAACTACCAAAGAATCATCAGCACAGTTAAAAAGTGGACTGTGGGGCTGGGAGTTTGGCCTAGTGGTAGAGTACTTGCCTAGCATGCACAAAGAACTGGGTTCAATTCCTGAGTACCACATACATCGAAAAAAGCCGGAAGTGGTGCTGAGGCTCAAGTGGTAGAGCTCTAGCCTTGAGAAAGTCCAAGGCCCTGAGCTCGAGCCCAGGACTGGCAAAAAAAGTGGACAGTGAACTAGACATATAATTCTCAAAAGAAGTAAAAATTGCCAATAAATATATAAGTGCTCAATATCCCTGATCATAAACGACAAACCAAACTACTGAGATTTCATCTGACTCCAATCAAAATGGATAAAATCAAGATCACAAACAACAAATACTGGTAAAGCAGCTAGCAAAAGGAATCTTTATACACTTGGTGAGCATGTAAACTAGTATAACCAATGTAGAAATCAGTATGGAAGTTCCTCAAAAGAACTAAAACTTGCACTACTATATGGATCCAGTGATACATGCACATTTGCCAGTCCAGGTAAGGTTTAGCTACTCCATTGTTTTTGCTTGCTTACTTATGAGGTTTTCAAATTGTGTCTTGATAGGTGGAGACCAGCCTCAAACTTGCTATGTCTCAAACTTGAAATCCTCCTGCCTCAGCTTCCTGAATACTACTTTAAAAAATTAAATGTACTCAGTCCCTTATATTTGTCAGATATCAATATTAAGTACTATTGAAGAGCCAAGTAGCTATTTCCAAAGCCTAATCACATTCACTTTGAACTTTAAATATAGTCTAGCATGTCCTTTGAAGAGTCTTGAACTAACCTGGGTGTTTTCCATCTTCATTTTGCAGTCTTGAGAACTTAAAAACGTTAGGCCCTGCCAGAAAACCATGGAGACAATGAGGCACAAAGAACAAAGAAAGGAGCTGGCAAAGCCCCTTCTCACAAAATGAGAAGTGTTGACTATTATGTGAGGTATATATAACCTATGAGGATAAGAGGTGGAGACCTAGGTGTGGATTTGTAGACCAAAGCCTTTGTAATGGTGGGTTATGATTTATGGCTGCTGCCAAGTGGCAGATAAGGGGTCTGCAGATTCCCAGACTTGAAAATTACTTTAAGTGGAGCTTGTTGCCTTATGCTGCTCCAAAGGAGTGCCATCTCAAGGTAAAGAGGAGAGGGTATGTTCTGTACCAAATGGGCCCAGTGTTGCTTAGGAGAGCATACTAACCTATGGGAAAGTAACCTATTGCACGTACATTGCCCAGTCTTTGTTTAATAATTGGACAGGAGCACCTTCTTAGGATTAGGGGTGAAGGTTGTTTCTTCTGAGGCTGCTTCATGCTGAGAAAGGGGCGAAGTAGTCAGAAGGATACAGTCAATCATGTACCCTCCTAGGAGCATTTGAATGATGGACTGATTGGTGAAAAGTCTCATTGTTCCCATATGAATGTTCTGCACACATGTGTTAGGCAAGGTACAATGAGTAGGAGGCAAAATATTGCTGGAAGACCCAAGACAGACTAAGCCACCAGAATAGGTCCCATCCCATCCCTTTGTTGGATTTTCCTGCGTGTTCTTGGAGACATTTGACTTGTTCCTTGATGGCATAGCTGCTATGAGTTAAGTTAAAGCAGCACAGGTAATTGATGGCATAATCCTTGTCTAAGATAACTTGTCTATGTTCCTGCTATTCTTGGTTTAGCAGTGCAGTAGCAGAGGAGATGCCAAATGCATGACAAACTTATAGGCTCCTATGACTAGTCCTGCTATCCCAACCAAAGAGAAAGTGAGTGCAATACAGTCTGCCTCAGACAGTAAGTGTAATTTATCAACACCGGGATCATCCAGTGATAGATCTCTTGTTTTATGGTCTTAATGAGACTGGAAAAGCTTTTTGTGGGGTGCAATATAGCTAGATGGCCTAGGCAGCATAGAGAGTTATGAGGCAAATTGGCAGGAATATAGGTTAAATGTACAACTCTCACAGGTAAAGAACCAGCCATTAGGTAAGGAAATATGGCCCTCCCCACATACAGAATGTGTTCAACTTCAAGTGAAGTTGTCCTTTTTAAGTTCTACACAGTTATGGGTGCAATTTTGAACCTGGGTACAAGTGTTATTACCTGGTATTATAATCTGGTGTGTATAATATTATAGCATATGTCAGTTTTACATGTGAATGCTTTCCCCAATAATAAGAGTTAGGGTCAGCAAAGGTATTAGATTTATTATTCTGACTGGATGAGAAAATAGTTCATTTTGTATATCTGCCACAGGCTTGCACATTGGAAGCAAGCAGAACCCCAGCACATTTTTCAGCTCCAGTGTTCCTGCCTTAAAGTTAGGTATTAGCTGTTTGGGCCAGGCAAAACCAGATTTTTGTTTTTTATCATTAGACAATAATTTACTTGATTCATTGCAGATTACAAAACCAAGGGAAAAACAATTTTGCAGATTTAGAATATGCTAATAACTGGACTGGGTTACAACGTGAGATGACTGTGTTTCTCCAAATAATCTTCATTCAAGATACATTCCTCCCAGTATGTGGAAAGATGATAAATACACCTCTCCCTCAATCGTTAAGGAGGAAATTTCCTTTCTTGATGGGATGACACTATTTCTTTTTTGATGCTCTTTTTCCTTCTCCTTTCCTTGGTTTTCCTTTTCCATGGAGTTTCTTGAGACGCCTTTGCTCATCCTTAAAATCCTGATGCTCATCTCTGTAAAGGCCAAGAAAATGGAGTGTGCCCATGAGTGCGAAGTATGTGTTGTGGTTTGGATACCAGTCGTAAGTCTCCTTCCTCTTGGCCAGGGGCTGTTCACTGAACAACTTCACCACTTTCATGGATTTGGAATCTGTAGGCCTGGCAACTTCACCGAAGAGCCGGGCGCTCAGACGAGTCATGTGCAATGCATATTCTGAGAGTGAAGACATTTCTTGAGAGTAAGAAGCAAGATTCCCTGCTCAGGACCTTCCTTTCCTGCGCACACGCCTACCGTTCCAGAAGACCCGCTCCCTCCCCATGCTCCAAGCTCCCTACCACAAATGCCAAAACCAGATGTTTTAATGCATATGGTCCTGTAAGGATTCTGAGGAGAAAATCCTCCATATTTTATAACAAAACTGTTTATGGACAATAAGCAGAAAACTATAACATATAGAAAAGAATTTACAGCCATTGGGGTATCAATATGTGAGAAGCAATGCACCTACTACCTGGCAACTGTAACTTCTCTATACATTACCCCAACAATAAAATTTTTTTGAAAGTCTTACAAACTTAATAAAAAAGAATTTACAGCCATTGTAGGAAGCTGTCTTGTAGGAAACACAAGAAGTAGAAGGAAATATGAAGAATGTGGTATTTTAGGTGACCAATGTCTGATGAGATAGGGGCTGCCAGTCTGGTGGGCCTGCTATTCCTAAACCTGCTCCAGGTGGAAACAGGTTAGAGGTTAGTTGTTTCCAGAGGATAGTTTGGCTGGTGATATTGTTTCTGCCCTTGATACTCAGCAAATTGTGTTTCTGTGACTTGAGGGAGACTGGGTTTGAGTGGTTTTGTCTATAGAGACAGAAGTCCAGTTGACTCAGAGGAGTAAGAAGAATGGTTAGGTAGGTGACAGAGATAAATACATTGCCAGAGATAAATCCGGTGAGGGGAACAGTCCTGGACTTGTACAGCTGTAGGAAGAGAGAGGGTTAAGGGTCTTCCACTTCTCAGAAAACTTGCGGTGGCAGAAAATATTTAAGAATATTTGCCACCGGATTCGGTGGCTCATGCCTGTAATCCTAGCTATTCAGGACGCTGAGATCTGAGGATCATGGTTCAATGTTTAAGAATATTTGCAGTCCCGGCACTAAAGTCCATGAAACTTTTATCTCCAATTAACTACCAGAAAACTGGAAGTGGCATTGTGGCTCAAAGGGTAGGGTGGTAGCCTTGAGCTGAAGAGCTCAGGGACGGTGCCCAGGCCCAGAGTCTAAGCCCCACAACCGATAATAAAGAAAAAAAGAATATAATTTGCCATTTGTCTAGCATTTCTGAAGGGCTTAGAAGGCAGAGAGGAAGGCCTGGGGATGTACAAGTCAGCATATTTTTAGAGAAAGGTAAATAGATATTAAAGAAGGGGAGGCAACATGGGAGGGAGAGGAGAAGGAGAGTCTGAGGCCTAAAATAAGAGAGACAATGGTGGGTGGCCATGCATCACTTTGGAAGGTTTAGGCATTAGAGGTTTTTTGGCAAAATCACAGGTGAAAAGAGTCAAAGGTAAAAGTTTTAACCAGTCTAAGTGTAATTCAAGGGAACTTGATGAGAGTCTGTTGATGGGAGTGATTGGCATGCCCCACTTTCCACATTAGGAGAAATGAAAGCATGGCTGTGGCTGTACTCTGCTGGTCTGTCCTCTGGAATGGACTGATTGCACACCTTCTGCTGAGTTGTCTGCAAGTTTTTACAGACTGGTTAAAGAAGATTAACCTCACCAAAATCTCAGCTTGTTGTGGTTAGGATCAGATGTCATTGAGTCATTTTTACTCCAGGTTTGAAAGTACATATAACATTTAGCTTTTTAACAAATGTGCAAGCTACCTGGGGAACTTGACCTCTAGTGTTTCTAACAATGCCTAAGTTACTGGTAACCTCCAGACAGTTCTTACTAGGGTGAGGTTCTCAGGTCTGCAAATGTTTTTTTCTGAATTTATGTGACTGGTGCCAACTCAAAGTTACTTCCAGTAAAGGCTTTGAGCAGATCCAAGGGGCTGGGATTTCAAATTATTACCCCATTTGACACCCCTGACTTTTATTATTCACTATCATGGATGAGTAACAAGGGTATAACTTCCTTCTATTATGAAGTAGACAGGTATGGACATTAGATGAGCAAGCTTATTAACAGTTTTCTTGATCTCTCAACTCTGGTTAATTTTGAAAGGGCAAGCATGGAATGGCTCAATTTAAGATGTGCCACCATGTCCTCTTACTCCTCTCCATGGTTCCTTGTTGACAGGACTGGGCTGTAGACCCAGCTTTTCATTGCTGGGATGGCTTGTAGACATGTCTTCAGTCACGGGGTTTAAACTCAAAGCCAGGGCACTACCCCAAGCACTTGAGCCATGCTTTCAGTGGCTTTTTGTTGGTTAGTTGAGAGATGGAGTCTCAGTGGGATTTTTTTCCCCAGGGCTTGCTTTGATCTGTAATCCTCAGGTCAAATGAGTCACAGCACATCAGCATCACAGCCTACACCTCCTCAGTCACTGTAGGTCAAATCCCCTACACTAATTCTTTCTGTTGATCCTGTAAATTATCATCTAGCAAGAGACAAAGGCCACATGGTAGGTTTCTCTGTAACCACCCACTCTTCCTCCAGGCTTACTGTCTTCATTCTCTAGGTGCTCAAAAACCAATTCATATACTAATGTGCCCCCTTACCAAAATTGTCCAATAAACATTTTTGCCATAGTCACATAAAAATTCATATACTAATGTGCCCCCTTACCAAAATTGTCCAATAGACATTGTTTGCCATAGTCACATAAAAATTATTAATTATAATAGACATAATGCCTCATGCAAAATAGATTTTATTTTGCTTTTTATTGTCAGGGTGATGTATAGAGGGGTTACAGTTACATTTGTCACATCATGTGTACATTAATGGGAACATACTTTTCTCCTACTTCCCTCCCCCTTCCCTCTCAATCATCTTGTTTTTCCCCTTCCTTTCCCTGTTTCAAATAAACAAATAAATGTATATACAATATACCAGGTAACAAACTCAGTATCCATGTGAGATTAACCACAAGGGGGTAAAAGGGGAAAAGAAATAACTGCACATACCATATTAAGAACAACAGCCACAAATTTAAACCTCTTATTTCCATATCTTGGAGTTCATTTCACTTAGCCTCATCCTGTATGGACATATGTACATAGCTTGTTAGCTATTGTGATCCTCCTCTAGAAGAGTCCTACACATATACTAATTATTACCAGTGAGGTAAACCATGGTGCCTATGTTTCTTTGGGTCTGGCTTACTTCGTTTAATATGAACTTTTCCAAGTCTTTTCATTTCCTTATGAATGGGTCAGTGTCATTCTTTCTGATGGAAGCATAGGATTCCATTGTGTATAAATACATTTTCTTGATCCATTTATCTACTGAGGGGCATCTGGGTTGGTTCCATATCTTTGCTATGGTAAATAATGCTGCAATGAATGTGGTTGTGCTAGTGGATTTAGTATGTCCTTGTTTATGGACATTTGGGTAAATGCCAAGGGGAGGTTTTGTTGGATCACAGGGAAGCTTTATGTTGAGTGTTTTGAGGAACTGCCATACTGCTTTCCAGAGTGGTTGAACAAGTTTACACTCCCACCAACATTGTAGTAGCGTTCCCTTCTGGCCACATTCCCTCCAGCATCTGTTGTTATTAGATTTCTTGATCATGGCCATTCTAACTGGAGTGAGGTAGAATCTCAAAGTTGTTCTGATTTGTATTTCTTTTATGGCCAGAGATATTGAGCATTTATTCATGTGTGTATAGGTTATTCTTACTACCTCTTCAGAAAAAATCTCTCTTTAAGTCTTTAGACCACCTCTTAATAGGATGGTTGCTTCTTTTTTTCATATATTTTTATTGTAATTAATAGAAGGGTTACATTGTATCTGCCAGATAGAAGATGCATTACTTCACATACATTGATACCCTTTCTAATGTCTTGGTCCCCATTTCCCTCCCCTCCACACCTACCCCTCATCTTGTTTTCCCCTCTTCCCTGTTGCTTCTTTAAGGGTTTGTTTTTGAGAGATTCCAATTTTTGAGATGTAGGTATATTTTAGATATGAGGCCCTTGTCTGTTTCATGGCTAGTGAAGATCTGCTTCCACCCTGTGGGCTTTCTATTTAACTTGCAAGCTATGTCCTTTGCCATACAGAAGCATGCAGTTGCTGGATTCCAGTTCTTTGTTTTCACATATCACTGGCACTTTCTATCTTCTAGTGCCATGGAGTTTCTGAGATCCTTCACCATACCAGGAATCAAAGAAACAGGTCAGCTCCTCAAGAAGACCTGTTTGACACTGAAAGTAAACTCCTCACCCACCAGGCAGAGGCAGAATGTACTATGCACTTTTCCTTTCAGCTCTTTAAGAACAATATTTCTTTCTGAAAAGTTGCTGATTACTTCCTATGCAATAGTTATATGTCTAATAAAAGGAATGCAATTTAGTGAGAATGCCAACTAGATTACCTTGAAGAAGGCAATGAACTTATTTATCTCACTAGCCCTTCTGTTGGTACCTTAGAAAAAAGTAAAATAGGACTAAGGATAGGTGATCAAGCAATGCAACATTTTGAATACAAATACGCCAATTTCAGGTGCAATTCCATAGCCTTAGCTTTGTTAACAATTTAATCCTTTATTGGGCTGGGTAAAAAAATAAATCTCACTTTACACTTACAAAAGTTTGAATTACAGAATTAAATAAAGGAGAAAGCACTGAGAGGAAGCAAAAACCCATCTTGTCATCTAGGAAATTTCAGAAGGGATGGGTATAGATGAAAATGCCAGATAAAACCATGAGCAATACAATGACATAATGTGTGAGGACAAGCATTACTCTTTCCATTAAAAAGTCAGAAGTTCCAACATAGCATGTGTGCATATCAACTTGATGACACCCTTAACTTCTCATTACAAAATCCACTAACAAATTAAATACCGAAACAATAACTTTTTCATAGATGTTTTTACTTCTTGGTTTCTAAGTGTATAAATTACAGGGTTCATCAATGGAAATATCACTGTGTGGAAGAAAGAAACCACCTTGTCAGCTGGTAAGGCCCTGAATGGACGAGTGTAAATGAAAATTGCAGGTCCAAACATCAGAAATATAATAATAACATGTGTGGTGCATGTTGACATGGCCTTGTTTTTCCCTTCAGAGGATGATTTCCTAATGTGACACAGGATGACTGCATAGGAGGCAAGAAGCCCCATAAAACACAACAAGGTAAGTAGGCCACTGTTAAAGACCATAAGAATTTCCACCACAAAGGTATCAGTACAGGCCAGCTTGATGACCTGAGGAACATCACAGAAGAAGTTATCCAGCTGGTTTGGTCCACAGAAGGGCAAATGAAGGATGAGAATCACCTGGATAATGGAGTGCACAAACCCTCCAAGCCACAGAGCCATAAGCATTGCATAGCAGGCTCTAGGGCTCATGACAGTAGAATAGTGTAAAGGTCGGCAGATGGCCATGTAACGGTCAAAAGCCATCACAACAAGAAGTAAGCCTTCCCCTCCTCCAAGAAAATGCAAGAAAAACAGTTGTATGATGCAGCCTTGGTAGGAGATCACCTTCTTCTCAGACAGGAAGTCCACCAGCATCCTGGGAGCCACAATGAATGAGTAGGAGGCATCCAGGAAGGCCAAGTTGCTCAGGAAGAAATAGAGTGGGGCTGTGAGTGCAGGGTCTGACCTTATGGTGAGAATGATGAGAATATTTCCAGGAAGAATGATGAGGTAGAAAATCAAGATGAGTACAAAGACCATAAACTGAATATCTCGTGACTGGGTCAGGCCAAGGAGGATAAATTCTGTCACCACTGTGTTGTTCTTGCTCTCCATCTTCCTGTTCTACAGGACATCATGTACATTGTTTAGTCTTGTTACTCTAGGGAGCAAAGTTACTGTCATTCCATTATATCCCTTCTAACATAGCTAACATTCATCTAGCTAAAGTTTTGGCAAGCCTTACATCAGCTAAAATAACATTTTTTAATCAGAGAGACCAATATTGAGAGTTTTCTTCATCCCTTTAATTTATCTACCTTTAAAATGAAAAAAAAAACTTCCCTGAAACTTCAGTCATATTCCCATTCAATAGAGTTTTCCTAAAGACCTTCTCCCTTTCAAAGATCTGATTTCTTCTCCTTTGTAGTTCCAAGCCTTTTTAAACTACAAAAGATGCTTCCTAATTGAGATATAACATAATTTCAATCATGTGAATATTTCAGATATGCCATGCTTGAAGATTAGCCTTTGTCTTAAGTTAGACCCTTTTTCTCAACATTCAATCTACAATTTTTTATTTCTTCTTTTCCTGTGAAATGCATATTCTGTATAGTAACTGTCTTGATTTTTATATCTCTCATTAATTTGTAAATTGACATGGTATATCTGACCAGATGTCCTGATATATTCTGACCACAACATGTTTACTGGGACCTCAAATAGTAAGTCTAAATAGCCAGACTTAGAGAACTTAGAGATTTTGCCCTGTCTGCTACCCTGGTCAAGCACAACTCCTGTTGCTAATCCACACACATGCTTCATGTAGTGACTTGTCATTTAGTCTCATATATTTGCATACTCAGAACCCACTTGTTTCTCTGTTCCCAGAATTAATTCAATTATGATTATATAAATAACTCAGTTAGTTGAGAGCATCTAAAATTGGGTAGAGGGGGGAAGTTAAATGCAGTCTAATTCCTTCATTCCAAATATGAGAACACAAAAGCAACTTTGATGAAGTCACTTAAACTTATAATGACTTTTATTTTTCCTCTGACAAACACTAGAATACCAGTGTATGTAACTCAATTTAGATGAATTTCAATCACAACTTTCATTCTGCACTTTGTTGGTTTAGAATGAAAAGTTTAACTTGGTCTAAATTTAAAATATTATGCATGTTGGGTGAACATGCACATTCAAAGTTTAGCGTGCTTGGTGTAGATAAATTTTCAAAAGGTGCATATTGGTGGATCCATTAAGGTTTGAAAAAGATATGGGAATGTGTATACATATATAATATTATATATTATATATAATACATAGTATGAAATATAATTTATAATACACATAATTTATATCATGTAATTTATACAATATGTTGTTATATAATATATAACATATAAAATCATATATAACATATGCATATCATATTATAAATATATAATAATGTACTAAATAAATTGCATAAAATATAACATCTAATGAGTATATAGTCATATTATATATAATATGTATTATGTATTATATAGTTCTATATATAATATATGATATAGGTAATTAAAATTCATCCATAAATATATGAATTAATATTTACATATTGTTTTATATTATAAAGTATTACATAATTATATATTATATAAAGGATATGATAGCATATATAATATATGTTTTGTTATTTATATGTTATATATAACATATTCTACATATTTCCTATACAGCATTATATTTATGTTACTAAACTAAATTCTTTTAAAGAATGCACTTTTAATATTTTTAAATGTATATAGGCATCATCTATACATATACAATGTTACATACAATGGAATATAAACTTTATAAATAAACATGCATGTATTTATGGTACATATTAAAAAGCAATTGTGGAATAGACATATAATATTTTCAAACCTGTGACCTCCAACAAGATACAACAATGTTTAGCCATCTGTCTTATGTACAACAAGAATAGTGCCCATATTATAAACAAGTACATCAGAAAATGGGAAAGTCCTTGACAAGAAGTCAAGAAGTAAATATACAGAAAACAGGGAATGTACAGGAAAGAAAGAAAAGAAGAAGCTAGTGAACAATAAATCACAACAGTATCTTCTAAGATACTAACACTAAGATCTAACACATTCTACAAGACATTAAAGTCATCTGCTTATACATCTCTAGAACTGAAATAGAAAACTTTGTGTCTACTTCATATTCAAACTGTGACTAGACCTGCTCCATGACTCAAGTATTCAGATTATTCAGGGACTGACTGGCCTCTGAGTCCTTGAAATATTTTATCATTTATCCTTCCTGATTTTTGCTTTCTTTCCTCTCTCTTGTTCTTCATCATCAATCAGCTGATTTTATAGTTGATTTTTCCGTGTTTATGATTTCTTTTCCTTTCTTCATTTTTGGCTTTTCTTTTCTTTCCTCTTCATTTTTTCTCTCTCATTCACTTTTCTCTTCTTTGGTCTTTTTTCTTCATTGTTTTCTCTTTATTCCTAAATTTCACTATGTTCTTTCATTCTATAATTAGTGTAAAATAACCTTCCATTCAAGTCATTTACTCCTAAATAGTATTCTTCAAATTTACAAAATTGAGCCTCTACTTATTTTATATTTCAGTGTACAAATTTTTGGCTTATATACCAACTTGAACTCAATTAGAGGAGATGATATTTTTACTATTTTTGGTACTGGGGATTAAACCCAGAGCCTCTCTTGCTAGCCAGTCACACTACTATGAAACTAACTCCTTTATTTAAAAATCTCATTACTGCTAAGCAAATGTTTAATGGATATTCAAAAATTAGAAAGGGAATGCTACCAGCATCTTAACTTAAATTTGTATGATATTTAAGTATAGAATTACAAGATTCATAGATATTCTAAAAACTGTGACTCAAGCTGACTAGCATAATGAACTATTACTTCTTTACAATGATGCTAGTAAGGATATAAAACTCAAACAAATGTAGAGATCTTGAAGAAAGATCATTATTAATAAAATAAAAAAATTTGGACAAAGTGACCTCTAAATTCCTTTCAATGCAGCTTTTAAGACATTATGATAGCCCAGAAAAATCCCCATTAGCTATTCAGATTTCTTCTATGAAATAAAATATTGAGTCTTAATAGGTTTAAGTTGAAGTGAGGTAATTAGGTCAAAAAGGCAAGAATGCTGTTTACATATATGCTCCAACCAAAGTTAATCCTAAAGATAGTTTATGTTAGAAGACATGTCCATGAGGACACCACACTTCTGCTAGAACTTTTGCCACTATCTTGAAATAAGTCAGGGGGGTTAGTAATGAATAACTTAATTTGAGTAATTAATTAATTAATGAGACAGGAAATACAAAGATTTAGTAATGCTTTGATGTAAAACTTCCTACCAAGATTTTCTCATTCTGTAACATTTCCCAGAGAAATCTTACACACAGCTATGGAAAATGAAAGAAACTCCATACCTGCACAGGATGGAAGATGTCCTGACACATCTTCTGGAAAAAATTATAAAATATATTTTGTTTTGCTCAGGACCATTTCTACATATTTCTTCCCTTTCCTTTCTTTCTGCATTACATAAAAAAGAACATATTTCAGTCATCTCTATGGTCCTTAATACCAGATATCATTTTTCTCAAGACTAGTAATAATTTCACTTAGTTATGCTAGCAGAATTGTTGTATGCAAATTAAAGAATAAGAAATTGAGGATATATTGGAGGAGAGGGCAGAAAGTAACATGTTGCTGATTTTCAGCCTTGTTTTTGATGTTTCCTACTGGAACACTGACTTCTAGTGCCCTGCTTTCCAAAACAGCAGATGAACCAGTTAAATAATCGCAATACATTTTTCTACTTCTTATCTGATATGGGTCTTGTAAAGTGAATCACTGAAGAAACATGAACATTTAGAAATCTTATACACTTCTCAAAAAGTATGTTTCAACCCACTCCCAGTAAAGTATTAACTGAACATTGTGAGCATTGTTCTAAGTATGTATTGTCACATGGTAAATTTAAGATTTCAAAGTCTTCTCTTTATTTGTACTATGGATGGTGCTTCTGGGATTTGACACTGACTCAACACATTCAGTTTCTCCAAAGGGAGTTATTAGCCTAACAATATTAGTTATCAGCAAAAAATAGCCAAAAAAAAATACGAGTTCTGTACTAGTTTTTATAGTATATCACCTATTGCCACCCTGATTAATTCTAAGTTTGAAAAGGAACATACTACCAGATAAGTTACTATGTGAAGGCATATTTGTACATGTATTTTTAAAAATTTGATCCTGAGAGTATTTAATATTATTACAAAATTTGAAATAAATGATAATGAAACATTATTGATATATATGTATCTATGTATGTATGTACATGTACATATACATAAGAATGTAAGCAGTAACAAGATGAAGCAAAAAATTAACATGTATCTAAATAAAGTATAAAAGACTGTATCATGATCTTAGTATTTTCATCTGTTTATTTTTTTAATTAAAGAATTTATTAACATTGATTTTTACATCATATATCAAATGACATGTTTAACAAACAAGTGTTCAAGAATCATCTGTTTATTTTTATTCTGCCTAACAAGAACAAAATTGAAAGCATTTTATTTTTCCTTCAAAGATTAGAAGTAAAGAAAATTGATAGCCACGTGTGGTGGCTCATGCCTGTAATTCTACCTACTCAGAAACCTGAGATCTGAGGATCAAAGTTCAAAGCCAGGCCAGCAAAAAAGGACCTGAGACTCTTATCTCCAATTAACCTCTAGAAAATGGGAAGTGGGGCTTGGCTCAAGGGTAGGGTGGTAGCCTTGAGCTGAAGAGCTCAGAGACCATACCGAAGCCGAAGTCAAGCCCCATGACCCACAAGAAAGAAAAGAAAAGAAAATTGATGAAATATCAGAGAAATTGAATGTGAATCCATTCAACGTTTATAATTTTTCTCCTACCTTTGTGTTTGTTGTAACTTATTTTTATTCAGAGGCACAGGCTAAGAAGTAGGAAAGGAGAATTAAGAAACAAGAAAAAGGGCTGGGAGTGTGGCCTAGTGATAGAGTGCCTGCCTAGCATGCACAAAACCCTGGGTTCCAGTCCTTGGTACCACATGCATAGAAAAAGCCAGAAGTGGTCCTATGGCTCAAGTAGTAGAGCATAAGCCTTGAAAAAGCTCAAGGACAGTTCCCAGGACCTGAGTTCAAGACCCAGAACTGCCAAGAAAATTTTAAAAAGAAAGAAGTAAAAAAGAAGTATTAGTCAATCAAAATGCATGTGAGAAGAAAAGACAAGGGAAAAAGAATTAAGATATAAAAGGAAAGGCAATTCCATGAGTATATGTGTGTATACATGTCTATGTATATGTGCATATGTACACACACACATATATACATATATATGCATGTGTATATACACACATATATACATATGCATATATAGACATATACATGTATATGTATATGAATGTATTCATGTATATACAAAAATGCATGCACGTGGGTTATTTATATCTGTGTGTATTAATATGTATATGCACATATATATATACATGCCTATGTACCTGTGTACATATACATATATATATATATATGTACTTGTAAGGGACAAAGAAATACTGTCTCAGTCCACATTACAGAAATCACATAGCTATAGCAGAAAACAAAAGATGAAAAAATTATATTACAGCAAGGAGAAGTCTTGGGCTGTAGCTTAATAGATCTTGAGTTCAATACATAGAATTTAAAAGAATCAGAAAAAGACACTAAAAATGAAGCAAAATGCATGAACTTCCAGAATTACTTAGGGATGCACAAACTCCATCTAAGAGTAGATTCGAATATTGTCTGAAAAAATTATTGTATATTTTCTTCTATATTTATAAAAATAAAAATAATCTGAGATCATATACACCTGTCTGACTACAAGATGCAAGCTAAAATTACTTCTAGGATCTAAATTTGTACTCAGAGTAGAGTACTTTTAATCCATTAGGAAAGCTATACTTTCTTCAACAGATTCAGAACTGAAGAAGTAGTAATCCTTGAATGCACAAAGAATTAAGAATCCATTATATTCTCTAAAAGTTTACAAGAAAGATTTCATAAAGGGAAAACATTACACATTATTAAAATAAACAAAATACCGAGAATATTAAGAATATAAGGAAATATCTTCAACTTTATAAATGGTATGCAGAAACAGTTTAGCAAAAATACACATAGACAAAGGTGATAGATTAATTCCCTTACAGAGGAAAGCAAGAGCAATGTCTGTCTGCTCTCACTAATTTCATTCAGTGTTACACAAAAGCAGTAAAAGGCAAACAGTTTAAGGAAAGATAGAATAGTATTTGAGCAATTGTATATGGAAAACAATTTTAAATGAAATAATTAGACTAGGTGTCCAACAAACAACTGTGGTAAATTCTTAGGGAGATTAAAATTATAGTTTAATCTCAATGGATCATTATATACTGAACACACGAATTACCATAGGTACTCCATTAATATACATAAATATTGTCATTTAAAAATCTGTCAAATACAGTGAAAAACAAAAGCCAAAAAAATAAACAAATAAGTCTATTAAAACTATAGAAGAGGTCAATGCATTACATTTAGTATATTTTCATGCAGTAAAAGGACATTTTATGTTCAAAAATGATATGTATGGTAACAACAAAAATAAACTAATAAAATGTTTCCTTTCATCTGTTTCTTTCACCTCACAACAGTAAACCATTTAGAAAGAAATGCCTCATACTTTTGGGAACTAGAGGGCGACAAAAGGAAAGACATGAACATAGATGGGGCAGAGCAAATGGATGTGGAAGAGAAAAGGGGTGAGGAAAAGGGTATTTAGTGAGCAGGACTAATTCACTTTGTATGTATGAAAATGCCACAACCAAACCCATTATTTTGTCTCATTGTTATACATTAATATTTCATAAAAGAGCAATGTGTGGCTGACTAAAGAATTCGTTATTTAGAGCAAATTTACATACTTAGGATCATTTCAAGTTCTAGTGAAGATAAAAATGAAGCAATAGGAAATCATTCTAATTCTCTGTAGTCAAACAGAGAGCTAATGCCTTAACACACACACACACACACACACACACACACACACACACACACACACACACACACACACACATTTTGCCCCAAAGAGATCGCCTACAGCACACCTGACCAGGCTTGACTACTGCTAACAGCGGCACACATTACCCAAGAGAGACCACAGCATCCAGGTGCCGACAACTTTCACAACACTGCCAGTCAGACTATTTCCTAGGCCAGGAATGGTGAGCCCTTTGCTGGGACCCTCCCATGGGAGACCAGCCCTGGTGTTGACTCACAGTGGTTGGCTGGACCCCTCCCTCCTATCCAAGAAAGGACACCATACTTGAAAAAGATAAATAAGCCCCCATCTGCTTCCAGCAGAAGCCACCAGGACTAATACTTGTGTGGACTCTATCCTCCACATCTCAGGCTGCTGGTAGAAAAACTTGATCTTATAAGAAAGCCAGGACAATCTTCCCACATCTGATGAGAGCCCGCCTGT
Source organism: Megascapheus bottae (assembly GCF_031878675.1). Classification (NCBI taxonomy): domain Eukaryota; kingdom Metazoa; phylum Chordata; class Mammalia; order Rodentia; family Geomyidae; genus Megascapheus; species Megascapheus bottae. The sequence continues at coordinate 12,094,339 of NC_143510.1, forward strand.
TCTGAAGCTCAAGCTCATCCCAGAGGCTGAGTCCAGCCTATACATTGTATAGTAATATCTCAACAAATTAGCAACCCTCCAAACACACCCTGTCACAGAGTAACCACTATATGGGGGGAAGGAGGGAAAATTGAAGCTATTTAATGTCTCTTCTCTTACTATATTTCAAATACAAAATCAACTATCATTTAGTATAGTCATACTATAATATTACTTCAGCTCTCATAAATAAATTATTCATCCTATTACTGAAGGTTTCTATTCTAATCAGCATTTTTCCCCTATTTTTCTAATTCCTGTTACCTCCTATTTTCACCCAGGCAACCATCATTATACTCTATGCTCCTAGGAGTTACACTAATTTAGGCTCTACATGTAAGTGATACCCTACAGCACTTATTTTTGTATCTGGGTTTGTTTAATTTTTACTAAGGTGTCTTCTAGTTCATCTATATTGTCAATCCCTTTTTAAAGGCTGAATCAGTCTACTATGTGCATGTATATATTCTGACACAGATATATATGCACATATATGTATGTGTGGTTACATATGTACACTCATATACACATATATGTTGCTCTCCAGCAACACCAGTATGAGAGGGACACCCAGGGCCAGGTTGTAGTCTCAAGGAGCTGAGTGAGATGGCAAGTATTGATAACCCAGCCCTCCCCAAGAATCGGGCAAAAAAATAACACTGAGCCAGGAGCTGTGTCAGCCACGAAAGTGCAGCAGATGTCAAATTTATTGCTGTCAGGCACATAGACTGTGGGGGAGAGAGGAAGTAGGAAAGGGAAAAGGAACCAATAGAAAAAGGCCACAGTGCTATCACCAAGAGTCAGGGCAAACTTTTAGGTTTTAAAATACTGGGCGGTTCTATCTGGGAAATATCATGTAACCCTTTTACTAATTACAATAAAAAATGCAAAATAAAATACTGGGCGGGACTGGTGCAGGAAAGCGTGTGCAGGCTGAGGATATGGCTACGGGAGTTCAGTTGAGTCAAGTACAGGGAAATACCTCAAGAGAGGTATGCGAGGAATGCGAGGTATGCCTAGCCAAAACCCTTTAATGGCCACTAATCCAAAAAGACAAGCAGGCCCTGAGATGGTGACCAGGCCCCAACACATATACACATATATAAAACATTTTGTCCGAATGATTGTTGTCCTTAATGTACTATGTTATCTCTCATCTCCTTTGCTGTCCCTTGGTTATCTCATATTGGTATAGTATCTCACTTTGTTATCTGATATATTGAATTTATTTGTATTTGGATATTTGAAATTTGATAGGGAAGGGGGGAAAACCAAGACGGGTGGGGGGTGTGGGGGGGGAGGGAAACAGGTACCAAGACATGTGAAAGGGTATCAATGTATGTGAATTAATGCACCTTCTATCTGGCAAATATCATGTAACCCTTTTACTAATTACAATAAAAATAAATAAATAAATAAATAAATAAATAAAAACAAATAAAACATTTTGTCCATTAATCTGTCAATGGCCAAAGTGCTTTCCATATCATGGCTTTTGTGAATAATGCTATAAAGAATATGATATAATTGGTATTTCTTAGAGACACTAATTTTCTTTCCATATAAAGAAGGAGCATTGGGCTGGGAGTTAGGCCTAGTAGTAGAGAGCTAGCCTAGCATGCACAAAGACCCAGGTTCGATTCCTCGGTACCACATACTTAGAAAAAGCCACATACTTAGAAAAAGCCAGAAGTGGGGCTAAGGCTAAGCCTTGAGAAAAATCCAAGGACAGTGCTCAGGCCCTGAGCTTAAGCCCAGGACTGGCAAAAAAAAAAAAAAAAGGAGCATTGCTAGATTGTATAGTAGTTATAGTTTTCATTTCTTAAGCAACTTACACATCATTTTCCAAACAACTATATCAAGTTGCATTTCTATCAAAGCATACATGTGTTCCCTTTTCTCTGTCTCATCAAAACATTTTGCAGCCAAGTGCCTATGACTCATGCATGAAATCCTTACTACTTAGGATTTTGAGATTTGAGACACTTACCTCCAATTAACTACCACAAAGTCACAATCAGAGTTGGGGATTGGTGAGAGATGGCAGCTGTTCAGGGTGAGTCTTTCCGAGCTTTCACCAAGATACCAATTCTAGCATCCTAGCATCGTAGCAGAAAGTTTATACCTAAAGATCAATTCTAAGTAAGCTTTACACCACAGAGATCTCAGTAGGAGAGGAAAAAGTCAGGTACCTGCTCAAGAAGAAAGTTTGGAGCCCATATGATTGCTGGCATAGCGGCCGTAGCACTGGCTGCTCCCCAAATGAGTGGCCAGGTAGACCAAGCCTCCCTCTGGCCTCTGAGCAGACAGCACTTCTCAACAATGCAGACCTGCCGGCTACAGACTTAGCCTGAATGATCCACAAGCCTGTCAACTATCCGTGGCATGGACCTGCCAGCTTCACAGACCCAGAAAACCAAGGGAATTGTGAGTACCTCATTAAAGACATTTTCACTTCTGCCGGCAAAATGGCATTGGGAAGATAGCCCCTCCCCCACCAGCCAACAGCAGTGCCATATTGACTACTGGCAAAGACCCTGCCATACCAAATGGAGCCTGAGAAGTGGTGCTGGCAGCACCATTTTTCAAAAGGGCAAAGGTTTATCCCAGAGTCAGCTTAGACAGACATCCGATTCCCTGAGCTAGCAGAAGTCTTCCCTCCTGGGCAGGGCTGCTCTCCTGGTAAACAAAGCCAGAGGTGGCTCCATTCCAGGCTCCCTGCTGAACTGGCTGAAGTTCAAGCTACTGAAAATAGTCGACTTTCTCCTGAGGGACTCACAATGCTCATTGCCCTGCTAGTAAATTAACCTGGGTGAACAGTTAGAGTTCCCAAACTAAAATTGTAAGGCAGAACTTTTTCTGCCCAATCAAGCAAACTTATTGGGAAAACTACAAAGCCAAATCACAGGAGAAAAAGATGTCTTAAAAGTGTTTGGATCCCGAATTTAGTGGAAACACAAGTTTCCTACACCACCACCCCCAAAAAATCTGAAGAATACTTTTTTCTTTTTTAAACATAATTTTATCAAATTTTACAACTTTTTTCATTTGCATTTTTTACTTGTTCTTTTTTTGTTTTGCCATTTTACCTCCATCCTCTTTTTTCCCTCTTTCTTTTAATAACATTTTAATTCTATTTTTTCTCTTTCCTTTTGTCATCATGGTCATTCCTAGTACAGACTTGTTACAAATTATTTTTTTATTAATACAATCCCCAGCTTCTTAATGTGTCTATTAAGAACCTTAATACTAAAGTTCTTAACCTTAGTATTTCTTTTTCAAGAACTCGTAAATATGAAGTGTCCCCCTTTTTTAATTTTAATTTTCTTTATTTTTATCATTGATTTCTCCTGTATGTACTTTCCTTTTTTCTTTGAATATTCTCTTTATTCCTCTTTTTATTTTTTATAAGTTTTATCTAATTTTTTTCTAAATTTTTATTTCGTTACTTTCCCTTTCTATCACTGTGGGTTAGTTATCCACATTCTATCCCTTTCCTTCATTACTATATTATTCTTGCACTCCTACATTACTCTTTTCTTATGTTCCCTTTTGTCTTTCATATCTTATTTATATCTCTGGTCCCTTGTTCCTTCTTCAATTTTTATAACGCATAGATCTACAGTTGATTGTTGTTGACTAACACTGTATATGTATGTGTTCAGTTATACTGTAGATGCAGAGTGACTTAAATATCATGGAGATTGGATTGTGGGGTTTTTGGTTATAAAACTGTGTTTGGTGGTGCTGTTAGATTGGTCTGTAAATCCACAAAAAGAGAGAGAGTGATAATATCAGTCTAAAATTGTGAACTTCTACAGTCTGGCCAACTAAAGAGCTCTAGGTTGATTATATCTTAGAATTGTAAACTTGTGAGGTATTGGTCTTGCTCCCATTTTCAAATGAGCACAAGAAACTCAAGGAAAATGTCAAATCACAGAATAGTATCTCTCACCCAATGTAAACAGGCAATAGAACAGTCAATGGAAAGCCTAGGGGAGAGTTCTCTAAATGCAATTGGTAAACATGATTAATGAAAAGTTTGAAAACATACAGAAAGATATACGTGAACGTGAGGAACTCATAGGGAGGATATGCATGAACACAAGGAAGCCATAAAAGAAGAATATAGGTGAACGTGAGGAAGCCATAAAGAAGAATAAAAGTAAACCTGAGGAAGCCATAAAGAAGGATATATGTGAACCTGAGGAAGCCAAGCAAAGAATTCATAGAATCCACAAACAAAAATCTGACTGAAATCCAACAAAAATGTCCAATGAGAATAAACCTGCTGAGCTAAAGAACTTCAAAGAGACTACTCAAATCTAAATCAAAGAGGTAAAGAAGTCCATACATGATTTAAAACAAGAGATGCAAGGCATCAAAAATGACCAGTTGGAAGAAAGGGAGATGAAGAACAAATCAGAAAGTATTGATAGCAGTTGCCTACATTAACAAATTGGAAAAATCACAAACCACCAGTTTAATGGTGCACATGAAACTCCTGAAAAAAGAACAACAAACCAACCCCAATCCCAGTAGAAGGAAGCAAATCATTAAAATTACAGCAGAATTAAATGAATTGGAGTAAAAAAAACTATAGAAAGAATCAAAACAAGGGATTGGTTCTTTGAAAAAATTAACTTGAGACAACCATAGCAGATCTCACCAAAAAAAAGAAGGGAGCACACCCAAACAAACAAAATCATGGATGCAAATGGAAATATCATGACAGAAATTACAAGATCCAGAGCATCATAAAGGTACACTTTTCAAATGCTTATGCCAACAAATTTGAGATGGATGAATCTCTTAGCCAATATTACTATACCAGCACTGAACCAAGAAGACCTAATCCAATTAAACAGACCCATTTCAAGTACTGAAATACAAATGGTAATAAGATCTCTCATCCAAGAAAAGCCCAGGGCCAGATAGATTCACAGTTGAATTCTATAAGGTCTTCAAAGCAGAGCTCACAATACTCTGCAAGCTCTTTAACAAAATTGAAAGTGAAGGCCCTTTGCCAAACTCATTCTGCAAAGGCACCATCACCCTCATCTCAAAACCAGACAGGGATTCATTAAAGAAAGAGAACTATAGACACACTTATTTAATGAATATTGATGCAAAACTACTCAACAAAATACTGGCCAACCGTCTTCAGTAACTCATCAAAAAATTATATACCATGATCAAACATGATTCATCACAGGGATGCAAGTTGATTCAATATATACAAGTCAATTAACATAATTCATCATATCAACAAGAGCAAGGACAAGAATCACATGATGTTTTACTAGATGCAGAAAAGGTATTTGACAAGATCCAACACCCCTTTACGCTAAAAGCTTGGGAGAAAATAGGAATCCATGGCACATTCTTCAGTATAATAGACTGTGTACTCGGGCCGGGAGTTTGGCCTAGTGGTAGAGTGCTTGCCTAGCATGCACGAAGGCCCGGGTTCAATTCCTCGGTACCACATACATAGAAAAAAGCTGGAAGTGGTGCTGAGGCTCAAGTGGTAGGGCTCTAGCTTTGAGAAAGTCCAAGGACAGTGCTCAGGCCCTGACCTCAAGCCCAGGACTGGCAAAAAAAATAGACTGTGTACAACCAACTAACAGCTAGCATTATACTTAATGGCGAAAAGCTAAAGCCATTTCCTCTAAAATCAGGAATGAGACAAGGATACCCACTCTCTCCATTCCACTTTAACAGCATTAAAATTCCTAACCAGAGCAATAAGGCAAGGAGCAAGCATGAATGGGATCCAAATACGGAAAGAGGAAGTGAAACTCCTTCTTTGCAGATGACATGATTCTATATTTAAAGAACCCTATAGACTCCACTCCTAAGTTGCTTCAGCTGATTTGAAACTTTGACAAATTAGCAGGGTATAAAATTAATCCTCAAATACCAACAAATTTGAGAATCTAGAAGAAATGGATGAATTTCTAGGCAATATTAACATACCCTCAAAAATCAACTGCCTTCCTATATGCCAACAGTGAGAGGAATGAGGCAACAATCAGGAAAGCAATTTCTTTTGCAATAGCCTCAAAGAAAATAAAGTAATTATGAATTAAATCCACTAAGAATGTAAAGGACCATTTTGATGAAAACTTTAAAACACTGATAAAGGAAATTAAAGCAGAACTGAGGAAATGGAAAAATTTCCCATGCTAGTGGATTGGAAGAATTGTGAAAATGGCAATCTTGCCAAGGGCTATCTACAAATTCAATGCAACACACATCAATATCCCAATGTCATTCTGTAAAGAATAGAAGAGGAGGCAAACCAAAATTTCATATGGAATAATAGAAGACTCCGTATAGCAAATACAATGCTCAGTAAAAAGAACAGCGCAGGAGGAATTTCAATACCAAACTTCAGACTCTATTACAGAGCTATAATGACCAAAACAGCTTGATACTGACACAATAACAGTCCTGAGGACCAATGGAATGGAACTGAGGATCCAGATATTAACCCACAGACTTATGGCCACCTAATCTTTGGTAAGGGAGCCTTAAAAACAGACTCTGCTAGGAGTCAGACTCAAAGGAACATAGCCTCAATGGTTTCCTTCATTTGTCATAATCAGTAGAAATTTTGGGCTCTCCTAGCAGAGATTTACAATAGAACAAAATCTAGATACATAAGGCCATATAGAATGAAACTAATGAAAGGACCTCCAGGACATAGAAACAAAAGCCATAGAATGAGTGATGATTGTTGTCTTTAATGTACCATGTGATCTCTCATTTCTTTTGCTGTCCCTTTGCTATCACATATTGTTACATTATTTCACCTTGTTATCTGATATATTGTATATATGTTTACTTGGTTATTTGAAATAGGATAGGGAAGGGGGAGAAACAAGATGAGGGGTGGGCATGGGGAAAGGAAAATGGGGACCAAGACATGAGAAAGGTTATCCATGTATGTGAAGTAATGTATCTTCTATTTGGTGAATATAATGTAACTCTTCTATTAATTACAATAAAAATACATGAAAAATATTGTAGGCCTGGGAAAAAATTAGCCATCAAAAATGAACTGCCTTCCTACATCTCAACAAGGAGAGGACTGAGGCAGAAGTTAGGAAAGCAACTCCTATTGCAATAGCCTCAAAGAAAATAAAGTATCTAGGAATTAACTCTACTAAGAATGTAAAGGACATTTATGATGAAAACTTTAAAATCCTGAAAAAGGTAATGAAAACAGAACTGAGGAAATGGAAAAACCTCCCATACTCCTGGATTGGAAGATTTAACATCATGAAAATGGCGATCTTGCCAAGGGCTATCTACACATTCGATGCAATACCCATCAATATCTCAATGTCAGTCTTAAAGGAAATAGAAGAGCCAATCAAAAATTTCATATAGAATAATAAGAGACCCCACATAGCAAAAATAATTCTTAGCAGAAAGAACAGCTCATGAGAAATTTTAATTCCAAACTTTAGGCTCTATTACAGAGCCATAGTAACCAAAACAGCTTGATACTGGCACAAGAATAGGCCTGAAGACCAATGGAATAGAACTGAAGACCCATAAATCAACCCACAGACCAATGGCCACCTAATCTTTGATAATGGAGCCTTAAACATAACATGGAAGAAAGACAGCCTCTTCAACAAGTGGTGCTGCCTGAACTGGTTAAGCCCCTTGCAGAAAACTAAAGTTGGATTCTTTTATGTCACCCTGTACCAGGATTAACTCCAAATGGATCAAAGACCTGGAAGTAAAAGTAGATACACTGAAAACTTTACAAGAAGGAATAGGAGATATACTAGATCTCCTTGGCACAGGTGGAAACTTTCTTAATAAAGACCCAGAAACAACAAATCAGAGAAAGTTTGGATATGTGGGACTACATTTAACTGCAGAGCTTCTATATGGCAAAGGACATAGCTAGCAAGGTAAATAGGAAGCCCACAGAGTGGGAGATCTTCAGTAATCATACAACAGACAAAGGTCTCACATCTAAAATGTATCAACAGCTCAAAAAATTGAATCACTCCAAAACTAATCTCCAAAGAAACAACCATCCCATTAAAAGATAGGCCAATGATTGAAGAGAGTCGTCTCTGAAGTCTCTGAAGAATAAATAAGAATGGCCTATAGACACATGAAGAAATGCTCAATATCTCTGGCCATAAAAGAAATGCAAATCAAAACAATTCTGAGATTCCACCTCACTCCAGTTAGAATGACCATTATCAAGAAATCTAATAACAACAGATGCTGGAGGGGATGTGGCAAGAGGGATCACTATTACACTGTTGGTGGGAGTGTAAACTCATTCAACCCCTATGGAAAGCTGTATGGCATTTCCTCAAAAGACTAAACATAGATCTCCCCTATGACCTAGCAATTCCACTACTTGGCATTTACCCAGTCATCCAGGCACAAGGACATACTAAATCCACTAGCACAACTATGTTCCTTCCAGCACTATTTACCATAGCAAAGATATGGAACCAACCCAGATGACCTTCAGTTGATGAGTGGATCAACAAGATGTGGTATTTATACACAATGGAATTCTATGCTGCTGTCAGAAAGAATGACATAGCCTCATTTTTATGGAAATGGAAAGACTTGGAAAAATCATATTAAGTGAAGTAAGCCAGACTCAAAGGAACATATGCTCAATGTTTTTCCACATGTGTCATGATTAGTATAAACCTTGTACTCTCCTAGCAGAGAATTACAATAGGGCAAAACCTAGATACATAAGGCCATATAGGATGCAACTAAATGAAAGGACCTCCAGGATATGTAAACAAAATCCATATGGTGTGGAATTGTACTTAATGTACTATGTGATTTTCATCTCTTTTGTTGTTCCTTGGTTATCTCATATTGTTACAGTCTCTTAACTTGTTATCTGGTATATTGTATATATGTTTATTTAAAATAGGATAGGGAAGGGGGAAAACAAGATGAGGGGAAGGGGTTGAGGGAGGGAAATGGGGACAAAAACATGCAAATTAGTGTCACCTTGTGTCTGGTGAATATAATGTGACCTTTCTATTAATTACAATAAAAAAAATAAGTGGCGCTGGGGCTCAAATGATAGAGATAGAGCACAAGCCTTGAACAAGAAGACCCAGGAACAGTACTCAGGCCCTGAGATCTAACCCTAGGTAAAAATAACATACATACATACATGCGTACATACATGTCCACTTTGTAAACTTTTAACATATGGATCCAATAAAAGCTAAATTGTGATTGGGGAGTAAGTTCAGTGGTAAGTGCTTGCTTGACATGTGTGAGGCCCTGAGTTCAGTCCACAGCTCTGGAAAAAAAATGAAAATGCCAGACTCAAAGGAACATAGGCTCAATGGTTTCCCTCATTTGACATAATCAGTAGAAATTTTTTGGCTCTCCTACCAGAGATTCACAATAGAACAAAATCTAGATACACAAGGCTATATAGTATGACGCTAAATGTAAGGACCTCCAAGATATAGAAACAAAAGCCATATAATGAGTGCCTGTTGTCCTTAATGTACTATGTTATCGCTCATTTCTTTTGCCATCCCTTGGTTATCTCATATTGTTACCATATTTCACCTTGTTAGCTGATATATTTTATATATGCTTAATTGGTTATTTGAAATAGGATAGGGAAGGGGGGAAATCAAGATGAGCGGGGGAGTGGGAGAGGGAAATGGAGACCATGACATGAGAAAGGGTATCAATATTTGGAAAGTAATGTACCTTCTATCTGGTGAATATAATGTAACTCTTCTATTAATTACAATAAAAATATATGAAAAAAATTAAAATGTTGTAAAGAATTGTTTTTCATCATTCAAAATGTATCTTCAAACCCTCTTTCTATAAACATGCTACGAAAAATGTTGCCTTGTCGTCATACATTTGTATTTCCTGATATGAAAATTAAATATATCATAGAGATATTTTCTTTAATTTGTGAATTTTTGATTAGCATATTATTTTATTTTAGATTCAATGGTATCATTGGCAACATTTTATTCAACATAAATTCCTTGATGTTTAATTTCATACTTATTATTCTCCATAAAAATACCAATAATTTAATCAGAAACTGATAGAAACAGCCATATTCACAGAAATGTCTCCACTAGTAGTTTATAGCCATACTCTTTCAGACTAGTGCTCTTCTTGTGTTTCTGTAAATGAAAAGGACAGTTGAGAGTTTGGGCTTTTTTTCTTCCTTTCTTTCTTTCTATCATGTGCTGGATCTGGGGCCTAGACTCAGGGACTGGACTCTCTCCCTTAGCTTTTTCCTTCAAGGCTTGTCTTCTACCCCTTAAGCCACACCTCCACCCTTTTGTTTTTGATGGTTAATTGGAGACAAAGGTCTTTCCCTGACTTGTCTGTGTTTGAACTGTGAACTTCAACTCCCTGAACATGGAATTGTATATTAAGCCAACAGCATCCTGGGCTTTACTATTTTATTACAAAAAATATGGAAGATAAACAAAGATTGGTCTCTGAAAATAAGCATATGATAGTCCTGAATAGGAACCATATGAATGACAAGTGGGAAATGTTATACTATTGGGATAATGGGACAGAGGCAATGAATCCTCCTCAGTAGTCTGAAAGGATAACCAAAACAACCAGAAAAGTTCTATGCAGCTGGACAAACCTAGACAATGGCTATACTATCAAAAGCAAAGTATGTATATACTTGAAAAAACTAGGAATGCTGAAAGTCTATTAGATAGAAATGTGTGAGAAAGATACGTATTTCATGCCAGCAGATTCACAAAATGATGGGATAACCAATCAATGATACTCTGGATTTTTCTTTAAAATGCATGTGATCGCATGCAACTTGGAATGATACCAAACCAAATGAGTGAAGTCAAGGTTCCTCTCTTTGTTCAGTAAACTCCTTGTGAAAAACAATGGGCAGGGGAAAGGCGGAATATAAAGGTCTGAGATATGATTCTAACTTGAAGTGGAGGTATAGTGGGAGGTGTAGTGGGAGAATGCTAGCGTTGAGTGAAAAACTCAAGTGAGAGTGGGAGCTCCTGAGTTCATGCTCCAGTATGGGTCCCAAATATAATATAATAAAAGGGAATGTCTTTGAAAAGATTTCTTTGGCAGTAAAAGAGTTCCAAACAAAACTGAGAGATTGTTCCATAGCGTAGATGGTGAGAATGAAGCTGAACTACAGTGATTCTGGTAGGAAGAAGAAAATGCCCTAATATGTCAAAAGAAAAAAACAAAACTTGTCTGTTCCCAAAATCTGTTGGATAGTAGACAGAAATGTCCACAACAATGATTGTATTTGTTGGTCAGGTGATTGGGAGAGCAGCAACAGACAATGACAAGGATTTCAAGAACATATCCAGGGATACTCTCATTCCACTGTTGAATTCTACAATGCATTAGCTCATAACCTCCTGGGCATGAATTTAAGAGAATCTTGAGGTTGTTACTCTAACAGAATCGTAGATTAATTCTTTCTTGCTTAAAATATTAAAACACAATTTTGGCATAAAAAGATTATAATTACTTGATCATTAAAATATAACCCCTATATTATATATATATATATATACTGATTACATTTCAACAATCCTGAGATTTAATTTACAATCTTTAAATATGTTTAAACTTCTATAATGCATAACTCTCATCTACCAACCTGTGGTCTACCATACTACCAGAAAAATGAAAAGAATTTTAAAAAATACTATTTATTAAATAAAATGAATTCCAGCCAGAATTGCCTTCATTTCTCATATCATCTGCTCCTTATAACATCCATTAACATACGATATGCCGAGTCAATAACTTGAACATTGAGACTTTCACTTCCTGGTTTCGAAGTGTATAAATCACAGGATTCAACAAAGGAAATATCACTGTGTGGAAGAAAGAAACCACCTTGTCAGCTGGTAAGGCCCTGAATGGACGAGTGTAAATGAAAATTGCAGGTCCAAACATCAGAAATATAATAACAACATGAGTGGTGCATGTGGACATGGCTTTGTTCTTCCCTTCAGAGGATGACTTCCTAATGTGACACAGGATGACTGCATAGGAGGCAAGAAGTCCCATAAAACACACCAGGGAAAGGAGGCCACTGTTAAAGACCATAAGAATTTCCACCACAAAGGTATCAGTGCAGGCCAGCTTGATGACCTGAGGAACATCACAGAAGAAGTTATCCAGCTGGTTTGGTCCACAAAAGGGCAAACGAAGGATGAGAATCACCTGGATAATGGAGTGCACAAACCCTCCAAGCCACTGAGCCAGTACCATTATGTAGCAGGCTCTAGGGCTCATGACAGTGGAATAGTGTAGAGGTCGGCAGATGGCCATATAACGGTCAAAAGCCATCACAACGAGGAGCAAGAACTCCCCTCCCCCAAGGAAATGCAAGAAAAACAATTGTGTGATGCAGCCTTGGTAGGAGATCACCTTCTTCTCAGACAGGAAGTCCACCAGCATCCTGGGAGCCACAATGAATGAGTAGGAGGCATCCAGGAAGGCCAAGTTGCTCAGGAAGAAATAGAGTGGGGCTGCGAGCGCAGGGTCTGACCTTATGGTGAGAATGATGAGAATATTTCCAGGAAGAATGATGAGGTAGAAAATCAAGATGAGTACAAAGACCATAAACTGAATATCTCGTGACTGGGTCAAACCAAGAAAGATAAATTCTGTTACCATTGTGCTGTTGTTTCTCTCCATGTTTCTCCCCTGCAAGATATCATGGATCATTATTTAGTCTTACGTTATGTAATACAGTTTACTGTTCTTACGATATATGCCTCCTAGATGCTAACTTTTCTTCCAGCTGAAAAATACTGGACAAACCTTACTTCAATTAAGCAACCTTTTTTGATAGTCCTGGGGCTTCCACTCAGGGCCTGGCACTTGTCCTTGGGCCTGGGCACTATTTGCTCAAGGCTAGTGCTCTACCACTTGAGCCACAACACCACTTCTTGCTTTTGCTGTATGTGGCACTGAGGATTCGAACCCAGGGCTTCATGCAAGCTAGGTGAGCAGTCTACCACTAACCCAGACTCCTGGCTCCTAAAGCAACATTTTTATTGGAGAAGTTCAATGTCTTGGGTAACATCCTTCAGTTCATTTCTCAAAATTTAAAAGGAAAACAAAATCACTGACCCCAATGTCCATGGTTATATGATCATGCAAACATGTGTTCCTAAATGAATTCCTTTGCTTTGGAAGTCTGATTTCTTCTTCTTGCAAATCCTAATCTCCTTAAGTAATAAAAGTAGTTTTAATTGAGATATAACTTTAATCATCAATTGAAAATATTATATGCATCACACTTGAGGCTTAGCATTTGTCCCAGAATTAGACTATTTTTTTCATCATTTGCATAGACTATAAAGTTTTTGTGGTTTTTGCTTCCTTTAATCTCTGTGAACTAGCTTCCTTCTGGGAACTAGCTTCCTTGATATCTATATGATTTATTAATTTATAGATTATCAGATATAGACCAGACAACTCATCTGATATCCTAAAATAGTCTTACCACAAAGTATTCACTAGAATTTCAAAAAGAAACGTGTAGAGTCACAACTTAGAGATTTTGCCCTGTCTGGTTAAGCTTCCCTCCTGTGGCCAGTCCATACCTGGTTTGTATAATTTCACATGTCTATTTTAGAAGGTACATATAATAATCCATTGAGGCACTGAAAGAAATAATTTTGTATATGCATACCTGTGTGTACATATATATATATCATGTATATCATTAAAATTCTATTTTAATCTTCTAATGTATGCCATGTTTATATGATGCATATCTTTCTCCCACCTCATTTTCTTCACCTTATTTAATTTTCTCATTAGCCTTTGTTTTCTTCATTATTTTTTCTCCCTAAGTTTCATCATGTTCTTTCATCCCGAAATGAATATATGACTATTTCATCCTCATCATTTACTAAGTGGTATTGTTCCAATTTACAGTCTTGAGCTTTTAATAGTTTTATATCAAAATTCATATTTAACTAATTGAAAATGAACATTGACTAGAAAAATTGAGGTGATATTTTTACCTTTTTTGTGTACTATGGATTGAAACCAGGACTCTGTGGTAGCAAAATAATCACTCCCCCATGAGCCAGACTCCTATGACTCTTCTTTATTATTTAAAGGTATACCCTATAAAAGTTATCCTAAAACAATAAATGTATTTTATGATGATTCAAAAAGGTACCAATGGAATGTTTGTGAGCATGCCAATAGAAATTTCAAAGACAGTCAAATAGAGAATTACAAGTTCAACACTCCAAAACAGTGTGACTCAAACTGAATAGAATAGTAAAATACAACTTAGTTCCAAATATATCTCTATATATTTATAATAAGCCATATTGTATAAATACAAATAATAGATAATAAGCAGTATATAAATAATCAAAAATATATAAATACTAAAAATACATAGTCTACAATAAAATGATTTCTTTATTAATAAAAATATCACGTAGTATGTGAAGATATTGCTTGTCTCTTTTTTCCCCTTATGATTTATCTCATGTTACTGTATCTGACTTTGTTACCTAGTATATTATATATACATTTATTTTTTTATTTCAAATAGGAAAGGGAAGGGGAAAAACAAGATATTGGGAAGAGTGAGGGGGAAGTTGGAGAAAAACATGAGAAGGGGTATTAGTGTTCAAGAAGTAATGTACCTACTATATGACAAATGTAACTGTAACTCCTCTGTACATTACCTTGACAATAAAATTCAATAAGAAATAAAATAAAAATGTCTGCTTTTCAGAAAAAATCAGCACACAAAACTCTTGGCTTGGGAATCATTTATCAGTCTCAAGTTTTAGGTCAGTAAATGACTTAGTGAATGATTTCCCTGAGAAATTTCCTTATCTTTTACAAGCTTTGAGTATTTATTTTTTTATATTTTTTATTGTAATTAATAAAAGGGTTACATGATATTTGCCAGATAGAAGGTGCATTAATTCACATATATTGATAGCCTTTCACATGTCTTGGTACCCATTACCCTCCCCCCACCCCATCCCCCCACCCCCGTCTTGGTTTTCCCCCCTTCCCTATCAAATTTCAAATAACCAAATACAAATAAATTCAATATATCAGATAACAAAGTGAGATACTGTAACAATATGAGATACCCAAGGGACAGCAAAGGAGATGAGAGATAACATAGTACATTAAGGACAACAATCATTCATTATATGGCTTTTGTTTCAATATCCTGGAGGTCCTTTCAATTAGCTTCATACTATGTGGCCTTATGTATCAAGGTTTTGCTCTATTGCAGGTCTCTGCTAATAGGGCCCAAGGTTTCTACTGATTATGACAAATGAGGGAAACCATTGAGCCTATGTTCCTTTGAGTCTGGCTTACTTCACTTAATATGATTCTTTCTAAGTCTTTCCATTTCCTAACAAATGGGTCGATGTCGTTTTTTCTGACAGCAGCATAGAATTCCATTGTGTACAACTTGTTGATCCACTCATCAACTGAGGAACATCTAGGTTGGTTCCATATCTTTGCTATGGTGAAAATGCTGCAATGAACATTGTTGTGCTAGTGAAGTTAGTATGCCCTAGATTCTGGATGGTTGGGTAAATGCCAAGTAGTGGAAGTACTGGGTCATAGGGGAGTGTAAGGGAGCCAAAAAAAATAGAATGGAAGAAAGACAGCCTCTTCAACAAGTTGTGCTGTCAGAACTGGTTAAGCTCCTGCAGAAAACTAAAGTTGGATCCTTCTTTGTCACCCTGCACTAGAATTAACTCCAAATGGATCAAAGACCTGGAGGTAAAAGCTGACACACTGAAAACTTTACAAGAAGGAAAAGGAGATACATTAGGCCTTCTTGGCACAGGTTGAAACTTTCTTAATAAGGACCAAGAATCACAACAAATCAGAGAAATGCTGGATAAGTGGGACTGCGTTAAACTGCAGAACTTTTGTATGGCAAAGGACATAGCTATTAAATTAACTAGGAAGCCTACAGAGTGGGAGAAGATCTTCACCAAGCAAACAACGGACAAAGGCTTCATATTTAAAATATATCAACAGCTCAAAAAATTAAATCACTCCAAAACTAATCTCCAAAGTAACAACCATCCCATTAAAAGATGGGCCAAAGGGCCGGGAGTTTTGCCTAGTGGTTAAAGTGCTTGCCTAGCATGCATGAAGACCCGGGTTCGATTCCTCGGTACCACATACATAGAAAAAAGCCGGAAGTGGTGCTGAGGCTCAAGTGGTAGAGCTCTGGCCTTGAGAAAGTTCAAGGACAGTGCTCAGGCCCTGACCTCAAGCCCAGGACTGGCAAAAAAAAAAAAGATGGGCCAAAGACTTAAAGAGAGTCTTTGAAGAAGAAGAAACAAAAATGGCCTATAGACACATGAAGAAATGCTCAACATCTCTGGTCATAAAAGAAATGCAAATCAAAACAACTCTAAGATTCCACCTCACTCCAGTTGGAATGGCCAGGATCAGGAAAACGAATAACAGATGCTGGAGGGGATGTGGCCAGGAGGGATCACTACTACACTGTTAGTGGGAGTGCAAACTCATTCAACCACTATGGAAAGCAGTATGGCAGTGCCTCAAAAGGCTAAACAAAGCTTTGAGTGTTTAAAGGGAGAATTAAAGGTAATAATATCAAAATGTGCTTCATTAAAGTATAAGCAAATGAGCCGGTCGCGATGGCTCTCGCCTGCAATCCTAGCTACTCAGGAGGCTGAGATCTGAGGATCAAGGTTCAAAGATAGCCTGGGCACAAAAGGACCTGAGACTCCTTCTTGACAGGCTTTTTTTTGTGGGGGGGGGGAGTCATGGGGCTTGAACTCTGAGCCTAGGCGCTGTCCCTGAGCTCTACAGCTCAAGTCTACTACCCTACCCCTGAGCCATAGCCCCACTTCCAGGACCTGAAACTATCTCCAACTAACCTCTAGAAAACGGGAAGTGGGGCTTCCCTCAAGGGTAGGGCAGTAGCCTTGAGCTCAAGAGTTCAGGGACAATGCTCAGGCTGAGTTCAAGTGCCCTGACCCACCAAAAAAAAAAGTATAAGCAAATGATATTTAACCAGAAGATATTTTTGTGTTAGGAAGTAGCTCTATGAAAAGGATGCAGGAGCAGGAGTTTGGCCTAATGGAAGAGTGCTTGCCTGGCATGCACGAAGACCTAAGTTTTGATTCCTCAATACCACACACGTAGTAAAAAGCTGGAAGTGGTGCTGTGCCTCAAGTGGTAGAGTTCTAGCCCTGAGAAAGCTCAAAGACATTGCTCAGGCCCTGAACTCAAGGCCCAAGACTGGCAAAAAAAAGAAAGAAAAAAGAAAAGAAAAGAAAATCATGCAATATTACCAGATCCTTTAACAGTGTCTTTCAGTAAAGCTTGTGCTAGATATAATAGCTCCACATATTTGAGTACTGATGAAACAAGAGGTTAGGAATGTCCAATAAATTTCATGTTAAATTGCCACTGCAATTAATATGTAAACACTTTTCTCAATCTACACTTTTTGTACTAAAATCCTATGCACGAATGATAGAATTGTAAGAAACAAAAGAAACTCATACCTGTGCAGGGTGAAAATCAAAAGGTCCTGGTTATCTTGTTTAAAATCCTAAAATATATTAATTGTTCCTCTGGAGCTCATGGCCTACTCCTTCTGCAATTTCTTCCTTTTGCTTACAATATAGTCATCTGTATGATCCTTAACACCATGATCCAACTCTACAAAGACTGTTAATAATTCTACTTAGTTATGCTAGCAGGATTGTAGTAATACTAAAGCAATTCTAAAAGTTTTAAGAATTATAAGTTTCTAATGATTATAATCAATTGGAGGCCTGTTGACTTTCAGACATGGCTATTCCTACTGAAACTCTGACTTCTAGTGCCCAGCTTTCTGAAACAGCACCTTTATCAGTTGAATAATTACAATATAATTTTCTAGTAGCTCATTGACTTAGGTCTTGTAAAGTGAAGCACCCAAGAAACCTGACTATCCAGAGATCTTACACTACTCTCTCGAGGTATCTTTTCTCCCACTTTTGATAAAGCATTAACTGGTCACTGTGGGCATTTCTCCAGATATTTAATTTCACATAGAAAGACTTAAGATTGTGAAGTCATTCCTCTTTCATCTGTCTTGAAGAAAGTGCTGTTGGGATTTAAGAGTACCTACTTCAATGCATTGAGTGACTCCTAAGAGAATTATTAAGCTAACAATAATAGTTATCAACAAAATTAACCTAGGGAAATAGCTGATCTTTGTAAATATTAATTTTTAAGTAGGGTAGCTAATGCCACATTAAGGTAATTCTGAATTTGAAAACAAAAAGTCTATCAGATTCAATGTTATGTGTAAGCATATTTGTTAAGAAATGACAGATAAAAGACATTAAATTATATTATAACAACATTCAAAAATAAGCTATTATATATATATGTAATGCAAGTTGTATCAGAATAAAACAAAATATGAATATGCTAAAATATTTAGGGAAACTTCAGTTTATTAATTTTTCTAGCTACCTTGGGTTGTAATATGGCTCAGTATGATACTATAACTGATTTTGCCCTTTTTGATATTTAATATTTAAGCATTAAAAACTTAATTTTTATAATATTAAGTGTATTAAGTATAAGTATAACAATATTAAGTATACTAAATATAACATTTAAGTATCCAAAATGTGATACCTATACATAACAGAGTTTTACATAATCATTAGAATAATATGCCATTTGCAGGGAAATGGATAAATCTCAAACAAATCATGCAAAGTAAAGTAAGCCAAGCTCAGAGAGGAAAATGATACACATTTTCTCTCACATAGAGAGGCCAGATATACATACACTGGTATATAATAAATTACACAGGCCTCTAGAAATTTACATACAGCGAGACCAAAAGAAGGCATTCTTAGGAGAAGAACAGAAAGCCACAATGTTATATGCATCTGATGATAGAAAATAATATACATCAAAATGAACTCCAGGAAATGGAGCTTTTGTTTTCTTTTCTTCTTGTCTTGTTTGTTTATGTCTTTGGGAATATAAGAGGAAGCACAGAAATGGAGGGATATAAAGTAAAAAATAAAAACAGCAATGGTACTCACTAGACACTATGTTAAAAATGAACTATGGAGGCTGGAAGCATGGCCTAGTGGTAGAGTACTTGTCTGGCATGCACAAAACCCTGGGTTCAGTTCCTCAGTACCACATATACAGAAAAAGCCAGAATTGGTGCTGTGGTTCAAGTGGTAGAGTGATAACCTTGAGAAAGCCCAAGGACACTGCCTAGGACCTGCCCAAGGACAATGCCTAGGACCTGAGTTCAAGCCCCAGGACTGGCCAAAAGAAAGAAAAACTGAGCTACGCAACTTGTGAGTGGGTTAAAAGCGTACAGTAGAGATAGCAAGGGAAAAGGTAACATTATCCAAAAGGAAATGCAGTCTTTGCCTGACTCATGTAACTGTTTTAAGTATTTTCAAATAATTTTTAGAAGGGAAAAGTCTATAAGCCAATTTTAATATTAAACATATTTGTAAAATTAAAATAATCCACTATTATATATGTCTTTAACTTAATTTCATTTAAATGCACAGAGTGGAAAGAAGAAAAAGGGTGAAAGTAAGAAAAGAGACCCTCCCAAAAAGAATTAAAAAGTTGAAGTAGCTGAGTGCAGTAGCCCAGACCTATAATCCTAGCTACTCAGGAGGCTAAGATCTGAGGATCTCAGTTCAAAGCCAGCTTGGGCTAAAGACCATGAGACTCTTATCTCCAACTAACCACAAGAAAAACAGAAGTGTTGCTGTGGCTCAAGGAGCAGGATGGTAGCCCTGAGCTGAAGAGCTCAGGGACAATGCCCAGGCCCAGAGTTCAAGCCCCACAATGGACCAAAAAAAAAAAAAAGTTAAAGTAATCAAAAGGCATACAGGGAGAAATGCCAAAAGAAGGAAGAGCTATATGGAAAAATAATTACATAATTTTTTAAAATTCAGTCTACAAATCCATAAAGCCATAGTAGGATAGCAATAATAAATAAGACTAAGCTAAGATAAACAGAGGATTTGGGGTATAGTGGCCCTGTGTTCAATACCCAGTACTAAAAAAGAAAAGAAAAGAAAAAGTAATTTGAGAAAGAGAAGTAAAATAAGTTTAAGCGAACATTATTTAGGTTCCTATTATCCCAATTGTAGAGTATATTCAGAATTATAAAAATAACCTAGTATTACTCACACCTCTTAATTCTCACCACAAAACATAAGCTAACATATATCTAAACATGCAAACGTGTGTCCGGGAGCATGGCCTGGTGGAATAGTGCTTGCCTAGCATGCACAACACCCTGGATTTGATTCCTCGGTACTACACACACTGAAGAAGCCAGAATTGGTGCTGTCACTCAAGTGGTAGAGTGCTAGCCTTGAGAAAACCCAAGGATAGTGCACAGACTTTGAGCTGAGTTCAAGGCCCAGGACTGGCAAAAAAAAAAAAAACAAAAAACAAAAAAAAAACTTGTTCTCAGTATGGAGAACTTAGCCCATCACTGGAAGCTTTATTTTATTCAATTAGCTCAGAATTTTTAAAAAAGGAAGAAAGGGCAATTGCGTCCCTGCACCAACAAACAAAAAACAAAAAATACGCTATTTGTTAAAAATTTACGAAAGCATATTTGACAAAACAATTGCACTCATTCATAACTAAAATAAAAGAAACAAAATGTATGAGATAGACAATTTTATAAATGGTATGTAAATAATGTTTACAAAATAGCCATGTAGATAATGAGAAATGATTAAATGCTGCCCCCTAAAAGATTTGGACTGAGGCATGTGAAATATTTTCAATACCCAAAAGGTATCCTCTAGCCTGCTTTTTCTGAATATAATCCAAAAGAATGTAGCTATTGCTTTATCACAACAGATTATATAAGCATAAATATAATTCATAAATTTTATATGAATTTATATAAACATATCACAAAGACATTCTTTTAAATCTGAATTTTTAATTAACATATTACTTGATTTTGCTTTACTTTTAAAGATACCATGTGCAGAAATTTATTCAAAATAATACATTCTGATTAATAGTAATCCCTTTCTCACACCAGTATTACTATTATTCTACCTCTCTGACACAAAGCTGCACTTCATTAGAGATAATCATTATATTTAATCCTATAGTCAGAGTTATTTTTTCAATCAAAAATCGGCACTTCAACTGAAAACTTTACAAGAAAGATTAGGAGATACACTGGGTCTCCTTGACATAGGTCAAAACTTTCTTAATAAGGACCAAGAAACATGACAAATCAGAGAAAGCCTGGATAAGTGGGACTGCATTAAACTACAGAGCTCTGTATGACCAAGGACATAGCTAGCAAACTAACTAGAAAGCCTACAGAGTGGGAGATCTTCACTGACCATACAACGGACAAAGGCCTCATATCTAAAATATATCAGCAGCTCCAAAACTAATCTCCAAAGAAACAACCATCCCATTAAAAGATGGGCCAAAGATTAAAGAGAGTCTTTTCTGATGAACAAATAAAAATGGCCTATAGGCACACAAAGAAATGCCCAACATCAATGGCAATAAAAGAAATGCAAATCAAAACAACTCTGAGATTCACCTCACCCCAGTTAGAATGGCCATGATCAAAAAATCTAATAACAGATGCTGACGGGGATGTGGCCAGGAGGGATCACTATTACAGTGTTCGTGGGAGTGTAAACTCATTCAACCCCTATGGAAAGCTGTATGGCATTTCCTCAAAAGATTAATCTCCCCTATGACCCAGCAATTCCACTACTTGTCATTTACCCAATCATCCAGGAACAAGGACATACTAAATCCACTAGCACAACTATGTTCCTTGCAGCACTATTTATAATAGCAAAGATATGGAACCAACCCAGATGCCCTTCAGTTGATGAGTAGATCAACAAGATGTGGTATTTATACAGAGTAGATTTCTATGCTGCCATCAGAACGAACAACATAGCCCCATTTTTACAGAAATGGAAAGACTTGGAAAAAAATCATATTAAGTGAAGTAAGCCAGACTCAAAGGAATATAGGCTCAATGGTTTCCCTCGTTTGTCATAATTAGTATAGACCTTGGACTCTCCTAGCAGAAGTTTACAATAGGGAAAAACCTAGATACCTAAGGCCATATAGAATGAGGCTAAATGAAAGGACCTTCAAGACATAACAACAAGAGCCATGTAAGGTGTGACTGTTGTTCTTAATGTACTATGTTATTTCTCATCTTATCATGTCATCTGATATATTGCATATATGTTTATTTGTTTCTTTGAAATAGGATAGGGAAGGGGGAAAACAAGATGATGGGAGTGGGTGGGGGAGGGAAATGGAGAGAAAAAACATGAGAAGGGGTAGCAATAATTATTAAGAAATGTACATTATATCTGGTGAATATAATGTAACCCTTCTATTAATTACAATAAAATATAAATTTAAAAAATCAGTGCTTCACTCTCCAGTGTGTTTATTTTCAGACCTGTAGGAACATTAGGGAAAACATACAACTTATGTTTCTTTGGGTCTGGCTTTCTTCACTTAATTTTTTCCAAGTGTTTCCATTTTCTTATGAATGATACAACATCATTCTTTCTTATGGATAAGTAGAATTCTGTTGTGTATATGTAGCACATAGTTTTAGCCATTCATCCACTGAGGATCATCTGTGTTGATTTCATAACTTGACTATGGTAAACAATGCTGCAGTGAACATGGGTGTGCTGGTAGCTTTAGTGCAGTTTTGTTTGTGGGATATTGGACAAATGCCCGTGAGTGGAATTCCTGGGTCATAGGGAAACTCTAGTTTAGTCTTTTCAGGAGCCTCCATACTGCTTTCTTGAGGGGTTGTACAAGTTTACACTTCCACCTACAGTGTAGTAGAGTTCCCTTTGGGTGACATCCCTGCCAGCATGTGCTATTGTTAGTTTTCTTGATGATGACCATTCTAACTTGAGTTTATTCACACACACATCAAGGCCAAATAAGGATATTCTTAGGAGAAGATCCCAAAGGCACAATATCTATGTGCATCTGATCATATAAAATAGTATTTATTGAACTACAGGAAATGCAAGAAAGAGCCTTTTTTCCCTCTGTTGTGTTTTTGTTTCATTTTTCTTTTATCTTGTTTATGTATATAATTATCCCTAGGAGTTTAAGGGTAGGGCACAGAATTGGTAGAACAAAGGTTGAACACATGCAACAGTGGTACTCACTAGACACTATGTTGCAAATGAACTATACAACTTATGAATGATCAAAAACTTTAAAAGAGTGAGGGGAGGGATGACATTGTTTGAAAAAAATGTATTCTTTGTCTAACTTATATAACTGTAACCCTTGTGTATATCACCTTTATAATCACAATGAAAGTACATAAACATCAGTACTCTAATCATCCAAGAAGTAGATGAAAACTGAGTCACATTTGTAGCAATTTCCACTAGAAATTGTTCACGGCTGTAATTTTTCAGGGTAGTGCTTCTATGTTTATGTTGAGCTACTAATGACAGGGACAGTGAGAATTTGTTCTCATAACTTTTTTTCTTTTATTTATCCTGCTTCTGGTGCTTCAGCTCAGGGACTGGGCACTATCCCTTACCTTTTTCAGTCAAATCTTTCCCTTACCACTTGAGTCACACCTATATTTCCAGCTTTTTTTATTATTAATTGGAGATAAAAGACTTTCCTGTCCTGACTTTCTTTGAACTGTGATCAAATGCGCTATTTTTGGAAGAGTCAGTGGAGGTTGTTTCTTTCAATTATATTTTTACTACGACAAATATATTGTATCATTCCATGGAAAAGACTGAGGATTGGTCCTAGACCAATCCTCCGGGAAAGAGGCCATGGTGAAGTTGACAATTTCGTGTTGCCAGCATAATAAAACAAAGTTAATAAACACTTCATTCTTGAAATAGTATGAATAGCATATAAACAAATCAACCAGAATAGGAGTAACTAGCTGAACAAACCAGCTAGGACAAACCATAGGCTACAATCTTTGAAACAAAATTATCTGTCTGCTTGACTAAACCAGATCTGCAGGAGACACTGCTGAAAATGACATAGTAGAAAAGTGTGCGAAAGATACATGTTTCATTCCAGAGGACCCACACAAAGTCCCTGGTCTGTCACTGAAATAAATGTATTCAGCAGTTTTTAAATACTAATTCAAATTCTAAACAAAGAAAGTGAAGTCAGGTCTTCCCTCCTTGGCTAACATCATTGAGTGCAAACCAAAAAGACAGGCGCTGTGGGAAAATGTAAAGCTATTTGAAACTCAGTTCTAGTCTGAAGGAGAAATCTAGATGATCTAGGTTGTCAGTACACCAGCATACAGGAAGCAGTGCCTTATAGAGCTCAAGTTGCCTTATGAAAATCCAGATCAATTTCTGTTACCAAAATTCAGGAAAGGGTTGTCTAATTCTCTCCTCTTGATTCTTAGAAAGATCTTTGTGCCTCTAGGCAATATGGCTTAATATTTCAGTGCCCTCACATTATATGAGCTTTTACTCTTCCCTGGTTTTCTTGGTAGTTCAAGTAATGGAAGCTTGAAGGGATATAAAGTTCTATTTCCCAAGAGCCTGAGAAATGTGTGCGGAATTAGTATATTGTAGAATTGTTACTCTGTCAGTTTAGAAAGGTGAAATAAAATTGGGTTACTGAAAGTTAAGATAATAAAGAGTTTTCTCCCTTAAACTAGATAGTAAGAATTATGTTGGAATACAATGAGTCTAGTTGGGGCAGGAAAAAGTCCTTAAATGGCAATAAAAATCCTTGACTATTTTGAACAATGACTGACAATAGAAAGAAATGTACACAACAGTAGTTATGTTAGTAAACTGAACATATAAAACATCAATAGACAAAGACAGGAACTTAATGACATTGTCTTTTGACTCTTCTAGTCCCAATATCAGAACCTACTGAGTACTAATCTGTAAGTACAGCTAAGTGATGTTGTTCTCATGCCATTTTAGATGAGTTATTTTTTGCTTAAAATATTAAAATCAATTCTTATTTTTTTACAAGTCTTGTGGCTTGAACTCAAGGCCTGGGCATTGTCTTTGGACACTTTGCTCAAGGCTAGCATCTCTGCCACTTGAGCAGTGCCACTTCTGGCTTTTTCAGTGCATGTGGTACCAACAAATTGAGCCCAGGGCTTTGTGCATTTGCGGCAAACACTCTACCACTAGGCTATGCTCCTGGCTCAAAATTGATTCTTATTATAAGGCTAGTTCAGAAACTCTATGTCAACCTTAGTGATATCATCATTTAAAATGTAAATAATTAAACATCATTTAAAATTTAACTTCTGTGTCTCTCACATTTACTCCTATACTGCAGTCACTCTGAGATAACCTTTATGACATTCAGACATAAAAAGTTTACTCTCTTATAATGCATAACATTCACCCTTCTTCCATGACTGATTTAGTATTTGTTTGACAAAGGAGAAAGTTAAGAAAACAGTACTAATTAGGTAATGAAATTCTAAATCAAATTTCATTTCTTCAGTTCCCATTATAACATCTATTAATAAATTATATATTTAGTCAACAACTTTTTCATGGAAATTTTTACTTCGTTGTTTCGAAGTGTATAAATCACAGGATTCAACAAAGGAAATATCACTGTGTGGAAGAAAGAAACCACTTTGTCAGCTGGTAAGGCCCTGAATGGACGTGTGTAGATGAAGATGCCAGGCCCAAACATAAGGAATACTACAATGACATGAGTGGTGCATGTGGACATGGCCTTGTTCTTTCCTTCAGAAGAGGACTGATGTACTCGACAGAGGATAACTGCATATGAAACCAGAAGCCCCAAGAAGCACAGAAGTGTCATTAGGCCACTATTGAAAACCATGAGAAGTTCCACCACAAAGGTATCAGTGCAGGCCAGCTTGATGACCTGAGGAACATCACAGAAGAAGTTATCCAGCTGGTTTGGTCCACAGAAGGGCAAACGAAGGATGAGAATCACCTGGATAATGGAGTGCACAAACCCTCCAAGCCACAGAGCCATAAGCATTGCATAGCAGGTTCTAGGGCACATGACAGTGGAATAGTGTAAAGGTCGGCAGATGGCCATATAACGGTCAAAAGCCATCACAACAAGAAGTAAGCCTTCCCCTCCTCCAAGGAAATGCAAGAAAAACAATTGTGTGATGCAGCCTTGGTAGGAGATCACCTTCTTCTCAGACAGGAAGTCCACCAGCATCCTGGGAGCCACAATGAACGAGTAGGAGGCATCCAGGAAGGCCAAGTTGCTCAGGAAGAAATAGAGTGGGGCTGTGAGCGTAGAGTCTGACCTTATGGTGAGAATGATGAGAATATTTCCAGGAAGAATGATGAGGTAGAAAATCAAGATGAGTACAAAGACCAAAAGCTGAATATCTCGTGACTGCGTCAGGCCAAGGAGGATGAATTCTGTCACCATTGTGTTGTTTACTCTTTCCATCCCCTGTACCTTTATAATATTAAGCAAGCAAAGAATTTGTTTTCTTCTTTTCCATCTTTACCATAGCTCTTTATGAGCTAAAAGCATTAGATTCCACATCTATATCCTATTTCTCTGCACAGCCTAAAATCCTGATATCCATTCTGCCTTTTATCCTTTTGGGGCGTCTGACAGGGTGATATCAGACCTGGGGTTTGAATTCAGGTCAGGCTGGCACTATCCTACTTGAGACACAGCTCCGCTCGTGTCATTTTTTGGTTTTTTACTGGAATTGAATTTGATGGTCTTTCCTGCTTGGGCTGGCTTTAGGCCATGATCCTCAGATCAGAGCCTCCAGAGTAGCTATGATTACAGACGTGAGCCACCTGCACCTTCATTAGCCTTTTATTCTTCTATAATTTACAACTGCCAACACCTGGTTTTCAAGTCATAGATTATCTTCACCTGTCCTTCTATTTAACTTCTCTCAAAGTGTTGTACTAGGATTCTCCTAATGGGTATTTTTCCTAGTTTTCATAAATCGTGTGACTATTTTTCTCCTTTCCCTCATATTTTTACTACTATTGATTAGTTATACAAGTGTCTCATATTAACATACAATATAGCTTGACCAGACTCATTACTCTGGGCAGTCTTCCTTATCCTCTTCCCAAAACAGTTTCAACAAGCCTCACAGTTTCATTTTCACACAGGTATATGCAGAGTTCTGACCATAATTACCCACCTTCAGCCATTCAAATTGCCCTCCATTCTGCCACTGGTAAGATACCACAATAGGTCAAACCTTTTTTACGTTACTATAGTTCATTACTTTTTTTAGTATATGCTGTTTATTTAATAAATCCATATAAAATATTGAAATAAGATGAACCCTCTCACTCTCACTTTTCCCATCCTGTCCTTCTTATTCAACAGCTTCAATTTCATTTTTTTTTCCATTCTCATATACAGAAGCAATGTATTTAGGTAGTATTCACTATCATTGTATTTTCCTCCTCCCCTCATACATGAAATATTTTTCTTGTAGAAAAACTAAACCTAACCACAGGTATTAATGCTATTTAGGTCCAGAAACAAGGGCATACTAAATCCACTAGCACAACTAAGTTCCTTGCAGCACTATTTACCATAGCAAAGATAGGGAACCAATCCAGATGTCCCTCAGTTGATGAGTGGATCAACAAGATGTGGTATTCATACACAATGGAATTCTATGCTGCTGTGAGAAAGAACGACATTGCCCCATTTGTAAGGAAATGGAAAGACTTAGAAAAAATCATATTAAGTGAGGTAAGCCAGACTCAAAGGAACACAGGCCCAATAGTCTCCCTCATTTGTCATAATCAGTAGAAACCTTGGGCTCTCCTAGCAGGGATTTACAATAGAACAAAATCTAGAGACATTAGGCCAAATAGTATGACACTAAATGGAAGGACCTCCAGGATAAGGAAACAAAAGGCATAGAATGAATGACTGTTGTTCTTAATGTACTGTTATTTCTCATCTCTTTTGCCATCCCTTGGTTATCTCATATTGTTACAATATTTCACATTGTTATCTGATATATTTATATGTGCTTAATTGGTTATTTGAAATTGGATAGGGAAGAGGGGAAATCAAGGTAAGTGGGGGGAGGGTGGGGAAGGAAATGAGGACCATGTCATAAGAAAGGGTATCAATGTTTGTAAAGTAATGTACCTTCTATCTGGTGAATATAATGTAACCCTTCTATTAATCACAATTAAAAAAGAAAAAAAATAAACCTAACCACAGGTATTAATGTATTTAGGTCTTAATTTGAATATTTTGAAATTCAAAATAAAGGAAAGCTTTTTAAGGGGAGCATTTTAATTATAGTGTAATTAAGATATATCTCATTTAATTACATCACAATATTTTCATATGTGTACTTATCGAAATATTCAGCTCTACATATTTTTGTATATGAATTGTACTTCAGGAATGTTGCCATAAAAAACCCTTAAAATATTCTACTTATGGAAAATATTTTCTTTTTTCTCTAAAACATCAAACCATTATTCTGGTTTAAATAAAGGTTTGTGGTCACTGGAAGAAATGAGGTATGTTTTGCTTAGATAGCGGTCTCTAAGTTGGGAATGTGCTCACCATTAAAGATGAGCACAATAATTTAATAGTATGAAAACAATACATTAAAATTGCCATATATATTTTTATTTATCCAATTTTAAGTCTTATTTCTGAATTTTATACTTTACATAGAATTTTGAATTTAGTTTACATAAAATTGAATATAAAATATGTGAATAAAATATAAACGTTGCTGGTACATGCCCAAATTATTTATAGTTAAGATAAAATTTTTATGCTGGATGTTAATGATCTAGAAAAAATGCTATAATGTGACTTTTGCATGGTTTTAGTTACCCATTTCATTTGTTTTAGAATAATGTCAATGAATATGGAGTGAAGGCTTGTAGGGAATTAGGGGTTCATTAACCTCGCCTGACAGGAGAGACAAGGTGAAAGATGAGAAGGAAATGAGGAAAAGTAATAAAGTCCCAAACGATGAATTCAATGGAAATATTTATGATGGTACATCTATTCAAAACATCCAAAAACATATTTTAAATATAAAATCCTAATAGACTAGTTAATGCTTTTATACCTGAGCACAAGAATTGAAAACATCAAAAGAGGCATTTTATATTCATAAACATAAAATGTTCATTCAAAACACATACATACATATATACACACTCATACCTCATCCTAATCGAGAACAAAATACAGGAATTTACATAATACTTAATCAAAATAAATGATCTATTCTTCTCTTCTTTCATTCCTCTTTTTCCTTGGTTTTTTTTTGTACATAGCTAACAATTGTTATTAGTATTTGTCATGTTTGTTGTGCCTAAAATCTACTATTAGAAAAGTCAGGGGCCAGAAGTGTGCCCTAGTAGTAGAGTACCTGCCTAGCATTCTCGAAGCCCTTGCTTTAATTCCTTGGTATCACATACACAGAAAAAGCCAGGAGTTGTGCTGTGGCTCAAGTGCTAGAGTACTAGCCTTGAGAAAACCCAATGATAATGCTTAGGTCCTGAATCCAGGCCCCAGGACTGGCAGAGAAAAAAAAAGAGAAGGGGAGAGGGAGAGGGAGAGGGAAAAGGGGGAAGGGGGAAGGGGGGAGGGGGAAGGGAGAAGGGAAGGGAAAAAGTCAGTTAAGCATCTATTTACTTGTAAATGGAGTACATATTGTGTATTCATATGCAGTTCATTATTTCATACTCTCTTAAAAGTTGACAATGTATTTAAGAAGAAAAATTTAAGTATCTGAGTTTAGATGCTGAGGAATCTGCCACAGTAACTATTTTTATTGGAACATCACTTCTATACTGTTGGCTTCTTAACACACAGGACTTGTTCCTGACTAATGTCTTTGACTCACTGTACTCCTTTGAAGCCTTTTCCTCTGTGCTTCCATGGTGCCTGCATCTTCAGAGACTGAAGATACATATACATAAAATGAACATTGTTTTCTTTAAAGAAAATGAAAGTCCTGAAAACTGAAGGCACAAGAATCTTTATAAAGGGAACTTTTCTGTTCTAACTACATTAAGCAGAATTGCTATCAGAGAAATTCTAATGGAAAGATGAAGGAGCTTCTTGATAATACAGGAGCAGTGCAATGGTTACATGATCCATGGAGGTCAGACTGAGGCCAGAAGGGGTGGGGGCTGGCTCATCCCTGGGTCTAACCCCAGTCCTCCTCTGTTTTAAGCACATCTCCTTCAGTCCTGCAATTTTTTTTTTGCAAGTCCCGGAGCTTGAACTCAGGGTTTGAGTGCTGCCCTTTGGCTCTCAAGGCTAGAGCTCTACCACTTGAGCCATGTCCAGCTTTTTTTAGGTGTGTGATAAGTGAGGACTCGATCCTGGGTCCTCGTGCATGCTAGGCAAGCACTCTACCACTAGGCCAAGCTCCTGACCTCCCAGTTCTGCAATTTTT